>NC_134064.1:748000-1496000 GCF_965140245.1 Athene noctua | reverse complement strand
TCTCACAGTAAGATACAGTGGCAAGCCATCCTAACAGGATGGGACTGAAGGTTCACACAGAAACCCCTCTCATTACATTCTGGATATGGCACAACATATTTCCAACAGGAAGAAATATTTTTAGAGGTTGCCCAATACTGCCAGGTATCAAAGAGCCCTGACTGTTGCCAGGAATCCAGTCTTAAAAGTGAACATAAGATCTCTTACTCGCAAGCTTGCTTTGGTCTGGTGAAAGATTAATCACTGATACAGTCAAACAACATTTCCTACATCCTCTGCTTTTTTGGAAGGCAGTAGGAGGTAGTCTGCTACTATAAAGCCTGCAGGCAAAGGGGCACTTCAGTTTTCCCTGAGCGAAGACACCAGAGTGGCTGTAGTTAGACAGGTAACTGCAAGATCACTAGCACGGCCTCTGGTATTTTCTTCCTTTTTCATGGTCATCTCCACACAAGCAGCAACCCAAAAGGTGAGCCCTTTGGGCCTTCAAACTTCTCTCTCTCTCCCCAGTGGTTTTATAGCTTTATAACTAACAATCAAAACTGCATTAAAAAAAGACAATTTTATTCTTGCCTCAGTGGAGTTGAAAGGAGGTAGGTCGAGGATGACAAGATTAGTGGACAGAGGGAGGCTTTCTCCAGCCTCATTTCACCTTCTCCAAATTTCAAGAGGGAAACAACACAGGACTGTCTCGCTGAGAAAGCGTGGCCCTGTGTCACTGCGTCACTGTCTGGCACAGGATTTCACCTGACTCAGCCTCTCGCTTACAGGCAGGACTGACAATGCCCACAGTCACTCCTGACACGTCTGTCTAACCTGTTCTTTAACTATTCTACTCACGCATTCTCTGCATGCTCACGAGTGGTTTATTCCTGGGGTGTTGTTATCCCTACCCTCAGGAAGTCTCGCCAAGCTCTTCATTGACTTGATTTCAACCCCAGATTCTTACCCTGCATGCCACAGACATCAACAAGCTACTGCCAGTCTTTTCTCCACAGCCTCCTGCACAGCTGGAGCTCTGCCATCCAGAGTGTCTTTTCCAGATCACCTAACACAAAAAGACTAAAAAGACTTGAAGCAGTGGTGGTCGTACTAATGCTCTCCTTTGTGTTTGTATTTTGCTGTTTTATTACAACATGTTGGAGCATTCATCATGACACACAGAGTTTGGGATTTAATTAATGCCTGTGATTCACTCTCCCACCCAATTCCATAATCCTCTGGTTACATTAGGGTATGTTATTTTATATCCATATAAGCAAAGATTATTGACCCACAAGTTGCATGCACAGAAAACACAGAGCCTATCCTAGGGGTACAGGTCTCAGGAATATGTGGACGTAATTGATGTTTATTTCCCACGATCCAGGCTACAAAGTTAGGATTTTCTTTACCTAGGCTAAGCTGTGTCAACAGCTTGCAAGCTCAAGCACAGAGTAGTGACAGGGTGTGCTCAGCCACAGCACAACAGGCTCATACCCAGAAACCCACAGCTGTAAGTGCCACCTTCAGAAAGTCATTCAAGTTGCAATGAGAAGTGAGGGCTAACACAGGACACGCTGCACAGACCAAGCAGTAGTCTCTGCAGAACCAGGAAAGCCTGAATATGGATCTCCTGATTTTACTACACCCAAGTTCTTCTAACTCCAACCAGCTCACGTTTGTGTGGGTACATGTGTGTTATAAACCAGAGTCCAGTTCTGAGCAAGAACAAAAACAAAACCCCTTATCCCCTGCCAACAGACTCTCCAGCTGAGAAAAGCAGATAATAATGCTAAACTAAACAGGTCCACTCTCAGCCGAGGTTTTCTACCTCAAAGGAAATAACAAGCTTTACTTAATTAAAATAAAACAAAAAACAACTAAGTCACCTGATTTATGCTAAAGCATAACAGTGCCAAGTTTAAGGGACTACTTCAGTCTAAAAGGCCTGGCCCAGCATCTCCTAGAGTAGTATTTGGAGCAAGCTCTTAAGATGAACTTTACATATCAGGAATACAAACCACTGGCCTCTGCAGGGTAGAAAGTAGAGTCTGTACAGTGCTGCAGGGCTTCTTCAGCTCAAGGGCTCTAAAACACAGAGATACAAGTCCTTACAGTCTGTGCAGGCCTAATAGCTATGAAGCAAATAAGAGTGCAGAAAAAGTACCACGCTTCCTTTCGTGCACAGGAGCAGTCCCTGGGAAGCTCCATGCTCATTTTCAAGAGGAAAGACAAAGCTCTCAGTGTCTTATCTCACTATATTCACCTGTACAGGGAGTTAGACACCAATAAAATAAAACAAAAAAAATCAGAATAGATTCTGGTTGGTTTACTAAGCTTTCAGCTGTGGGTTAGTCTGTTCCTTTGAGCTGCTTTCATTGCCCCTAAACAGCACTTTAAAAGGCTCCACACTGGAGTGGAGATAGAACTGCTCTGGGAAACTTATCAAATCAGATCTTGAAACATCAACCGCCAATTAAATAGTCTGAAGATTTAAGAGTTATCTTGAGGGCAAAGAAAAAAAGCAAACCACTAACTCGCAGCTAAAAGAGCTTCATATGTGTAAGGAGCAATGGTCACGATCACTCAAATTTCATCTACATTCTGACCATTTTAAGTGGCTGTAGGAGCAAATCAGAGCATCAGAGCTGGAGGGAAAGTAAGAGCACCTAGATAAAGCATAAAGGACACCTAGTATTTCAAAACAAGAAACCTGAAACAGGCACAAATATCAGGAGAATCAGCTGAAACCTGCATCTCCCCATATGAAATACTAAGCAAATGGAAAATTAGCTAAGCAGGTATGTTTGCAAGATTAGGGCTTTAATAGTGATCATACTCAAAAGAAGACTGTAACAGTGACACAACTGTAAGAAGTCAAGAGAGCTCCAAGTTAAAGGAGCTCCAACTTACAGGAAATGCAGCTTCTCATTTTATAAATATTTTTAGTGCTACTTTAACTAAAGAAACTATAGAAGGAACAGGGACACAGGTTGCACATCAAGCTATCCAAGGATGGCATCCATCTGGCATAGGACAAACTCATGAAGAATATCCAAACTTTGTTGGGCAACAGTCCCATAAAATCTCCAACCCACCTCCAGAGCAAGCACGTACACAACTCGCTTCCTCCTAGCAAAGGCTGGGGCTTCACAAGTTTGGTCCTACTGTCAGAGGAAAGCAGTGTTGGGAAATCAAGGTAGATTCCATGTTCACCTGGTTCATATTCATATCAACACCAGTTCTGAGCAGAGCAGATCATAAATGCACAGTCAGTCATCTGTTTCACACAGCCTGTGGCAGAGAATGACACACACAGCCCTACAGCTCAGAGATCTTAAGGTTTAGGTGTGAGACTCTGCACTCTTCCACCAATGATAATTGCAAGAAATTATCCACCCCACTCACATCTGAGCTGGAAAGAATTTGATCTACACAAAGTAAGTTTGCACATATGAGCAATACAGTCTCCATGTTCTATTGGCTTAAAAGAAGAGAGAGGAGCCTCCGTCGGTGGCCAGCAACAATCTGTTAGGCAGCTACATGCTGAGCAAGTTCACCAGGCACAGAAAGCCCAGCATCTCTGTTAGCTTTGCGCTGGACACAAAATGCAACTGCTGCACAACTGATTTAGTGGTGGTGGGGGGAAACAGCTACAAAGATATCTCCAGAGCCATGCACATCCATTAGACAACACACACCATCAAGGCAAAGATCTGCATCCAATAATGCAGAAAAGGCCAAGGTGTGCAGGCAAAGCCCTGCTCTTTAGACACTCCTCTCACTACCAACTCAAGAAAGCAGTAGCTCTCATGGCCATAGCACTGCTTAAGCTCTAGTCTTCAACTACTACTAGACAAACTTTAATAGAACATCTAGCATATCTAACAGAGCACAGGATTTCTCCCCAGGTAAAACAAAGGCTCAAGCTTATGTAGAGCTTGTGGTTTGGATTCTCAGCAAGAGTAAAGCAGGGACATAGTTAGCCCAATACAGATTATACAGCTAAGAATCCTAATGTGATTATCCAATATTACCAACATAATTATAGGCCCCTTGCTTAGTGTCATTGCTGCAATATCTAGGCCATGACAAAACAGATTTAGATTTACAGGCTCCACCCTCTTCTGGGGGCTTTTTAAATAGGCAGGATGTCATACTTAATGTTAGCGTGGCAGTCACAGCCACGAGTGCCTAAACTGTGCAAAATAATACAACCAGAAATGTCATCCAACACAGAACAGCAGCATGGTCTTTAGCTCTCCTAATTTTAGGAGAGCAAGACTGGTTGGCTAGCAAGTGTTGCATTTTGGTTAACATTTAGGTTATTGCCTATGACACAACTGTAAACGGCCACAAAATATTCTATATTCTATATCTATAAAATATTCTATAGTCACAAGCATTTTCACTGCACTGATGACATGGAAAAAACTTAATTGCCTCTTCCTCACTTCTCTGGGGTTTATTTTGATTTCATTTAAAGCTGTTTAGCTTCATTTGTTTGCATTTTTCAGGACTCTGTCTCATTACAGATCTTTAAGAGCCACTCGTCTCCCCTAGACGATACCCCTTCAACTCCCAGCCAGCTCCATGGAGAAAGTCAAAAAAGAAGTTGTAATTCATAACATAGCAGAGAAAGGAGGGGAGAAAAAAAAAAAAAAGGAGGGGGAAGGAAGTTAATCTCTGCCATGCACCAGCATATTAGAAGCCTAAAATAATCAGTGGGCAGATTCATCCTGTGCATTCCCTTTTCAAAAGCTCTAGTCCAAGGGCAGCAATAGCTTGTCACACTACCCATCCACCAAGAACACAGTCAGAACACAGCCCAGACACCTTAATTTAGGGGTATTAAAGTCTCACAGTATTTGTGACAGCAATTTCATAACAAATAGCAGCTCACTAAAGTCTATGGAACTGTACCGGCCTTCACAGCAGGAAGCACGTTTGGATGTTCACGTGGGTAGATTTGCTAGGCATGTGTCCCGCTTTACAGTCTTGTGCATCCGCTCAATTCCTCCCTGACAGGCAGACTTGGAAACCCAAAGCTGATGGAGCCGTGTTTTATTACTATGCAGCAAGACACACTGCCTCCAAGTAGATTACTTGGCAAAGCAGACTCAGTCCCTCTCTGTTGTGACAATTTTAGTCCTTGAACTTCCACTGTAAGATTGGGAAAAAAAAAATTAATGGGTTATGAATAACTCGCAGCTTAAAAAAAAAAGAATTTGTTTAGTTATCAGTCAGCCCTCTAAAAAGCACATTTTTGCTGCTATTATTCCAAGCAGCTGCTAATAGCATCTGAGACCTTGTTCATCTCCAAGTGAAACTAGTAATGGCATAAACATGCTGCAGAGCACGACTGTTTTTGAGTGAACATGACTGGAACTGCAAAGCCAGCAAGAAGCTACAGCAACTGCATGCAGCTGAAAAGCTTCATTGGAAAGGCAAGGAAGCAGTGAATCACGTCGACAGGAGAGGAGAGAAAAAACAAAACTATTTGAGCAGAAAGCAGGTTGTAGCTGGAGGTGTAGAGAAAGGATAGAGCAAGACTAAGCTGGTCAGGGCTGGGACCGGTTTTTAACTGGACTTGCTTGGAAGGGCCAGCCAGAGCGGGTTTACCAGAGACCTTAAGTGCTATGGTAACAGCAAACTCCATTTGGGAAGCAATTATGCAAGGATCCAAAGAGAGCTCATGGCAACAGACAAGTCAGACATTTAGGAATTTTGATTACTATGGTAGCACTCTGACATCCCTACTGAGCAAAGCAGGATGAAAACCACAAGATAAACCCTAATACATACATTCTAGGAAAAGCTCAAGCTTACAGCTAACATGATACTGTAAGAGCTTCACAACAGGGCATGGAGGTTTGTCTCAAACAAGTTTCTTCTGCTTAAACCCAGGAATCCAGATTTCAACCTTTTCAGATCTCCTATATAACTACAGGTATACTCTTGAGCCACGGAAGTGCCATCTCACTAAGTAACAGGAAAATACAACTTGAGGACTACATAATATTCCTCTAGAAGGGTATATGCTAATCAGACCCTGAAGCCAGCAATGAACTTTTCAACTCTTCGGTACGTGTCAGGCGTGGAGAGAGGTATCTACTGTCCCACCAGGCAGCTCTCAGGGAATTCAAACCACAGTCAGGAGCACACAGTATCTATCATTCAGTACAGGGAAAAATTTCTAATTTTTTAAAAATAATTTTTAAAATAATTAAAAAATTACCCCTACATGAAGCAGGGTTTTGAGTTTGTCCACATATATACAAGTGAGGAAGGAGAGAGATATGAACAGGCATATGCTTGTCTGTTCATTTGTCAGATGTCCAGAAACAGGAAAGGGTTGCAGGGGTCCAGAACCTGCGGTCTTGTGACTGTTACTCACAAGCCCCGTAATTACTAGGGGTTTAATTCACCAGCTCAAATGAACTTACATAATTGCCTGAGAATCCCAATTTACATAAAATATATCAACATACATATTTCTAGCCTGGTCAGTAGCAGAAAAGGCTTCAAAGGTACAACACAAGTGCTTCTTATGTCGTTAAGTTTAAAACAAAAGCAAAAGGTAGAAAACCATCTGTCCCACTCCAAAAATAGCAACATTTTAATTTTTAAAAAAAAACCAATACATGTCTAATCCTGTCACATGTTCTGTTGAACACTGTGTGAGCAAGGTTGAGTTTGTGTGTTTCCTGTGGTCTCTGAGTAACATCAGATCTTTAGAAGATACTGGGTGTTAATTATCATGTCATGATCAGCTGTAAGATTACAGCTGCTTGCACCTAGTGATGTGTCTTTCTGAGTATGTCCCCTAAGGTCACAGCACACGAGCATATTTTGGTACCAAACACAACTACTGAGCCTCAGCAGGCACAGACAAGGGCAGCCATGCATCTCCCAGGAGTATGGACAGTCTTTGTTCTGCTCATGCATTATGTGACACAGGGCTCTAGTCCATGATAAAAGTTCCTTGATACTATGGTGACATGAATATTAATGACACTGTGGTTAAAACACCAGACAAGGAGTTACATTTGCATTTAATACAAGGCTTCGTCACTGCTTTCCTACATAGCCCTTATCAAATCGCTGCATCTTCATGGGCTTCAGTTTCCCATTTGTAAAATAATTTGATAAGCCTTTCTTCGACCATGCATTGTCTACGTTGCAGTGAGGGGAAGGAAAACCACCACGCACGGAGCCACAAGTTGTATGACACCTTGTTGTATGCACACAGGGGTCTTTATGTTTGCATAACAGCAAAACAGATCAAACTACAGCTGGTAATCAGGTACAGAACAGAAGGGTAAACTCATATTCACATATCTAAGTACACCTTCTAACTCAAAAGCAACAGGTCAAGGGCAAAAGAACGACTCTGACTTTCAGCAGAATTTTTCTTGACAAATATGCACTCAAGGCACCCCAGGACAGAGTCTGACACAAGTCTGTACTGCCCATTCCCTTTCTCTCTGCCATACTGTCCCTCCTTCATCCTCTGCCACCCCACAATGCACACATCAGTGCTCCACAATGCATTTTATTTCCTTACAAACATAAACATTAAAAAAAAAAAAAAAGAACATAAGAACCAGCAGGATCTCACCAGCTGACAACTGGGGCTGGCTTCTTGTGTCAGCTTACGCTCAGTGACTTGTGAAAGGTCTGTAATGAACATGCAACCGAAGAGCTGAAGTCATAGCACGCTCAACTTTGCGAGTGGCACTTGCTAAGATTCCCAGGGAACATCCAGCTCACCTCCGCTAGCGTCCACATCACCTGCTCCCCAACACAGTCATGAGCATTCTGCTGACCCTACCTGCACTGCAAGGGGGAAATAAGGCACAAAGATGTCGGAGTTTAGCAGGTACCTCTCAAGGGTCTAAGTTGCCTAATGAGACATTTGCAGAACTCCAGTCAAAGCAACAGGAATCACATGAAGAGAACCTTTCCATCCCAGCCACTGAGCCACCCTTGCTTGTCTGCTGCCCTCACCACAACTCTCCCTGAGGAGACATGGCACTGCCTCTTCCATCCACCTGATGTCTCTTGCCTACTTGTGCTGAACCCCAGAGGGCTGGTTATTCCTTGTTATTCATCTACTCTCTACACACCACACAGGTGCCTGCCTAGAGAGGTGCTACAGTATCTGGATAAAAGAGGCCGGTGTGCCAGCATGTGACTGTATACACACACACATGCTTTTACAGACCCTTTCTCAACTTAAAATGATACTGTCTTTGAGAATTTCACCCTATCTTTCATGCCACCAATCATGTGCCTATCCCCTGGCATTAGACACTTCTTGCCAAAGGTCACAAAGAGTTATTAGACCAGAGCCCAAAGGTCAAGAGCAGCCACGAATATCTTCATGTGAACACACCGCAGTCATAAGGCAAGGATTTCCTATCGATCCAGCTCACTCCTCCAAAGCAGCAGCTAAATGCTGGAGAGAAGGTCTTTATTTCTGAAATACTTCAAGTCAGAAGCAATTAATCCTTCAGAGGCTCATGACAAGTAACTAAAGTATCACTGACTTCAGAGATAGGTCGCACAGAGAAGGCACATAAAGCAATGGGTCTGCACTGCTGTGCTCCTCTCGCATTAGCACTGATTATTTGTATTCATTTTAAGTATTTTAAAACACTTTCAAGTCTGAGTTTTATATTTGTCACTCCCACAATATCTGAATAGCTTCCACCTACAACTCAGGAGAGCAGTAAAGTCACAAAAAAACAGGTGTACCACACCAAACCAAGGGTTCCTCCTGCTTGCGATGGTGCTTTGAACAGAAAGCGATGTTCAGGGAAAGCCCACACCAAGCAGGCCACATCGTGCTCCTCAAAGAGCATTCCACATTTAAGAGACAAGTTCTAAGCTTATTTTACTGCTGCCGTCAGAGCTGTGCAGCAAAAGCACATGTCAACCTTGCAAGCATCATTTAGCTTACAGAAATAAAGGAATAACAGCTGTGCATTTAGACAGCTTCAGAAGACCATGCATTTTGCTATCACACTCTTGAGAACAGCATGCCAGATTGCTTTTTAAGTTCACACAGGCATATTTTTGGGGTCACCTCCCTATTGCAGCCCTACAAACACCAACCAGGAAGTAAAACCAGCACGATCCTAACAGCAAATGAAGATCAGATCTACCTGTCCTCCTGACAGCACCAGTTAGCTTCCAGCTCAACTGTGGGGTGGATATACACGCAAGCAAAGTCTCTGCTCAGGGAATTCAGCTGCTGATGGCTTTTTTATTTTTAATCTATGAGATCACCCGTCACTGGTACGTAATTTGTTTCTGCAAAATCATGAAGCAAACCAGATGCTATGAGCATCTTGTTCCAAAAAAGTCTTTAATCCAATCCTGTGACACATGGCCCGGGGTCCTGATGTCAGCATGGGTTCTGCCACAGAGCAAGCGTAAATTTATGCCCAGATCACATGTGTGCCAAGAGCACGCCCATTTAAAACACATAGAGGCAGCATTTGAGAGAAAACACAGACTGCAATTAAAGCACTTAATCTGGAAGGCCAGAGATCAGTTCCTGATTTGGCCACACATACTCTGCATCGCTTCACCTTCATATCTCAGTATATTATTTCCCAGCAGCCCTAAAAGAAACGGAAGGACATTTTCATGGACTGTGCCAGGGCTCAGATACTCTGGCAACAGGGTAGTGAGAGCTTCTCACATTAGAGGAGCTGCAGCAGCTGCTCTCTGCTTTCATTCTACTGCATCATACTGTAGGCAGCTAACAATAACCTTCATTTCATTGAGTGGCAATTCCTGGACCTCCTACAAAAGGAGAAAAGGAGTTTCCATAATGATAAAAAGCCACAAATGAGAGAGAAATACCTTGCAACTGTTTCACTTAAGCCTTTCCAAATCTTTTCCTTGTGCTTGTAAATCACTGTCAGTATTGTTTGTACATTGAAAAAAGTACAGCAGACAGTATCTGATTTAGGAAAGTATGTTTCCACACGATATCGCCACAAAGACATCCTGTAACTCCCCCCTCATCCGAGAAAGAAGGTATCATTTTCCTGGGAAACTTTATTCAGTTACCTCTTGTTACCAAAAGAGAACTCCTCCATAAACTGAGGTTGCTTACGGCATGTTTCTCCTTAGAGACTTCCCGTCTCCTTCCACACGTGAAACACAAGTAAACACTTACTTAGTACAAATGAAGGCAAATCGCTTGTGACTTTCTAGAGGAAAGTCTGGCAAGCTGCAGTTCCAAAGGGCACAGCTTCAGCCTGACCAAATCACTATTTCCACTGAAAAAAAGTCACCTTCAAAGGAAGAAGCTTCCAGTCTCAAGGCAAGCGTGCAGCACCTAGTCAGTTCTGACCCCTTATTAGCCATGATTAATGCAGGTGGGTGAGCTTGGAAAGCAGCAAGTGCTAAACCCAAAGTGGATTCCAGCCTGTCTTCAGCACATTTATAACTTACCACCTGCTCTCTTCAACTGCTGAAAAGCTCCTGTACAAAGGGGAGAAGGCCCATGATACAATAGAAACATAATGGCAGTACATGTTCTCCTTGGATCCAAAAGTGTCATTGCTGGTGTCACAACCAGAGGTTAGTAACCTGTTCATATTTAATTGCTAGAACACTTTGGCAAGACCCGAGTTGGATAGTTAAACCCTGTGTTTTTCCCAGCCAGAATCCCAAAACTAAGTTTTCTCACACTAAGTAATTGACAAGTTCTTAAGGCTGTTGCAGGACTGTTTGCATTAGAAACTATTTTGTTTTAAAATGGAAGCTCTTTCCTGGGAAGACAACTGCAGAAAACTCGTCCTCCCGTGAGCACATGGGGCTAACATCACCATTACATACGCTTCTAGCTAATGTAGCTGTTACGTAAGAAACCAGCCACCCCTGCGTAGGATCCCAGACCTGTTCTCTGACACATCGCATAAAGCTTACAAGTGAGGCCGATGATGCGAGTCTCTGGGCTATACAACTTCTTACACAGTTAAATCCACTAACACCTTCTCCTTCCTGATTACAACTAGGGACACGGCGCATACTCTGCCCCAGCAAAATCTGTGCTGCTAAAAGCAACAAAGCACTTGGGATACCTTGACATTTACCAAATAACTCACTTGGGATTCTTCATCAGTTTGCCTGGCTTGTACACTCAAAAAAAAAATACCAGAACACCAGACTATGAAAACAGAGTAGTGTACATGCCCTGCCTCACAAGGTACACAGGAAAAGCAATAGGGAAAAAAAATTAAAAAATAAAAATCACATGTCCCATTCCAAGAGGAGAAATAGTTTAATTCCTAATCCAAATGTCACTAGTCAGCTGATCAGCAGCTGGCACTTGGCAGAAGCTAGAAGGCAATAACTAACAAAATACACTTCAAAGGGATGTCTTGAACCCAACCACACTAGAACTGGGTTGAGGATCAGATTTAACTCAGATAGAGTTTGTTTTAAAGCAAAGTAATTTCAGAAGAAGCTCACATGTACTTTTAGTGACTGCGGGTTATGTTGCTGCACGCTCCAAGGCAAGGAAGCGCTGGGGGCAAGCCAGGCAGGGGTCGGCAGAAGTCCTCCGCAATTAGCCCAACCACACATTAGGCAGCTCAGGGGACCACCTGCCCCCACCGGGCACAGGCTGCACATTCACAGCCTTAGGAAGCTCTTCCTACACGTGCTGGCCTGCAGATCCACTAAAGAAAATCACAATTAAACCTTCCCACAACGCCCATCTTTCCAAAACAGAGTAAAAAATATAGCTGGCAAGTTTAAACTGATTTTGCATTGGTTTATAATGTCTACCATTAAATGCTTTGAAATACACACTAGCTAGCAGCACACACAGAGGCATGTATCTGAAAAAAAATCTGTGAAATATCTCACAGTTAAACCTGAATACCCTAACCTACACATTTTAAGGGGAAAAGACTGCAAGTAGCACCTTCAGAAAAATACTGCTAATTGAAAAAGTAATTCTTCACAGACCTGTATCTTCTGCTAGAAGTAGACCAAGACAACCAAAATCCCAGCACAAACAGCCACTCTATCAACGCTTCCATACCCTGGGTCAATTCAGCACTCTTACCATATTGCAAGTACAGAGAGTAACACAAACCAGCCCCTGAAACCTGGACACTGGAGCAATCCCCACCTTGTTCGTTTTAGCACAGAGAAGTACATGTGGCTTGTGGTACTTTGCCACACATGCACATTTCAAACTCCTTAATAAATTTCTCATTTCTGGCAACATCCTTATCAATCTGCTGCTCTGGTCCTCAGCAGAGAGACACCGTCCTCCTTACAGCTCCAGTGAGGGCTTTTGGGGTGGTTTGTTGATTTTGGGGTGTTTTGGGTTTCTTCCCTCTACACACAGGCAGAAACAAAAAGCAGCAACCAATCTGATCACACGGTTTAGGTTTCTTTTCATAAACAAAACAGTAAGATAGTAGCCTGACTCACCCACACACTCAAATGCCTGCCGGGCATTCACCTCAGCTCTGTGAAACACCAGTCACCTCAAAGTCAGCAACAACCCCCCTCAGCCCAGATCGGATGATGCCATCGGCTTTAACCCGGCCTTGCAAAACTCCAAGGCCAGCAGTGCTGACCTCCCACAGCAGTTAATCCTCATGCAAACTTTGAGGGGAATTTTTCAAGAGATTTTTCATGCTATTGTATGGATTAGAGCAATACGACTACGAAGGCTCAACTAAGAATCACCTATTGCAATATACTCTTCATAAAAAAAAAAAAAAATTATTCACCTGTATTATAACATCACTAACAACCACTGAAATTCCTTCTATATTACTCCCACCTACTTCCTTCCAAAAGGAAGGAATGTTCCTCCCCGCCCAGGAAAGCAAGTATCCAGACACAACTATTTTTAAGGGGGTGGGGGGTGTACCCAACCAGAGTGGATATTTTGGGGGATCTACGCAAGAGACTGCGAGCACGTGGAGACATCTGCCATCTGGCACTTCACAGAGCCTGCATTAAGGACTCCCATCCCGGGCCAGGGAGCAGTCATATTCAGCAGGGTTGCTCAGCAGAATTGAGGGTGACCAGTCACAGCTTTGACAGATAAGAGGTAAATCCGAACACTTTAATGCCAAAAGTTCTGGTCCAACCAGTTCCTCAGGCTTGCAACTCAAGTCTCCCCCACACCATCCATCATCATTTCACAGACTTTCTTTTAAGCCACTTTTATTTTCTAGGCTTCACACGCTACACCAAAACATAGGCCTCTCCTCTTCCTTCTAAAGCAACGGGGATGAGAGATGTTTCTTTCCCAGACAGGATACTCCTCCTACAAAGTGCTTCCCAGGGGACTTTTCCTTTTAGCAGAAATAGCCAAGACTTCACAAGTCGCCTTTTCAACACTGCTGAACCACTAAAATTCACTGCAGATACAAAGAAGTTTTCCAGCTGAAGATTCAGATGTCAGTAGTGCAGGGACCAGGTTGCCAGACAGCTGCCCAGGTCTTCAGCTGAGTCAGTGAAAAAATGCTGTTCACCAGCATTTGGGGAGCTCATGCAGCTACACCAAAAGGCCATAAGCATGCCAAGCTGCAACATTTCTGACCCACGCAGACTCCCCAGATGACCTACCTTTCCTATAAAGTAAATCACATTTTCACCCCTCTGTTCCCATCAAAAGGCAACAAACCTGCAAACCTGCAAGCCACCCTGCTCTTGTCCCTGAAGGCTTCACTCCCCACACAGCAGGATTTTGGAACTGCCCACACCAGGAGTCTATCTAAGTGTGAGGAAAACACCCGCGTAGCACATTTCACCCAAAGAACTTCCTTTGCCTTATAGCGTGGGCAGGAAGAGAACATAGCACCTATTTTACAGGCCTGCTGCGCCTCGCCTGGCCTGGGCATGCAGATCTCAGCGTTGCAGCCAACCCCAGGCCATGCTCCATCCCAGAGGCCAGTCAAGAAACCAGGAGTCACAGAAAAAAGCCCTCCCAAGCAGCAGTTCCTCCAGGACAGTGAGGGATGGAGGAGAGACACTTCTCCGGCACAGTCTGTGCCACCACCTTGCACCCTTGGTGGCTGTAGCCTCGGCCTGCTGAAGCGGAGAGCGCCCAGTGACACACAGGCATCGCTTCCTGGTGCTGTCAGCACCGGGGCAGAACCTGCCAGCAGATTATTCATCAGCAAAAAAAGCCTCTGTTTTCCTAGTTACCAGGATGAGGCCAGTCTGTGTTTAAAAAAAAAAAAAAAAAAAAAAAAAAAAAGAAAGAAAAAGAAAAAGACTGACAGCTTCTCAGGTTTAGCTCCTACAGTTCCTAAGGTCTGAGGGCCAAAACGGGCCTTGGAAATATCAGCCAAGGCAAACCTATACTGCAAATTTCAAGTCAGAAAAAAAAACCCTCATTATAGTTACTAACTGAAGGGCTGGTTTTGGGGCTCCTCTCAGCTCAGCATGCAGCAGAACATATCGGAAACCATATCTGAAAGATGGTCACAGATCTATTTTCTTGTACACTGTGGTGACTTTTTACAAACCTGAACACACAGCGTACACAGAGTCCCTTTTCCATTTTAGGGTTCTTCCTGTAAAAGCCAACACAGGTCCTCCCACTCAGCTCTCACACAGCAGCTACCCTCTCCTTCACAATTACAAGATCAAAACAGAACACTGTTTTGACTGAAATTGCAAAGGAGGAGATGGACCAGAAGCAGGTCTAAGGAGGCCAACATCTCTCTGAAGGTCGAGGCTAAGGTTACCAGAGCCATTCATAAGGTTCCTTATAGCCCAAACAAATGAAATGTAAAATGATAGTTAAAGAAGTACTGCTGGTTACAATTAAAAAAATACCACCAGCAGCTTGCTGCACTGCAAGGACTGTATACGTAAAGAGTTTTATAATCCCTACTGTTCCTTTTTAGTTCTTTGCTTTGAAAAAAAATGCAATTGGGATTACTGCTTCCCCTGCAGAAACCCCACACAAACAGAAATCCCTCATCCCAGATCACAGCTACCTCTACTCAGCCCATCAATGTGCATATTATATCCATAAGGAATTCACTCCAGTATTATTCCTCTTTGCTTAAGGTAGGAGAGGAGGCAACCAGCTGAAGAAAGTTAAAGAGTAAAGGCCACTGCTTTTTATTTACAGCAACTTGTTCTGCACCAAAACAACAATTTGACAATTTTGCGTTTGGGCTTTTTGTTAACAAGCTCCCAGTTTAGGTAAAGTGGGAAACAATTAACTTCTGAAATACCCTCAGTTTCTGAAGCATATAAAAAAAATCAAAACCAAACCAAATCCAACAAACCCACAATGGGTTTACCCATGGGAAGACCAGAAATGTCAGCTTGCAGATGCCACTGGGTTGCAAGTCTGTCAAGGACAATGAAATATTAGGGGAGCGAGGGAGAGAGGGGGAGGTGGAGTGCACGGGAAAGGCCAAAGCCTCTCTTTCCAGCTTTGTGAGGGAAAAGGGGGAGGGAAAGAAGCAAAGGCAGGGCGCTCTGCAAAAGGCACGGGGGGGTCTTACCTTCCGCCAGCACCTCGTCCACCGTCACCTGGTGCCGTCCGATGCTGAACACCCTCCCGATGTACCCGCTGCCCGGGCCACCGCTGCCGCCGCCGCCGCCGCTGGCGCCCGATCCAGGGCCAGAGCCACCCTGCTCCCGACGCGAGTCGAAAAACTTCTTCATTTCTCAGGAGGCAGCAGCTGCCTGGTTATGGGGGCGATGCTATTTTTAAGGTCCTAAGCCCCCTCCTTGTTCCTCCTGCAGCCCGGCCGAGGCCGGCGAGGGGGGACCCGGGGCCGCTCGCCTTGTGGGACCAAGCAGAGCAGGCGCGCTGTCCTCCGGGGGAGTCACACCTGCAAAACCACAGGGGGGGATAGCGGGAGGGGAAAGGCGGTTACCCCCGCAGCACGGCCCGGGCCACCGCAGCCCCCTCAGGGGAGCCCTGAGTGACAGGGCCCCTGACAGGGCCCCCCGCCCGGTACCTCTCCGCGGGCGGGGGGTGCCTCCATGCACCCCGCAGCGGCGCCCAGGGCCGGCCTGCCGCAGCCCCACCGGCTGCCCGCGGCGGGTCACGGCGGGGGCCGCCTGCCGGCAGGGCCCGGGGCCCGCATCGCTGCCTGGCGGAGCTCCCGGCGGCCACCGAGCCCGTCAGGGACCGACCCCGCCGCCGCCGCCCCCCGCCGGCCCCATCCGACCAGGAAATGGGCTGTCACAGGAAGTCCCGGCCGCCGGCGGGGGCGCCGCCCCCGCGCCTCCGCCAGCCCGGAGGGCTCGGCCGGGCCCCGCCGCCCCAGGATGCCCCCACGACCACCACCGGCGGCGGCGGCAGAGCCACCCGGGAGCACGGCCGTCACCCCCCGCCCCACAGCGCGGCGGAGGGGCGAGTGCCCTTTTGCGTGGGGCGAGGGGGGGAGGCGGAATGGCGGCAGCGGCCCCGCCGCGCGGCACCCTGGGAGCGGTAGTTCCCGCTCCCCGAGCGGCGGCGGCGGCGGGCGCGGCGGGGACTACGACTCCCAGCATGCACCGCGACAGCGCCAGGGCGGGGGGGGGAGGAGGGGGCGCGGGGGAGGGCGTTTTGGCGGGGCCGTGAGGGGGTTGTGGAGGGACAGAGACCCCGGTGCGGCGGCTTCCCCGCTGCTTGGCCGGCGGCGATGGGATCCTCCGCGGCCCCAGGGAGAGCGGAGGGTGCCTGGGAGCCATTTCTTGCCCCCACCACGAGAGATGAGTGCGGAAATTCTGTCTGCGAGGAGCCGCGGCCTGTGTCTGGTGACAGCTATTCACGTTGGGTTTCGAAATAGGGCACTTAAATTTGAGGTTTTTCGTGTCATAAAAGCCTCCTACTGTGGCATCTTGGACTTGACCTGAAGTACAAGGCCTGTCTTTAATCAGGCCCTGCTAGTGCCTGGTTCAAGAGCCTTAAATAAAACTAAAACCAAACTAGATATCCCCAGCCTTCTAAACTCCTTGAATGCTTTAAACCTAGCAGTTGGTTTTGTAGAGCCTGCACCTTAGATTTACTATTAAATTGCATCTTTCTCCTCCCCACTCCAGTACCTCAGCTTGCAGCAAGATGCTCATAAGCAGCGATGTGACTCATCCAAAGAGCCCAAAGCCCTTGAGTCAGGCTTCAGAGAAATTTAGTTTAGCTTGAATGTTGTGAAATTTCCTTTAAATGCACTTTGGGTTCTTTTCTGGATTTTTTCTCAGAAATCCGAAGATTTTTCCAGCCTACAGCATCCAGAGTAGCTGGCTCCTCTTCTTTCCACATGCATTAACAGGGAAGGCCAGCGCTAGGATTTCGAACAGCAGAGGGAAATATTAAAATGGCAAAAATTGGTTTTCCCCACCTGTGACACAGAATACAGAGCCCCTAGAAACATGTGGCTGACCAAGGGATGCCTCCATGACAGCACCGCTCTCCTTCCTCCCCTCTGACTAGAGCAGAAGAGGAAACCAGAGCACACTCACATTTTCCCCGATGACTATTATTTCCTGTATTATGGTAATAACTACAGCCATCCTGCTGACAAGCTCCTGTCCCAAGTGGATAGGCTAGGCAGGCCCTGGTTACTGTGGGATGGCAAAAATGTTTACCCTTTGCGTAGCCCTTTTTATTTTTCCTTCATCCCTTTTGGATATGGGCTTCAGCAATGCCATCGAGACTAGAACAGCATGTTGTAAACAGACCTAATTGTTTTTTCCACCCAGTGTTTGAAGACTTTTAAGATGCATATGGCTCTCCAAATAGGCAAGTAAAATTGCTGGTGATATTTAGCATGTTGGACGCACAGATGTAAAAGTGTGTTACTGTACAATTGTTCTTCTGCTGAGCCACTGTGCCTCTCCATTATGGTTAGTGCTATACCTCTTCACCATCCTTATTCCCAGTAGTTCTTGTAGGTAAGAGTCTACAAGTCCCCCCTGCAGACCTCAAGTCCTCCTTGACCACCAGCATTCATCTGTAGTTTGTAGGGTGCTGCAGGGTGGCTCCTACCTGCACCTCATTTCCAAGTGTCACGCACAAGACACCCTAAATCCACACAGCTAGAACGGCAATCATTTCAGCCAGTCAACTAACACAAGAGTGAAAGCAGTCCTTTTTTAACAGGCTTTAATCTTCAATAAACCTTTCTCAGCCTCCAGATGAGTTGCCAGTGGTCAGTACAGAAGATTCACTTGCCTTCAGATTAAATATGAAGCCTCAGTTTCTTCTACCCCTTTTTAATTTTTTTTAATTACTCCCACCTGTGAAGCATCCCCAGGCATCTATTAAGACTGAGGTAAAATACCCAGTGTGAAAAGAGTCTAATAATCAGTGATTTCTGGGGACTCTGCAGAACTGAACAATTTCCAAGGAAATTGGGCATCTCTGTACAGTACAGGGAAATGACTCATTTCCAACTAAAGAAGATAAGCCTAATGCCATGCAGAGAGCTTGCAGATGCACTGCTGAACATCCTAACTAGGCACTGAGAAGCACTTTTTTAAAATATACCTGGTAGTGCTGAGGTATAATGCAGTGTCAGACCCACATACAATATGGGGCCCTGATGTTCTGGCCACAGGCACACAAACTCTGCTGGTGACCATTTTGGGGAGCAAAAGCACAGCAGAAGCCAACCCTCAGCTGCAGATGCTGATGATATTCTTTATTCCAGAAGGCACGAGGATCGGCTGCACTGCTGCAATCCCGGTGACCTTCAGAGGGATCAGAGAGGACTGAGCCTGAAAGCTTTAAGTGAAAAAGCTCATCAGTGATTGCCAGCAGAGACATGGTCTAGTACTTCTCTTGTGTTAGCCTGGAGCAGCTCCAGGGTGCTCACAGATTTGTCCCACTGCAGAGAGAAACCTCAGTCTGACTAACATGGTCAATCCTAAAGACCAAATTTTAGCTGTTAAAATCCCATGATGCTGGTTTTAAAATATTCAAGTCCTGATGATGTGGTCAGCAGAGCTGTTTGCCTGCATATTGTCTCCCTGATCCCTCGTTCCACTGTACCGCTAAGAAAATGCATTCAAATCCCCAGGAAGAAGCACATTAATACAGCTGCATCCCTCTTGATCAAACTTTCCAGACAGCTCAGCATTTTCTAAATAAAAACATACAGTTGGAAAGGTTTCATGCAGGCAACCTAAAAGCAAGGGTACACTGGCCTCTTCTGGACATTGCGAGAAGCGGCACCAAGGTAGAAAGGCTGCACAGATTTCTGTGTTTAGCTATACCTAACTATCGGGGGTGGCAAAGTAACATACTTTCCTGTATTCAGTCCATAATAATTAACTCTTCTCATCCAATTCTTTTTATCTTGATAAGGACGTCCCCTTAACCACACACCTTTGCTGCAAAAATTTCTAACAAACTTCTCACCAGCTAAAGAGTAGTAGAACCACTGTTCTGTCTATCTCTTTCTGCTTAGGATATTCTGGAACTCAATAATTTCTTTTAAGGGCATAGCAGTAGTCCACAAACACTACCAGTATGAGCAGAAGAGCCATCACTTTTCCTTACCACCCCCAAGAAAAGCATACCATCGTGTAGCTAAGAATTTGACTAGCTTTAGAGTTCTGTGGAGGAGCAAAAATACTCCAGAACTCATATCTGTACTTTACCTGCTTAAAACCCACAAGTTTTTACCTCTTATATGCTCCTGTTTGCCCTTGTAAGATATAGTCACTAGCTCTAACAATAGCTACACTTCCTGCAGCTAGAAACCAACATCTTCCATCAGCAATAATGGTACTCATGGCCTATATATATATATATTTATAGCAGGCACAGAAGGAAATAATTGAGTTGATTGAGGTCTGTAGGCTGATGCATGTTTGATGCAATACTACACATAGCCCAGATTGATACTGTGTCCCTCATAGGTTTGACCACCAAGTCCAAAAGAGCTGTGTTTCTCAAGGAGCATGACTTTGCACTATAAATATATACTGTTGTTGAAAGCAGGTATCATTGCATGAGGAGGAATTTTCAGATCAGATTTCTCTGAGAAGGGATTTATCAGCTGGTTTTCAAGTGCCAGGGTCCTGAGTGCACCCCCAGGCTTTAATTACCCCAAAGAGTCCCACCTGGGCCTCTCCCCACCACCCTTTGCTCATCGGCCAGCACCTCCATTTAAATGCAGGCCCAGGAGACTTCATCCCTCTTTGAGGCAGTTGTAGAGTAGTTTTGGCTGTGGTTCTGTCTTTTGACTTTGCTGGGTAAGCTCTGGACTTGTGCAGTTTCTTAGTGTTTCTAACTTAGTTTCCTGGGGAGGCTGGGGACTTGCTTCCTCACTTTGCCTCATCATTGCTGGGGGGCCAATGCAACTGTTACTACCGTATTTACACGTGGTAGGACTGAGTCCCATTTGCAGGCTCACCTGCGGTGCTGTCAGCATCCTTTACTCCTAGCTTGGTTTTTCTTGGGGAGCAGCCCCACTCTTGTTGCTTTTTAGCACTACATATGTTGTGTTAGGATGCTTAATGTGTTTTCTGCACTCCAAGCACTGCATCAGCCAGGGAGTTTCTATCCTATTTCCATGAAGGAATGAACACGTGTGTGCCTTGGAAGTCCCCCTCAGCTGGGCAGTCACAGCTCTGTTTTCACCCCCTAGAGCTGGGTTATAGCCAAATTACAGAGCAGCTAAGATAAAGCTATATAAAGGCAGATATTAATTAAGAAAAAGATGAAAGCTACTCATTTCCTCTTCAGCACTATATGTATGCTAATTGAAGTAAACATTCATTAAGCCCATTAAATGAAATTTAGGTCTGATAATGCATTTAAGGCTGCTGGAAGCAATAGTGTAGCATTTCATAGCCTGCAGCTTTGGGGAAGGAAGGTTTGGGTTGTACCACAAATAATACAGAGCTTCCACAGGGGCATTAGGAGTTTTCCTGACTGAATGTGTCTCCGTGGAGCTCGCAAATGCCCTAAAGCGTGGGGATTAAACGGTATCAATTAGTTTTGATAGTGGGGGGTTGAGACAATTATTATATCTGTACAAACTGTAACATGAATGCAATTATAGTGGTCTACCCCAGATTTTACAAGGAGAGAGACTTTGCAATGTCAAAGAGGAGTATTGGTGGCTTGAACCCTCTCTTGTCCTTAATGTAAATAGGCTCTACCCCGACAAGCAGTGTAATTCTGATGGCACTGCACCCACACGAGGCGATGTCTTCCCAGCAAGTGATGGGAATGGCTTCTCGAGGCCAGGCAACCCTAGAGCATGTGAAGACTCCTCTGCATCTTCTGCCACAGTCTG
Organism: Athene noctua; assembly: GCF_965140245.1. Classification (NCBI taxonomy): domain Eukaryota; kingdom Metazoa; phylum Chordata; class Aves; order Strigiformes; family Strigidae; genus Athene; species Athene noctua. Next base: position 1,474,761 of record NC_134064.1, on the reverse strand, counting down.
TGCCTTAAGCTCTGCTGGGGATGCTGAAGCAGACCTGTTTCCCCAGTTCAGTTTGAACCATGGGAAAGTGAGACAACACAGCTAGGATCAGATCAAGTGCAAGCGACAACTTATATGACTGCAAAGGGCTCTTTTGAAGGTAAAAGTGTCACCCCACAAGTGCCTAACCATCTTCACAACCTCACTATCGAGGTGCTTGCTGACTCCAATCCCCCTCTGGATAAAGCCGATGAAGCTGTCTAACAGCCAATGGCCCATGACTGGTTGCCTTCCATGCTGTAAAAAAAAAAAAGCTTTAGTTACAAGAAAACAGTAGACTGGGCTCATGGCCAAGTGCAGCCTTAAGTTCCTCTGTAAGAGAAAGGCAGAGTGTGTGGGTATTTCTGAGACAGTGTCAACACAACATACGCTGCGGCATAGCAGCGTGGAAAGCACTGAGTGCAGTAGCACCTAAGACACTGTTAGAGTTATCACTTATAAATTGTAATAGCATCCAGGATCTCTTCTTTGTCTGCCTGCAGAATGTGCAAGCAAGTCTTAAAAATCTTGTAATTGAAGCACTCTTGAAACAGGGAGTTTGACTCCTGGCTTTCTCATACAGCTGCTCATTGCTGTCTCCCCTTACAGCTTATTTTCTAAGCTGTGTAGACCACCACATCGAAGTGGTATCTTGTTTTAAAGGCACTTTAGGTTATAGGGATTTTCTCAAATCAGTTCCATTCCCCCGTTCCTTCTTGGCCTTATGTGACATGTATATTGATGTAATCAACCCAGGTCTATCTAGAGAGCCCTTGACTTTCGTCGCAGTACTGGTGTGCTGTGCTCAGGGCTTTGTGAAATGTGTCTGAATTGCCTAGAGGTGGAGTGCTGCACATTCCCCTGGTAATACTCTGTAAAAACAGGGTTTCTATGGTTATGGCAAGCAATGAAGAGCTAAGAACACTTATTTCTTACATGAATTGGAACATTTTAGTCTGCCCACCTCAAATAAACACTGCTTACCTATTTCTGGGAGGGTGTTTGTCACCTTCCTTCTTATCATTGTGTTAAGAGGGCTTTGCTCAAATAATAGAATAGGATCTTCAGGCTGTCTCTTCTTAGGGTCTTCCCCAAAACACCACCAAGGCTACCTCTGACCTGTGGAAATGGAGGTTTCATTTTACACAGTGCTGAACTGGAGCTAAGGAGACATTCTTGCTTTAAGTGTCAAAAGTACCCCTACATCTCTGCAGCAAGTCCTAAAATCCACAGTTAACTTTGTGATTAATCTGTTATTAATAGGCAGAATGAGAATTCTTTACCCTCTTACAAGCACGTGAAAACTGGTGCGTTAGAAAAGCAAGTGCTGGTTTTCAGCCTCCACCCTAACCTCGGCTACCCGCTGCTATGGAGACAGTCTAACTGAGCTCCAGCATCGAAACATAGCTCCGACAGCACTTACACAACAGCTAAATAACCCTATTTTCAGGGGTTGCCAATTGCAAGCTGCTAGTGCTCAGGTATAAAAATGAGCATTCCCTTATAAATTTCCTCAAAACACCTGCCTGCACAATCCCCAAAGGCCCAGATTCTGGTCCCCACTTAAATCTGTGGGAGACTGGCTAACGACTTCCTTAGTGTCAGGATTTGGTCCTCCATGAATAAAGTGAGGCTGCTTTTCCAAAGCTAAAGGCAGGTACCTGTTAATCAAATGACACACTGAAAATCTCTTCTTCCAGCACCAGGCTCCTCTATCCTTTCAGGTGCAAATTTAAAAGGCCAGGTCCTTAGGGCAAAAAAACAAATGCTGCCATTTTCCAAGAGGTTCAGCTGTGTTCTCATTGAGGGACCTAGAATAAATATCTCCTGCTTAACAAGCTGGCTGCTTGAGCTCTATTTATTTACTTAAAGCACGCTGCCCTGTCTTGCTGTGACCTTTAATTTTTATTATGTCTTTTGTAGAGATGGGAAAACAGCAGGATGGAGAGGGAGTACAGAACAGGTACGCAGCTGAATAAAGCTTGGGGATTTGGAAAGCTTTTTAACAAGGGAGTTTAAAATAATTGATGGGACAAACAGGAGATATCAGTGAAAAGAAAGGCAATGCGCTTTGTTACTTACGGCACTGATAGGAACTGTGGGCTTGTCTTACTGTTCCTCTTCTGACGCAGGGACAGCAAAGCTGTGCTAGACAGTGCTTCAGGCTGGCAATATTTAAGGCCAGCCATAGCCCTTCCAAACTTTAAGAGATGGCAACAACATGCTGAAAGCTGAGCAGACCCTAGGCAAAGGGCTCCTGGAGAGACAAAGCTTTGTCTCCTGAACCTTATATGGGGAATTTCTCCTACAGTAACAACCCCTCGCCTTCCTGAAGGGGGCAGCTCCTGCAACAAGGTACAACAGGGTGCAGACAACCATTGCCCTAAATCCCCTGACCTCCCATCCACCTTCCAGAGGAGATCAGCTAACTCTCAGCATGGTCAGAAACTTTTGTACTTTATTTTCTTTTTCCTTTCTGGTCCAAATAATCATGATTGTCTGAATTGGATGGCTACAGAGCCAACATCCATAACCAGCCAAGATTATAGGGAACTCTGCCATGTGTTGGGTCAGGATCCAGCTTCTGAATGGTCTACACTTACATGACTAATTCCATGACTAATTGTGGGTGGCTAAAAACATCTACACAAACACTTTGCATCTTCAAATACTCCTCTCTACTTGGAGCCTTTCCCAGGGGGAAAGAAAAGGTTAAATTATGCAAATCATGAATGGCAGGATTGATGCAATATTTAAAGGATAAATTACTTCCAAATAAGATTAATAACTTGTGGTCTTAAATAATTACTGTTGCATATACCATTGACTGCAGTGTTGGAGCCATCCAGTCCTCGAGGTTGAAGAGGCTGGAAAGTAAACAGAAGAATGAAGCTTTTGAAAATACATAGGCTAAAAAAAATCACAGGCAACACTAGATGGAGAAACACAGCAGTTCTCCTGCTGGTGGATTAAAATGAGCGGGTATGGGCCCAGAGCAGGAGACTGCTGACGTGAGAGGAAGGGATGAGAATGGAAACTTTAACAGATGTAGGAAAGAGAAGAGTTTCTCCTTAGTGACTGTTGATAATATGTACTAGTCCCACACTGAATCCTGGTCAGGGTAAAGTGCCAGATTTTGCAAGGAAAGAGACTCTGCAATAGAAAAGGAGAGTGCTTGTGGCTTTGAACCCTGTTCTATTACCCTCTGTTCAACGTTCCCCCAGCAGGGAGTGAGTGGATGCTGGCTGGCTGGCCTCTCCGGGGTTGTTTTTGGGACACTGAGCTGCAGTGGGAGCTGTAATAAGCCAGCTGCACAGACATGCTCACTAGAGCACAGCATGCATTCATCCGAGCTGCTAAATTTAGGTCTCTTCCAGCAAAAGAGCATGTGCAGAGAGGCAAAGGGATGAGATATAACTGTCATATGAGCTGGAAAAAAGAACCTGAGAGGGTTGATTTACCCATTATAATAACTGTACTTCTGGCATCAGAGGAGACCAAGGTCCCTGAGGATAAACACATTGGAGACAAGATATGTATTACTGGAACGTTGCTTTCTCTCTGTCAGCATCATGATCTTGTCTAAGGGTGACCCTGGCAGTGTCACATCGGGGCAAAACTAAAGTCCCTTTGCCTGAAGTGTTTTGACTTGAGGGCAGTGGGGGCAAAATTAATAATCTTCATGAAAATAACCGCTCCAACAGAAATCATGGCTGATTGTGATGCAGAGTTCCTAGATGAGGGGGAACGATGCTGAAGACCTGGAGAGGTGCTGTGGGAGCAAAGGAGGCACGATACAGGTAAGAAATCCCCACAGACAACGTGGGGGGAGGCACAGGGCTTGAAGGCTGTTGCTGCCCGTGTGCTCTATGCCGTCGTCCCCCTCGCTCCCCCCTTGGGTATGCCCTTTTACACCACAGCATAAAGTGAGGAATCGAGGCTGGCTGTGCGCTCGGCTGCGGTCAGAGACCCCCTCAGTTCCCAGAGGATTTTACAGGCAACACAGGGGAGGGTGGAAGCCTCCGAGCCTGCCAGGCCACCTTCACTGGCAAGAGCCGTGGTGTGACCCCAAATGTGCATTTCCTAAATGTGCGTGAGGCTCCCTGGGGAATCTCTCCCTGCTCTGGATTACAACCAACTGTTTACGGAAGGGCCGAGGAGGGCAGCGGGGCTGGATTGCCTTCCTGTCAGGCGTGCAAGAGAAGCTGCTTTGCGCCGCCGAGTCCCACCCCGCACCAGGGCGGGGACTTTGCCATCCGAGGCAAACGGAGCACAGATCTCCCCATCCCTGCCAAGGCACCCGCTTGGGACAGCAGGTGAGTGCCAGACGGTCTGGGGGGTCCCCTTGGGCAGGGGGAAGGGGTTGCGTGGCTAGAGGTGCCTGGGAAGATGCCAGACGCCGTCCCCGCTTGGCTTGCCAGAGAGCCGGGGCTGGTGGTGCGGCTGTGCGGGACAGCCCTTGGCTGGGCGGGTGCCCCGTCGGGGCCACGATGCCAAGGGATTAGGGCAGCCCTGGAGGGCACGGCCTGGGGTGGGGAAGGACGGGAAGGTGTGTTGTGGGAAGGAGGAAGATGGCTGCCTCTTCCCAGGCACAAGGAGTGCAGGTTTTGCTTCCTATTTCTGCCGTGCCCCGTGGCCAAGCTGGCACGTCCTCGCCGCTGGATGCTGGGGTGTGGAGGGCATGGCCGAGGGCTGGGGAAGCGGCTTTGGGTGGGGGCACAGCCTGACGCGAGGAGTACCAGGCTCTGCTAACTCAGTATTATATTTTTATTCCTTTTGAGGGCAGTGGCCAGGCAAAGGTCATAGTGTGGGAGGTGCTGGGCTGTTTCAGCTGGCTCGGGGCTTGCCAGCAGAAGGGAGATCCTGACCTGAGCTGCACATTGGGCTGGGATCAGTCAGTCACCCCGCTACAAGCCCCAGAGCTGCCCCCTGGGGCACCCTGCCTCCCTGAAGCACATCCAGCTGCGGAGGGAGCAGGCTCTGTCCTGGAAACAGCTGGCGGTGGCAGAGCCATGGAAAAGCTGATCTGGTGCAGGGTGTGGGTTTGTGTTTGAGTAAACGTGCACCGAATGAAAGAACTAGTCAAACAAGTCCCATGTTTGCCTTGCAAGGGGACGGGTCGCAAAGTGGTGGTTTTCCATTCCAGATCCTAAGTGTAAGACTGGCCACATGTCTATGAGCTCAAACTTGGGAGAGAAAAAAAAAAACCAACAAAACAACAAAACAAAAAACAACCCAGGGTTTATAGCCTATTAAGCTGTTGGGAGCTTTGCTTGCTGGGATCTGTGTGCTCTGTGCACAGTCAGGAAAACTTGATTCAGAGCAAGCCTCCACTTGAATTGGCCAGCACACACGATAGTTTCAGCTGTTTTCTGATAAATGAAGTTTATTCTGGATTCAGCTTTTGGAGGACATTGATGTGGACTTATAACTTCCTGATTAGCTGATAAAGCCTGCCAGGAACAGGTCATCCATGGAAAAAATTTGAATAATGGGAGGGATGCCTTGTACACCTGCACTCTGTCATCTGGCCACAGTGTTTTGAGCCTGTCCTAAGCCAGGTTTACTACACCAGCTAGCTCAGGCCTTTATTCTGGGATGAAGCAAATAACATCAGGACAGTGACTAGCCAGGGCACATAGCATTTGCTACCTGACTCTCTGCATTCATAGTTAAACTCTTCAAAACATGGAGTTCAGTGTTGTTCCTATCCTGAAGCTGGTTTTCCCCATTTGAGCTGCAGGCCAGGAATTGTGTCAAGCTGCAGAGAGCTGGCAAACCTGACTGAGCAATTCCTTTCTCTCTCTACTAGCAGAGGGGGTGGCTGGAAGAGTTTTATTCATCTAATGCCCCAGCCTGAGCAGTTCATGGAGACACCTTCACCTGTGAAAGGGTTACAGAGGCTGAAGAACCTGGTTGAACTGCCAAGTGCTTCCACCCATAACTTCAGTGGCTCATTTCTTGTGGCACCACACACAGAAATATACTGGGAACAAACCAACGTTTGCTGATTGTGCAGTGGGGTTAGCACTGCTGTCTCCTGCAGTGCTCTATATTCCCAGTGACGTTTAAGCTGGATGAAGAAGTCGGAATCTTACAGTCAATATCCAATGTGACATTTCTGTTGTAATTTGATAGTGCAGGAGCTTTTGCCCTGCATCCAGTACACACATCCTTTCCTCATGTTTTGGTTTCTTTCTGCCAGCTCGCACTCAGAATTCTTCTGCCTCCCACCCACTTTTCCTTCTTTATTGACCTTTCTTTTGCCCTCTAATTGACTTGCTAAACTAGCCTGTCTAATATTCCAACTGAATGGTAATACTGCATCAGAAAAACATCTGTGAAATTCAAAGCCATTATTTAGTGTCTGGCTAAAGCAAATAAAGTTGACTCTATATTTCTGTAAAACATTAGAGAGGAGCAAAGATGACTTTTCTGAGGTCTAGGTCATAATTTGGCCACTGAAATCTATAATCAAATGAAAGAAAGCAAACACTAATAATTTTCTATATGTTGCCTGATTGCAATGGGTGTAATAATGTACAGATGACCTGTAGAGCACTCGGGAGTGCCTGTGAGTAACACATCTATAGCAAATGTCACACTGAGACTTAACTTGCCTGAACAGCACCCTCTGATAGTATTCCAGATTTGTAAGAGTCATGTGAAGCATGAGCAGACACTCCTGTTCTTGCACAACTGTCTGGGCTCATTGATGGCAGCTATTAAGCCCCACAAGCAGCATAAGGAGAGATGTCAGCCACTGGCATCACTGCCTCTACTTAAGGGCTTTAGTTCTTGAACCTCAGTTCATGCTGTGTTGAACCTGAGTTGCAGGGAAGTGAACCTTTTCCTAGTACCTGACATCCTGTCAACTGACCAGGGACATGGGAAAATATTTTGGGTATGTTCATGTATAGGCTCTTAAGCATGAAAACAAAATTATGAGCAGAAAAAATAACCCTGGAGAGATGGCAAATAAGCTATATTTTTTTTCTCTCGAGGGCTTTAACAGTCAGTTAAAACTGCAGTCCTACAAGGAATTACGCATTGTACCAAACTGAGGAGATGTTGAATACAGCAGATTTTAAGTAAGAGGGAAAATAATTCTCCTGTCCCAGTCCTTGAGTGAGGTTATCCTTTGCATGCTCATCTACACCTTGATGTTGTCTCTGCCTCCCAGGGAGTATCTGTGAAGGCTGTTGGGACTGTGCAGGCACCCTCACCCTAATCCACCCTCAGGCTCTCACCTGGCAGGGTCAAAGCTGTGTGTTTTGAAGGGCATGAGAAGCAAGTCTATTTTCTTTGTTTGCTCCCAGGACAACACAGTCTGCCTCTCCTTGTGGCCACAGCCAGGCTGTCACACTAGCAATAGTAAAGAAATTTCTTAAATTACTAGTGCTATTCATCTTGTGAACCACATCCCTCTTTCAGACAGGGCAAACACCCTGGCCCTTGCAAGCAGCCTCTGTTTGTCCGGTGCAAAGCAGGAGTGGAAACTCAGGGATGCTGCTACGGGCATTCAGTAGGGCTCTTCAAGTGTGGCTTTTAGTCCTCAGAGAAATTAGATGGTTACTTAACCAGCCTCATTAACTGGTAAGGGTAGGTATATTCTATTAATTATTTGCAAGAAAACTAACACTCCCTCTTTTTTTATTACAGTTGTCTAACTGCCTGGGTACCCAGACAATAACAGATTGACCAAACACAAGAGCGATGGTGAGTGTGTGTGTTTTCTGTGCCATGCTGTGCCAAGCCTTTGCTCTGATCAGATAAACGAGGGGCGTGTAGCTCAGATAAGGACACAGCAGGAAGAACATTGTCACTGTCTGTGCCTTTATGGGGGGTGAGTTTATCACTTCTCTCTGCTTCCTCCTACTAGAGGAGAATGACCCACACATAAAGGCTTTTCCATTTTGGGAGTTATCTGATCAGATATTAGTTCAAAGAGCATGAATTTCTCCAGATAAACTTCCTGAGCATTTTATTCTTTCCAGGTTCTGCAAGGTAGCCATCTATGTGATAGTTGTCCCTATGCCCTTTTCAGAAAGTCTGACCTACACAAATGTTAAGCAGTGTTTTGCTGATGATTTTGATGGAACAGGGAGAGCTTTGTAAGAGACAGGGTAGTCCCACAGAAACGGCACTGCACAGGAGGCAGGAGAAACTTGTTTGTGAACCACTATTCTGAGTAAAACATTGCACTTCCCGGTGCATTATTTTACAAAATTATGATCCTTGACTGCTCTTAGAGAAGTCAGGAATAGGGCTTTGATGGGAACAGCTTCTTCTGTGATTTACCTGGAAAACTGCTGGGAAGAAGCCCCAGCTGGACTGAACCCAGATGTCAGGCTGCTTGCCATTATTAATAGGAAACCAGATACTCCATGGGCAGCTATATGAAGAGATTTTCTCCTTTTAGTTGTGTCCCTGTAGTTTACTTATGTGGCGGGGAAGTCCCTCTAGAACAGTTTCTCTTTAGTATAGGATTGAAGCCTGGTATAAAATCACTCCTGTTTGGTGGGTGGACTTTACTTGCTGTCACAGTGTTTGCATCTTTTGAATTTTTATTTTTTGTAATTCAACTCTACCATATGTACGTATCACTTTGAGTCTGCCTTTCATAACTCCTCTCCTGTGGGTTTAGGCAACAATCAAGGGGATCTCAAGTTTCAGTGCTGAGCAAGAAGCACAGGCACTAAGGAAGGCTATGAAAGGATTTGGTAAGTTGATCTCCCTCCACTGTTAAACCCTCTTTTTTCCCTCCGAGCACTGGGAATGTTTTGTCTGGTGGTTTGTTAGAGGGGAAGTCTAGCCTTGCATTGCCCCACTGCTCTGTGAGGGCACTGAAAGGAATCAAGCAACTTGATCAGGCTGAGACTTGAACACAACTGGAAATCCAAGTCTTGGCCACAAAAACATCCTCTTGTCTCGTCTGTCCTGCAGTGTGGCACTGCCATGCCGCCGGCTGGGTCAAGGCACTTCTGTACATTGATCTAGTCCCCAGTGCTGTTGAGAACCAGGTTGTGTAAGGAACAGAAGATGGCTAATAGCACAACCTGGACAAGACCAGAGCAGGCTTCTGGTTCTTGTGCAAGCAGCCTGACTGGTTTCCACTGGTTTCTTCCAGGCACAGATGAAGATGCCATCATCGAGATCTTGACCAAACTAAATGTTTCCCAACGTCAGCAAGTTCTGATCACCTATAAAAGCACTATTGGCAGGGTAGGTGGTCTTCAGAGATTAGTGACTCTGGCTTTAACTGGGAGATGCAGATGGTTTTGGGTTATGGGTGAAATGTGAACAACATCCTAGTCTCCACCACAGTAAGGTTAGAACAAGCTTTCCCTGGCCAAGTTTATTTTGGTCTTATTCACTTCAGAGCAACTGTTCATCCAAGAAGGGCAGAAGCATGAAGAAGAGTGGTGAATGAGTTAATTCTGATCTCAAAGGCTGTATCTTCTCTCAACTCCTTTCCTCCTCTCTCTGTCTTCTAGGATTTGATTGATGACTTGAAGTCTGAGCTGAGTGGGAATTTCGAAAGGGTGATCATTGGTATGATGACTCCTACCACCATGTACGATGTGCATGAGCTGAGGAGGGCTATGAAGGTTCTGAAATCTTCCTTTTGTGTCGCTTAAGTTTTTGTCTATTTAGTATGATATGGAATAGTTATACCTTTATTATTAATTTATTATTCTTAACTTACATATAATTAAAAAAATCCTAGTTGCACATCAAAACAGTTGTCATTATAATCTTGGATCTTGTCTTTGCAATTCCCTAGGGTGCAGGAACAGATGAAGGTTGCCTGATTGAAATTCTGGCTTCTCGCACAAACGAAGAGATTCGGCGCATTAATGAGAACTACAAATGTCGTACGTAGTGCAAACTGCAAGCCATTATCATACTGTCTGAAAAGTCACTTGTGTGTATGCTTGGCCGTGTGAAGAGAGGGTCTGCTAGCCTTTAAATGTGGCAAATCAGCCAATACAACTATTTGTTCAGAGAGAACCTCGGGAGCAGCTGAGGGAACTGGGGGTTTTAGTCTGGAGAAGAGGAGGCTGAGGGGAGACCTCCTGGCCCTCTGCAACTCCCTGAGAGTGCAGAGAGGGGTGGGGTCAGTCTCTTTTCCCAAGTAACAAGTGATAGGACCAGAGGAAATGGCCTCAGGTTGTGCCAGGGGAGGTTTAGGTTGGATATGAGGAAACATTTCTTCACCAAAAGGGTTGTCAGGCCCTGGAACAGGCTGCCCGGGGAGGTGGTTGAGTCGCCATCCCTGGAGGTATTTGCAAGACGTGTAGATGTGGCACTAAGGGATGTGGTTTAGTGGGGGGCTTGGCAGGTCTTGGTTAACAGCTGGACTTGATGATCTTAAAGGTCCTTTCCAACCTCAATGATTTTATGATATTTAGAGCCCTGAGCACTGTTATATATTTACCCAGTTTATGACTGGCAAATGTTGTGGACAAACACTGTCCAGGTGGTGGACCTGTTACTAACAGATGTGGTGTGTGTGTGCTCTTGCTAGAATATGGCTGTACCCTGGAGGAGGACATTGTCTCTGACACATCTTCCATGTTTCGAAGAGTCCTTGTTTCCCTTGCGACGGTAAGTCCAGGCTAAAGGAAATGGGGGTGAGTCTTCTCGTTGCCGATGGACTCACCTCTCACTTCAGTGATGAGGTGTTTTGGGCTGGCTTTTACTTCACTTATCTTGTATTTCTCCTTGCCTGCATTTCACACCCAACTTCTGCAGGGAGAGGAGTCCAACTCTGGGTATGCTTTAACGCCCCGTGCTCTTTTTAAAATGGCCCAGGTAAAGTGGATTGCTACTCATTTCAAAAGGAAGTACAAATCACATCTGAGCCACATTTTGCTGTATTTGTAAGGTACTATTCAATTTTAAGGATCCCATTCTGCATCTTCAGTAACTTGTTTGAATGGGGAATTTGAAGGACTTGCTTCCATTAGTTGCTCTGGTGAAATGAGTTTCATCCTTGTATCTCCACAGGGTAATAGAGATGAGGGAACGTATGTGGATGCTGCCCTTGCTCAACAAGATGCTCAGGTGTGTAGCAATTTGCTTCCTTGCAAGAACTGTCTGTTCTTATACATGTGATACATGATGGATTTTTCTAGACCTCAATTTTTTTTGATGGTAGAACAGGAAGCCTGAAGCTATGCTAGACAGCAGCTCCCTAGGTGGAGACCTGGGCTCTATTCTCAGTTTTGACTCTTAGAGAAGCCTCTTCACTGTTTTGACTCAGCCGGTGAAATGGGGATAACGGTTCTAGCCTCCTTTCCAACTCTGGTGAGAGGTCTCTAGACAGGCTGGGTATTTGGGAGGGCAGATGACGTTTCATTTGAGGGTTGCTGTGCTTAGTTAGTATTTCTTGGGTAATATATGTCTTATGAAGCACCAAGAAAGTAAAAAATCTCATGTTATGTACACCTGGTCTTCTCAGTTAAACTTACTTTGTCCATTCATAATGTCTTCAAGTGCCTGTATGAAGCTGGGGAGAAGAAATGGGGAACAGATGAGGTACAATTTATGGCCATCCTCTGTACACGGAACAGATCCCACCTACTAAGAGGTAGGACCCTCTGTAGTGTCCTGGATTTTTTGCCTTGTCTGAGGACCATACTTTTGTAGGAGCTTTGTACTTGTTCATTAGCTGATTGTGAACTCTTCAGGAGACAGCAGGTATCCTAAAATCCAGTCATATTCAATTCTTTAAGACCACTTTATTCCCTCCTGAGACAAAAAGAGACTTGAGAAAAACATCAGTACAACTTGCTCCAGCCTGTAAATTGGAGCTAATGAAGTGTGACTCCCATTGGGGCAGAGCTAAGCATTCAAACTGCCATCATTAACTAGCAGTTCTTGAAAATGCTAGCAGCAGTGGTAGGCCAATTAGCAAGACAGTTGGTAATTAAAATGAATGATTTCTGTGGGACAGCCCTGATTTAGCTTACAATGTCACAGTAATGGTACAATGTTCCTACAGAGTATGAGGAGTTTGATCTTGCAAAGTGATCCTTGGTGGTCACAGTAATGGTACAATGTTCATACAGAGTGTGAGGAGTTTGATCTTGCAAAGTGATCCTTGGTGGTTTACACGCTATGCCCTGAAGCATCTCACTCGCTCTTTTTATCACTGACTCTTCCTTCTAGTTTTTGATGCATACAGAGGGATTGCTAATAAGGACATAACAGACAGCATTAAATCTGAGATGTCAGGAGACCTGGAAGATGCTTTGTTAGCTGTGGGTGAGTTCCCTGCTTTTAAACTTTGTCTCCAAAGCAATTCAATAATTAGAGATACTGTATCTTGCCCTGGCTGCCTGTTTATGTAGTTTCAGGAGGCAGATACTGTTTGTCTTTTTTGCAAGCCACAGTGTTAATCTTCGCAGATATAGTCAGGTGAGAAAGCTCTGTGCTTGATGATATTGTTTGCTTTCCCAAGTGATGCTTTGGTAGCTGACATTTGCTGTCAGGAAGCATTAAAGACTTAAAATATTACTGTGCACTGGGCATGGAGACATCCATTTACAGCAGGTCACTGACTGTGGATGTCTGCATTGTACTTGCTGTTTATTGGCCCTGATTTGCATCTTTACAGAATAAACACCTTCACTGAGAAAGTGCTGTAAAGGTTGGGAAGACCTTCTCCTTCAGTTTTTATTGACCTTAATTCTCTTGTTATTGTCTCCCTTACAGTAAAGTGCGTGCGAAATAAACCTGCATATTTTGCTGAAAGATTGTATAAATCCATGAAGGTAAAGAGCTTTTTTTCCCCTTGCCCTTCCATGCTTAAGTCAGTAGCATTAGATAAACTCTGCTGCTAAATGTGGGTGGAAAAAAAAGTTTGAGCTTTTATATGGACTCTTTTTCCTTCAGGAAGCTCAGAGCAATATGCTTCCCTGGCAGCAAGCTGCTAGTGGATCACTCCATTAATGCAAAAACGCTCTGATTAGGAACAGATCCCACAGAAAACCAAGAGATAAAACTTTTGTCTGTCACTGATTTGTCATGCTTTGTAGCTGCAGATGGTTGGGTTTATTCTTTAGGGCTTGGGAACAGATGACAACACGCTGATCCGGGTGATGGTGTCCCGCTCTGAAATAGATATGCTGGATATCAGGAGGGAATTCCTAACCATGTATGGAAAATCCCTCCACTCCTTCATTAAGGTAAGCTTTTCAGTGTTAGAAACAAAGACCGGTATTTGCTGAGCAGTTTAGAGAGCTCCCCACCTGACACCTACTGGGTATTTTAGAAGAGGTGGAATTAAGGAAACTTTACATTTATGTGCTGACAATGTTCCTGAAAGTTCTTAAATTGTTGAAGAGGGCACAAACCCTACAACAAATTGTATGTTCTGAAAAGAACCCAGCCTTGTATGAAGCTGTAAAACTAATTGTGTTCCTTTTTGATTTTCTCTCTAGGGAGACTGCTCAGGAGACTATAGGAAAGTCCTACTCAGACTCTGTGGTGGGGAGGATTAAAGGATGCCTGGTGTACTGCCTGGGTGATGGGAAGCAGCTAATCATAAGAATTTCTTGCTTTTTAAATTTTCCCAAATATCTTATTAATTGCAATGCGTATTGACTTAGTTAATGCTCTGGTTAGATAATGGCTGTTCCAGTTGAACCTCTTGGTACGCTTTTATGCTTGGAAGACCCATCTGGGCTAGCAAAGCCCATCTTAAACAGAATGCTGGAGCCAAATATATAAAAGCTAAATTGTTTCCTGACAAGCTGTCCCTTTGCTGTTGCATTCACCAGCAAAACTTACCAGCTGAAGCAAACTTGGCTGCACAGGGAAAAATTAACCTCATCAATACAGGGAGAGTGCAGAATGCAGGCTTGCTTCAGGTTTTGCAAGATAACTAAAACACAATCATCCAAAACAGAAACACGTTTAGATCTTAACTTGCCCTCTTAGTGTGGAACATTAACAGCCTTGCTGCACTTTATGTATATGTTGCCTGTAGATAGGTAGGTAGGGAAGATGTCACTGGTGACATCAGAAAAAACTCTTGCTGCCCGGGTTACAGAGCAGCCCTGTACTGTTGGTCTGCCTTCCTTGGCTCGTGGGAGTATAAATCACCAGGGTTATATCACAAACCCTTTCTCTGGATAAAGGGATGTCGTTAGAACGGTGCCTTTTAAGGAATGACCTGTCCCCATCTCATCAGCACTACCTGATGCCTTAGGCTGGGGTGCCTTGTGCTGGGGTAGCTCACCCCATCTCACTTGCTAACACTACTGTTAGAGGGCCCAGGTTTTGTGCCTCTCCCTGACTTGGGCTTCCAACCTCTGGGAGAGACTTTTCCCCCAAACACTACACAACTGCCTGTTAAGATGAGCGTTTTCACTACAAAGATGTGGTTAAAATGTCATTCTTGTTTGCCTTAGCAGTTTAATTTTTTTTAGCTGTTGGTATATAATCCTGAAGGCATCAGACTGAGGTTAGAATTTGAAGGCACAAGTACTGATATGGCCTACACCCAGTTCTGGTTCTCATTTTCTTCTAAATAAGGCTACTGTCGGCTTGAATAGGAGATACTTCCTGTGTCCTCAAATAAAATACTTTTCTTTCTTGCTCTCTGTGCTGTAATTGGAGATACATTCCTTGTTTTGGTGGGAGAGAAGGCAGAGCTCTTCTAGTTCAACTGAAGCCTTCTGCTCAGTGAAAGAAAAATTGTCTTGCCCAGTACAACAGACTAACAGATGCACCCCGGCTTGGTTTTGTGTTTAAATGACTCATGTTATGTTGCTGACTTTTTACAAATGAATAAACAATTCATTTCTGAACATTCTGCCGTTGTGGTGTATTCTGGGAGAGGCAGTGATGAAAGAACTGTGTCCTTGTTTTTTCAGCATCTTCTGTGCTCCACAGGTGTGTGTTCTCCTAAGTGTGGACCAGCTCAGTGGGGAGAGGCTGCAGGGAGAGGTCTTTCAGCTCTTCAGCTGAGGGGCTGCCACTTGGGTGCAAGACCACTGTGGGGGTAGATGTTTCCTGCTCCTTAGAAAGAGGCAAATCCCTTGTCCCATCTCTGTGTGCCCAGCACATGGGGATGCTGTAAATCCCCCTTCAGCAGCGCTTTGAGAAATGTTCTATAAAATCCCATGTCCATGCTGTGGCTGGGGGATGTTGGGGGGGGGGGGGGGGAGGATGTAACACAAACAGGTTTGGGGGTGCAGCTGTGCACCCCCCAGCTCCTGCAGTTGCATTGCTGCTGCTGCTCCCACTCAGTAACCTGGACCTTGCTCTGGGATGGACAGTTTCTCTTGGTCATCCACTGCCAAGAATCATCGAATCCGAGTGGTTTGGGTTGGAAGGGACCTTAAAGCCCATCCACTCACGTGCCCCTGCCCCGGGCAGGGACACCTTCCACCAGCCCAGGTTGCCCAAACCCAACCCAGCCTTGAACCCTTCCAGGGAGGGGGCAGCCACAGCTGCTCTGGGCAACCTGTGCCAGGGCCTCACCCCCCTCACAGGGAAGAATTTCTGCCTCAGATCTGATCTAAATCTCCCCTCTGTCAGTTTAAACCTGTCCTATCCAACCCCCCTTTCCCGCAGCCCCTTTCAGCCCTGGGGGGCCGCTCTAAGGTCTCCCCGGAGCCTTCTCTCCTCCAGCTGAACCCCCCAACTCTCCCAGCCTGTCCTCACAGGGGGTGCTCCAGCCCCCCCAGCATCTCCATGGCCTCCTCTGGCCCCGCTCGGGCAGGTCCGTGTCCTTCTGCTGCTGGTGACCCCAGAGCTGGACCCAGCCCTGCAGGGGGGCTGAGTAGGGGGGAGAATCGCCCCCCCCCGCCCTCATCAAGAGCTGCGATGACGCTGGGGCACTGCGCTGGCTTCCACCAGCGCCCCTTCCTGCAGCTCTGCGGGACCCCCCCCGGGACCCCCCCGCCGCCACGTGTTGCTCCGGCGCATGCGCAGAGCGTCGCGGCTGCCGCGCAGGCGCAGCTCCCCCCGCGCAGGCGCAGAGCCCCGCGGGCAATGGCCGCCGCCGGCCATCGTTGAGGCGCTGCCGTTGCCCGGCGGTGCCGTCCCCGCTCCGTCACCGCTCCGCTCCGGGCGGCCTCATGAGGAGGCGACGGCGGAGCGGCGATGGGCTCGCTGAGCAGCCGGGTGCTGAGGCGGCGGGTGGGTCTCCCGCGCGGCGATGGCGCGGCCGCGGACGGTGGCGGCCGGGGCGGCAAGAGGAAGCGCGGCGGGGCCGAGGGGCCCGGTGACAGCGACAGCGACGGCGAGGCCGAGCGGGAGGAGCGGCTGCTCAACACCCCCCGCAGGTCCGCGCTGCGCGGCCGGCTGGGAGCGGGGGGGGGGCTGGTCACCGCCCCTGGGGGGCCTGTGGGGCTCAGTCCCGGCCGTGGGTCTGTCAGGGCGCGGGAAGGGGCCGCAGGGCGGTCCCCGTGGCCCTGAGGCAAGAGGAAGGGGCGGTGTGGGTCTGAGGGGCCTGGCAAGGCTGGGGGGGGCGGTTCTGGGGGCAGGGGCTGGGGCAGCCGAGGTCCGAGCCCGGTCTTCAGGGGCTTGTTGTGTAAGAAGGAGGTGAGGGGGGGTTGGAGAACAAAGGATTTCGGTGTGGGGTTGGTGTCTGTCCTGTGGAAAGGGCCCGGCAGCGGCTGCAGTAAACGAGAGAGGGGGAGTGAGCGGGAGGGGGTGGTCAGTCAGGCCCTCATGGGGAGGAAAAAAGCCTTGTCGAGTTATTTATTTTAGTGTTGCTGCCGTAACAGAAAATGTTGAAGGAGTGTGTCTCTGTTTGCCTTTTTGTATAGGAAAAAATTGAAAAGCACTTCTAAATATATTTATCAGACTCTGTTTTTGAATGGGGAGAACAGTGATATCAAAATTTGTGCTCTGGGAGAGGAGTGGAACTTGCATAAGATATATTTGTGTCAGGTAAGCGACTTCTTTCTTACTGGCAATAGAAGCTGTATTTTTAATAAAGGAATATCTGGTAAATGTTAAGTGTGACTTGAGTTTGGTGGTTTTTTCCCTTATATTTCAGACTTCCCACTCTTTCTGTGGATGCAGACAGTTAAAAAACTTGTGCTTTTGAAAGCAACGTTAGGAAGCATAGCTGTAGCTTCGTGTTTGAAAAGTTTCTTCAGTTCTGTCTTTTGCTGTTTAATTTTTTTAATCTCATCTTAACCTTGGCACATCCTTTGTGAAAACAGTCCTAAAAGTTGTCTTTTGGTGTCCTGGGAATGTGTTTTTGTTTGGTAAACGAATGGCTGAGAGTCTCCTGCGATGTTAATATTACTGCAGAGCAAAGACAGCGCTTCCAGAATGGATTTGTAAAGCATTTGCTAACCGGGTTCAATTTTATTGTTCGTTGGGGCTTGGGTATAGGAACCTGAAGTGAAATTGCTGGAGCTGAGTCTCTATTTGTTATGCAGCCTTCTTCATTGGGTGAAGGCTTTCTTGCTGTTGCATGAGGAAGGTATGCACAGAAACTCTAAAAAGGAACACATCTTATTGTGCACCTGCAGAAAAGATGCTGTTTCTGCAAGCCATTTTATTTTGGGCTTGTATTAAGGTGAAGTTCTTTGTGTTACTTCTTGTGTTTTAGTAGTGAGGAGGTACTGTTATCTTGACTGTCTGTCCTCTTTATTACTTTTCCTGTGACAAAAGTCGGGAGAAACCATGGTTTTGTCTTGAAATGTGTAATTCAGTTGTGCCATTAACTTTCAAGTCGGAGTCTAACCTTGGAAGCAGTTTATTTGAAGTGAGAAGAGAAAGCAACGTCAGGTACTATACCTGAAAAGGTGTGAGCTGCTTTATTAGCTGTAGCCAAACGCAAAGTGGGTTTGTGTTAGGAGGTGAAGATGTCACATGCGGTGCTCAGCAGGTTGTATTCAGTTTCTCTGGTGTAACAAGTGATGGTAGAAGCGAGTTCTTGATCTTTTTTTTTTTTTTTTTTGGTGGTTGTTACGTTAATGCCATGATTTCAGTGCAGGTACAGCAGTCGCCTTAGTTGGCCACCGCAAGGGAAATTCTCATTGCTTTCTTTTAGGAAAACGCCTTTTATTTTACAACCTTTTAAAGAGCACTTTAGTGAGGGCAGGGAAGTAATTTGTGTATAGCCAAAGACTGACCAGTGGCAGCCATCTCTTGATCTCTAGAACAGTGGGTGTGTTTGGCTAGAGAGGAAAGCTGGCAGACACAGCTTTAATTGTGTGCTCACTTTTGACTGTGTAACAAAGGGAGGATGTAAGGGGGTTGGACAGTCAGACTTAGGTTGTGCAGCATAAACAGGGTGGGCATGTTGCTGGTTTGTCCTTAGACTGTCATTGGTGATGGTGTTTTTAATTGTTGTGATTCTGTTGTTGCTACGTCTCAAGTTCACGAAGCTGCTCCTTAAAACTTAGTGTGGGTTGATGAGTAAAATTGAACATTTAATCACGTCTGTGGATGCTTTTTAACAGACTTTGGAAATTGCAATTTTGTTCTGTAGAGGCCTTGTACAAGTGATGTTCTTGTGAGATGAAATTTTGTGGTCAAGTTAACCGTTCTCATAAGTCAGGTTTCTATTTCAATTCATGCTGTCATTGGCATGATGTTACTATAGGGAAAATATGTTGGGAGGTTAAACATAACTCCCTCTGTGAATTACTCTTAATGAAATTACGGCTCCTCCTTTGCCTCGTTGAGCAGATTATCTCAGTCTGAATGGTTCTGTTTCCCTAGTCTCTCAAGTTTCTGCATTTAGTTTGATAAGTAACAGTAAGGTGCTGCTCTACCTGTTAAGGGCAGATCTGAGAAATGGAGGATTTAAATAATAAATTCTCATGAAATTGAGCTGATCTACATGGCAAAGCTAAGGTAGCCTCATGAGGATTGGTAAGATGAATAAGGCTCTGGTTTTGAGAGTAGTGTGAATGTCATCATAGTTAGGGGATATGCTGAAGGTATGGAAATACTTACATAACCAGATAAAATCAAAATTGGATTTTATGTTGTTTGCTGCCCTGAGTTGAAATGCTGAGTTAAGAGGTCAGGGAATATGGTGCTGTACAAATAGACTTTATTTTTTTGATCTCTCAGGTAAACTTCAGTGAGTGATAGCATCTCATAATGGGCACATCTGCTGCTGAGAAGGAAAATCATGAATCCTAGTAGAGCAGTGTATTTCACTTCATTTGGATGGAAACCTATCAAATTCTAGTTTTATATGCCTTACACTTTATAATAAAAGGTATATTTACATAAATGGTGTATGTGTATGTGTTCTTGGTATGAGACTACAACCTTGTACATTAATTTGTATGTCTTGCATGCTGCTTTTATTTTTTCTCCCCATACCCAAACTGGCATTCCCTAATACCTGCAGGATTTGTTGTCTGCCAGTAGCATTAAAGACTTAGTTCTTGGACTAATTATATATCCATTGGTGGTGTGGTTTGTAGGAAAAAGAGCTTATGTGATTTTTCTGGCCCTTTAAAGCTCTTTACTTGCTATGATTACAGACACATAGTCCAAATTTTCTGTACACACTTTCATTTTCAGAAATAAAAGCAAATACAATTAGCCCTTTCTCAAGTATATCAAAATGTTTTAGCTTGTGAAAAGTTCCCTTAATACATTCTGTTCTGCATAAAGGTAAATATTAACAATTTTTTGTTCCATGTACTGCTTTTAACGGTTTTAATTTGAATGAAATCTCTTACTTGACTTCTTTTTTTCTCGTCTTCCCTCATATAGTCAGGCTACTTTTCCAGTATGTTCAGTGGATCTTGGAAAGAGTCTAGCATGAACATCATAGAGTTGGAGATTCCTGACCAAAATATTGATATAGAAGGTAAGTGGGAACCTTTTATTTTAATATATGTTCTCGAGGTAGAGGTTAAGTTGAACCTGACAAAAAAATCCTGAAAATACTGATTATTTTTTTTAAGAATATTTTTCAAACTAGTAAATAAGAAACTTGAGAGAATGTTCTGTGCTCATTCAGTTTTGAGCTTAACTCAGGTCAGCAGTAGAACTGAATTCATTTTTGTCCCTCTGAGTTGGGAAGTGCAGCTGAAAAGCAGCCGCTTGTCTTGTTTCGGCATCGGGGCTCTTGAGATCGGCTTCTGCAGCTCTTGCGGGGACCCGAGTGCTGGACTGTGAATCACATCTTCATCTCTCCGGTCTGAAAAGCTACTCAGTGGAGCGCTTGCAGGGGACCCGTGTGAGCTGACAGAGGGTGTTGCTGGGGTTCCAAGCACCACGGAGTGAGGAAGTAGCATTTTCAGAAGAATGAGAGAAACCTGTAATATCGTGACATTATGCTAGGGATCAGTTGCAGAGAAGGATCATGAGGCTTAACTTCTTTTTAGCTAGTTTGCTCTCCTCGTTGCTCCATGGTGTGATTTGGTGGCTGTTTAAGATTAATATTTTGTGATAAACAGTGAAAAGGATGTATTTCGTTGTTTGATGCCATGTTTTGTGTTTTCTGTGTGTACTTGGGAGGGTAAATACTAGCTTTTTATCCAGAGCAAATACAGTTGTAGAGAATGTGTGCACCCAAGAAGTTTGGTTATATTTAAGGATTCTTTTAGTTATCCATGCTCAATGTCCCATCTTTTTTAACACCTACACTCTTTTCAGCTCTACAGGTGGCTTTTGGCTCACTGTATAGAGATGATGTGTTAATAAAACCCAGTCGAGTAGTTGCACTTTTAGCAGCAGCCTGCATGCTGCAGCTTGTAAGTAAGAGATAAGCAATATTTTTATGCTTTCTTTTCAGATAAAGATAACAGTTCATATTATGCTCACATGCTTGTACTGTTTCACTCAGAGAAATGAATCATCTTTTCAGATTAAGTGGGGAAAAACCCAAACATAATGCAGTGGTTTTATTTAAAAATGCTATGACTAAGATTCAGTTGTAATATTAAGTGCTGCTTTGAGAATCATATCTAGAAGTAGATTAAAATATGTTCTAACAGATCATTTGTTCTACCCTGAAGGTATTCATTAAGCTTTTCTTTAGTGTGATAGATTCTTAAGAAAAATCTATTTTTCTGAAGAATTTTGGTTTAAATTTTCTGGATGTCATAGCATAGGTCACCAGTGTGTGTGACTTCGGTAGTTTTTCAGGCATGGAAATTTGTATAAACTGCACAATCTTTGACATTTCCTGTCGGGGAAATAAAACTTTGAATATTTGTGGGTTTTTTTCCTCCCCACAGGATGGCTTAATCCAGCAATGTGGTGAAACAATGAAGGAAACCATTAATGCAAAAACTGTGTGTGGTTATTATAATTCAGCGGGGACATACGGGTTAGACTCCGTGAAGAAAAAGTAAGAATTACTTTCTTCAAGCTGCTTTGTACATTGCTAATTAAAAGTGTGAATTTACACATAGTAAAATAATGCCCAAGCTGTTTTTTTTTTTTTCTTTTAAAAGCTATCTGACTTGGTCTCTTTGTCCTATTTAGTTTTGAGTTTGTACTGTAATCAATTACCTTTAAAAATTGGTGGAGATTATGGTAGAATGGTTATCCTGTGCTGTGAATTAATTACTAACGTGTATTAGTAAAGACAGTATGTTTGGTCTTCAGCGTGTTGGTGAGATAATACTTGCGATCATTGACTGTTTTATCACAAAGCTGCTTTAATATTCGGAACTTAAGCTTTATCTTAATTAGGAGGGATAATTACACATTTGGGATCAGAATGCTGAGGTTAGTGCTAACTGCATCCTTCTGCTGTAAATTGGTGTATTCTCTCAGCTTTTTGTGACATGAATAGTACTTTGAATTTAGCTTTCACCATACACTGAGAGAAACTAAATGCAACTTTAAGAGTTTCAGAAATTTTTTTATCATTTTCATGGTTTTGAAATAACTTTTTCATATTTTTATGCATTCATGTCTCAGGTTAAAGCAGTATTTCAAAATCATGTGGTACATAATCAGACTTTGTGAGCCTGAGCAACTGTTGCAGGAATGTTGGCATGTATAAGAAAAAAATGAAAGTATTAATTCCTTGCTTTTAATCTAGGTGCCTTGAATGGCTCTTGAATAACCTGATGACTCACCAGAGTGTTGAACTCTTCAAAGAACTCAGGTATTCAGGCTTCAGTTAACTTTGAGTGATGAAGTACAGTTTCTTCCAAAGTATATAGCTCACTACAAATAACTTTTTAGGCTACTGACGGTTGCTTGTTACCTGGCTTGCTTTCTTGCTTTTGTCTATACTGTCTCATAGAACTGTGATTTTTTTTTTTTTTAATTTTTTTTTTCCAGCATAAACCTCATGAAACAGCTGATCAGCTCTTCTAACCTATTTGTAATGCAAGTGGAAATGGATGTGTACACTGCTCTCAAAAAGGTACTTAGCAAAGGGGCTGGCTGGGGCTTTGTGAAGTTGAACTCCTTGAGTAGTAGCTGATTTGCAATGCAATGAAAATTTTAGCCTTTTTGGTATTTAATTAAAGTATTTAATAGAGCACCAGAGTCTTTGTAGGAATGAATGCATTATGAAAGTGTTCTTTTTAATAATGCAAGTATTACTTGTTTGAAAACTTCTTCAATTAACTTAGTAGTTTGTCTGTTTTACCTAGTGGATGTTCCTTCAGCTAGTGCCTTCTTGGAATGGGTCTTTGAAACAACTCCTAACTGAAGCTGATGCCTGGTTTGCCAAGCGTAGGAAAGGTAGGATTAATTGGTGTGGCCTTGGATTGGGGAAGACGTGGGCTAGAAGTAAAATACAGTAGTCTTCCTCCACTTCCAAACTTTCTTCTGTTTTCTCTGGGAAGGCTTCCCTCTGCCAGCAGTCCCTGGCATCAGATTCTCAACACCGATAGCTTTTTTCACTGTTTTGTCCACGTGTTTTCAAGTGAGCACATAGCTTTTTCACTGTTTTGTCCACATGTTTTCAAGTGAGCAGACATGGTCGCTATTTTTGCTTTGTTGCTTTTGCTATTGTTCAGTTAGGATAAGCTTTTGTTGCCTTCTCACTAGAAGGCACTAGCATATTTCAAAAGAGGAAAAGTTTGGTCTAACATTTCTGCTGAAAGGATTTGAATGTAAGTAGTTTCTTAATTTTAGCTGCAAAACCTGATTTGCCTGCCATAATAACTTTCTCTGATCAGTAAGTTAAAGCTCAATCTCGAATATAAATAGGATTGGGAAAATATTTAGGAAAACAAGTTGTAATGCTGGTGCTGTGTCTTGCAGATTTTGAGGATGACATTGCATTCCTGGAATCGGAACAGGGGAATGTGTTCCTGTCGGTGTTCACACACTTGAGGTTACAGTACATCATCAGTGACTTGGCATCAGCCAGAATTATTGAGAGAGATTCCCTAATACCCTCAGGTGAGTGAGTACTCAGCTGATCCAGTTCCGTGTGCCTTTCGTAGCCTGTCCTGCTTAAGAGTAATTGGAAGATCCAGGCGCGTTTACTGGTCTTGGCACTCACGTGTTTCTCTCCAATGTCTAAGATTCAGCAGAAGTTGAATATTAAATTTACATGCATAAAAGTCTTAAAAGACACACAAGTGTATTTTGATAAACTGACTGATCAGCTGTACAATCAATGCATAGTACATTATCAGTGTTTAAATAACCCTGGAGTCCCAGACATGAGGACAAACTTTGGAGAGTAAAACTTGATGGGCCTCAACTATTTTCTAGCCATTATCTTTCTAAAAAGAGCTGGGTTTTGATACGAGTTGGAATAATACCTGAAAATGAAAACCAAAAGCACAAGATGCTGTGAACTCTTCTCCCATCATCAAAGACAATCGTTATTTACTAACAGATATTTAGGATGAATTGGAGGAGATGGGATATTCAGGTATTCTGCTCTTATCCTTTTATTTGCATTTTGACTTGTATAAAATACATCCTCATTCTAGGTCCTGGTGCTTTTTGAAACCCATTTAGGTCCTGGTGCTTTTTGAAACCCAGAGCAAAATGCCATTTAATGTTGTTACAGATTGCTGCTATTAATATTACATTATCACTGGAAAATAAGAAGCCACATTCTCGTCTTGCTGCTGAAGTCTGACTTCACAGATAGGCTTTGTTCTTGGCTCAAAAGCTGTGTAAACTGGCTGCTGATAGAGGAGTAAGATTGGGAAAGAGCTATCAAGTTGGGTGCTCACTTGAAAATGTTTTTCCACTATCATTCATATCTTTTATCATGTGAAACACCTGCTCCTCTTTTCTTTTTAATTTGGTTTGGTTTCTTTTGGTTCCTCTTTTCTGCCTCCCTCCCCCTGAGTTAGTTGTGCTCTTTCTAACAGTGTTGGGACTTAGGATCTGCCTTTGATTCTGACTCCTGGTATCCTTGATGCATGTTTCACTGTTCAGTGTTCCCTCATTAGAGTTGAATCTTAGCAATGAATTTTGCATCTTGACTCTGACAGGTTTTTTTCCTAGCTCTCATGTACCCACCTTTGATATTTTTTTTATATCTGTCCACACCATAACTATCCATTCATCTGTGTCTGTGATGTCTATTTATAGCTGTGATTGCCAAATGTCAATTAAGACTGCTTTTATTGAGCTGTTTATCACTCAGTTATTTGTAACTTCTTGACATCTGTGGTATTTATCATCTGTCCATACTTGTAGCCTTGGACGTCGCTTTGGACTCTTGCCGTACGTAAATATTTAACCTGTTTTTGAGTTGCACTCCTGTCTTCCTGTAAAATTAAAACCATTTTTTTCATCTCATATTGGCTTTTTCCTTCTTGCTGCCATAGATGTCAACACAGTGATGGTATAATGCCAAACCAGACTTGTCGGAATATTTCTTTTGAAGCCTGCTAGCCTGATCAAATTGTTAGATGCTTTTAAAACACTTCCCTTGCCATTAAGATGATGTAGTGAGCATCACTTTGCTCAGTTTGTCTGTCTTGTACCGTTGTATCCTGTCTCTGCCAGAAATAATGGCTTAGTTGCTGTCTGAATAACATTGAGTTACCTTTTTCTCATGCTTTGAGATGTTCAAAGAGCGCAGTTATCAGAAGCTGAATTATGACTCTGTGATAGGGGGTACCTGTGGGGAGGGGGTAGGGGTCCTTTCCTCGCTATTAATCTGTCAAACCCTCGAGTGAAAGTGGACACTTACTACTGCTTTAAATGTACTGGCTTTCCCTACTCCCAGTTCTGGTTTAATATCTTACTAGATGGAGGAGAGACTGTCTTCCATACTAGTTCTGACAAAGTAAAATACAAAGGAACTCGGTTATCCTGGGATCCCAATGTCTATTTAAAAGTGTTCTTTGAACAGCAGGTGGAGGCAGTGGGTGACAGAGTGCCGAGCCGAGGTGCACTTTGGGTGAATGGTCTGGTCGTTATGTCCAGTAGATGGGGCAGTTTTTGATCTCAAGGAAATGATAACGTTTTGTATTATGTATAAAAATCCCGGAAGAAGAGATCTGATCTTTGATATGTGGTATTTTATATGCTTAAGTCATGTGTAAAGTAAATACAATCAGTCTTACTTAAGACTGATACTGGTACAGATCACAATGAAAGTGCAAAGGCATCTTCATTCTGTAATAAAAAAATAAGATAACTTGCATGAATGACCCTTTAGATCCTCAATTTAATGATGACACAGGAGAACTGTGGATTATCTCCTTGTCAAGTGGCTTTGTCAGCATGTGAATAAGATGTTGCAAACCAGAAATTTGCCAGTACTACACTTGATTTCCTTATCTTAATGTTGCTGTTGTTACCACTTATCAGAACTGCCTTTTCTCAAGTGTTCTTCAGTGGATAAATTTTGTGTCTATGCTTGAACCCAGAAGCCTTCTATCTATTTATGTCAGAGGAAGAATGTTTCTTAAATCGTTACAAGATTAATTGTGACTTTTGAGGCAGATTTGCTTCTGCTTATTGAAAAAGAATGTGTCGGTTTTGCATAGCTCACGAGGCATTAGAGAGCAAAATGTTTACTCTTTCATAGTTAAACAGTTCATAAGCTGTGATAAATGCTGAAATAGGCTTGATGGCTTTGTAGTCATACAGTGGGAAAGGTAGCATGGTGACAGCGAGTGTGTGGTTAGTGCAGGAAGAGTATCTGATGTTTACACTCTACCACTAATTTAAAAAAAACCCAGCTTGAATTCCAAGAGAACTGGGAGAGCTGGTAGAGAAGAGCATAATGTGGAGACCTCTGTGGGTGTAATGAAGTGCTGT
This sequence comes from Athene noctua, assembly GCF_965140245.1. Taxonomy (NCBI): domain Eukaryota; kingdom Metazoa; phylum Chordata; class Aves; order Strigiformes; family Strigidae; genus Athene; species Athene noctua. The sequence goes on along the minus strand of NC_134064.1, from coordinate 1,448,580 downwards.
TAGAGTTCAATACTTGATAGCCCCTGTCATCTGTTGATACCAGTTTGTAGTCATAAACTGTGTTAAGATGAGGAACTTTTGCTCGTCATGTAGAAGGAGGCTTAGATAAATATTGGTGGTGCACTTTCAAACAGGTTATTGGCTGCCAGTGTCCAGTATTTGAGGTGATTGCATCGTACCTGACAGAGTCTACAAGCGTGGAAATTGCTGGGTAGTTTGTATTGTGGTGTAAACCTTTTAGATGAAATTGTTCTCAAGGAGGTAAAGAAGGAAATCATGTTGCATAGTTGAAAGAAAAGGTATAATTGTGTGGGGATTTTTTTTTATACCATGTATGGTGTAGGACCTGCAGGAGAAAACTGAAATAATGTATTAGGAGTTCACAACAGAGAGGCTGTTCTTGTTTGCAGAGAAAAGGTGTACAAGAAATATGCAGTGTCTGTAAGCGAAGTGTTCGTTGTTCAACCATAGTTGAAATATCATATATGAAATAGATACAGGCATATACAGAAATAGAGAAGATGCTCTATCTCCTGATTTATGGGTTTTTTTCCTTCTAGTGCATGCATTCTCTGTTCCTTATCTGTGTAGTTTTCCTTAAATCATTTTTATACTTTCTGTTGTGCTTTGGTTTAATTCCCATTTTGGTTCTATCACAGTCTGAATCTTAACTCTAGAGTTAGTGGAGCAAGAGCTGGTTTTAATTTTTGCATCTGGGACTCCTAAGGCCATCTCAGCACTCTAATCTCACTTCTCTCTTCTCCCTTCTATCATCTTCATCAACTACCCGTTTTGGTTTTGCAGTAACAGTGGTTCTCGCTGTTCCCACCATCCCAGTCCGTTCCTCCATAGAGTTTGTTCTCATCCATGACCTTGCATAGTTGTCTCTGTTTGTTATCTTGACGAAGAACAACTTATATACTGTGCTTTTAGGTGCCTCTGATCCCTTTTGCATAGCTGGCTTGCAAGCTGTTAGTTTTTGTTCTGTTTTATCTCTCAGTTGCAACTGTTAAATTTATACAGCCGATAAAATCTTCATGGTGTTCTCAGAGGAAGAAATGATTTATGTTTATTCCTGGTAGGGGACAATTTCTGTGTGTTTTTACCATATCCGTGATAAGTCACTGTTTCCTTTTTCTTTTGATTCTGTTTTCTTCTTGTTTAACTTGTGTAGAATTCTTTTGGGGATTCAGAAAACAACATCTTCCCCCAAGAGCTTGTTAACAAGCTGCTTGGCTTAACCGAACTTTGCGTGCCGAGGAAAACGTGTGGAGTTGCATCACTTCTGGCAACTGCGAATGCTTGATAAGATGAATATAGCACTGAGTTATTTAGTGTTAGTTGTTGATTTTTATCTGTACCACTGCTTCTGTAGTGGAGGCCTGGAGATGAATAACACAAGTGCATTATCAGGTGGTGGGTTTGCATAGACCTTCCAGTTAATAAGTGTGACCTTATTATTTCAATGTAATTTTATTTCTATATTTCAAATGTTTATGAACATCCCCATTCCCAGCTCCAAAGACAACACCAAGCTTATTTATTTTTTTTTAATTTTAGAATGGCTGTCCTCTGTTTACAAACAGCAGTGGTTTGCCATGCTCAGAGCAGAACAAGACAATGATATTGGGTAGGTATATTACAGGCTTTCCTTTTATTTCTTTTTTTAACTAGAAACCTTCCTCATATAAATTCTGTAATGATTAACTTTTGGAGTTTACATTAAGAAGAGCCGGGGGGAAAGCAACTTCAATGGTTTTAAACTCTGTTCTCTGTGGAGCCGTCTATTCCCTTGGGCTGGCTTATCTCCTGTCCTTTAAACAGTAGAACTCTAGAAAACTTGTATAATGCGACCGGGGGTAGATGTTAGGAGGGATGTTCTGTACTTTCTTTTATGTTGGTTAATGCTTCTCACTGGTACTTTGCCTTGAATGTGTTGAGGCTGTGAAAGAGTAACTTATCAGCCTTCCATTTTAAGGACGACTTTAGGAACAGTACTGCAGATGGAGAAGAAGCCTTTTCTGTCCTGCTTCCTTCCTGCCTGGGCTAGGTGGGCAAGAGGTGGTTGTGTGATGTAACTAACTGCATTGGTGCAGAAGGCAATTTGTCACTTTTTGTTTATGCAGGGATAACTCCGCACTAACCTTTGTTCCTGCCTCTCCCATCCTAGCCTCCCAGGCAGCGAGCGAGGGCCCAGCACCCAGCAGGGCTTGGCATCCCGTCACCCGTTTGCCTCATTTCCTTCTAATTTCACAGCCTTTCCCTCACTCAGTGTTTATGTTTGATAGTTCTCCTCTGCCAGCACCTCCAGCTTTTCCCAGGCAGTGCATCCTTCTCCACTGCTAAGACCATGTCCTCTCTAATCCTCCTGTCTTATACCCTATCTTTTCTCCTTCCTAGACCACATGCTGCACTGTGGTGGCGTTGCATTGCTGTTGAGGAAATTCCATGACAACTACCACATTTCTGTGCCCTTTCAAAGACCTGCATGTAGCTGTACTTTGTGTAACACCCTGACTGGTGTCTGTGTGTAATGCGTAGTTGGGTTTTTGAGCCTATGCCTAACGGGGGTTGTCAGTGGTGCTGGCTTGGGCAGCGAGGCATGTTTTCATGTGTGTTAGATGTATGCATGATCACCAACTGTCTCCCTTCCTTCTGCTTGCTTTTTGCCAGGTTGCATTGAGCCGAGGTCCCTTAATCTCTTTGTAAATACCTAAACTATGGCAAAATGCAAGTGCAGGAGTTGTTCCTGCCTTTGTCTTCTCTCCTAGTTCTTGCTGTGCTTTGTGGAGAATGAATGTCATATCAGGAAGCTGCAAAATGTTTGTTACCTTTCAAAAACCAATAAACCAACTTCTTTATTTTCTTCCATCAGTTCTGTTAGCCCAACATTTGCCGTTCGGAAGATGAGCATGTTCAATTGCAATGGTAGGCTTCACTTATTAATTGCAATCTGAAAAGCGTAAGAACCACTGTCCTGATTTGAACCAAAGGCTGTGCAGGCTGTGGCAGCGTCCAGCGGGAGGCAGAGTTACAAATCTTCCACCTTCCTTTAAAGTGAAGAGTGAGTGTTCTCTTGATGGACTTCTCCAGCAGCGAGTAGTTTTTTCCAGCTGGAGGTTTTAGCCCTGTCGTTACTGACTAACCAACCACCAATAGACCAAATAGTTACAGTTCTGTTTTGAAAGAGCTTATGCTTTAGCCCCAACACCCTGTGGCAGTGGCTGCCATGGTTTAATTGTGTTTTATATAGGAACTACTTCCTTAATTACTTTATTTTGATGGTATTATGTTATACTGTAAAAAATTGCCCAAACTCTCTGATTTTTTTAGTCTTAAGAATAGCCAAGATTCTGAAGAAGTGGTTGTCTTTCTCAATAGCAGTGCTTTAGAAGATGGTAGAGGTAACGTGTGTAATTGTGAATCTTACCATTTCAGCTCCTAAAGATTAATGTCAGGTGGTCATAGCTTGTTTCTCATACTATTGTTTTCTTGGGAAAACTTCTCTTGTAATGCTGTTGTTGAGGTATCCAACAGTAGATGATCGTACGTTGTGAGTTACCTTCTAGCTCATATGGGAATCACAGTTAATATGAAAGGGAGTATTACCATAGTAATCAAAATTCTGACACAACATAAGACCATGTATTTGCTTTTTTTTTTTTAATGTTGTTTTGGCAGTTCACTGTAATACAGTGAAAATACTTTCATTGTCAGCCATCAGATATACATGCTTCTGGAAAAGCAAGCTCTCATACAAACTGAAGTGAAGGTGGTGGGGATCATACCAGCTTTAAAATGAGCAACTTTCATGTTCAACTGCAGTGCTGATGATTTCAGTGGCTTTTGGAAAGAGCCAGAGTATTTTTCCATGTTTTTCTTGCTTGTCTAGTTTTCTCTTTTGCAGTATGGGATTAGTTTTTTTAAGACAGCTAAAACCAAAGATCTCAGACAGAAGTTTTACTTAATAGCAGACATCTGTTTGCCCAAATCTCTTACTCTGGCAGTCATCGCCAAGGTCTTTCATTAATGGCAATGGTGTTTCTTCTCAATGTGTCTTAACTTCTGACCAGTAATTTACAGACAGTGCTTCAAGGTGGCATCCAGGTTACTGTTTGTTTAATAGCCAATAATGGACTAATTGTCTTTGGACATGGTGTTCTCTGGAGTTGTGTGGGAGGGAGATGGTGGGGGGTGTGCACGCCTGTGTGCATGGAGTGCTTCCCTGTAGTTACGTGCTGCAATGTCACTCGTCCATAGGACGCCGTCTCCAGGGAGATAAATGTTATCTGCAGCCCTGAGATCGCTTCTCTGTCTTCTACTGGCAAGCTGTAGTGCCACCCTGCAGGGAGATGCCTCTGGTTTGTAACTTAAGTCTTAGAAGGGAAGACATGCAACTGTTCTTTCCATTAAAGCAAATATTTTTGGACATTCGACCAACCTGTAGTTGAAAGAACAGAATTAAGATTTTATAAGACCAACCTTTTATCCAGGTCTGCTGCCCTTCCTCTCACACTTACCAGTATGTTAACACATTTTTTTTTTGTCCCTTAGAGATAAGGAAGTAAAGTTTAGTGTGCTGAACAAAATGTGAAGTCTGACTCCCAGTGAGCTGTAGTAAGGCTCTATTTTCATATCCCACCTGGTGCACAGCATAATTGCACCTGCTTATTTGAAGACTGCCAATGTGGAAACTACGTTCCTTTGAAATGTGTGATGTGGTTTGCTCTTTTGATAACTTTAGAGAGGTTTCTCTTCTACCTTAGGTAGTTTGCATTTAAAAGGACTAAACATTTTATTCATTCTTCAGAATTTGAGAATTTTTTAGTGTAATACTGGAGTTTGTGACTTTGAACTGTAGCTGCTCAAGGTTTACTTCTTGCACTAAAGTGGATCACTTTTTTTTTTTTTAATTAAACATTCGCTCAGTGGCAGATGCAAGACATCTTTTGAGTCCATGACTGAAATAATTTCTACTCTAATAGTCTCTTTGGCAGTGTTTAAGAATGAAATAGAATAACTTGACTGTTCACTAAGCATATGGTAGGCCAATGTAAGTGGTTAAAGCCAAAAGTTTTGCATCTTCTGAGGCTGCTTGAGGATTTGAGAGGGGGGAATACTAATGTCTGTCTGAACATTATGTACTAATGTTTGTGAAATTTGTCACTAATTAAACAGAAATAAATCTTTTATCACCATTACTGAATTTAGGTCAGCTACATAACCAGTTCAACTAGAAGATGTGGGAAAAGTACGCAGGAGGTTCTTGGATGAATTTGGTTAGCATGATTAGCTTATTTGCCTAACTTATTCATAAAATACTTCATCTTACAGGATTGTTTTTTATAGAAACGGGGCAAAAAGACCACAGACTGAGTTTGTACATAAAAGCCGTAGCCGCAAGTTCTTGTGGTGTGTGTGTACAGTAGGAAGAGAACAACTGCTGTGTTTTTTCTTGCTTATATAGCTTGAAATACATTGTTTGATATTGCAGGTGTATAACTGGGGGGTTGTTGCCTTTCGTTGTGATTTATAATACTCACTTTAAGCATTTGTCCTCAGTGTAACTTGAAGACTTTCTGGCACTGGTTGCTTATTTGATTAATGATGTAGTCATGTCTAAAGTTAAGCGAGTAACATACCTCTGGAAAACTGGGACTGATTTTACTTGTGCTGGCTCTGCAAGGTTTTTCTTACGGGTTGAAGCGCCAGTGGAAACTGTTGGGTGAAACAAGTTCATGTTGGTATAGGGTGACAGAAGCAGGAGGCATGTGGCACTTCACGATCACCGCGGGTAAACTTTTTTTAGACAAGTTGCACAACCAGCCACTTGAGAAATCTTTCACAATGACTCTGTGGGTGCTTCTTCGTAGAACTGCTATTTTGCAGAGTCCTGCTGCTGTTCCTTAGCAGTAGCACTCATTTATGTTTGTGCCTAGTAAGTCAGACTACTGCTTGTAAAAAGGCCTTTGGGTTTTTTTAGGAGGACTGGAGAATGTATTTCATTGCAACAGCTATTATTGCCTTATCGGGAAAGGTTCTGTTGTAAGAGTCCTGCTGAACTGAGCTGTCACAACCGGGTTTATGTTGCGGTTTTGTAGAGCAGTTGGATGTTCATGGGACGGTTTGGGTTGGAAGGGATCCTGGGAGGTCATCTAGTCTAACCTCTCCTCGAAGAAGGGTCACTTGTGTGGTCAGACCAGTTTACTCAGGTCTGTTCATCTTTCCCACGTTAATGTACCGTACAAAGCTGTTTAAGTGTCTTTAAAGATGTACTTTTTTTGTAGGCCTCAAGAAATAAATAAAGAGGAACTGGAAGGAAACAGCATGAGGTGTGGTCGAAAACTTGCAAAGGATGGTGATGTAAGTATGCCATGTGGCTAAGTCTGACATGTCTCAGACATGTTAGGTATTTTCAAAACATGTAGGTCTTAATTGTCAAACTGCATCAAAAAGAGGTAATGGAGATGGTACGTTAAATAAATTATTCTCCCTAGAAGGATGGAAGCACTTGCTGTCTTTGTGATGAATAAGGGATTAGTGTTTTAATTGTGCTCTTGTGCTGCAAGCAAGCCCATGTTTGGAAAAACTTTAGTGTGTGAAAGGAGGGAATGTAGACATGACTTGTCATTTGAGACTTGTAAAATACATGCAGTTAAAATACAGCTCTGATCACTGGTGTCTTTTTCTTTTTAACTGGAAAAGGAAGCTTTCTAGATGAAATGTGTAATAGTGACAGCCAGAACCCCTGTGTATTCCATATACCTATATGTCTTTAGGTAACAGGTCTTGTGAAAAAACAGTAAATGTGAATTTTTTCCGCCTGAAGTTGCTTAACCCAAGGATGTTGTACTCCAGGGAGTGCTTTGAGCATGAGTGGGACCAGTAGTTAAGTGCTACTTGGGAATACAGCACCGGTTACCAGAATGCAAAAGGATTTTAGTTCCACTTGTGTTAAATGTCATTTTGTTTGGAAGGCAGCTGATACTGAGCTTGTCTCGTGCAGTCATCTGTCTGCAGGGGTTGGCCACTAAAGCGAGTGGTTGCCTACCAAGATGTCTTATGTTTCAGATAGGTGTTGGGAAGGATCCTTGAATCCACCATACATCTCAGTAGCCAAGAATTCCGTTCCCAGGTTCGATTTGTTGGCACTTGTCTTTCATATTGTAGCCACTACTCAGACTGGTTTGTTTGGGTTTTTTTACTTATGTTCTTCAGTACTGCTGGCGGTGGACTGGGTTCAACTTTGGCTTTGACCTTCTTGTTACTTACACAAATCGGTACATCATTTTCAAACGGAATACGTTGAATCAGCCATGCAGCGGATCAGTCAGTCTGCAGCCTCGGAGAAACATAGCCTTCAGGTAAACACTAACCAAGAAGGCAGACCCTGTGGTGTATGCTAAAATGTTTACTGTAACTATGCCTTTTACATTTTGTTGCCACCAAATTATTTACATTTGAAAGTGTTACTCTGTCTTCTTGGGAGAAACTCTTTGTGCTGGAAAAACTAAGTTATGGGAGACAAAGTAGTTTAACTGTTGTTATATATGCCTAGGTTACGTCTGGCCTCCTTTGATAGCAGTGGGAAAATTATTTGCAGTCGAACGACGGGATATCAGATCCTGACCCTTGAGAAGGACCAGGTATGTTTGTGGAGTTTTGAGCAGTTGAACTTGAATTGTGGAGTCCAAGGCATGAAAAAAATGCTGAGAAGTCAACAGTGCTTTTGAATAGGAGCTGTTCTTGTTGTCATTGCTTATGTGGAATTTCAAGCGTTCCTTTTATAGGTAGTGGAGGATTAAGCTAATTTGTGAAGTGTAACTAGGGTAGGATACTGTGGATTTCATTAGTGTTGATAATAGTGAAAATAGTTCCCGTGGTGCTGCAGAAGCTGTTAGTGTAGTGTTCTGCTGGACGACTGCTTGCTTTCCCAGACTTCCAACCCTGTTGAGATTACCTGTCTGAATAATATGGCCAACAGACTCCTGCTTATTTAGAGCCAAATTTGGAGTTTGTTTCAAGACTCTTGTATTGTAAGCTGAAGTGTTAAAAGGATGTCTGCATATTGTTCGAGGGTGGTATTTATTACTCTATTTAAAAAAATAAATAAAAGCCTGAGAGAGGAGTGTTGTTTTCTTAAGAGAATGTGCCCATTTCCACCCATCTGTGACAGCAGAATTTAGTAAGGAATGTGACTTGATCATCAAGTTTTTAAAATCCTAATCAGCAGTGATATGTAGATGGTGAGTACACAGAAAACTTCCTGGTGAATGCCCTCCTTACTGTTAGGATAAAGTTTCACTTTTGGTACCCCAAAACCAGTTCCTAGAATAAAGCCAAAAAATTTCTACCAACAAACTGTAATTTGCCTTGAGGTGTAGACTGTTACAGATTGCCTGGTTGATTAAATCTCCTGAAACTGATAGTGGCAGAAAAGTCTCCCAGCACAGCTTGAAGGTAAACTCTGCTCAGGTTTTTCTTACAGTTCTGTTATCTTTGATGCAGAAGGGTTGGCAGCACTGGGTCAAAGGCTTATGAGCATTTTGAGAGTATCTTATCTGTGTTAATGTTATAAAACATCTGCTTCAGGTGAAGGTGAATTACTATCTTGGTATTTTTATCTTCTGCTTTTTAGTACATACTAACAGTCCTTCCATAAATTTTAATTATTGTCAATCTTGGGTACTTTTAGGTGTACTTCCCTCTGACATCCCTTCCTCTGCAAGTGTCCCGTGTGTTTGCTTTGCAGGAGCAGGTAGTAATGAATTTGGACAGTAGATTCCTGATCTTCCCGCTCTATATCTGCTGTAACTTCTTGTACACATCGCCAGAGAAGAAGGCTGAGAGTGAGGCACTGCTAGATAATTCCGAGAGCTGAGACCTCTTCCGTGGGATGTAGTAGCACTTCCGTAACTCCGTATGCCTGCTTTAACTTAAATGCCCTGCTGACGCACAGAGCTTTGACAACAACAAAGGCCTTACACTGTAGCAAATATATATGGCCTTAGTGTACTTCTATGCATATCTGAAGAGAAGATCAGAAATTATATAGGCCAAAACTAGTTATCCCATATTTTTTTATTTCTGTTCTGCATCTTCAGACAGTAGCCATTCCGTCTTTTGAGAAATGTTACTTTTTTTTTTTTTTTCCTGGGCAAAAACTGAGCCAAATTTGAAATAGGGAATTTGTGTGAACAACATCTTACAAACTTACCTGTCATATTCTGAGCACACAGTGTAGGATGTGTGAATTTTTTTAGTGTGTGGTTTTTGTTTTTTTTTTTAACTGATCTGTAAATACCAGATCAATAGTGTGCTTTCTTTTGTGGTCCTTTTCCCCCAGGGCCAAATACATCTGTGTAAATTTTGCCTGTCAACTTCTGTTAGTTATTTAACTGTACAGACTTTCAAACCTGCTTGGTTCTAAGCCTTTATTGCATCTCATATACACACATTTCTTTCTTGTTCTTGGGCTTTTTTTAACGTTGCCACAAATATTTCTCTTTTTTTAGCATGTGAATTTTGCTAATAAGGATGCTTATAAGTGAATTCTTTTTTTCCATGTACTCAAAATGCTCTCATGTACTCGCTGTCATTTGAGTCTGTTATACAGCAGCAGCTTTCAGTTAGGATTCTACTGAATGCTCACTATACTCACATGAACCAAATACCAGTTTTTAAACATTGTTTTTTTGTGACTTGTTTTAACTGTTACATTGGGAATATATCCCGTATTAGCTCAGGAACTTGTGACCTTTGAGTGCCTTTTGAGTTGTATGTGTTAACACAAACTTCACATCAGTTAAGCAAGGTCACAGGATCCAAAGTAAGAGCTGGGAACAACAGATTCCTTTTCAGTTGGTTTGACGAATGAGTCAGGCGTAAGAGGTTCACCATACTCGTTCTTTGTATGTGTTGGGTTTTATGTTTGTCTTTTGCAATTTTGAATTCTTACAGCAGGATTTTTGGATTCAAAGTGGGAATTTTGCCTCTTTAGTAGCCTATTTTTTTAATGTTGTCAGAAAAGTATAAAACCATTTGTACTTTATAACAAGGATAAAATTATGTTAGGCAAGATGGAAAGATGTGGCAAGTTGTCAATAAATGATTTCAAGTGGAATACTCACCAGTCTCTACCCTTTCCTGCCATGAATAGCTTTTGCTATTAGATTCAGCCTGTGGACGTGCCTCTGTGTAATCTTGTGTTGTGTCATACTTCTTTGGACGCAGAAAGCAGAAGCATTTTGAGATGTTCATCTGCTACATCACTGAACTTGGTATTTAGATATTTAAATAAGCAGTTTTTCTTTTTTTAACTTAGAAGTACCAAGACTTTAAAACTGTCATCGATTTAAGCAGAAAGAAAAGTGGGCTGCTTGGTAAGGGCAGAAGAGAACACATACATCAAAACCTGGGGTTTCTGTAATGCCAGGGCTGAAGTCTGAGCTTTGGTGGTGGGTTGAGCTGCCACAGGGCTCCTGCTTTGTGCTGAGGGCTTAGCACTGCCCGCTGAGGTCCAGATCCTGCTCTGCCCTTGCACCCCGCTGGTTCCCAGGGCTGCCCCTGCTCCAGACACCTGCACTGTGGTGAGGATGTGGGATGTGGAGAAAGAGCTGACAGGAGCTTCAGCTTGATGGGGTGTTTTTTTCCAGACATTAACAGCTCCTTCCTTTGATCTCTGGGTGTCCTGGTCCTACATGTGCCCTCCCTCACCCTCCTGGCTGTGCAGGGACTGTCAGTGCAATGAAACAAATCCCTTCCCAGCTTTGGTCCTTCTTCCCAGTGGACAGGATCAGGGGGTTGGGATGGGGCAGTGGTGCAGGTGCCCTTCCTGAGGGATTGCTAAGGAGTGGCGCAGCGCAGAGGGCAGGAGTGAGGGGAGCACAGAAACCCAAACACATCACAACTTACCCCAGAAAATGGGTGGTTGTTTGTTTTTTTTTTTTTCTCTCTTTTATTTGTCACTGGCTAGGAGCAGCAATCGTGGCAAAGGGGAGCTGAGAAGTACAACACCACACTCAGGAAAAACGGTATGAAAAGTACAAAAATAAGGAAGCCTATATATAATATAATTGCAGTCAATTGCTAAAAATAAATATTGTAAACACGAAATAACAACATCAGGTGAATCTACAATCACTCATTTCTGCTAGCAGCCGAACAGTCTTTGGCTTTATTTAACTCCCCCTGCCCCACACGGAGCCAACACCCGCATTAAGATGCATTTTCTTTGCCTCAAACCAGAAAGACTCCAGACTTGTGAGGGGTGTCACAAGATAAAGAACTTGACTCCCTCTTACTCCAGATTACCTTGGGACCAGGAATTGCCTCTTTTGCCTTCAGCAACCACTCTTCAACCAGAGCAAGCTAAATGATCTGTCAGAAGAAGGTATTTTCCCCTCATTATCTGCTGGGAGATTGTGGTGAGGGGGGGACCAAGACACCCCCCATCCCAGTTGATTTTCGTTGCTGTCTTGTACCTCATCACTGTTGTATGGGGCCTTGTGGGTTTTGTCCCTGTTAAGCCTGTGCCCGCTCCCTCCCGTGCACTTGACCTTTTCACCCACTTATCTCTGTCAGATAGCCTGGGCGCGTGTGGATTGCCTGATAAGAGACAGTGCAGCACACAGGCACCAAGTTCCCTCAGATCAAACGACCTCTGAGCTGTGTCCAGGCCAGAGATCTGTGCATCTCAGGTACTCCTCCGACACTTTGGCTTGAATATTCTTCTCCCACCCGGCTTTTGACTCCAAGAAGGGAAGAGGCAAATTCCTCGTGCAAGGCTCAATAATCTGCTGCTTGTGTGTATATTTTTTTTAAAATCAGTAACAATAAAACCCTGTCTAAAGTACCAACAAGGAGAGAACTGACAGAGAGCAGCCGACACAGTGAAGACCTTGTTCTGCTGCCGGTGGGGGCAGAGAAGGTGCCAGCACACCAGGAGTGCAAAGAAAATGCATCCTAAGGGGAACAAGCAAGCAAAACAAAAGCCATCCTAAAATCCACAGAGCAGTGCTTCTTACTCGAGGAAAGAGACAGACTGGGCAACGCCAGTTGATCAGTCTGTCCATCTCTCCCTACGTAGAATAATTTGATCTTCCCTTCATATCAATAGTTACAATTTAATCTTCCCTTCTTCATTTTTAAAGACATTCACATAACATCCCATGGCAATGTTTTGGTGTGAGGTTACAGTCCCACTGAAGTTACAATCAGACTGTACAGCAAACATCTGGTGCTTATCCCCTTTTGAGACAAAAAGGAGCACCTTTTATTAAAAACCTTTCTTACAGCCACAGCCAAGGGCATATCCGTGGTCACAGGTTAACACAGGTGTCTTGTAACGCTTCAAGTATTGCTTTTGAACTGGGAACATTTCAGACCCTGCTTTATTCTGAGTCAAAGCAAAGGGGAAGCAAAAGCTTTCAAGCATTACAGGAGCCTCATGGATATCTGGGTGGGTATCCATCTGACCCAGCCCAGCCAAAAATCCTCCCTGACCTCCCAGAAAGTTTAGATCTGTACCCTCGAGCTTCAGCATGTGGCTCCCTCCATTTGTCAACCCCACAGAGCTGCGGCTACCGCTCCCCCCAGACCAGGTACTGCAGGACAGACCGAAAGCAGCTGTAGCTCCAGGTAACTTGTCCTGCCTTTACTTCCTCTGTTCCAGGAGAAGAGAAAGTGCTCAGCAATTCACCCCCACCCTGCGGGCTCAGGGCTAATCCTTCCTGTCGCTGTAAAGTTACAGCCCATCCTTTGCTGCAAGGGGAGCAAGGTCACCCTGCTCCACCCGTCCTTGCTAACCAGATAGATACTTAACTACCCACGTTTTCTTCTCACCCTTTCAGTTGCCCTCACCAACAATTTGCTGAACTGGAGCCTGAATCGGCTACAAAAGCAGGGCTGCCCCATAGTCCATATCTTTCCCACTCTCCCCCCGCCCCCCCCAAACTACATTTGTATAAAATTTAGCTCACTATGATGAAAACACTACATATTTCAAAAGGGGTACAGCTGGATAACAGTTTAAAAATACAGCCACTAATGCAACCTTCTGCACCGTGCAGCAGGTAAAAACATTTCTCTTTCAATTTTTCAGTAGGCAAAATGCTGGTCTTCTCAGGAAAGAATCACACACAACTGCTTGGTACCGTATTAGAGGATTTCTGTATCATCTTTTAGAAATTTATTTAACATCTTCTAAAACTTCCACTAAACTTTGTTTCTTACATCATTTCTATACACAGTCAGATTTTGTTATAGTTGTCTTGAGGCTTATAAAAAAATAAGCATTTAAAATGCCCAAAGTGTAATTTTGCTTTAAAATTGTGCTACTGAACTTGACCCCCAACATAGAAGAGATACTTTTGGTAATGAGGTTACCCCAAGCAGTATAAAAATATACATAAAAATAGACAAAAAACTATCCTCCAAATCGAAGGTCTCTCTGTGGGTATTATTAATTTTTTTTTTTTTTTTTGTACATCACTGGAATTTCATTATCTTCTGCTAAATATTTACAGAAACACACCCACCCCCATCTGTATGCCTCTGCTCACTCAGGCAGAGAATTGCAGCATTTAGTTCATCCGTAGGCAAAAATTAATCGCTGCTTTTCACCATGGCACACAAAGTGATGCTGCGGGCACACACGTCCCTGGGAACGCTCGCAGACAGCCCTGAGGATGCCAAATGGAAAGGAGGTGACGCCAATTATTGCTGCTAACTTCACCCAACGAGTTGAGGTTGCCTCTGCCGGCGCCTCGCCGCGAGCCCGCGCGCGCCCGGGCCCGGAGTTTGTTGGGCCGGGACAGGGGTGTAGGTGACCTCCCCACGCGCTGCACGAGGAACCCGTGGGACCTTGCAGAGCAAAGCAGGCTGGGGAGAGCACGGGGAACAAAATAAAACCTCTCCTTAGGTTAAATCCAGCCTAATCCTGAAAGCTTCAGTGCAGTGCCCTGCTGCTCCCCGTGCATCGCGTCCCCGGCTTTCGGGTTTCCCTTCTGTTCTGGTGATAAAATTCAGAATGCCCAAACCTCTTCGTCCACCTGTCCTCAGGAATTTGGGTCTCTTTCTCCAGTCTACCCCAAGAAAATTTTAAATTAAAAAAACAACACAAGAAAAAAAATAAGTACTCTGTACTGTTCTTAAACGACATTAAAAGGTGAAGTCAAAACTAAGCAATATAACCCCCCCCCCCCCCGCCCCGAGACTATGTACATAAAAAGACGTAAGATCTCTTGAAACATAAATATACAGTGTATAAATCCAGGTGTCACCTAAAAGGCTGAAGACGCAGAACTATTTCACAGACAAAAAGCAAACCAAACTCACCGCGCCAAGTGTAGACACACGGCCACGACGTTTGGGGAAGGGGGGGTGTGGGGGGTGGATACTTGCAGGCAAAGGACCGACCCCTCAGGGTGGTGGTTCCTTGTGTCTGCACACGCACCAGGGAAGGGTGCCAGTGGTTTCCAGGGGGTGTAACACAACTGTACGTACCACGCCACGTTCCTACACTCTACTTAGGGTGCGGGTGAGAGGTCGGGAAATGGGATTTGACCCTGAGTCCCCAATTATTTCCAGGCACGTGCTCTGCTGGAGCAGTTAAAGAGCAGTTAAAAGCCTCTAACGTGGCTCCAGCAGGTTCTTTAATATTGCTCACCAACAGAGATACTTGGTATCTCTCAGTGCAGACTCTGAACACGCCGGTTGAGGTTCTGCACCCTGTGCTTTAAGAGTTACCATGACTTTCATGGAAATAATACAGCCTTGATCAGGGTAAAAGACTAATGGAGGTCTTTAGCCCAATCTTAAAGAGGTTTGCTTTCTACAGCACAGACACACTACAATTCACATACATAAATAGATACCAGTTACTGTAAAGTGACAATGCAGTGTCTTAATTATGCTAGCATTATCCTTTCTGCTGTTAGGGAAGATGTGAGAGCGGTTAGGAGACGTGGGGCGGAGAGCTGGTGTTTGACGGAGGCTGCAAGAGGAACAGGTCCAGCTCTAACTGGAAGTGTAGGTAGACAGCCAAAAGACACTTTTAGCTTTACTTGATAGGTGCTTTTATGGCATGCAATAAAACTCCTAAGACAACACTTTATACAAAGCACACAGCATCTCCAGTCCCACTGGTGGTATCTCAAGAGAACAAGTAAAGCTAAGAGTCTGCTTGCAAGGGGAGGCCACGTCTGTGTGTGTGTGTGTACGGAGGGAGGGAAGGAGGGACCGGGTGGGGAAACGTCCTGTTTTGCTGAAACCAAGCTCTTCGGCAAACCTCCTTCTCTCTACCGCTGGCCGGCCTCCCGGATCCGGCAGGCCACCGCCGTGATGAGCGCCGCGCCCTTGCCGCTGCCGTCTTCCGACTGGAGGAAGGTCACTTCGCACTTCGGAGACAACTGCTTCACTGTTTCGTGCATGATGGTGGAGAAGCTGTAGGGCACAGGAAGGAAGAGCTGCTGGTTTAACTCGCCTCGGGCTGAAGGTGCCAGTCCCACAAGGAACAAACCACACCTATCATCGTAGCTGCCTTGGGCAGAGCCTCAAACAGTGCTACAGAGACAGGAGAAAGGTGGGAGGAGAGAGACCTGCCAGGTAGGAGGCACTGGAAAGCACAAGTCTCCATGCTTCGGCCCAAGTCCACAGTCAGCACAACATATCTGTGCTCTCCCTCCACTCAGGACTACATCTGGCCCCTTCTCTAGTCCCACCAAGTCCTGAGAGCACTAGTACACCTCCACAGCTCTGACCAGCCTCCCCTGGGGGGATCTTCAGAGCCCTCCCTCACCCACGGGCCCCTAAGCCCCATTCAAGCTCAGCCCAGCGCCTTTAGTCCCTGTCTCAGCAACACTGTTCCAGGAGCACCAGCCTTCAGCTCAGGCATAGTCATCTTTTCGTTGGCCGGGGGCCTTCTTGGTCCAGGTCATGGACTGACTGCTTGGTTTAAGACCTGCCTTGTCCCCATGACTTTGACTGATGATCTGGACTCCTGGTTGAACCTGGTCACTATCTCTGGGCCAACCTGGCCTCAGGTGCTGTGGGACTGGCTCCTGGCTGCTGTGTGATCAGTCTTGGCATCCCATCCTTTAGGGGGCAGCTGGTTTTTGCTCTGCCTTGAGAGAGTTTAGATCTGTGAGCTGCTGGCAGCCCTCGAGACCCTGAAATACCTCCTCTCCTCTCCAACCACGCCCTGAAACTTTCCACACTGGCTCTTACTTAGCACCCAGTCTGCCCAAGACAGGCACCAGCATGAGCCCCCCTGGAGAACAACTGCACACCACGGAGCAACTCACTGAGGGTGCAGCTTGTAGAGTGTCCCATCCACGCCGACTGTGACCTTGAGGAAGTCCAGCCCGCGGTTCTCCCGGATCTTGTCCACCACGGCTGCCATGCCGGCCCCGCAGAGCTGAGCTGCCCGCCGGGCCACCACCGCACACACTTCCTTCACGATGATGCTGTCGTCACACGTGGACTCCAGGCCGAGATGCTGGAGGATGGAGCGGACTTGGAGCAGGGCCAGGCAGTCACTGGGGAGGACACGGGGGCCAGGCAGCGTTAGGAAAAAGAGCAACTTGGATGTGTGGCTTCCCCCTTCTTAACTACATCTTGCAGAGCCCAGGGACTCGTGGCTTGGGTGACACGGACTGGAGGGACTCTACAGCTCCCCTCTAACCTCAGTGTCCAGACCTGGGTGTGGCTCTGATGTCACATCCTAATCTGTGAGGCTGTCTCAGGACAAAGCCACTGACTTGGAGCATGACAGTTATTTAACCTGTGCTCCCTCCCCATCCAGGCAGAGGGCAAAGAGGCATTTGTGTTCCCACCCCCAGACAGTTTCCTTGTCTCTCAACACCTGTCTCTTACCACTTTTAGACTGGCTCTGAGGAAGGATTTCTGTGCAGAAGGGGCTGTTGGGCGTTGGAATGGGCTGCCCAGGGCAGGGGGGAGTCCCCGGGATCCCTGGAGGGGTTGAAGAGTCGGGCTGAGCCAGCGCTGAGGGATCTGGGGGAGTTGGGAACGGTCAGGGTGAGGGTCATGGTTGGGCTGGAGGAGCTTCAAGGGCTTTTCCAACCAGGATGATTCTGTGAACACTGGCACTGTCAGAGCCACGTGGATTTTGCTCACTTATCTGTATTGCACCACCCTACATCATCCTGGCACCAGACTGAGTGCTTGGGACTGATCCTACAAGCCCTGGGAATGCTTTCCCCAAACTACATCTCTGCTCTGATCTGCAGCTGTGAGGCCAGAGTTGGTGCCCACCCCACCTGTCAGACCTCACCTTTCTATCTGGGACAGGAACTTGGTCTCAAAGATCCCTCTGGTCTTCAGCCTCTCCGAGATCCGTCCCCGGAAGAGCAGCCCTCGCTTGGTGAAATCCATCAGGATGTTTCGGACAATCTCCCCCAGGTACATCCCGCTGATCATCTTCTCAAACCTGGGAAGGAGAGGGCAAGGCACAGGAGAGGACATCAGGACAAGAAGGGACATGGGATCTGGAACAAGATCCCAGCTCTGCCAGATGCCTTTGACCCCTGGCCTGACACCCGGGAGCAAGTCCAGCAGCACGGTCCCCACACCGCAGGCAGGGGACAAGGGACACTTCGGTGTGTTGTGAAGCCAGACTCTGCCCTGCTCATCATCCCCTGACACTCCACCAAGAGGCTGGTGGGGCAGCACTGAACTGTTCATCAGGGGTCCCCTCCCAGCCCCCCAGAGCCACCACGCACCTTTGCTTCCCAGGGTTGAGAGACAGCTCATCCACTGCCAAGTCAAACTCTGTCCGAATGTCATCCAAGCACCCGCTGTCACCAAACGCCCCCCACTCCATGTTGACACACATCCTGCCCTCCTCCCCTTCCACCAGCTCCACGTTCCTCATCTCCTCCATGTAACAGGCGTTGCTGCCTGTGCCTGCAGAGAGAGAAGCATCTTTCAATGGGGCTCTCAGAGAAACAGGGTGCCTACGCAAGAGAAAAGTCCCCGGACACCTCCTGCACCCCACGGAGGCAGGTTTGGAACCGCAGGCAGAGGAACTCCGTGAGAAAGTTTCAGTCCTCACCAACTATCAGCCCAACTTCG
The DNA here is from genome assembly GCF_965140245.1 of Athene noctua. NCBI lineage: Eukaryota > Metazoa > Chordata > Aves > Strigiformes > Strigidae > Athene > Athene noctua. The sequence goes on along the minus strand of NC_134064.1, from coordinate 1,430,487 downwards.
CAATAGGGATCTTCGTACCCACAGGTCATCATGGTGCCAACCGTGTCATTTACCACCGCAACCACGTCCAGGTCGAATTCCTGCAGAGGAATAGGATCGTGTGGGTTATTTTGGAGGACACAGCTTGCTACATCTGCTCCCACCACTGGGAAAGGACCTGTCTGCTGAGCGTGGGAGTCCTCCAGGCATGCGCAGACTTCCTGCAGCCCCACGTGTCTGCAGGTGGATGCTCAAACCTCAAAACACCTCCAGCTAGACAACTGCAGAGGAGCTGGCACGCTGGGACAGCCCTGCCAGAACAGCTCCCAGGGCGGGAGCTTTGGGTGGTCTGCGCTGAGGAAACCAGCGTGGTGTCTCCCGAACTCACGGCGAGACAAGTCTGCTCCAGCCCTGGCCAGAAGCCAGCTCTTAGCTCCGGGGGTCAGAAAATCCAACCTCTAGTGATGACTAAGATTGGCTCTTAAAATTCAGACACTCATTAGCCCTGCGCTCAGCCCATTAATTTGCTTTACAGGCCAATTAAAGATGGAAAAGACAGCCGGGATGTGGGAGCAAGCAGCCAGCTTCTCACAGCTACATGGACACTGACCTCTCTCCTGTGAATTGCCTCCTTCAGCAGGTTCACCACATCTTCTCCTTCACAGCCGGTTGCCTTGAAACCTTTTGTCCACTTCAGGAGAATCCCCTGTTGTAGAAATAGCCCACAGTGAATCACCCAGGCAGCTGGGCAGGAGGGACAGCAACCCCACACCCACCAGCCCTCGGCGGGCACTGCCCGGCACGTGGAGGTCAGATCCTCAGGCATGGAGGACACCCCAACTAGGTGGTGTCCAGAGCTCAAGGGATCTGAATTTGCTTTGAAAAGGCAAAGAGCCTTTTCAGAAGCACTGAGCTCTGAGCTCCTGCCTCCCCCCTCTCTTGGGTCTCTATCTGACCCACCACGTGATGCTGGTATGTAGAGTTTCCAGCCAGCCCTGGGTATGGGACACATCTGCTACCAGGTGGGTTGGGGTTACCTCATCCAGGTTGGTTTGCTGGCAAGGGAAGGAGAATGTGAATCCGAGCGGGAGTGATACGCCCTTCATTCCCATGTATTCCAGGAAGTCGGAGATGCAGTGGACAATGTGGTCAAAGAGCTGTGAGTGTGCAAAGCCAAAAGAAGAGGTTACCATCACAGCAAGGAACTCAGTTGGATGCCAGCCTGCCTGACCCGCTGGAGATGTTGATCCTTTCCCAAGCCAACAGGGCTTTGAACAGACCAGGATGCTGCTCAGCTGTGCTATGTGAAGTGAGCAAGTCCAAAACAGCTCCTCTTTCATCCTCTTCCCCACCAACAATGTGGTCACAGAATCCCAGAATCATTCAGGTTGGAAAAGCCCCTCGGGATCATCGAGTCCAACCCTCAGCCCGACTCTACAAAGTTCTCCCCTACCCCACATCCCCCACAGCTCATCCCAACGGCCCTGAAACCCCCCCAGGGATGGGGACTGCCCCCTCCCTGGGCAGCCTGTTCCACTCTCGGACCACTCTTGCTGGGAAACATTTTCTCCTCCTGCCCAGCCTGACCCTCCCCTGTGGCAGTTTCCAGCCGTTCCCTCTTGTCCTGTCCCTGATCCCCTGGGAGCAGAGCCCAGCCCCAGCCTCTCTGCAATGTCCTCTCAGGAGCTGCAGAGAGGGATGAGGGCTCCCCTCAGCCTCCTCCTCCTCACACTGAACACTCCCAGCTCCTTCCCTGCCTCCTCACAGGATTGATTCTCCAGCCCCTCACCAGCCTCGTTGCCCTCCTCTGCCCTCGCTCCAGCCCCTCCAGATCTCTCTTGTACTGAGGTGCCCAGTGGTCATATCACTGTGATCCTTGCAGGTCCCACACTGCACCCAGGAGGGGTGGAGGGTCTAGTGGGGAGGTGACCAGCTTCCCAGGGGTGACACAGAGATCTGGTCCCTCTGCAAGGTATCCCCAGAGTCCATCTGTAGAAATACTCCCAGTCCCCAAGCATTTCCTGGAGTGGTTTGCAAAGCTCTTTCCATCTGCAAATAAGGCTCTGGAGACATCTCTTACTGCTTGTGTTGTGGTTTCTCCATCTGGGAAATGGGGATGATGCTTATCTGCCATTGTGGAGTGTGTGGGATTCAGGGAGGTTCAGCCATGTCTGAGAATAACACAATTTCTAACCTAAAAACCAGTCTCAAGCTTCCTAAAGCACATTTCAAACTCCAGAGCCTTGCTCTAAAGGCAGGAGAGCACCAGCCTTCTCCACTCCTGGTTTTGCATGCGGAAAAGCACAGCAAGGCAAAACCAGCTCCCGTGGTCAGCACTAGTACCTGCCACTTCTGTTGCCACCCCAGGGAAGATGCCTCAGTTTTCCAGCTCCAGCTGCCCATCCTCACCTCCTCTCCCGTCCCCTGCATGATCTCCACCGGGATGGAGTAGATCTTATTGTGCATCTCGACACCACGCCTCATCCCGTTCCTGACACGCACCAGCAGCACACGGAAATTGGTACCGCCCAGGTCCAGGGCGAGGAAATCTCCTTTTTCTGAAACCCAAGAGAGAATTCTTAAGAGAGAGATCCCGACAAGGGGCATCCTGAACGTGGCACAAAGCTGATCCCAATCTGCCCTCTTCCTGGGAGAGGACCAGGAACCACGATGTGTCTGGGAATGGAGAGCAGCAGGAGGGTGATGGACACGTTTGCTCCAGACTCAGGGAGGTCACAGGGCTTCAAGCCAAGGGACAGGCGCACGCCCAAGCCACTGACAGAACTGGGAACACAACCCAGGACAATGGTGGTGAGAAACTTGGGGCAGCAAAAACCACAGTGAAAGCCAGGCTTTGTGTTAAGTCAAGTGCAGAACGTCCTGGAGGTTCAGCCGCTTTTCCCAGTATCATACTGGAGGTTAAAAAACTTTGTGCCACTCCCATCACAAAGAGGGAACTGGCCGTGGCAAAGGCCCCAGCCCTTCCCTAAGCAGTACAGGTGTCAGGAGCAGTGACAGTGGCTCTTTGCCCCGTGCAGGACACACGTGGGCTTATCACAGAATCAAGCCCAGAATCCTCTGGGTTGGAAAAGCCCCTGAAGCTCCTCCAGCCCAACCATGACCCTCACCCTGACCGTTCCCAACTCCCCCAGATCCCTCAGCGCTGGCTCAGCCCGACTCTTCAACCCCTCCAGGGATCCCGGGGACTCCCCCCTGCCCTGGGCAGCCCATTCCAACGCCCAACAGCCCCTTCTGCACAGAAATCCTTCCTCAGAGCCAGCCTGACCCTGCCCTGGGCAGCTTGAGGCCATTCCCTCGGGGCCTGGCGCTGGGGCCTTGGCTCCAGAGACTCATCCCCCCTCTCTGCCCCCTCCTGGCAGGGAGTTGCAGAGGGCCAGGAGGTCTCCCCTCAGCCTCCTCTTCTCCAGACTGAACCCCCCCAGTTCCCCCAGCCGCTCCCCAGCAGACCTGTGCTCCAGACCCTGCCCCAGCTCCGTTGCCCTTCTCTGGCCACGCTCGAGTCATTCAATGGCCTTTTTGGAGGGAGGGGCCCAAAAACACTCACGGTACATCACCTGTCCCATCCGGAGTTGAGCACACGTAGGTGGGCAGCATTTTCACCGTTGCCTCTGCATGCGTCTCCTTGCCCAGCCCATTCTCCATCTCTATCCTCATCCTTTGCTTCACCTCCAGGAGCTGCTCGTGGCTCAGCTTGAGGGCCTCCAGAATCTTCTGCCGTGCCTTGTGCTGGGCAGCCAGTCTGTAGGCCACCGCCGTCACCATGGCTGCCCCTTTGCCGCTTCCGTCTTCTGACCTCGTGAAACGGATCTCGCAGTCCGGCAGCAGCTTTCGCACCGTCTTATGGAGGCGCCGGGCAAAGCTACGGAGGAAGAAAGAGGACTTGAGTCTGCCACCACGGGTGATGGGACCCTCAGGGGTTGTAAATGCCTGGGGCACCTTTGGGATCCCAACGGAGGGGCCCAGGGGAATATTTGAGGACGCTCTGCTTGTGCCAAGCTTTATCCGCTGCTGGCAGGAACAGATTTGTGCTCCCACCCTCTCTCCCCCCCAGCCTTGCCTATCCTCATGGACTCACTGAGGATGCTTCTTGTAGACGGAGCCATCCACGCCGACCGTGGAGCGCAGCCGCTCCACCCCCTTGTTCTCCTTGATGCGTCGCAGCACGGCTGCCAGGGTGGCCCCGCACAGGTTGGCCGAGCGGGTGGAGACGATCTGGCAGATACGGAGGGTGGCCACACAGTCTTCATGAGATGGCTCCAGGCCCAGCTTGGTGAGGATCTCGTGGGCTTTCTGCAGACCTTCTTTCTCCCTGCACACCAATGAACAAAAAAGGATTCATGCCCGGAAATCCAACTTTTTCCATCTGAAGTGTCCTGGTTTGCTCAGCCCGGTGATGGGTCCTGTTCTCCTTCAGCACAGGTGTCAGGAGATGGGCTGGGACCCCAGGAAATCATCCTGATCTTACTTACTTCTCAATAGCAGAGACGTATCTGGTCTCAAAGTGGCCAGTAGTGAGCAGGTCTGGTGTGAGATTTCCTCCAAACAAGAGCCCTTCCTTGGCCATCTTCACCAGGATGAGTCTGACCAGCTCTCCCATGTACATCCCACTGATCATCTTCTCAAACCTGCCGACAGGGGAAGCACAAGATGTGTTTGGCTGCGCGTGCTCTGAGGTGGCCACCGGTTGACCTTAAAAACACTTGGCAGCCTTCCAGGCCCAAATCCAATCTAGGTAATCTCTTTCCAGAGTAGTTTATCCCATCACTGAGAAAATAAAGCCATGTTGACATAACCATCATTCTGCAAGGAGACCTTATGGCTACCTGAAGGGGATCTGTTCGCTTGCAGAGGCCTCCCCCACCAAATCCCACCCATTCTGCCAGAAGCCATCTGGGGAATGGGAGGTCTGTAGGACTTGGATGTGGACATTAGGTGGTGATGTTTGCCCTGGCTGGCAGAAAACTTCACTGGCCACAATAAAGAAACAGAAATCAACACCCTCAAGTGAAAGGCTCAAGAGGGAAGCGGGAGTTGAGTGGTTCAGTTGGGTGTATCAACCCAAATTTGTGATACAGCCCCTATTTGCATTGGTGCGGCTGGCACGGCGGAGGACGCAGTGACCTAGTTAACTAGGACAACCTCTTCAGTCCCACTAACGCCAGCGCAAGGGGAGGACGGACAATGCAGAGCAAACCCTGAGCCTGAGTCAAAGCCAAGAATCTGCTTACAATTGTTTGCCAGGGTTGAGCGAGCCCATGTCTATCTCTTGGTCGAACTCTGTCCGGATGTCGTTGAGCACGCCGTCGTCGCCGAAGGCCCCCCACTCCATGTTGATGCACATCCGACCTTCGTCCCCTTCCACCAGGTCAATGTGCCTCATCTCCTCCATGTAACAGGCGTTGGTGCCAGTACCTGAACCAAGCGTGGGGACACGGTGAGAGAGGGTCCTGCCTCTCCCTTATTCCCCACAATTAGCAACAGTGAAATGCACCATAGAAGGTGAAGATGGAAAAAACAAACACTGGACAATGCTGGTTTTCTAACATCACTATCCCCTTCCTTTTTCACCCAAAAGACCCTGAAACCTGCAAGAAAGGTCTCCTTCTGGAGTTCATGGAGAGATGGACCCTAATTCTCCCCCCTCGCTGCAGCTCACCAACAATGAGGCCAACTTCACAGTTATGATCGTCGTAGCCACAGGTCATCATGGTCCCAACAGTGTCGTTCACCACGGCCACAATGTCAATGTCAAAGTCCTGAGATGGTGGAGAGGAGAGAGGTTGAGTCAACGTGGCCAAAACAAACCAAAGCATCTCTGCTGTCACAGGGGAGCCAACGTGTGGAGCCTTGAGTATCCTGTCCCAGGGAAACGTGTGCCCCTGTCCCACCACCCAGGGAGGTGACAGACCTGCCCAAGTTCTTACCCCTCTTTTCTTGATGGACTTGCGCAGCATCGACACCACGTCTTTCCCCTCCACGCTGCTGCATTTGAATCCCTTCGTCCATGTAACGAGGATGCTCTATGGAGGAACAGCAAGAAGGAATGCTCAGAGGACAGACCCACCAAGCCACGTATCTCAAGGGTTCCCCGGTGCAAGGGCTGGAAGGACACACAAGTCTGTCCCTCCCTGTTATCAGCTTGTGGTACCAGCAATATTTCCGCATCTCTGTGCAGATAAAAGTTTATGGCTGCAACACAGCACACAAGTCGCTCGTTGCTCCTGCCGGCAGGAGAGAATGTGATTCCCATGAGTGGGTTTTATGGAGCCCCGGAGCAAAACCTGTTCCCAAGTGCATGGAGAGCTCCTTAAGCCACCCCTGCGGGATGGGGGGGGGGTCTCGCTGTCCCCTGGGGCCAGAGGCACCAGCTGTCCCCACCCAGGGCAGCCACCGCAGTCACCTGACAGAGGCTGAGCTGAGCCTTGGAGGAAGGCAAAGGACTCGATTCCATCTGAAATCCCCAACCCTAGAGCCCCAGATGCCTTCACGAGGCAAACACCAGCCCTGCCTTACAGATGGGGAAACTGAAGCAGAGAGAGAAGCAAACTGGTCGAGGTCACTGGGGACAGATGCTTCCTCTCCCAACTTTTTTTTTTTTTTTTTTTACAGCCCCCACTTCTACCACGAGGAAAGCATTAATCTTCTTCCTCATTACTTTTGCCAAATCGCTCAGGCACAAGAGCACGACTTGCCCCATCCCCGGTACAAAATGTCGTTGCTGCCACGTTCCCACCTAGGGAGGACGTGCTGGATTGCCAGCGCGCCATGGAGCCGCCCTCCTTTCCAATCCTGCCTGGGAAGCCGGGTGAGATAAGGGCAAGGAAAGCACCAGCCCCCCTCCTTGCCCCCCCCCTCCGCGATCAAGAGCCTGGCAGAGGCCGTGGGTGGCAGGAGAGGAGCCACGTGCCCCGGCCGGGCTCTGCTCGCCGAGGTGTTTAGTCTCCCAGCGAGGTCACCAGCTCCCAGCGCAGAGCCAGCGCGGCTGAGCGGAGCTGACAGCCATCGATTCCCGGCTTGCCCAGGGCACGGCGAGCAGCCGGGGAGGGTGACCCCCCCTCCCTGCGCCGGCTGCATGACGGGGGATGTGATGCTCGGCACGTCTGGGCTGCCTTTGGCTGCGGGCGGCTGGAGCTGCTCTCCCCGCCGCAGCTGCTCTCCTTGAGCTCTGGCTGCAGAGGGGGAAAAGCCGCTTTCTGGGGCGGCATCTGTGCCGAGCGGAACAGGCACCACGTTCCACATCACCTCCCGGACCCCTGCAAGCCCCAGGACACATCCTGTGCTCCCATCAGCACCAAGACCTTACACACTACCCAAACCCAATGAGCCTAATTAAAAGCACAAGCTAAATTACAGAATCCCAGAATCCTCTGGGTTGGAAAAGCCCCTGAAGCTCCTCCAGCCCAACCATGACCCTCCCCCTGACCGTTCCCAACTCCCCCAGATCCCTCAGCACTGGCTCAGCCCGACTCTTCAACCCCTCCAGGGATCCCGGGGACTCCCCCCTGCCCTGGGCAGCCCATTCCAACGCCCAACAGCCCCTTCTGCACAGAAATCCTTCCTCAGAGCCAGCCTGACCCTGCCCTGGGCAGCTTGAGGCCATTCCCTCGGGGCCTGGCGCTGGGGCCTTGGCTCCAGAGACTCATCCCCCCTCTCTGCCCCCTCCTGGCAGGGAGTTGCAGAGGGCCAGGAGGTCTCCCCTCAGCCTCCTCTTCTCCAGACTGAACCCCCCCAGTTCCCCCAGCCGCTCCCCAGCAGACCTGTGCTCCAGACCCTGCCCCAGCTCCGTTGCCCTTCTCTGGACACTCTCAAGTAATTGGTGCAGGTCAGCTACTGCTCCCAGCAAGATCTCAGCCCCATCCCCTGCATCCCAGGCTCAGCCACAACCCTGATGAGGAGACCAGACCTTCACCCACCTCATCCAGCTTGGTCTGGTGACATGGGAAGGAGAAGGTGAACCCAAGGGGGAGCTTCTTGTCTTTGATTTTCAGCTTCTCCATGAAGTTGGCCAAGCACTCAGCGATGTGGTCGAAGAGCTGGAAAAAAAAGGCAAAGAGGAGTGAGCCCTCACCTGGCTGCCCCAACCAAGACGATGCACCAGAGCAGCACCCGCATCCCTGCCTGCCAGAGGGACGGGTGGCCCGTCACCCATGTCATACCTTCCGTGGTCCTCACCTGTCACCCTGCTTGGTGCCAGGGATTAACAGCTCCAGGCAAAGGAAGGCAAGGATCTACCTGGGTCCCGCTGGGCAAGGCAGCAATAGGATGCTGTTCCAACCCCATTCCACAGCTCAGGGTCTTGGGGTGACACCCCCCCCTCCCTTCAGGCAGGAGAGCTGCCCCAAGCCGGAGGGTCCCCCACGAGCAGGGAGCTTCCCGGGAGAGTGAGGTTGGGGGGAGAAAGGGCCTGAACCCACCTGCACCCCACTGCCTCGCATGAGCTCCTCGGGGATGGCGTAGATCTGATTCTCCATTTCGACCTTCTGCAGGCCGTTGTCAGACACCTTCACTCTCAGCACGCGGAAATTGGTGCCACCGAGATCCAGCGCCAGGAAATCTCCATCCTCTGCGGGAGCCCAGACAAGAACAACCCTTTAACTCAGGGGGTCCCTCTTGGCAGCATCAGTGCCTGCACCAGGCAGCCCCGGAGCAGGAGAGGAAGTAACCAGCCCAAGTATGAGGGTAAGGTATGATTTTTTAAATTTTTTTTTTCTTTTTTTTTTTTTTTCTATTTTATCAGAGCTGTGGCTGTATTCCCTGCTCCTCCTCTGCATGCCTGGCACCCCCATAGCTGACAGAGGATCAAAGCCCCATCTTTGAGACATATCCTGATGCCCTGGGTGTGCAGAGGCGGCGGCTGAGCTAGCAGTATATCTGCTGGCAGAAGGAACAGACCCCACCAGCCCCATTCAGAGACAAGCCCATGCCCAAATCGACGGCACTCCCAGGGAAGAAGAGTTCCAGCCTCAGGCTCCATGAGGAAGAAGGCGGCAGAGCTGTTTCTGACCCTATTTGATACAGGATGCTGGTGAAAGCTCCTAAATGTCCAGCCCAGAAGGTTAAAACCCTGCTAGCCAGCTGTTGAAACACTGGAGTTTGACTAAACGTTTGATATATGGAAAAAAAAAAAAAAAAATCCTCATGTTCAGGCTTGGCTGCTGCAGTCCAAGACAACCTCCCCTGCACTGCTCCAGGAATCCCGTGCACTCCTGGCATGTGGTTTCTCGCCGAAGGCAAGATTGAAAGGTGTAAGCAGGAAACCAGTGAGGGAAAAAAAATTCTAAAAGACCTTCCCCAGGCAGATGTGAGAAGCAGAGTTCCTCCGTTGGTGTTGGCCGAGAGGAGACCCGGGTCATGCTGCCTCCAAGACCCAAGGGCTAAGCCCAGCAGGTTTCACCTCCTGTTTGTTTTTATTCTACCAGGCACCAAGGCAGCTCGCTGGATTTCGGACCAACTGAGACCTGGGATGCGGGAAAAGCGCCAAGCTGGCTGTTTTAAATACCTAGCAGTGTGGGGAAAGGGATGGGGGAAAGCCCTCTATCAGCACTGTTTGATTTCTGAATGCATTAAATGTGCTGTGCTGGCTCCCCCGGGCAGATTACAGCGCCCAGGGGCCGCATTGTGCCCGCCGATGCTTTTACAAAGGGGCTACAGTTGAAACAAAAAGTGTGGTTTATTAGTATTCAAATGACACCAGGCCAGCCAGCATCTCCAGTGACTCCAGCTGAAAAGGCAGCTCGCTGTCCAAGCCTGCGGGGCGTCCATCTGTCCTGGCGTCTTTCCTGGGGCTGACCCTCCGAGGACTCGGGGCGAGGGAACTGGGGACAGACTGGGAGCCTGGGCTGAGAGCAGCTTTATAAAGTCCCTCTGTGGCTGAAAAGGTCTATTAAAGCCTCGTGCTCTGAGGAAATGAGACGAGGAATAAGAGGGGTTCAGAGGTCTTGAGCAGCGTTCCACAGCCTTGCGGCTCAGGATGGAAAATTTGGGGAGTGCTGGGGGGTCTGTGCCTCACTCCAAGGGTGATGCAGGGCAGGTTGGGCCCCGGCTCTTGGTGGTACCAGCCCATGCCAAGCCCCCCTGCAATGCTCCGGCTGCACTCCCATATGGGTCACACCCCAAAATCAACCAGCCGGTAGAACAGGGCAGCTACACCACTATTTTAACAAACACTGAAGTTCAGCCAAGTCCCTGCTCAGGCTCTGGCCAACCCTCACCTCTCTGGAGCCACACACACACCCCCTGCAAGAGCCGTTAACCCAGAACCACGGAGCACTTCAAACCTGGAGCCCACCAACGCTTCGCAACTCATCCCTCCTCAAATAGCACCCTCGGCATAGCTCTGAGCGAGGCAGCGTAGCCAAGAGATGTCCACCTCAGCGCTTACAGGCGCGGAGAACAGCACGGGAGCTGGCGGAGCACCAGAGTGCCCGAGCTCATTCGTTGGGGCAGTCAAATCCCTGAATATTCATTTCTCCTCCTCGCCTCCCACCCGCGTTGACCCTTTGCAGGGATGAGGTTTAAACCAGTTTGGCAGCTCGTTTCGCACACTGTCTGCCAGCCACAGGGCATGCCTTGGCCAGGTCTCTTTACACGGACGCTGAACATGCATCAGGAAAACCCTCAGCGAAGCTCCTCACTGTCCTCATGTCACCAGTAAACCCACCGTGGAGGTTCAGACTCTGCCTAAGGATGGGCAGAGCTGGACATGGTGCCTGGCTGGGCACCGCTGGCATCCTGTACTGCCCCAAACAGGGTCAAGCCGTACTCCTGCTTCCCTTGTTGTTGGCACAGATGGCGTTCTGCTTGCTAGCAGAGCATGAAAAATACCTCAGGGGGCTGACAAATACACCAGGGCTAAGGATACTGGAGCCAAGAGGGTCACAGGTTTCTCTGCTCCTTGGAGATAATGTGGGGAGCCCAGGAGGCACAGACATCCCCAAAAAAGAAAAGGCCAAGGAGCCGGGGACAGAGCTGTCCTCCCATCCTGCCCAGCCCTCCCCATGCCTAGTGTTTCACCTAAACCACCCCTGTGAGGGTTTCCATTGACGTGCTGCCCACCGACCCAGCACGAAGCAGCAGCAGGACCCAACCTAACAGCCAAAAATCCCCCTTACAAGCTGCTCAGTGGCCACGGGAGAGGTACAAGTGGTTTGAGTGGCGACTGCTGAGGTCAAGGGGTGGATTCCCAGGCAATCAGCTTTGCAGGAGGAAAAAGGCAGCACAATCTCTCTTGAAAAATTCCCAAGCACTCTGGTGGCATGATGGGCTCCACTGGCCGATACCATGTCTGGGTCCTCCCTCTGATTAGGGCTCCCTCGTTATGTGATAAGATAAAGGCTGCAACGCTGAGCTCAGAAACCACAGCAAGGGCAAACACAAAGCTCTGATTGAAGGGATTGCCTGCTCTCAGCAAACCACCTAAGGGTGTTTAGCGCTTTTAAAAATGCCTGTGCTTGCTGGAAGAAAGCACAGAGCAAAGCTCTGCTGTCCTTAGAAGTACAGCCAGGACCAGGGGGCTGGAGCATCATGTGCAGGATCATGCCCCAGCATCTCAGAGGTCACTCACCCCACACCTCCCGCCTCAGAACTCAAGGCTTCCTATCAACTACAATCCCATTTTTAGGAATCCTCGGTCAAATCGGCTTAATAAAAAATAAGAGGAAGAGAAAAAGCTGGAGTAGGTCGAGGCTCTTTCCCCCCAGGGAGATGCAGAAGGTGGAGGCACAGACCCCAGCGTTCCCCACTGCCACCCCCATCTGCAGATGCCCCTTCCAGCCCTACCCTGCCTCCTTTCAGCCAGCTGAGAGGCTTCAAGCAGAAGGAACATATATAAAAGCCATGATGCTCACATCAGTATCTCCACCGAATTAGTGCTGGAGAGCAGAAAGGGGCTTATGATGAGCATGAAGTACTGGGTTTGCAGCAACAAAAGATCCGGGATTAACCTGGTGGCCTGTTTTGGACAGAATCAGGTCCAGTAAAGAGCAATTACACTGAGCACAGTGAGAGTTGCCTGGCAGCAATTCCCCAACACGATTCCTTGCTGGGGAGTGCAGTAAAGCACTGGGCAAGGGGCATGAATGAAGTTTTCTTTAAAGCCTTTGAAGACCACAGGCCATGGAAGCTGGTTTTCTTGAAGAAACAGCTGGTTATTTGCAGGAACTGAGCCCACGGGCCAAGGGAAGGGTGTTGTAAAGAACCATCCTTGAATTTCCAGGGATTTGATCACCAAAGTCCTGCAGCAGCATCCCAAAAACCCCAGGTCATGGATATCAGCTGCTGGGACTTAACGGAGGATGCATCAGAAGATCCTTGTGTCAACATCAGCATGGAGGAGGAGAGGCAGTAATGCCAGCAAAGCCTGGAAAACCAGGAAAGGAGCAGGGAGAAAGGTGGTGTTTGCACAGAGCGAGGAGAGCCCTTGTTCAGAGTCACTGGGGCTCCAAGGAAAAGCTTATCTGGGGTCTGTTCCCCCCCCAGCCTGCAGTGGGGTGCCCACCACCTCGCTGCAGGCACAGCACAGCAGCGTTTTGATGGGTGCTGGGGCCAAGCCAAGCAAGAAAAGTTGATTTTAGGAGAGATCCCATATCAGAGGCAGAAATCCCCCCTGCTCTTATCACGCTGCCTTAGGAACAGCGAAGCCACCAAGAGCCAAAGCCAAGCGGCACGGGGGAGGGTGGAGCGGCCGGGAGCCGGGTCTGGGTTTTGACTCCAGCCCGCAGATGTGACCTTGTACTTCTCTCAGCGCCTCTCATCCGCCTGGATCCCAGGGACCTGCCGGCTGCACATTAAACAGGGCATAATCCCAAAGCAGAGACAGCTCGTGCTATAGCAAGGAGCAGCAGGGATGCTTTGCAGGAGGAAGGTGCAGAGCCCTGGAGCTGGTGTAGCACGTGGATACGGCACAGCCACAAGCAGGGCTGGAGCGGAGGGATAACCTGCCGAACGGGTGGGAGGCAGCTGCTGACACCCAGAACGGGTGGGAGCAGGACTTCGTGCCCAGCTGAAGTCAGACTTTGCCCAGAAGTTGCAAAAAAACAAACGTGGAAGAAGACAGGACGCACCCCTGGACGTTGAGCTCTTCCTGAGCTGCTGTCACAGCATCTCAACACAAAGTGACGTGCCCGGGGAGCTGGCAGTGAGCCCCACCACAGGCTGGCCCTCGCTCACCCCCACAGCCCCAACGTGCCACCTTCCAGCCACCACCTCCAGAACCCAAGAGCAGAGACGCCAATGACGCTCACAGCCTGGATCCAGCTGGAGCCGTACAGGGAATCCCAGCTCTTGGCTTTCCAGGACTTGCTCAAAAACCTCCTGCTTTCCAGTCCCTGGGCAGCTGCAGCCCCGTGACTGCCCCAGCATCCCTTTTGCATAACATTTTCCATGCTGCTGTGCTCCTTCTCCCCGCTCCTCTGAGCATGCTTTGGGTGAGAAATGCCAGCTGGGACACTGGAGAAGCTGCAGACCAGGAGGACACAGTGAAGGAAGCCAAGGCTCGGTCTTGTAAGGACAAGGAGAGGGATTACACCTCCTCCCCAACATGGGTCAGGGTGCTGAGAGCTCTGCTCCTGCCTCTCGGGAGCTCTGACACACGCTCCGCCAGCACCCAGCACCTTTGGCTGCAATAGTTCCCATGCCCAGGGGCAGCATTCTGGCTATCCCTGTAATTAAAAATATTCTTAAACATTTAAATAGATTGAAATCTCGATCCGGGGGCAGGCAGCCAGGTCCAGCTTTTGGTGTACGTGCACTGGGGGGGGCGAGCACACAGGGTGCAGCAGGCAGGATGGCTCAGGGTGCTTCAGCACTTAAAGAGGGCTTATAAGAAAGATGGGGACTGACTTTCTAGCAGGGCCTGTAGCAGCAGGACGAGGGGTAATGGTTCTGAACTAAAATAGAGTAGACTCAAACTACTTAGGCAGAAATTTTTTAGTGGTGAGACACTGGCACAGGTTGCTCAGAGGGGTGATAAATGTCCCATCCCTGGAAACATTCAAGCCCAGGTTGGATGGCTCTGAGCAACCTGATCTAACTGACGACGTCCCTGCTTGTGGCAGAGGACTAGATGTCATTTAAAGGTCCCTGTGATGCCTGTGACTCCCCAGGGACTTGTCCACTCAGACCTCACCAAAATGTTACCAGCAAACACCCACCCAAAGCTGGTCAGTGATGCAGAACTTCAGCTCATCACCTTGCTCCTTGCCTCAAGAGACCAGACAGGCAGCAGCAATGGGGTTTTTATTTTTTTGGCTGTTTGAGCAGGACTCCCTCTCGGGTACACCCTGTTTAACACTATCACTCAACCAGCAGCTCACACTGGCTTGGCGTGCTTCTCGGGAAAGGAAACTCCAGTCTACCCAGTGGCTGCCCACTGAGGCCAGGTCACTCAAGATCCCAGCCACAGCATCTGCTGGGACCCGCTCCCCTCCAGAAGCCAGGTTTGAAAACACAACAGTGGCAGAACAGATGGACAGATGGGGATGGGGAGGGAAGGGCAGACAAGTCTTTCCATCAGCTCCCTTCCTCTTTATCCACCTTTCCTGCTGGCTATGTCTGCCACCGAGGTTTTGCAAGGACCCTCATGAAGGTGCCGACACCAGAGCCACCCCAACTCTGAGCAACTGCAGCCAGTGGGACCGGCCAGCCCAGGGAGTTTCCCCGGAGCTGCTGCCAGCCCAGATGTGGGGCTAGGCGCAGGTCTGGCTGCTCGGGGCTCTGCATCCCTCCCTGCCCTTCAGCAGCCAGGACCCTCCACCAGCTTCGAGCACAGGAACACTCAGCAGGTCCCAGGTGCATCTGCACCCCGCTGTGTGCTGGCGGGCAAGGGGCGATGCCGCAGGGACCACCACAAAGCTCCTTCCCAAAACATCAAGCTAGGAGAAGGACTCACAAGGAAATTTCCCATATGGATGCTTGAGGAAGCAGATTTTTGGGTTGAGACAAGCAAGCCAGAGCCTGAAACGGGGATGTAACAGGGATACGTCCGGCCGGAGCAGGCAGAAAGGCCACATTGTGAGAAGCCGAGTCTGGAGAGCCCCCTTCTCCTCCCACGGCCCTCACGGCATTCAGACAGTGGCTGGCACCGCTGCCCGCTTCAGCGCTAATGAAATTTGATGAGCCGGACCCGTGACTGTCTCCGTCCTGCCAGGAAGGGCACGCGAGAGCTGGTTCCCACCCTCCCTTCCATCAGCGGGAACTGGGAGCCCCTCCAGTGCCAGCACCGAGAGGGGAACAAGACCTGTCCCCACACAGAAGCAGGATGAAGCCGTAAGGGCCAGGAGTGAAGGTGGCCAAGGGCGCCACCCCCGTTTTGGTAGTGCCAGGAGGATGGGTGGCCCCAGCCCTCCCTCCTGGCATGTGCTGGCACCTACCAAGACCTCCCCACCACACTCTCCCATCTCACGGTACCTGTCCCATCCGGGGTGGATCTCACAAAGGTGGGCAGCATCTTCACCGAGGCAGTGGGGTTGGTGTCTGCCCCCAGCCCCTTCTCCATCTCCTTCCTGAAACGCTGGGACACCTCCTGGAGGGTCTCCTCGGAGAGCCGCATGTGGTAGAGGTACTTGTCAATCTGAAAGGTCGACATAAGGCCAAAAAGTCAGCGGGAGGGTTGGGGAGATGGGCACAACCCCCGTGACACGTTCAGGACAGCGTTCAGCCCCCTTCATGTCTGCTGGGGCTAATGCAAGAAACAGGAGCAGGCCGTGACACACCCCAAAGGGGAGGACAGGGCTGTGCAAGCAAGTTATCAACACGGCAGTGCCAGCGGTGCCACATCAGCCTGTCCCCAGGCACGTTGATAACCCCCACTGCTGTTCCCGCATCTCTAGCGGAGCATCGGGGCTGCCTTCTGAGGAGCTCACCAAATGCCACCCCCTGCCCTCCTCAGCATCATCCCCTTGCCCGGACGGTTCCCAACTTGGACACGTTGAACCCTGAGGAGTTCCCAACACTCCGCAGCATCTTCTCCACTCATTCACCTACAGGCACCCAAACAGGTTGCGACAGCAGTAGGACCTAAACTCAACAACCTTCCTGGCCTGGGCTGTGAGTCAGGAGGTCGGTGCCGGAGGTTTTCCAGCTGCAGAGCCCTTCCTACGCCAAGGCGGCAACGTGCCTCGACCTTGATCCCCAGGGCCTCTTCCTACACGAAGGATGCTCAGCAGGAATCCACTGCCCATTCATTTCTTCCCTGCTGAGATCACCCCTACAAAGGTTACGGTGCCAAGAGCTACTCAACCCCCTTGAGCAAACAACGCTGGTGTGACACAAGTGGGTGCTGTGGGCAGAGAGGAAAAAATCCACACACCCCCTGCTCCTGGCAATTGTTTATACATGCTGAGGCTATGAAGATGATCAGCTCCTTCTTCTACAAATGGCATCAAAACATCTCCCTGGGAAAGGCAGAGAAAAACTCCTCCCTGACCCATCCATTAGCACCGTGCATGTCTCTGCAGCCTGGCCGGAGCAGGGAAGGGAAACGGAGAGGTGGACAGCCAGCCAGCTCCCAAACTATGCCCCGTTTCAATTAACTTCACTTAAAATTAATTAAAGGGCAGCTGCAAGCCCTGCGAAGTCAAGAGGAAAACTCCACCCAGTTAGCTCACCTGTCTGTAGGCACGTAACATAAGGTCATCAGAAATCAAGCATGAATATTTTTTTTATAGGGCTATGCTATAGGAAATGGGCATTTTGTGGGCGAGTAATAGCCATCCGCCCCAGCGTGACCTCGCTCACGGATGCAGCCGCTCAGACCCTGGGCTGAACAAAACAGCTCTGCTGTGGGTTTGGCTGCCTGTGTTTCAGGCTGGGGATGCTCCAGTGTATCCTTACACACACACACACACACACACACACACACCAGCTCTGCTGGAAACTTGGAAGTCAAGTCCCCGGTTGCTCCGTGCTTGCAAGAGCCAGAGGGTGGAGGGAAGCCCGGCCAAGCACCCTCTGTGAGAGACACTTTATTCCCTGGCAGCAGCATCCTCCGGTGTGATGGCGAAACCTCCTCCCCATTTCTCTTGGTGCTTTCATAGAATCACAGAATAGAATCCCAGAATCATTCAGGTTGGAAAAGCCCCTCGGGATCATCCAGTCCAACCCTCAGCCCGACTCTACAAAGTTCTCCCCTACCCCACATCCCCCACAGCTCATCCCAACGGCCCTGAAACCCCCCCAGGGATGGGGACTCCCCCCTCCCTGGGCAGCCTGTTCCACTCTCTGACCACTCTTGCTGGGAAACATTTTCTCCTCCTGCCCAGCCTGAGCCTCCCCTGTGGCAGTTTCCAGCCGTTCCCTCTTGTTCTGTCACTAATCACCTGTTTCCCATTAATTGGGAGTGGAGAGCAAGCACCTGCCGGCTGGGCAACAGGCAACTGTGAGGAAAAGATAAGGATAAGGATAAGGAAAACTGGAGGTTTTCTGGTGCCAGCTGTTTACCCACCCCAGCAGCAGGAAGTCAAACACTCCCCTCCTTCCCCTCCTATTTGCTTTCGCTTGCTGGAAATTGCCACCCACGTACCCAGGCTCCGGTTACCGGCGCAGGGAAGGCGGCTGCTGCCCCAGCTCACCTCCACCCTCTCCCTCCTCTCCCAGCTTCAGGAGGGGCCCGGAGCCCACCTCCACCCCAGCCCCAGGGTAGGAAACGTGCCGTTTTGCTGCCCCAAGGGTTGTCAGTCAGTGCCACAAGCCAGGACCGACAGCCCAACCCCAATCCTTAGCTGTGTGCCGCGATGATGGCGTTATCCTGGCTGGCAGGGACCTTTCACAACCTCCTCAGGAGCCACCTTGGCACGGAGAGGACCTCAGCCAGACTCCATCTCCTCTCTAGCTGCATCTGACCTGGGGTGTTGGTGATAATTAGAGACAAACCGGGCCAAGACTGGGTGCTCTGCCTTCCAGCACCCTCTCACGCCTCTGAGACCTTCCTCCGCTGGACTCTGGCAGCCTACGGTGGTCAGGGGGGCCTGGTGAGACCACAGTGAGTGGGGACGGGGTCCCAGCAAGGTATTCCCATCCCAGTGCTGGGGTACCACACCAGCAGGGATTGGGGCAGAGCTTCACCACTGCACGAACCACATGCTGCTGGTGTTTCTCTCCTGTCCACCACCCTGACTTTGCTTGCTTTTCCTCCTAGACTGGAACAATGCCGCTGAGGGACGATCTCGTCCCAGAGAAGGTGAGTGCTCTGGAAGCTGGGATGCACAAAAAGCCATTGCTGTTTGCACCTTGACTCCCACCTGAGGCGTGGGGCAGTGAAGACACTGCCTGCAAAACCCACCAGCCCCCAAAATCCCAGCACGGGGAAACAACGTGGAGGTTTCACCTCCTTTCTCCAGGGCAGGCCCTGCTCAGCATGTTCCCCATGTCCTCCAGGCTCCACTGTACCAGGAATAATCAGCAGCATGAGAAACAGGGTGACCTTCTTCTAATCTCCAAAGCCCTTTAAAACCTGGATCATCTTCTCCTACAGACATAGACATTGTCCCACTTGGCAGCTAAGGCAGGTCAGGGCGTCCTGCAGACGGGCTCCAGGGCAGCAGCAGCTCAGCCCCTTCCCAAGCAAGACCACCTTGGCGTGCACTTGACCCCCACCAAGGAAGGGCCAAGGCTTCCCAGCCCCACGGCCCAGTTCGTTACTCCAATTAAGCACCCAAGCACACCTTGAATTGTAGGAAAGATTGGGTAAGACAGGGGAATTAGTCTGCAGCACCAAAGTATGAATATCTTTCAAGGCAAACAACCTTCTCGGTTGTTTAACCTTTTTTTTTGAGATCATGGGCAATTCTAAATAAATAAAGTCACTAGGTTAGGATCCGGAACGGGGCAATATAATTTCTGGAAAGCTTCCATCATAAATAATAGTGTTTCCCTGAGGAAATCCAAATAAACTGAATGGAGGAGGAACAGATTTAAGCTAGGAAGTGCTGGGCATGCTCACAGCCCAGGACAGTTGCACACAGGGCAGGACATTTTGTTAAAGAACCAGATCATTAGAGTCACTGCGAACATAACAAGTTTGATGCAATTTTTTTGAACGAAAACCAAGCAAATCCCCACCTCCTAGCTCAGGGCTGTCTCCAACTGCTCTGCTAATTTCTATGCTGAGTGCTGGGGAAGTGCCCAGCATCACCCTTCGCAGCTGTAAGGCCACCGTTGGGCAAGGCCCATCCGCCCCAAGGCTGAAGAAACCTCAAGTTGCCCAATTTTTGCCACCAGCTGGAAGCTGAGTGACCTGTGCCATGCTGAGCCGAGCTTAAAGTACCCCAAAAGCCAGGTTTTTCTTTGCAATGATGGTAATAACTCATGGCTCTAGTCCCAGCACCACAGCTAGATGATCTTCTTTTGCCTGCAGACAACTCTTAATGCTCCCATCAAGGCTAAACCCTAAGGGGTCAGTGTTACAAACATATTAGCCTGCAAATCACTTCATTCCGATCCAGTGTCACCATCCACGGCGAAAAAAATGAATTCCTTGGTTTGTATGTTTGGAGGAAGGTCCCATCAACGCAGCTACTTGCAAGAGTGGAAAAACCCTCCCCACCAGCTCCCTCCTGTACCGCTGAGCCCCTCGGTGCTCGGGCGGTGCTACGAGAGGCTCGAGGGGTCTGAAGCAGAGAGGATGAAGGACGCTTTCCTCTCGCCGTGGTAGTGGGGGACCCCATCGCTTGGTGGGGACGTGGGCCAGGATTGCTGTCGGTGATGGAAATTACAGCGTGACGGCGGCTTCCGGCGAAGCGCAATCGCTTCCTGCCCAGCAAATGGCGGCGGGGAAGGGGAAGGACTCGGGGCGGTTTATTCTCATGCAATAAGGTCTCGGTCACATCTTTCCCATTAATGATCCCAAGCTTTGGGAAGGGGAAGCTGCACGTCTTTAGTTTTAGTTCTGCTCCGGATCTCTCTCCAAAACCATGGGTCTGATGAGAACCAGACTGGGAGTGAATGTTTCCAGTCCCCCAGTATCTCCCCACTGTGGTTTTCAGCTGGATGTGCCTAATTACAACAGTGTTTTGGGAAAAAGCATAACACTGGGAAAGGTTAGCTGGCTTCTGGGCTGGATTCTTTTCCTTTTCAGCAACAGAAAGTCAGGTATTTGTGTACAAGAACAACAGAGAGATGTTCAAATTTGGGGGAGGTTTAAGCACTCGTAACCCACAAGTGTGTAGTCAGTCCTCCCTCCAGGGTAGCCTCTGCCTGAAATTATTTTTTCTTTAAATTACTTCCCTCCCTCTCTCAGTTCTTAACTTCAAACATGCTGCTGTTTTAAAAGCCACTGAAATTTTTCAGAATACCGACCCCCTCCCTGCTTCTTTCAGAGGGGGATGCTGTGGGAGCAGGGCGAGCCACCAGCCGTGCCCGGATCTGGCAGCCACAGGCCCGGGGAAACCGAGGCAGAGGGAGCGGCAGCAGTTACCGAGGTGGCAGGGTGAAGCCGGGAAAGCATCCAGCACTGAGAGTGTTTTATTTCCTGGCTCGGGACCATAACCTGGCACGCACTTTGCAACTTTTATTGTCAGATCGGGGATGGGCACCGCAGGAGGGGACGGACCCTGGGCCGCATCCTCAGCCCCTGCACCCGGAAAACCAGCGCTCCCCGTCCCCGTGTCGCTGCGCCGTTACCCAGCGTGGGCTGACTCAGCGTGGGGAACCGGCTCGTCCCCTTCCCCAACCTCCCCGCCTGCGGTGACACAGGACTGATGCTGGGCTGCACCCACCCTCCTCCAGCCCTGACCCCGGCAGCACCCACGTCCTTGGCTGCTATTGAGGGCTCCGCGCTGAATTAAACCCCACGTGCCCTCCCTGCCACAGCCAAGCCTCTGATGACACACGCCCGGAGTCATCCTGAACCCGAGTGAGTCAGATGGTTTCCTGCTCGGCCGGTTCCTTCCCATCCTCGCCCCCCCCCGGGACGGCAGCTGAACCCCACGCCAGAGGTGGAGCCGGGCACCCATGGCAAAGAAATCACACTGCAGAGCATCAGCGGAGGCCGGGGACCCGTCCTCGGGTGACCCCACTGCTCCGCAGCCACACAAAAAGGCCAGAAAACTTTCTGGTTTCCAGCTCAAGGAGTCGGAGACGTCAAACTGCTCCCAGTTCCCACCAGCCCTGAGCAGCCCCAGCCGGACTTTGAGACGCCTCCCTGCCCACTCGTCCTCCTCCTCTCCCGTTTTAAGCCCTGAAGGTCTCTGGGGCAGATATTAGAGGCAGCACCCCCCACCCCACCCCTCGGATGATCAGAAAGCCTCGCTGGAGCCAAGACCCCTGCCTCAGATGCTGGGAGCATCCCACCACGGCCGGGGGAACTGAGGCTGCGCCCTGCCCAGGGTCCCCACGGCAGCTCCGATGAGAAGCCGAGGAGCGAGGGGATGCGAGATGGCTCCCTGAAGATGCCAAGGATGAGAGAAACCGTCCTGCCGCTGACCTTGGGGCTTAAGGGAAGCTGTTAAGTTGGTTTCCAGGAATTTGCAATCAGGTGTCCCTCCCACAGCCGCAGCGGAGCCTGTGAGAGGCAGTCGGGAGGAACCAGCTAGATAAAACTAATCCCCCTAGCAAAGGAAAAATAATTAAAAAAAAAAAAAAACACCAAAAAACAGAGAAAAACCTGCCTCTGCCTGGGAACGGCCACAAATATAGGAAAATTAACTCCATCACTAGTTTTTCCTCCTTTCAAAGGAGTGATGGGGAAGAAGAGCTGCCAGCCCGGTTATTGAGCTCGTTCGCCTCCCCCCTCCTCCCGTCGCATGACGAGGCTGAGGTTTGGGGACCAGGAAACCCAGCGTGAGCCGGCACATCCGAAGGGAACGTGGTTCATCCGCGGCAAACTTTCAAGCCGGGATCTCAAAGGACGCTGCTGAGGTTAATTAAAGTTTGCACAATCCCTTGGGGGTTAGATAAGTTAGTAGTGCAACCCACTTTCCAGCTGGGCAAAGCGAAGGGCAGGAGGAGTTTGGGGAGGTATGTGACATCCCCCCCAGGTGAGCAGCAGGGCAGGTAAAACTGCTCCGTGTCAAGAATGGGGAGAAAAATCCTATTTTCAGGGCTATTTTCAAGACACAAACCAGAGCTGTTGGAAAAAGCACTTTCTTCCCACGGCAGAGCCCCTTTTCTGCCTGATCCAAAGCAAAAAAGGCGCATGACTCGGACATACCCCAGGCTACCATCCTAAAACCCAAATATAGCCTCAAATTCTGGGTGAAGTCTTTGGGTTTGACAAAAAAAAATAATCAATAAATCACAGCTTTCCAAGAATTTCAGCCCCTACATCTCCCAGTGCTGGGCACTTCACCCCACTCTTTGCCTGGGAATATTTATAAGCCAGGAATAACTTTTGCATTCATGATGGAAGCATCCAGGTCGGGAACTCGGCTGCTTCCCCCCTTCTCCCCCTTCCCCTGCAGCGAAGCCGAGCTCCGTGCTCGCGCCGGAGGCTGCGCCGACACCAGCTTTGCCTTCCCGGGAGCATTCACAGGCATTTGTTTAAAAATAACCCACAGAAATCCAGTTGTGGAGACGGCTGTTTGGGGCCGGGAGGGCAGAGCCATCTCCCACAGCGGCCAGAGCCCTGGCCAATGGCTCCTGGATATTTTTCCCCCCACACATATCTCAGCAACCTTTTTTGTTTGGGCTTCGGAGCCGGGAGGAAAACGGAGCCGGTTCCCGAGGCTTCGCACGCCCTTTCCCCGGTGGGTAATGCAGCTGAATACCTTAAACCAAAGCCTTCCCTCTCCATTATTTCCAGCTCCCGATAAGGAGCTGGGAGCCCAAGAGGCAGAAGCTGGGCCGTGCCGCTGGCCTATTTCTGCCGTCGGGTTACACAACCCCTTTCCGTGGATTTGGCTGTTGCACAACCCCAGGACACTCGCGAGCGGAGGGAGAAGCTGAGCCCGTATTTCCTTACAGATCATCTTGCATTGGGAAGTTCTTTCTGTGCACTTTGTTTGGGGTTTGTTTTGTTTTGTTTTTTTAATGTTCTCTCTTGTTTTACATCCTATTTAATGCAGGCGAAGGGCCAACGTGGCAAGTTTTGTTTCTCTGTCAGCGTCCCCAGTGTTATCCGATGGAGCGAGCCGGGGCTCTCTGCAGCCATGCATTTTGCATTTTGCTTTTTTTTTTTTTTTTAAGGGGGCATTTTGCAAATCCTGACCACCCACACCCAGGCACTGTAACCCCAGGAATAGGAACCGCTGCACGACCTCAGGACTCAGAGCCAAAACCCTCTCTGACATATCCTTAGATGCCCCAAACGCTGGCGGAGGGCTGAGGGAAGAGCCTGAGCCTTCACACACAGCTCCCAGCCAGCATTTTTTTTTCTAGGAATCATTTATTTCACACTGTTTAGAGCCCAAGCGCTGTCCTGGCCGAACAAAGGCCGGCTGCTTTCCACCAGCCATGGGAGAGCAGAGGCACTTGCATTTTTCAAGTGCCTGAACTCATGAATTACTGGTGACAAACCCTCCGTGCATCCCAACGGGACGCTTCGACTTGCATTTGCGGTCCAGGAACAGGCTCTGGTCGCTCAGGACCCGTAAATTAAGGGAGGGGGAAGGCAAGAAGATGTTTTCCATCGCAGTCAGTGCAGGAGACCGGCGTGGGGGGACAGTCTGGGGCGGGGTGGAGGGCAGAGCCTGGGGAAGGGGAGCCCGAGGTGCTGCATTTGCTCGGAGCCACCCCCCGCCCCCCCCCGCCGTGCCCCGGGCTGACCGGGAGCGGAGGGCTCGGTCGAGCCCCGTTCCCCGCAGGGGCCTCGGCTCGTCGCCCCGGGGAGGTTGGGGGGGTGTGTGTGGGGTGGGGGGAAGGGGGTGTTCCGCCTCCGGGGGATGCTCCGCGCCCGCGGATGCTCCGCGCCGGCGGCAGGAAGCGGCGACACGTGCTGCGGCCGGGCCGCGCCGGGGGTCCCGGCTCCCGCGGGGGGGGGCGGCCGTGGAGGGGAGCGGAGACACACGCACATGGAGCCTCTTCCTCCTCCTCCTCCTCCTCCTGCTCCTGCTCCGCGCCGCCGGCCCGTGGGGGGCGCCCGGCCACGCGGGGTCCCGCAGCCGCCCGCCGCGGCACGTACCGCACGGCGGCCCCGGCGGAGCAGCGCCCGGGCCCGCGGGGCGACAACGGCGCCTCCCGCCCGCCCCCTCCCCTCTCCGCCGCCTTCCCCCATTGCCCCTTTTTTCCTTTTTTTTTTTTTTTTTTTTTAAACTCTTTTCTCCTTTTTCTTTTTTCATTTTTTTCCTTTTTCAACTTTTTCTCCTCTCCTTTTTTCCCTCCTTTCTTTTTTCCTTTTTTTTGTTATTTTGCTTTTCTTCCCTCCTTTTTCCTCTTTTTTTCCCTTTTCCTTTTTCCCCCTCTTTTCCCTTTTTCCTTTTTCCCCCTCTTTTTCCTTTTTTCCTCTTTTCCCTTTTTTTTTCCCTTTCCCCCCCCTTCTCCTTTTCCCTTTTCCTTTCTCCCCTCTCCTTTTTCCCCTCCTTTTTTTTTCTTCCTTCCCCCCCCTCCTCCCCATTTCTCCTCGCCGGCCCCTTTGTCCCGCGCATCTCCCCCGGCGCCACCCCCCCTCACCTTCTGCGCCTGGTCATGGTTGAGCTCGGTGAAGAAGTACGCGAGCAGGTGTGAGGCGATCATCTCTGCGCGGCGGGGAGCGGAGCGGTGCGGAGCGGAGCGGAGCGGAGCGGAGGGGAGGCGGCCCCGGAGCAGCGCGCGCCGCGGTACTCGCCCGCGACAATGTGGCTCATTGAGGAGGTTCCCCTGCCCACGAGTGACGCGGCGCCGCGGCGGCTTCTGATTGGCTGAGCTGCGAGGGTGTGTGCGGGGCGGGGCGGAGCGCGCGCTGCTAGGGGGCGCCCGAGGGGGGCAGGGGGAAATGGGGGGGGGGGGGGGGGAGTGGGGGGGGTGCTGGGGTGAACTGGTGGGGGGTGGGGGGGGCGAGGAGGATCTCGGGAGGGTGCGAGAGAGATGAGTGTGGGTGAACTGGGGGGGCTGGGGGCGCGCTGGGGAGGGTACGTGCACTGGGGGGATACTGGGGGGTACTGGGGTGAACTGGAGGGGGTGGGGGGTGAAGAGGATCTCGGGTGGGCGCTGGGAGGTGCGAGGGAGATGGTGTGGGTGAACTGGGGGCTAGGGGCTCGCTGGGATGGGTATGTGCACTGGGGGGTACTGGGGTGAACTGGTGTGGGGTGCTGGGTGGTGGTGGGGTGAACAGGATCTTGGGTGGGCGCTGAGGGGGGTAAGGGAGATGAGTGTGTGTGAACTGGGGGGGCACTGCAGAGGTACTGGGATGAACTGGTACGGGATGCTGGGCGGTGGAGGGATGAACAGGGTCTTGGGTGGGCACTGGGATGTGCGAGAGAAATGAGTGTGGGTGAACTGGGGGGGCTGGGGCTGCACTCGGGGGTGCATGCACTGGGGCTGAATGGGGGTACTGGGGTGAACTGGTGTGGTGTGATGAGCTGTGGTGGGGTAAACTGGATCTCGGGTGGGCACTGGGGGGGTGCAAGAGAGATGAGTGTGGGTGAACTGGGGGGGCTGGGGGGACACTGGGAGGGCACTGCAGAGGTACTGGGGTGAACTGGTGTGGGGTGCTGGGTGGTGGGTGAGGTGAACAGGATCTCAGGTGGGCGCTGGGGGGGATAAGGGAGATGATTTTGGGTGAACTGGGGGGGCTGGGGGTGCACTGGGTCGGGTATGTGCACTGGGAGGGTACTGGGGTGAACTGGGGTGGGGTAGGGAGGTGAACAGGATCTCGGGTGGGCACTGGGAGGTGCAAGAGAAAAGAGTGTGGGTGAACCGGGGGGGCCGGGGATGCACTGGTGTGGGGGGTGTGCACTGGGGGGGTGCTGGGGTGAACTGGTGTGCAGTGCTGGGTGGGGGGTGTGAACAGGATCTCGGGTGGGTGCTGGGGGGTGCAAGGGAGATGAGTCTGGGTGAACTGGTGGGGGGGGTGCACATGAACTGGGAGGGGGGGTGCATGGGGAAGTGCACGGGGAGGGGGATAGCACGGCCTGGGGGGTGCACAGTGGGGGGGGACGCGGCGGGGGGGCACCCAGCAGCACGCGGCGGGGACACACGCGGGTACGGACACAGGCTGATGCACACGCGTGTGTCCCCGCCGGGCACGCACCCGCCATCACACGCGTGTTTTAACGTGTGCGTCCGTGGGCATCCATCCGTGGGCACCCACCGGCCCGCAGCGCGCGGCCGTCCCCACGCCCGCACCGGGACGGGCTGAAGCGGGGTGCTGGGGGCACCCCCGAGCCTTGGGAAGCCTCCGCCCGCCTCCCCCCAGGGAAGAGCCGAGACCTGCCTCCGCCATCCCTCCTCCCTCCATCCCCGCTCCCTTCTCCTGCCTCCGCCTGGGAATTCAAGGGCCAAAGCCGCGCAAAGCCAGGCCTTGCAAGGAGCCCTACGAGGGCCGTGGCACGTCCTAGGCCGGCCTGGGCCTCCAGACCAGCTCCTGCTGCCCGGATCCGGGCTCCCAGAAGAGCCGGTCTCAGCAGCCCTGGGGCAGGAGTTACCCAACCCGTCTGCCTGCTCCCCGCCGCGCTTTCCCAACCAGTTCTGAGCAGCTCAAACTCTACCCGGCTTTACCTTGTAATATTTCTTTCTAAGGGGTCATTTACATCATTTTTCCAAGGAATTGGAACTTCATTTCAAAGGGAAGAGAGAGGAGAAGAAGCACCAAAAAGAGAGGGAGAAGAATGGAGCCGAGACAACCCCGCTGCCAGACTCCTTTTCCTGGGTGATCCAGTCCTGCCGGACCCTGCCCATCCAGCCCGAGTTTGTCCAGGGTTTCAGTTAAAGCCCCGTATCGGGAGCTGATGCTTTTTAATCTTTTTCAGTATGCCTGCGTTTCAATTCACCCTCTCATCCAGCTTTTTTTGCTAAATACCCAAATTCTCACTGGTTAAGATGAAATTAAAGCAGCATTTAGCCTAAAAATAGCTGGGCACATCTGTTCACCTTCCCCATCTGCTGCCTGCCCGGGTGGATGAAGGAAGCAACTGTATGTGCAAAATGAGGGGTCTGTCTCATCCTTCTGTCCCGCTCAGGAGCTCAGTTCATCTCTGAAAAATCAGTTTATTCAGGGAGTCATATTGCCCAAGACTCAATTTATTTGCTGGGTGACACCCGGGCCAAGCAAGGGCAGGAGGAGCAGATCTCCAGTCCCTGCATTCCTCTAAATAGCTCTTGCTTTTAAAGTGATTTTTTTTTTTTAACCGAGGTTTTTTCTAACACGTTTTGTAATTCCTTTCACGTAATAAACCTCAAAATCTAAATCTTTTCAAGCTGTCCCTCCCAGCTGCTTCCCGGCTTCGTATGGGCTTGTAATAATCTATCGGCATTTAATGCCGCGTTCCTTAGCAAAAGGAAATGGGCTGATTGCAGGGATTGAAGTTACAACCAGCTCTAATTTCTCTAATGCGATTCTTTAAAGACGAATGACTGTGGTAATGACAACGTCGGACCTTGAAAGGAAGGGCCGTGCCCAGCGGCCGGAGCAGGGATGGGACATCCCAGAGCCCTGGGACCAGCTCCGGATGCAAGTGGGGCCAACCTGCCCCTTGGGCAGGGCAGAGCCCCCCAGCCTGCTGCTCCCGGGGGGTTTGGGGACCCCCAGGAGCTGCGAACCAGGCAAGGGTCATATCGCCCTTTTATATGGGGGGAACCGAGGTGTGGATCAGGGTGGGGATAGAGGATTTGGGAACCAGACCTGGTGCATCCGATTTTTTGAGGCCGCTGCGTGGCACGGAGCAGCCAGGATGATCCCGGAGCTGGAGCTGCTCCAGCAGAGGCGTTAATTCATCTCAGATCACCTGCCCCGTGAGTCATCGCTCCATCGGTGCTCTACATAATTTCCAACAACGTTTCATTTGACACACACACATACACATACACACATCCCAAACGAACCCATAGGCAGAAGAATGACACCGGTGACCATTTATTTACTTTGCCTGGTCACCCAACGCACCGGAAACCTTGAACTTGGCCAGACCCAGCCCTTGCACGGGGCTGAGAATAGAAAACCGGTTCGAGAACTTTTCTTTCTTCGGCAGCTGTGGGATGGAGCGCGTGACCTTGGGGCTGAGCTGGGTGAAACAGCCTTTCCCCAGCTCTGCAGCGAGGGATGAGGTTCGCCCATCCCAAACCGCCCCACCAAGGAGGAGAGGGGAATCTGTCTGTCCATCTGTCCTACTGCTGTTCCTCTGCGGATGCTCGTAACGCTGGGGTTGACTTCCAACCTATCCTAAAATGCCCAGTTGCATCCCAAAAAGACATCCTCCCCCAAGCAGCCAGCCCTCCCCAAAAGAGCCGGAGGGATTCCCCATGGGTCAGGTAGGGACTGGGAAATGGGGTGCCCGTGGGCTGGGCCACCCTGAGCTTCTGCAGCCCAGCCTCCCCACCCTGACAGCCAGGCTAATCTCCGTTACACAGATGGAAAAGGGAGATTAAATTAGATTAGATGTAGCCGCCTAATTTTAGCTTCCTCACGTGTCACAGGTGCCCTGCTGTGGCTCCTACCTTGGTCTCCGCAAGCCCTTCGCTCCCCTCAAAGTCACGGGGCCACCAGCCAGGACAGGTTGGAAATCAAATGGGGTTTGGCCAGAAAGTAGTACCCTGCAGCTGGTACGAGCATGTGATGGGCAAGTGGGCACTGGAGGTCACTGGACTCCAAGAGGGGACTGGTGGTGATGGCCACCTTCCACTGATGATGACCACCCTCCACTGGTAGTGGCCACCCTCCACTGCTGATGACCACCCTCAACTGCTGATGGTCATCCTCAACTGCTCATGGTCATCCTCAACCTTGGGAGCACCTCCATCCCTGCACAGATTCCCCTGTCCAGGAGGATTCTCACAGTGGGATTCTCAAACTGGGCCGGTCCAGTTTGCCCCATCCACACCAAGCTTCTGCCACTGCCTGTCCCTCTGCCTCCTGCTGAATTACTGCAACGTGAGGTTGACATTTGCTTTCTGCTGCCTGCCATGACCTCTCTTGTCGCAGTGCCAGCCCTAAGCCCTTGCCTTGTCCATCTGCCAAGGATCCTGCCAGCTCTGTCAAACATATCCTGATCCAAGGGGACATTGGATCCCCCATGGGACCAGCCCAGAGTGCCCCAGGATCGTCCCTGCAATGCAACAGGGAGAGGAGACATCTGAACCCTTTGCCTTTCCGTGAGCTGCAGCATCCCCGAAGTCTCAGCAAGGTCCCCAAACCCCAGAGGGGATGTCAGAGCTGGCAGGAGCCCAGGGTGCATGGTGTCCCCAAAAGCTGGCATGGCCAAACTGAGGGACAGCTGGGGGGTCCCAGGGCTGGCAAGGGCTGTGCTGGGCACTGTGCAAGCCTGGCACATCTTTGAGGTCAAAAGTCCCGGCCAGGACACGGGACCTTGAGTCACACTGCTCTGGGATGAATAACTCCTGCATGTGGCACTTTCTCAATCGCAGCGGAAAGAGGAGGTTTCTCCAGCGTCCCCCAGGCGCTTCCCTGGCACTGGCAGAGCTGGGTCACCGCCACGTCCCACGGCATGGGGCAATCGCACGTCCCCGGTGCCACCGAACTGGGGCTGGGCACGAGCGGGGCAAGCAGCAGCAGGCAGGCTGCCGAGAGAGCAGGCAGCAGCCAGCAGGAGGGTGCTGGGTGCCAAGGGCTTTTCCCTCGCCTCCTCATGGCATCCCCTGTGCTTTCTCCCAGAGCTCTGGGTGTGAGCAACTCTGGGGGATTTGCATCCCACGCTAAACGTGTGGATGTCGTTTCTGTTTCTGATCCAAGGAGTTTGGATGTTCAAAGGATCCCCTGGTTTTTGACCTGCCATCACCCCAAGATGCCCCTGTGCCATGGCCGTGTCCAGCCCAGGCTCAGTGCAGCCGGCAGAAGCTGGGAGCAGGTGGGAAGTCTCTGGCTGCACTGGGATACCAGAGGAAAGGGTCATGGAGGCGGCAGCCTGGCAGCAGCCAGAGGTGAAGCAGCAAGTTGCAGGCTCAGGGGGAACCCAGGGGCTGAGCTGGGCTCAAACCCCAAACACAAACCACACCCAGAACCTCTGCATGGTTCATTTCCTGCAAAATCCTTCCCGCCCAGCACTGACAATTGAAGGAAATAAGACAAAACTCAGCGTCAAGGAAGACTTTGGTGCACGGCTACAGCAGGATCCCACCTTTAGCCCAGCCGGGCTTGCGGGAGAACCATCGCGCGGGCAGGGACCAGCGTCAGCGTCACGGCGGCAGAGCCACGTGCGGGTGGATGCACCTCCCGCCCCATCCCCGGTGTGTGGGTGAGGTGCTGGCAGAGCCACCGAGGGAGCGAGGAACTGGGCAGCCTCTTCAAAACCGGAGCACGAGGCGGGACCCCCAGCCCCCAGCCAAGGCGCTCCCGCTCTCCCAGTCTTTCCCGCTGCTCGGGTGAAATGGGGAGAGGTTGGAAATTAAAAACACTGGGGTTTTTTTTTGCGCATTTTCCAATGAAGATGATTTTGAAACAGCAAACAGCTGCTGAGACACAGGGGAAAAGCTGCTTTTCCAGGAAAGATTCCTAAATGCTGTTGGTGGAGAAACTGCCAGGCAGCTCCATGCCAAGTGCAGATGCTCAGCATCCTGCCAGAGAAATGCTGCTGCTCCCTTGGCTCCCTTAGCTGCTTCTGGGGTAGAAAAGTGATCCCTAACCCCATCCCGCAGCCTGGCCGGCTCTCCCCAGGGTGCAGGAGCAGAGCTGGGCTCTCCCTAGACCCTTGTCTACCCACAAGCAGCATCTTACATCTCTCCCTGCAGGGAGGACCACATCTCAAAGCCCCCGCTCACATACTTTTCCTTCAATTCACACTGCCGGGCAGAAAGTATTACATCCTGTCTTGCTTTGACATCACCCCGGCTGGCTTAGGGCCAGAGGTTTGGGAAACAGCTCTCCTACACCCTTCCATGAATTATTTCACCAGCACCCATCCCATGATCTACAGTTACTCCCCTTTCAATGAGTGGCAGCCGGGTGAATTGGCCTTGCATCACCAGGGCCATCACCTCTCCTTAGCCAGTTACAAAGAGCAAAAAAGCCCCAAAATCCCAAATCCAGGGAGAAAATCCCCTTACCTGGGTGAAGCCCTTGCTGTCCATCCCGTCTGCCACATGCTCAGACGTCATCCTTGGAGTATCCGAGAACGGTTTGCTGGGACTGGGACCTTGAGCCCCACAGCGAGCTGGAACTGGGAGAGCTTTATCATCTCTGATCCCTGCGGAGGAAGGTCCTGCACGTCAGCCCTGAAGTCATTGGCTGGGCACTGTGGAGATAAATACGGGATTTTAGCAGCACTGGTGTAATCCTGGAGCCGTGGGATGAGCCCGACGGAGCTGCCGGGGATGTGGTGCTTTGCGCGTGGTGCTGGGGGGTTTGGGCTCCTCCTGTAGCGCACCGCACGGCATCACCCTCACTGACACCCCCCCGCAGCACGTCCCTCCGTGCCGTACCCCTTTGCGTGGCAATAAATCACGGACCAGCCCATGGGCGACCCCCGTGATGCCCCATCCCTGCGGAGGGGTGAAGCGCCCAACTTCTGTGTAGTTTTACTCATGAATCCTCTCTTCTTTCTCCTGGGGAGGGAAAAATAAAATGGTGGAAATTAATGCTGGAGTGGGATGGATATGTTTGGGAGGGGGGGTTGCAGGGGCTGGAAGCTCCCAGCTGTTCTGGGTCTGCGTGGCCTCAATCCTGGTGACACCCCTGGAGACCAGGGATCTTGCATGTGCACATGCACATGTTGCGTGTGTGTGTGCACGTGGGGCAGGGACATGTGGCTCTTACCCAGCAAAGTGCTTTAATCGGGATCTGTGGGCATCTGGCACAATGGCTCCTCCACTGCAGAGCTTTGAGGGCCCGGAAGAACCCCAAAAAACTCAGATGGGGGGGAAAGGCGGGGGGAAGAGCTGCTGCAGTGGCCTGGCAGCCTCCCCATTGGCCCTGTGGCTCCGTCCCTACGTGACCGTGGGCATGCGAGTCCCCTCTCCCCACTGCAGGAGAGGAACTGCCAAAGAGGTTTAAGTTTGATGCAATTATTAATTCTATCAAATGGAGATTATCCGGCTTGGAGGGCTGGGCAGCACCAGCAGCCAGCACCAGCGTGGTTATCCGGGATGGGCAAAGCAGAAATTGCTGTTGGGGAGGAGGGGGATGGAGATGCAGCCCCAGGTTTCCCTGTCGCAGGCAGCTGGGCTGGGCTGGGGGCTCGAGAGAAGGGGCAAGACTCATTCCTGGGGGAAGCAGCCTCCCCACCTGGGCTCAGACACCACCTGGATACGCTGAAGGTTAAACCCAGCCCTCAATCTTAGTCCAGCCTCTGCAAGGTGGTACACTAGTTGGAGAATGAGGCAGAGCTGAGTCCCATCCCTGGCCCTGTCCTCATCCCCAGGCCCATCTCTATCCCATCCCCATCCCCATCCTGGTCCCTGTCCCAGTTCCATCCCTGTCTTCATCCCCATCCCCATCCCCATCTCCATCCTGGTCCCTGTCCCAATCCCATCCTTGCCTTCATCCCCATCTCCATCCTCATCCTGGTCCCTGTCCCTATCCTGTCCCCATCTCATCCCCATCCCCAGGGCACGTGGCTGACGGTGACAGCCCAGGACTAACCCAGACACGGGGATGGCTGCCGTGGGCCAGTGGCAGCCACAACCCCGACCCCACGGCGCTCAGAGCCGTGCCAGAGCCGCTCCCCCCAGCAGCCACCTGCCTCGTGCCAGGGGGGGCGGTTTGGCAACGCCTTCAGCTGACGGAAACTTCTCTTATCTACAAAAATTCCTCTGCACTTGGACGGGGAAAACTCTGGCTGCTCCAGGCTGGGATCCTCCCTCCGCCGGCTGCCGGCTTTTATAAAAAGGCTTCTTCAAGCTGGGAAGGACAGAGCCGCCTTTGTTCCGTCCCCGCTCCTATTGCTGCCGGCATGGAGGAAACATCACCGAGCCCTTGGCGCCAGCGGCTTTACAATCCACCTCCTGGCACGTCCACTCTGGGAATCTCCAGGAAAGGGAAAATCAAACGAACTGCGAGCGTTGGGTGATGGAAGATGTGCCAGGGAGCGAGTGGGGCTGGGGAGGTGGGGGGCTGGGGGAGCAGGGGCATTGCTGGGTGTCCCAGCAGCTATTTGTTCCCCCTCGGCCAGTTCCAGCAGGGCTTTAATTATTATTTTTGTTTAAACAAGTCGGGATCGTTTCATCTCCTGCTGTAATAAAGGGTCGCGTCCATGGGAGCCAAGCGATGCTGAGCTGTTCCCACCCTGCTCATGTCATCCGGGCCGAAATCCCCGTCACGGCGGGCGCCAGACCTGGCCTATAAACCCTGTTATTGTCCCTCCTGCCTCATGTATAATTAATTCAGCACATGGCGGGGGTGAGATCTGCCCTTTCCCAGCATGGGACACCCACCCCACCCGGGGACCTCGGTGGGTGGCCGGGGACCATCCCCACCTCCCCAGCACGGTGGCACCCCCCGCTTTTCATTAAACCTCTTGATAAAGAGGCGATGGAGGAGCGGGGTCGGGCAGGACGGCGATGCCCCCCGGCCCCCCGGGCATTGCTCTGGGAACCTGCCTGCCCACAACTCCCACAATGTCAACGCCACGGCTGGGTGCGAACGCAGCCTCCGGACTTTCCCTTGCAAACACACCTTCAAATTTCTGGTTTGAACAGCCAGGCAAGCAGGGAAACTTTGGCCAAGACGGAGCTCTCAGCCTCCTGCCGGGGCAGGGTGATATTTTTCTAAGATAAGGCATTCGGGAGACACAGATACCGAGATCGCCAGCAGGATCGGTGGCAGCAGGAGAGATGATTTTATGGCTTTAAGGGCAGGACAAAAGCTTTTAAGGAGGCCTCACCAGCCCTATGGCAACCCACACTCCACCATTTCACCCACTGATGGCTGCGAGCCCCGTCCTCAGGGGTACCCACTGGAAGTGGGATGGGTGGTCCCGACGCCAAGCCGGGCTTAACCCCCAAGCAAGCCCAGGGACTAGGATCTACCAATTCAACGGCACCCTGGTGAGGAACCCTGGCTGCAACGATACCACAAATTCCTGGGTGCAGCTGCCCTGGGAGAGCAGGTGTCTCAGGACACGTTTGACAGCAAGAGGAGGAGGAAGGAGAGGTGGAAATGCCAGCTGCAGCTCCCGCACCCTTTGCCGTGGCCGGAGGTGATGCCACAACTCTCTAAAGCACCTCAAAGCGTTTTATTAAGGCGCTCCGCACCCAGGATTCGGGCAGCAGCCCATGGTGAGTGCTCACGGGCAGCACGGAATTGGCACAAAGCCGGCGGCTCCAGCAGGGCCCGGCCACTTCTGAGACGTTTGAGGCCGTGCCAAGAAAGTTTGGGCTTAATCTCATGTCAACAGCTGCCCCGTGCCAGGATCCGGCCATGCCACAGCCCTGGCACCAACCCTCTTTCCTGACCTTCCCAGCAGCGACCCTACTGCAGTAATTAGAAACCACTGGGGAATTTTTTCAGTCTTATGATAATGTCAGATCCTGACAGAGCATCGGCGTTGCCCACGGGGGGGATGGGGAAAAGCTGATGGGATGGAGCTGCCCAGCTTCGGGGAGCCACCGGTGCCGGAGCTTTGGGACCCAAGCCCGGCTCTTGTTCCGGTCACACTCCAAACGGAGAAAATCAAAGGGATAAGTGGGCACGTTTGAGCCTGAAGGGTTGGAAAACAGCCTCGGCCTGAAGCGTTCCCAATGGGCAAACCACCCCCCCGGCAGCCAGACTGCTGTTTTCCGGGAATTCAGCCCTGGATGCTTCCCAAGCTCCCATCCCTGCCAGGAGCTGCACGAGGATGCTTGGCTAGAGCAAAGCAGGCTGTGTGTGACCCTGGGGAGGGGGGAAATTGGGGTGAATCCCCCAAAACTCAGAAAACCTGGGGGTGCCCCAAACCTGGGTTGGGGCGATTCGTGGCATTATCCGAAGCCGCTGGAGAGGCTTCGCTGCTGGAGGAGCTCTGCCTTTCCCCCTCCAGCCTTTCACTGCTGCTTTCTTTACCTGGGAAATTCCACACCTGTCAGCTTGATTTTTTTTTTTTTTTTAAGGGTTGGACTAGGTGATCTTCAAGGTCTTTTCCAACCTAGATGATTCTGTGATTCTCCAGCTGTCACCAGCTCTGCGCGGCTGTTGCTGTTTTCAGGGGGTTGTGTCCGCCCGCCCGCGTTGTGCATCAGGTCAGCAGAAGCAGAAAATGGGGGGGGGGAAAAAGAAAATAAACTGCTGCCTGGCTTTGCAGCATTCTCACCTGCTGCAGATGTTTCCCTGCTCTTGATGTGAGCAGGGACTGATAAGTCTGAGCCCAAATAACCCCGACCCCTAATAACTGTGACCCCTGATAACCATGGTCCCTAGTAACTATAATCCCTAAAAAACATGGTTCCTAATAACCGTGACCTCTAGTAACTGTGACCCTTAATAAATGTGATCCCTAAAAAAACATGATCCCTAATAATTGTGACCCCTAAAAAGCCTAACCCCTAATAGTTGTGACCCCTAATAACCATGGTCCCTAATAACTGTGATCCCTAAAAACCATGGTCCATAGTAACCATAACCCCTAAAAACCACGACCCCTGAAAAACGTTATCCCTAATAACTGTGACCCCTAAAAAACATGGCCCCTAATAACCATGACCCCTAAGAGACATGGTTCCTGTGATCCCTAAAAAACATGACCCCTAAAAACTGTGACCCCCAATAACCCTGAGCCTTAATAATTTTGCCCCCAGCTCTGCTCACTTCCCAGCAGGGCAAATCCCATTTGCACCAGTAACCCCCAAGCCCCTCCGTCACCCACCCTGGCAGTGCCTCCCCCCACTTCCCTTTTTCCCCTCAATTTTTAATCCAAAATCATTCAAACCAGGACAATTTTCCAGGAGCAAACCCCAGCTGCTGGGAGGCAGGAGCCCTAATTCCCCCTTAGAGGCTTCCACCTTCAAATAAAAGTGAGAGGGCACGCACAGACCTTTTTTGGGGTTGGCTTTAAACCCACCTGTCTTCGGATTAATTTGTAAGATCTGCTCCCCCCTCCCTCTCCGATCAGGGCACCAATAATGTGATTATCCAGATCCGGCTGTGGGATAGGGAAGCTCATTATGGAGCATTAAAGAGGGGAAAACTGGGTTTTCCAAGGTTCTAATAAAAGCTCCCAGGTGTCTCCAAGACTTGTTTTGAGGCTCATTTGGGGGTTTCTTTGCAATTTGCTCCTCCAGTCCTGGTCTCCCTTCAGGCAAGGAGCAAAACGTCAGGACCCCGGTGCAGCCTGGGGATGGTTTTCAGCCCCCCCAGGTGCTTTCAGGTTTAGGGAAATGGAGGCACCGTGGCCACATCCCGGCACAGGGGAACACATCCATCCCCCCCACACCCCCTGGGGCACCTGCTCCACACCAACAGCCCCCAAATCCCCCCAGGAAAAGCAGGGAAAGCTCCCACCACACCCACCCCCCCAGAAAAATTAGGCCGCTTTTCTCCCTAAAAGCACCAGAGTGGAGGATGGCAGCATTTCAGAAGGGGGAAAACCATCCCGAGGATGGGACTGGGATGAGGTTCCCCCCCCCAAGTGAACAACCCGGGGTGGCAAGTGGCCACCAGCCTCCCTTTTGGTGGGCAGAAGGGGAATTGTCCTTTTTCCAGCAGGCCTGAGGTTTCTAGCATTGCAGGGACTAACACTGCCATCTACCGAAACAGCCCTCGCTATTATTAATCCCCTCATATTTTTATTTTCCCCACCCAGAAAATCTTCCCACATTTCCAGGCCCACACGAACCCTCCCGAACAAACTCCCGTTTGTCCCTGCGGGGCCCTGCCGGCTGCCCCTCCCCAGGGCGCCAGGCCTTGTCCCCAGGGGCCCACCCTGAGCTCCTGGGGATGTTTTTAGGTCCCTTTTTCAGGTCAAAGCTTTGTGGCCACTGGCTCTGGGGACTCAACTGCTGAGTGGGGAAACTGAGGCACAGCCCCAGCCCCCTCCCATCGCTGCACCCGCGCTGCTCGTTAAGCCGGGCTGGGCCCCACCTGCGCCTCGTTGGGCTCTCAGGGTATTTAAGGGCCTTTCTTTAAAAAGTGGTTTCTCTCTTTTTGGGGCAGCAGGGTGAGGTTGGGGTGCAGGATTTATACCTCCCTCAGGTATGGGGGATGCTAGCAGAGCTGGGGAGCAGCCGGCAGGGGTCCTGCTGCCCACCCCGGCCCCTGAGATGCTGGAGAGCGTGCTGAGTCAGCAGTATGGGCCCCTGCCCCGCGCCGCCACCATCGCCCGCCTGCGCAAGCAGCCGGCTGGGGGCTACCAGCCAGCCGGGGACCTGGCGGAGGTGCTGGAACGACGGCAGGCAGCCAACGCCAAGGAGCGTGAGAGGGTGAGGGGACCCCCCAAAACTGTTCCACGCATCCCCCCCACCCCCCAAAAAAAAAAGCAAATCCTTGCAAGCTGCAAGAAATGTTCCATCATGGTGACATCCAGGGCCACCCTGGGGCTGCTCTAGTCATGGGACACGCAACAACATCACCCTGAAGTTGCTTGGCAGCAGGTTGTGTGGAGGGGGGGTTGCCTGTGCATCTGCATTTGGAGGGCCTGGTTTAATCTTGGGAGATGTAATTTAACTCTAGGAGGGCCTGATTCAGTCCTAGAGCACCCAGTTTAATTCCAGGAGGGTCTGGTTTAATCCTGGGAGACCTAACTTAACTCTAGGAGGGCCTGATTTAATCCTAGGGCACCCAGTTGAATTCTAAGAGGGCCTGGTTTCATCCTAGGGTCACCCCAGCTGGGTATAACTTGATTTATTTCCTCCTGACAGATTAAAAACCTGAACAGCGGCTTCTCAAAGCTGAAGACCATCGTGCCCCTCATCCCCCGTGACCGAAAACCCAGCAAAGTCGACACCCTGAAAGCTGCCACAGAGTACATCCGCCTGCTGCGCCTTGTTTTGGAAGAAACGGGGGGCTTTGAGGTATGGGGGGGGCAGGTGGTCTTGCCCTAAAATAGATCCCCCCTACCCCATCCTAAACCCCCATCTAACACGTGTGTGGATTTTGGGGGGCTTGGTAGGGATATACTTGATTGATTTTTTTCAGGTTGCAATTAATTTCAAAATGGAAAATAAATTGACGACTTCTTCTTTCAGGGTGGGGGGGGCTCTCAGCTGTTTCTCAGAGCAGAAGGATGGGGGGGGACACACATGAACCCTCAATTTCAGTGCATTTTTTAATTCCCCTTTGCCTTTTTCTCCCTCATTTTCCCACCAGCAGGACACCAATGCTGAACAGGAGCTGGGTAACAGCAGGGGGGTGCCCTCAGGGGGGGCCCCCAGGACCTGGCCTGGCAGTGCTCCCCCCTGCCTGTGGCACCCCCCCATCCTGCCCTCCTGCTCTGGGCTGCTGCAGGAGTTTGGAGGACCGGTGAGTTGGGGGGGGGGGGGGCGTGTCAGCCCTGGCTGGGGACAATGGGGTTGGGTACACCCGGGGGGGGGGCACCCCAGGGGTGAGGGGGTACCCATGGGCCTTGCAGGGGGCTCCCACCCCTGGCCTTGGGGGTTTTGGAAGCCTCTGGTTTATTCTGATGTTAATGGGGGTTGATTCAAACCAGCTTTTACCCCCTCAAATTATTCCAAAGGAGCAAAATATCTTTTTTTTTTTCTTTTTGAAGGTTTTTCCAGTCAATCCGTAAAAAAAAAAAAATGGGGTGTCCTGCAGAGACTCGTGGGGGACCAGTATGAGGGCCAAGTTCGATTCTCAAGCACTAATTTTTGGGGCTGTGGCTCCTGTCGTGGGGCCAGATCCAGCCCCACATCCCACTAAACCCAGTACCTCAACCCCGAGCTGGGGGGGGGGACACATCCATCACCCCTAAAACGCAGTGGGGAGGCTGGAGCTGTAATTAATTGCTGTATAAAAACGTAATTAGCAATTAGCAGTGCTGCTCCTTCCCCCACCAGGTAAGGGTTGATTTACTCTAACTCCCAATTAATGTTCCCGTAATAAAGCGGGATTTTGGGGGTGTCTGCGGTGTTTGTGTGTGTTTACCCCTCCCTGTTTATCTGAGTTTCCCGGGGGGGGGGGTGTCCGTGGGTTCCACCCCCCTCCCGTGGGGCGGGGCGGGGAGAGGCGGCGGGGCCACGCGTGGCGTGTCGGCAGAGGGAGCTGGACCTGCGCGGGGGGGGGTAAGCGGAGGGGGGGGCGGCCCTTTGTCAGGATGCTCTGAGGAGGAGGTGGGTGATGGTAGCATCCTCCCGGCCACAGCATCCCCCTCCCTCGGGGAGGGTTTGGGGGGGCTGGGGGGGGGGGGGGGAAAGCAGCTGGGTGACACCCCCCCCCTTTTCCTTCTTTAATCTCGCCCCCCAACCTGGCTGCATGCTGATATGGGGGGGGGGGCGCGGCATCCCATCCCATCTCCCCCCTCCCTCCAAGGCCTTTATCCTCTGAGGGCGGCGGGTACCCGACCCCCCCCCCAATAAATCCACATCCACGGGAGGTGCAATGCTGCAGACACCCCCCCCACACCCCCCCAATTCCTTTTTTTTTTTTTTTTTTTTATATCCTCATCCGCCATCCCTGCGGCTGCCGCAGCGGCGTTGGGTGCGGCGAGGGCGGAGGCGGCCAGGGATGCTTCGCGGGAGGGGGGGGGGGGGCGGGATGCAACCTGGGGGTGGCCCCCCCCCCTCGGGACAGAGTGATGGGGGGGGA
Organism: Athene noctua; assembly: GCF_965140245.1. Classification (NCBI taxonomy): domain Eukaryota; kingdom Metazoa; phylum Chordata; class Aves; order Strigiformes; family Strigidae; genus Athene; species Athene noctua. The sequence continues at coordinate 1,390,820 of NC_134064.1, read as the reverse complement.
CCCTTGGACACCCCTTTGCTCTCCTTTCTCCTCCTTGGGGGGGAAAATCCACGGGGATGCTCAGGACCTCACCGCCGCCTGACGCTCGCCTCTGGTGTGGGCCGGGGGCTGCCGTGGGATCCCCCCCCCCCCCCCCCCCCGAATTTTAGCTGGAAAACGCTCCCCACTTCCTTCTGAGCCAGGTCAGTCCCTGAGCAGCAAAACTGGGGAGACATGGGGGGCACTGGGGGTTGGGGGGGCGGGGTCTACTTTTGCGATGAAAGCACTGAGTGATATGGGGTGGGGGGTGGGGGGGGACCTGGGAATTGGGGGAGTAGCTCAGGTTTGGGCAACTGGCTCTTCCTCGTGTGCACCCCCTCGTATTTTTTGGGGCGGGGGGGAGTGGCGCCCCCTATTTGGGGGCAGCAGCACCCCTAAAACACCTCATTGAGGACACCCTCAGCTGGGGGGGGGGTGAGGGGGGGTGGTGTTCCGCGGTGGCTGGAACTGGCCCCCGAAACACGCGGTGGCACCGCAGCGTCAACGCCCCGATGGCGTTTGGCCCCGTTTGGAGCTGCCCCAAGGGCGGGTGTCGCTGGTGCTGCTCCCATCAGTGCTCTGAGCTGCCCGTTCTCAGCTGCCGCTTCCCCGGGGAGGGGGGGAGGTAACTGAGCCTGGGCGGTGCAGGCAGCGGGGGACACCCCCACACCCCCCCCACCTCCCCCCGAGTGTCTCCTGCCTGCCAACTCATCACACGGATGGGCAGGGCGGGGGCCGGCCGGGGCTTATCTCCGGGGTGCAGCCGGGGGATATTTTCGGTGGCTTCTTCGCAATCTGTAGTTGTGGAAGGGATGGGGGTGACGGGGACTGACTCTGTCCGTCCGTCCCGGGGGCAGGATGAGCACGGCCGCCAGCCCGGAGCCCCTGCCCTCGCCCCCCGCCCCTGCACCCCGGTACTTGGAGGGTTTGGCCGAGGGTGACCCCGAGTACCTGCGGGCACGGAACATGGCGGCCGACCTGCGCCAGGACTTCAACATGATGGAGCAGAAGAAACGGGTCACCATGATCCTCCAGAGCCCGGTGAGGGACCCCAAACCCCGTCCCTCCTGTCCCCACCCCGTCCCTCCCATCTCAAAGCAAATGCCCCCACCTGGCTGGTGGTGCCACCAAGCTGGTGGTGTCACTGCCACCAAGCCTGTGGTGCTGCTGTCACCGAGTTGCCAGTGCCACCCCTGCCACCATGTCACCAAGCCAGTGGTGTCACTGACACCAGGCTGGTGATATCACCATCACTGTGCCACCAAGCCAGTGGTGCCACCGTCACTGTGACACCGTGTCAGTGGTGTTGCTCCCACCAAGCTGGTGGTGCCACCATCACCATGTCACCAAGCTGGTGGTGCCACCGTCACTGTGACACCATGCCAGTGGTGTTGCTGCCACCAAGCTGATGGTGTCACTGACACCAAGCCCGTGGTGCCACCACCACCAAGCAGGTGAGGCTGCCACCACCAATCTGGTGGTGCCCCCACCCCGGTGCCACCAGACGGTCCCTGCTCGGTCACCGTGTCCCTTCCCCGAGGGAGGTGACGCCGGCGGGGCCGGGATGCCGCAGTCTTTCAGGGAGGAGCTGGAGAGCCTCATCCAGGAGCAGATGAAGAAGGGGAACAACTCGTCCCACATCTGGGCCCTGCGGCAGATCGCCGACTTCATGGCCACCACGTCCCCCGCTGTCCTCCCCACCTCCCCTATGGGTATGGCCACACCTGCCAAGGGCTTTCTGGGGGGAAAATGGAACATTTTGGAGACATTTTTGAGGGTTTTTCTTAATTTATGGGGTTGTAGGTGATAAAACATCTGGTAGGGCTTCATTTTTCCTTTCATTTCTAGTAGAGGAGATGGGACAGGGCAAGGGGGTAGGGAGGGGATTGGGACCACAGGGACAGAAGGGGGGTCACTCTGCCAACCCCAACCAGTCACCCCTGAAACCTGGTGGTCCCTAAAACCTTGGGGGCTCCTGAAACCTTTGGGACCATCAAACCTTGGCGGCCACCAAACCTTTGATATGACCAAGCCCAACTCCATAATCCTCTGCTCCCCTATCCCTGCAATACCCCTAGGGTTGGGGGGCGGGGGGGAGTTAAACCTGCCCCCCCCAATCTCTCACTCACCATGGGGGGGTGACACGTCCCCAGGGCTGGCGGCTGTCACCCCCATCAATGACCTGCACGGCCCTGAGGTGCCGGCACTGGCCAAGGGGGAGCGGCTGATGCGCTGCAAGGTGGGCAGCATCCACCGCCTGCTCGACCTCTACGGCTGGGCCCAGCTGGGACACGCTGCTGTCACCGTGAGCACCCCGAAACTGGGGCGGGGGGGGCTCGGGGAGGGGTTGTTCCTTTTGGGAGGGGGGTGCTTTTGGGGCTTTGGGGTTGTTTGGGTGTTTGGGGAGGGGTGGGTATTATGGGGATTTTGGAGAAGAGTGCAGGGGTTGGGGATTTGGTTGAGGTTTTTTTTTAGGGGGGGGTGTTGAGGGAATTTTTGGGGTAGTTTATGCTTTGGGTGGGTTGGGGAGGCGTTGGGAAGTGTTTAGGGGGGTTGTTTTTTTTGGAAGGGGTTTTGAGGGGTTTGGGATTTGGGTTGGGTGGGCTTTTCAGGGTTTGGGAGGGTTGAGTGGGTTGGTGTTTTTTGGGGGGCAGGGGTTTGGGGTTTTTTTGGGCGGTGGGAGTTTTGGGGGCTTCTTTGGGGGAGTTGTTTTTTGTGTGTGGATTGGGAGCTGTTGGGTGAGTTGATTTTTTGGTGGAGGGGGGAGTTTGGGATGGTTTGGGGTAGTTGGGGCTTTTTGGGGGTTTTGGTAGAAGGATAAGTTTGGGGGGGTGGGTGTTTATTTTTTAATTTTTTCATACCCATATGGGCTTTTTCCCGCTGCAGCTGCGGGTGAGCAAGGAGCAGGAGCATTTCTTGGTGGCCCCGCAGGGGCTGGCGTGCAGCGAGGTGACAGCAGCCAGCCTGGTGAGTGGTCTGTCCCTGTCATCGCCCCACCACAAACCCCCCTGTGGAGAGGGGGGGACCAGGCACCTCTGAGCCCCCTGCTTCCTCCCAGATCAAGGTGAACGTGCTGGGGGCCGTGGTGGAGCAGGGCAGCACCAGCTTCGCCCCCGACGCCCGCAGCTTCAGCCTCCACGCCGCCATCTACGCCGCCCGCCCCGACACCCGCTGCATCATCCGCTTGCACACGCCGGCCACTGCTGCGGTAAGATATTGGGGGGGGGACACACAAATGGGATTTTTTGGGGGAGGGGGGGGATAGGGAGGGGTTTTGCCACCCTGCCTGCTCCGCCGCAGGTGTCGGCCATGCGCTGCGGCGTGCTGCCCATCTCCCGCGCCGCGCTGCTGCTGGGGGACGTCGCCTACTTCGACTTCCGCGGGGAGGTGGAGGACGAAGCCGATCGGGTCGAGCTCCAAAAATCCCTCGGTCCCACCTGCAAGGTGAGGGGACACTGACTGGGGGGGTGGGGTGTGAGGGCCACCCCACCATCCCCGTCTCCTCCTCCTTGCCCCGCTGACATCCCCCCTCCCCGCGCTCGGTGCTGCAGATCCTGGTGCTGCGCAACCACGGGGTGCTGGCGCTGGGTGACACCGCCGAGGAGGCCTTTTACAGCATCTTCCATCTGCAGGCGGCCTGCGAGATCCAGGTGAGCGCCCAGCCCGTGCTGGGGTGTGTGCTGAGCTGTGTATGGTCTCAGCTGCCAGGGTGATGCCCGGGTGATGCCCCTGGGAATAAGCACCGAGCTGTGCATGGGCTCAGCTGCCAGCACCATGCCCCAGGAGCTTGTGCTGAGCTGTGCCAGGTCTCTGAAGGCAGTGGGTTGCTCTGAGACTGTGCACTGAGCTGTGCCAGGTCTCTGCTGCCACTGCAGTGCCCTGGCACCATGCACTGAGCTGTGCCAGGTCTCTACCACCAGCATGGTGCCCAGGATGGGACAGACCAGCGCAGCTGTGGGGGCTGTGGGCAGGTCTGGGGCCATCCCCGTCCGGCTGCATCAGCTGCTTCTCCCCGGGCTCGGCCGTAGGTGTCAGCGCTGGCGAGCGCGGGCGGCGCAGAGAACCTGATCGTGCTGGAGCGCGCCAAGCACCGGCCCCACGAGATGGGCTCCGTGCGCTGGGCCGGCAGCACCTTTGGGCCCATGCAGAAGAGCCGCTTGGGCGAGCATGAATTCGAAGCCCTGATGAGAATGCTGGACAACCTGGTGAGCACCGGCCAGTGCAAAACCACATCAAGCTCCCCCAAAACGCACAAAAATATCTTTTTTTTTTTTAATCCCTATATTACTCACGACCGAGTGCTCTCTGCCTTTCTAGGGTTACCGCACGGGCTACACCTACCGCTACCCCTTCGTGCAGGAGAAGAGCAAGCCCAAAAGTGACGTGCTGATCCCCGCCACGGTGACGGCCTTCGTCTTCGAGGAGGAGGCCGCCCCTGTCCCTGCGCTGCGGCAGCACGCCCAGAAGCAACAGAAGGAGAAGACACGGTGGCTCAACACCCCCAACACCTACATGAGAGTCAACGTGGCCGAGGAGCAGCAGGGCAGTGCCGGCAGCCAGAAAACGAAGACGACGGTGCGGGGCTGCCACGACATCCCGGGGGGGGCGGTTAATTTGGGACAGGGGCTGGCTTGGGAATGGCATCAGCCCCCCGAACCTATATTTATTTTAAAATCCCACCTCCCCAGCTCTGGGGGCTGAGCGCCACACGTTTTATCAGGGTCTCCCCTCTATGCATTTATTGGGGTCTCCTCTCTTCACCGACTTGTATTTATCGGGGTTTTGACACACAGTGGCTGAAAGCGGATGAGGTGGAAAAAGGCAGCAGTGGGACCCCCATCCGAATCGAGAACCCCAACCAGTTTGTGCCCCTCTACACAGACCCGCAGGAGGTGCTGGAGATGAGGAACAAGGTACAGTCCCCATCTTGGAAGTCCCCAATGGGTTTTGGGACGCGGGTGCAGGGGCCTGGGCAGAGCCTGAGGCAAAGGGGAGGCTTTTTTCCCCTCTCCTCGCTCTGCATCTCGCCCGCAGATCCGGGAGCAAAACCGCCAGGACGTGAAGTCGGCCGGGCCCCAGTCACAGCTGCTGGCCAGCGTGATCGCCGAGACCAGCCGTAGCCCCGTATGTGCCCCCCGTGTGCCCATCCCCAAGTGCCCTCCCCGGAGCACCCAGCCCCTTCCCTGCCTCCTTGGCATCCCACCAGTTGGTGGTGAGGGGGTGACACCGCACCGGGGTGGCCGTTTCAGTCCACAGAGAGCCATTTAGGGGACACGGAGGCCAAAGAGGCGTCCCAGGAGGAGGCACCCCCTGAACCGGAGCCCCCAAACCCCTTCAGCCAGCTCACGGACCAGGAGCTGGAGGAGTACAAGCAGGAGGTGGAGAGGAAAAAGCTGGGGCTGCAGGGTAGGAGGGGTACGGGGGAGCCCGGATCCCAGATCCCCCTTGGGGCCCAGCACCCAGTGGACCCCGGGGCCAGCACATCTCTCCACTGACAGGTGAGAAGGAAAGTGCTGCAGAGGAGAGCCAGGCTCCCGCCCCCGAAAAATCCCCCCCTGCCTCCCCGCCGCAGAGCCCGGCCACGGTGCCAGCAGAGAGCCTGGCCCCGACGCCTGCGGAGCCCTCGGAGGGTGAGTGGGGCCGGTGAGCGCCCGGGCTCACCCGGCAAGTGGAGATGAGGAGCTGGGGTGTCCAGTGAGCAACCAAAACGGGGGGGATGAGGGTGGCTGTAGCCAGACCACGCCAAAATGCAGATAAATGTCACCCTCCCATGTCCATTTGCCTTTCCCTCTGGGGGGTCCCCACGCCAGTGGGGGCGAGTACCGACAGGGATTCACATCACAAAGGCACCCCTGCCTTGAACATCACAGCAGGAGGACGTGAGTGTCCACCAGTGGCTTTGTGGGGTGGCAGGGGACACCTCTGTCCCCCTCCGAACGTGCTGATGGGTGCGACATTCCTGTTGTTTTATGCTCCCTACAACGGGTCTCAGGGTGCGGGAGAGGGCAGCGGGAGCGCGCGGCTTCTCGCTTTCTCATTGTGTCTCGTGGTGTCTGTCTGTCTGTCTCTCCACAAACGTCTTCCTTTCTCTTTCCTCCACGTGTGGCTTTCACCCAAGGAGTTACCTCTGACTCTGAATACTTGTCACCGTAGTAAGTACGGAGAGGCCGTCCTTGAGCCTCGCTAGCTCGGGGCGACCTTGCTCTCCGCGGCCCGTTTCAGAACCGCTCCTTTGGGGAGCGATGCAGAAGGAAATGCCTTGGGTTGCCTTGTTTTGTTGTGGGTTTTTTTTGCTGCCTGCTTTATTTCCAGCGGCGAGGCCAGGACGGAGCCAGCCGCCTTCCCTGCCTGCCTCTTCCCAGCTCTCCATCCCACCGTCGCTTGTCCCGCGGGGAAGAGGGGGGGGGAAGAGTCAGGAAAGTGGCACCTGTGGTGGGAGCGGATTTGGTCCCAGCACCCTCCGTCCATGGGAGCCAAATCCTGCTCCTGCCCAGGTCAAACCGGCGAGTTGGGGGAAATATAAACCTCCACAGTGCCGGTCACCGCTGCCCCAAGCCTCACCTCTCCTCTTTCCCCTCACCAAGGTGACAAGAAGGCGGACGGCGGCCAAGCACCAGCCGATTCCGCCACCGAGAAGGAGCCGCCGGCGGTGGTGAACGGGAAGGACGAGGAGCAAAGCACCGAGGAAAACCTGGGCAAAACGGGGGGGCGGACAACTGCCCCTGCTGACACCAACCAGGATGCCCCCAAGGAGAAGGAGACAGTGACCAGCAGCCCCGTCTCCCCTGAAGGTTCACCCTCCAAATCACCCTCGAAGAAGAAGAAGAAATTCCGGACCCCATCTTTCCTGAAAAAAGGCAAAAAGAAGGAAAAGATCGAATCTTGAGTCTCCTCCGAGGCCTCCCGCCGCAGCAGTGGCCGGGAACCTCTCTGGACGGAGGCGCTGAGGTGGAGGGACGGCTCCTGCGTCGTGCGTCTGGCCGAGGCGCAGCCGAAAACCCCGGAGGCGAGTTGTTTTCTGGGGACTCCTGGCACGAGGCACCTCGTCCCCTGTCACCTGCTTTTGGAGGCGGTCACCGAGCTTACGAAAGATTGTGGCCCCTGTTTGCCGCTTGGGGAAATACCCGCTGCAATCTCCCTCCTCCCACGAGCTCTCCCTTCTCCCTCCTGGGCACCAGCCCCTTCCCACGTGTGGGCTGAGGGTTGTTTTTTTTTTTTCCCCACCCACCGCTTGCAGAGCCCTCATGAAATGTGGGGCGCAGCCCAAATCCGCTTGGTTTGAGGAAGAAAAGGGTGTTTTGTTGTTGTTTTGGGGTTTTTTTACCTTCTGTTTCAAGCTCCGCTGGAATGGCTTTGGCTTCACCCCTGAGGCAAAATTGTTGGCCACTTTGCCAGGGGAATCAGCTCAAGCCGAATGTGGAGGGATTGCTCTCCCTGAAGGAGAGGCCGAGGCAGTGGGCCTGGGAGCCTTTCCTTCCAGGATCGTAATCTCCCTCTCCCCGGGACAGAAAGTCACTTTCAGTCCCCCTCTCCTGGTGCAACTGTCTCACGTATTCACCGTAGGAGGATTTCACACCACCGGGAAAGCCCCTGTGACACTGCACGAACTGCACCTGAGAAGGGAGAAGAAAAGAGCCTCCGGGAAGTGTCTGTGTTATTTAAAACTGAGCAAAACTTCACTCACTAAGTGCTACTTTGGGATGAACACACGCTGCTGATTCACTTCAGTCAGAGGCACTGCCAACACCGCCACCCCCAACCCCACCACCACTTCCCAGCGACGCTTGGCACCAAGCGCTGTGCCAGGTCTTTGCTCACACCGACCCCGGGCTCAGTAGCCAAGGCCATATCGTTGCTTTTCCCCAGCTCTGGACTCCCGAGCACAAGTTAAAATCCTCCTCCTTGGCGTTCCCGTCCCACCCAGCCTCGCCTCCAGCGCTCCCTAGGGTGACACGACCCATCGTTACAACCTCCCAGCCATGCCCAAAGGGAAGAAGAAAACCAGCGATGCCCATTTGCCCCACAGCTGCTTCAATGCTGGTATCTAGGGGACAAAACCAACAGGATCATGCCCCCCTGCCCCTGCAAACCACAGGGGTTTGCTGTGCTCTGGGGGTGCTCACCCCAAGCCTGCCTGCACAGGCAGCTGCCCGCGTGGGCAACGCTGCCGTGGGGAAAGGGCTTCCCTGACACAGCCCAGGCGCCCACTGGGTCCTGTCTGCCGGGGGCGTGGGCTGCAGCACGGAGCCCCAGAACCCCCCCTCCAAGGGCACTGGGTTTTCTCACCCCAGTATGATTTTCCCACGTGCCACCACTACATTTTCAAAGCCTGTTCACTGCTGCGAGGCAGCTCTTGGTTTTTGTTTTCCCCACCAGAAGAGCAGAAACCCTGTGGGCCAGGCAGCAGTTCTGGGGGTGAGGACACGGGGCGGAGCAGGGTGCAGGCAGGGAGCAAAGGGATGAGGTTTGTAAACACAGGTTGGTTTTCTTTGCAGGGCTGCAATATGGGGTGTGCCAGGCAAATTCTGAATTGAAAAGTAAAATGTGAGAAGCTTTTAAAAATTACAAAAATACACACCTGGCAGGTATGTTGCTGGAGCCCCAGAGCTGACCTGAGCCCAGTATTCGGGGAGATCATTTGTCCTGTCTAATGTCCACCCCAAACTCCGGTGCTGGGTTAGAGCCACAGCCCCCCCATCACAGTCCTGCAAGGAGCAGGGTGAGAGTGGGGGGCAAGGGGAGCCCCTGAGCTCCTAAATTCACCATCTGTGACAGAGGGCGGCAACACCAGCCCACTGCTTGTGCCTGTACTCCTTATCTATTCAGCAGACAGCCTTTGAGCCACAAACCACAGCTCTGGAACCGTTTCCTGTGGGGTGTTGTTTACTGCCACTGATTTTAAGGCTCCTTGAGGCCATTTTTGCCATCTAGCCTGTCCTCCTGCATGACCCAGGCCAGAAAAGCCCCCACAGGGATGGTTGCATCCCCCAGCCCGCACGGTCGCTCCCAGGGCGATCACCTGAATCACAACACTGCCGCACAGCCCCATGCTGGACCGGCCGGCGCTGCTGTAGGGAGGCTGCAGCTCCTTTTTCTTCAAGGGTCTGTCCCCAGAGGCTTTGTGACCCCTTTTCTCCAAGAGCTGAGGGTTTTTCAGAGGAGACTGGGATTTGTTTCCCACCCTGGGTGGAAGTCTGGGGCACATCAGGCATCTCATGCAGCGTAGGGAAGGGAGAGATACCGGTGCCTTCAGCAGGGAGGAAGGCTCAAATGGCCGCTGCCGTGATGTGGGTCCTCAGTGCTTAGCTAGAAGAAAACAGATACAGGATCACCCCTCTGGATAACTTTTCCTTTCTCCCCTGCTAGCATTTTGCCTGCTTCTTGCAGGCAGGCCCCTGGCTCGCTGCTTTTTCTCTCACCTCTTTTTGGCAAGGCTGCCTGGAGCCAAGCACCCTAGTCTGGGCTCTGGGTGCAGGTTTTCTGCAGCGGAGAGGTTGGGATGTGTCCCAGACTGCCCGCTGCAAGGCATATCATTAGTCCAGTGTCCCAAGAGGTGTTGATCACCACCCACAGGCCTTGTGCTCATCGCCCTCCATATCTGCACCCTCAACTGAAAAGACGAGAGGCTGGATTTCCAGCTTTGGCCACAACTGCACCAACACACGGCAGGAAAAGGAGGGTGATGCCAAGGTTTCAACTGGATTCACACCTGTGCTGCTGCCTGGGGCTGGCAGACACCCCGGCCCAGCCCAGAGGGCCTCGGTGAGGGTGCGGTTGCTGAACACCCACTGAAATGAAGCTGAGAAGAGGCTGCCTGTCCCCGGGTCTGCCACCACGGCCTGGAGGGGAGCACGGGCGGGCGGGAGCGGGGCGTCCACCTGCCTGCGGGCTGGCGAGAGCAACCGCCGGTGTCTGACAATCGTCGCTGGAAAGCGCCGTGTAACGCCTGTCTGTAAATAAACCCCATGTTTGGCACCTGTCAGCGCTGTGGAGCTTGGGGCGGGGTGGGGGTGGGGGGGTGGCATGGCCTCCCTGTGGGCCTGGGCCGGGATTACGGCCTCGCTGCCGGCCTGCGCCGGGGGGGGGGGCACGGCCTCGCCGAGGCTCCGGGCCCGCAGCCCACGGCTCTGGATGTGGAGGGGGAGCCGCCGGGGAGGGGGGGATTCAGCCGCCCCGCAGACTTCGGGACTCCCCCCCGGACCGTGTTCGCTGCGGAACCAAAAGGCGGCGGCGCCGGTCCCGGCGGGAGCGGGAAGGGGGGACGGGCCGGAGGTGCGCGGGCCCGCGCGGCCGGAAGTGCGGGCGCTGAGGGGCGGCCATGGGCCGCAGCCGCTCCCGGTCGCCGCCGCGGCGCGGTGAGGGGGAACGGGGGGCGGGAGCGGCGTGGGGGGACCCAGGGAGGGGCCGGAGGACCGGCTCCGGGGAGAACCCGGCCCCGGCGGGAGGAAGGAAGGATCCGGGCCTTTGCGGGGAAGGTGGAGGAGCCAGGCCCGGGTCGGGGAGCCCTGGGGCTTCACCCACTTCTTGAGCGAGGGGGTAAAACTCCAGGGCGGGCGGGCAGGCGGTGATGAGCTCTCGATTCTTCGCTCCCTTCCTCCATCTCCTTCTCACGCACACCGAATCCCGCCCCCCCCCCCCCCAGCACCTCAGCTTTTCAGGGATCAGTCTGCCGACGGGTTGGTCACCCCACTCCTGGGCGAAGGGCTTTTCCTGCCGCTCTTCCCAGTTCTGTGGGTGCTGGTGGGGGTCTCTGAGCCCAGCCATGGAGGGATCGGTGGGAGGGGGTTGTTATGGGGTCTCTGCTTGGAAGCTGTTGCAGCGTGGGTGGGATTTTTTCTGAAAATGGGACAGTGAAGGGAGAGAGATGTGAGGAAGCAGAAGCTAAGCCGAGCGCTGCCTTTCTCCAAGCAGAGCGCAGGCGTTCACGGTCCACCTCCCGGGAGAGGGAGAGGAGGCGAAGAGAGCGATCGCGGTCCCGGGACAGGGACAGAAGGAGGAGCCGTTCTCGCTCCCCGCACAGGAGACGGTCCAGGTGAGGGGCAGAAACACCAACACCGGGGTGGGGATGAGCTAGAGAGCCCAGCCGAAGGCAGCAAGGGGCTGGTGGGAACTCATCAACGTTGTAAAACTGTCTGCGGTAACGGCACAGCCGGGAAGCTGCAAACCCCCTGCGTTTGCAACGTCAGGTCACCGAGACGGCACCGATCCAGCTCCTCGTCCCCGCCACGGCTGAAGGAGCGGCGGGATGAAGAGAAGAAGGAGATAAAGGACTCCAAAGGCAAAGAGCGTCAGATCACAGGTGAGGGGGTGGATTTTCCTCATTAAATATATCACGGGTTCCGCATTTGGGTTGGGACCAGCCCAGGGGACACGCAGGTGCTTAATTAAAATGCTTTTGGTGAACCCTAGTGACTGTGTTTTGTTAAACTCATTTATTTGCCTCTGTAGAGGAAGATTTGCAGGGCAAGACAGAAGAGGAAATTGAGATGATGAAAACAATGGGGTTTGCCTCTTTCGACACAACGAAAGTGAGTGTGGGTCAGCTTGGTGGAGCCCACAACTGCCTTCGATGGGCTTGGAGGTGTCACTGTGCCCTTTTTGGGGGTAACATGCTGAGTTTTGTGACCTTTTTTCTTGATGACTTTCAGGGGAAGAAGGTGGACGGTGCCGCAAATGCATATGCCATCAATGTGTCCCAGAAGAGGAAGTACAGGTTTGTGCCCAGCCTTTTTTTTTGGGTAGAAAGAGAATTTCTTTGACGAGCTAGCGCAGCGTGGAGGAAACTCTGCGGCCATACAACGAAGCTGCTGTCTCTCAGCGTGTGCAGGGGGGGAGATCTGGCTTCTCAGGCCTTCAGAAAAAGGCAAAGTTTGCTGGTTTTACTGTCAAACAGAGGTAAGAGGCCTCTGGTTTCTCCTGGAAGTGGTGAAAGCACAGAGATGAGCAGCAAAAGCATGTTGCCTGCAGGCAGGATGTACCAGGTGTGGCCTGAGTGGAATTGGAGCAGTGGGCCTGCTTAAGCAACACTGTTTCCCTGTTTCTTACAAAAAAAAAACCCAACCCACCACTCAGTTTATCAATTCTGTTCCCCTTTTGATGGAAACTGGAGCGTACAGCTTGGCTGTGCTGCCAGGCTTTGGCTTTTAGCCAGATGGGCCCAGAACTGGCAAGAGCCGAGCCCAAACGAGACGCCTCCTGGCTGGGAGGTTTCCTGCCCTTGTTTGTGCAAATCTGCGGGGAATTTGATTCCCCACGGCCGCTGAGCACGTTTACAGGGTATTTTGGGGTGGATTTCTTCAGTGATGGGAGCCTCGCAGGGGTTTTGTCCCTGTGCTGACGTCAGTTCCTCCCCTCCGGCTGCAGGCAGTACATGAACAGAAAAGGAGGATTCAACAGACCCCTGGATTTTATCGCTTAACGCTGGGCTCACTCGGGGGAGAACCACCCGCCGAGAAGGACGTCGCTTCCTGGTGTGGGCAGCTCGGAGACCAGATTTTGGAGGAATTTGGGGTTATTCCCAACAAATCCTGCCGTGCTCGCCCTGCCCCGCAGCCAGAGCGGGTACAAGTCACCATTTCCCGGAGTCTTTGGTTTTGTTGTTTGTTTGTTGGGTTTTTTTTGCAATATCCTTCATGGTTTATTCCTCACCGGGATTTCATTGTATTTTTCCTGTTGTTGTTTTTTGACACACCCTGTTCCCCATTACAATAAAACCCCGTATATATTTTTCCTTTTATTTTTGTAATTCAGAAATAAAGTGGGGACAAGGAGGCTGCCGGAAACCTCCACCTGGTTGTTTCCCTTGTGGTTGCATGTCCTGGGGACTTTATACCCCAAAACGTTTTAGTTCCTGTGTCGCACAAGTACATATGAATTTATACAAATAAATTAAAATACAGTTGCTGCAGCAGCACCCATTTGGGGCCTTCTGTTGCAGAAAACCACTTTTTTTTTTTTTTTTCTCTTATTTTCAGCAGCCCAGCTGAGTGTTTTCAGACCTGAAAACTTGCTTCTTGGCTTCCATCTTTTGCTAATTAATGTCTTTTGCTAATTAATTAACACCTGGTTTGCCCCAGGTGCGGGGAGAGGCTGAAGGAAGTCCTGGGGTCAAAATGGAGGTGTGGGGAGCAGGGGAGTGGCTGGGGGGGCTGGTTCTTCAACCCCCTCAGTTACCAGTCCGGGGAGGAAGCGGTGCAGGGGGTGGGTCCCCCCCTTGTCCCCTGCAGCCCTGGGGGGACACCTGCCCCCGGGGGTGCTGTGCTGGGGTGCTCCCGGTACGGGGGGGCCTTTGGGTGCTCCCTGCGCTGCCGGGGGGGTCCTTCCCCGGGCGGCGCTTCCTGCCCTGTGGGGGGGGGTCCCCGTGCTTGCCCCGCCCCCTCCTCGCTTCCCGCCCCGCCATTGGCTGTCCGAGCAGGAAGTGAGTCAGGGCGGGGGGCGGGGCAGGGCGTGCCGCCCAATGGGGCGAGGCGGTTGGGAAGGGCCAGGCTGTCCGCTGGGTGGGCGGAGCGCCGCGGGAGGGCGTGGCGCTTTCGACCAATGACAGCGAGTGTGGGGCGTGGCCTCGGGCACGGCCCCCTCCCTCCCTCGTTCGCCTGTTAAGCGCTGGGCGCGGCCTCCCTCACCCTTCCTCCAATGGGCAGCTGCGGCGGGGGGGCGTCACCCAATGAGCGGCGACGGGGGGCGGGGCCTCGCGGGGCCTGGCGGAGCGGCCGGGCGAGGCGGACAGACGGTGCCGCCGCCCCCCCCCCCACCGCCGCCGCCGCCGCCGCTCCCGGCCCGGCCCGGCCCGGCCCTCACAGCGCGGTGAGATGGCGGCCTGCGGCGGCCTCAACATCCAGATGCTGCTGGAGGCGGCCGAGTACCTGGAGCGGCGGGAGCGAGGTACCGGTTTCCCCCCTCGGCCCGGCCCCGTTCTCCCCCTTCAGCCGGGCCCGGCGGTGACGGGCGGCCCGCGGTTGTGTCTCCGCAGAAGCCGAGCACGGCTACGCCTCGCTGCTGCCCGGCGGTAAGGACGGAGAGGCCCTGAGGCGCCGTGCCAAGGCCAGGAAGAGCAGCGGCGGCAGCAGGTAATGGCCGGTACCGCGGGGGTGGGGTGGCTTTGCCCGGGACCCCGCACCCACAGCTGGGGAGCGATCGCGGACCGACGGACGCCCCTGAGGCCTGGCGGGGCTGGGCCCGGCAGTTGCGGGGTGCTCGGGTCTGTCAGGGTCCTGCCCGGCGGGACCGGGCGGACTCCTGTCACCGGGCGACCGGGCTCCGGTAAAGTCCCGCTGTCACGGGGCGTGTGGATGGGCTCGGGGTGGGGGGGACCCTCCTGTCACCGCCTGCTTGGGGTGCGGTAAGGCCGTGCTGTCACAGGGCGCCTGGCAGTGCAGGGGGGACCCTACTGTCACGGAGGGTGCTCGGGCTCCGGTAGGATCCCGCTGTCACGGAGCATGTGAGCAGGCCGGGGGGACCCTCCAGTCACCGGGTGCCCAGATCCGGTAAAGTCCTGCTGTCACAGGGCACCTGGCAGGGGCTGGGGACCCTCCTCCTGTCACTGGGTGCCCAGATCCAGTAAGGTCCTGCCAGCGCAGGGTGCCTGGCAGGGGCTGAGGGGGACCCTCCCGTCACCGGGTGCCGGGGCTGTGACACAATCCTGCCGTCACAGCCCTCCCGCCAGCCCCGGGGCCCTCCACACCGCACCGCCCCTTCCCCTTCATGCCTCCATCCCGAGATTCTTATCAGCATCGACAGGCAGCCCTGGTGCTGGGCCAGTCTGTCCGAAACATCCTGGCAAGACGTGAGGAGAAACCTCCCATCTTGGGCAAACTTGGGTACGAAACGTGCAATCCTCTGACGTGGCGGATGGGTTTGCTGAAGGGAATGTGGAAGTTGAGCTTTTGATTTCAGGCGTCCACCGCCAAAGCTCAAGAAGTGAAACCACTCTCAGTCCATGAGGATTCTCCCGAAAGAAAGCAAGATTTTTCTAATGCGCTTTTGGCCGAGCACAGGGTTTTTGTTCAACACTTCAGTTAAATAACCTAGTGCTGCTTTCCTTTGAAAAAAGGATATTCCTTAATTATTTCCCCAAAATCCACCCAGAGTCTCGACGCAGGTTATTCCTCTCTGATGTTAAACGCATAGCCCATTCTCAGGAATGCTAAAACACCTTTTTTTCCAAGTTGAAGCCAGCTCCAAGCAGCTGCATTGTTTTGCAGGAGCAAGTCCCACCAGCCTGGGGTTTGTTTGTTTTTTTGTTTTTTTGTTTTTTTCCAGGGAGTATTTAATGATGCCTCCCAGGCCCGTGGATTAATCACTTAATGCTCCGAGTCTCGTTTTATTTGCTCACTCTTCTGTTTTTGTACAACAGAAACTGCCACCTCGGAGCCGGCACTTTTGTCATGGTGCAAACTGGAGTTGCTGTGCTGAATTATTTCTTTCCAACACCTTGTCGTGGTTTATTTGGTCGCTTTAATAATGTTAAAATCACTTGGGGCACTGTCGAGGTGAAATTATCAGCTGACTTTTGGGAGGGCTGGCTCCGGAGTGCTCCTGCTGTGCCAGGACACACACATCCAGCCCCTGTAAACGCCTGCGAGGGAAACTTTGTCAGGCAGAGCGAACCCTGAGCAGGTTCATCCCGACGCGTCACTGGCGGCCGGTCGCTTCCTTTCTCGCTGCCCTATTTTAGGCTGTTTGCCCAGGGAGGAGCAAGGCAGCGATGTCACCAGATATGTCACATTTTCCTGGTTGGGAGCAAACTCATCCGTGTGACGCAGTGACAGCTGACCTTTGATAGCTGCGTAACCACAAATACTGCCCGGAATGCCCCACATGTTTTGTTTGTACCCTGAATCCTGGTGTCTCCCTGAGCTGGGGCGTTTCTGTCTCCCTCCCACGCAGGGGTTTTGGGGCTGTCGGACTCCTGTTATGGGAGCAGAAGGCAGGTGAGGTCTCGGTCTTGTCTCAGGCAGGTTCTGAGTGAATTCCTGTGTGTTTGTCACTCCTGCACACGCTCTGAATTTCCTTTTTGGCAGATTTGGAGCTTGCTCTTCACTCAAGGCAAATCACAACAGCAGAACAAAGGTCTGTGTTGTATTAAAGAGAGAACAGGTAGCTGCAGCGCCTGCTGTTACCTTTTTTGTTATGGTCTGCAGGAGAGAAGACCAGGTTTTGAAGGCAATGCTGGTTGTTAGAGGCTGATGGGTGAGGTTTTGGTTAGCAGAAGGTGCGATCAGGGACTCGCTGGGCGTGGTGGTGCTTAGAAAGGGATCTGGGGGCACATGGCAAGGCGGTCTGCAGCCCCCGGGGGAGCTGCCGTTCCCTCTGGTCCCTGCTCCCCTTTTATTTTATGCAAAATTAAAATCTGTCATCTAAGAAACCTATTTTAAAATATTATCAGTTGTGAATACAAACAAAAGAAAACCCATACGAAGAAGGAATCTGAAACAAAGGCGCAGAAGAGGGTGTGAATTTGTTACTAATAAAAGCGTAGTGGTCTCTGTCAGTACCGATGCTCAAAAAGCATTTGGCTTATTTATGACCAAGGGAAGAGCTCAGGCTCACTGCATTCTGTCGCCTTGCATGAGGTTTGCAAGTGCTGTGCCGTGGGGGTTGGTGTAAAACACAGGACTTTCATCCAGAAAAAAGTTTAATGGAGAGATCCCACAGGAGTCAAAGACCTGAGTCCTTCCTGGCCGTTTGCAGACGCTCTGCTGAGGAGAACTCGATGTTCCCCTGTGTGTCAGGGTGATGCCTGTCTGTTTAAGTGAGAAACATCTCCACTAAAATAATTTTTGGGCTCTCTGTGATTGCCTGCAAGCAGGGCACTGGCCTTTGGAAGCAGGTTGTATCAAGCAGCACTGCTGGAAAGCAAAATAAAAAGGAGCAGAGCTAAGACGAATCTTGTAGAGAGATGGGAGGGCTGCAGTGGCTTCCAAGCTGTGGTGATCCATCATAAAATGCTGCTGGCAAAGCAAAGATGATCCCTGTGAGCATCTTCTACTGGTGTGTCTGTGGCATTCCTTGTTTTTCTTTCAGCATCAAGGGCCTGGGGGAAGCCAACACTCCCAGAGCTGATGAGGACTTCCAGGTAGGCGTCCTTACCTGAACAGCTGGTGGGTTTTCCACATCTTTGAAGTTTTCAGGCACGTGACAACGTTTTTCCTAAATTAGAGTAGGTGGCCTCTTGAGATTTTAAGGAGAGCGGGCAGGGAAGTGGCTCTTCCCTAAGCCTCAGCCTTGGTGCTCGGGTTTTGTTGGAGAGAAAATAAGTAGCAGCTTGGGTTTTCTGCCTTTTCTTAGTTTTGTCGAAATTAGGAGCTTCAGGGGAATTCTTAGATGGACTTAATGCCCACCTGGGTTTCAACTTGACACTTGGCGTCTCCTGTTTAGAGGTGTTAAGCCGTTGTTGGACACGGGGAATCTTTACACGTCGTCTTCCTGGCAGCTCACCTCAGTTTTGCCAAGAGATGACTGGCTGAACAATGGAGACAGGCACAAATGTTGGATGTCAGTGAGACTTTGGGGGTTCCCAGTTGCTGTTTTGTGTGGCCGGTGTGTCCTGAGCTGGGCTGGGGCTCCTGGCACAAGACGTGACTGCTGGGATGCCACACGGCCTGCAAAAAGCAGCGTGTCTTCCCTGAGGGTGGCACCGAGCACCTGAGCTGTCAGCCCCCGCCTCTTTGCTTTATGTGCCAAGGATCACAGAATCACAGAATCATTCAGGTTGGAAAAGCCCCTCGGGATCATCGAGTCCAACCCTCAGCCCGACTCTACAAAGTTCTCCCCCACCCCACATCCCCCACAGCTCATCCCAACGGCCCTGAAACCCCCCCAGGGATGGGGACTCCCCCCTCCCTGGGCAGCCTGTTCCACTCTCTGACCACTCTTGCTGGGAAACATTTTCTCCTCCTGCCCAGCCTGACCCTCCCCTGTGGCAGTTTCCAGCCGTTCCCTCTTGTCCTGTCCCTGATCCCCTGGGAGCAGAGCCCAGCCCCAGCCTCTCTGCAATGTCCTCTCAGGAGCTGCAGAGAGGGATGAGGGCTCCCCTCAGCCTCCTCCTCCTCACACTGAACACTCCCAGCTCCTTCCTTGCCTCCTCACAGGATTGATTCTCCAGCCCCTCACCAGCCTCGCTGCCCTCCTCTGCCCTCGCTCCAGCCCCTCCAGATCTCTCTCGTACTGAGGTGCCCAAAACTGGACACAATACAATACAGCTGTTCTTCTGCTTTCTTTGCTCTTCTTGCGCAAGAAATATTTAAAAAGCTGCTTAAAAAAAAAAAAAAAAAGTGCTCTAGGACACCTGCGCTCTCTGAAAACCCACTTGCTTTCTGATAGAGGCTCGGTTGCAGGTTTGTGTGGAGATGGAGCAACTTCCCTGCCCGGAGATGAGCCATTCTGCCCTGAGCGTGTGGCCGCTCTCAGGGCTGCCGCTTCCCCTTCTCCACCACGAGCCTCGAGAGCCTTCACTGTGGATGGTGTGCGCTGCCTTGCGTCACGGCACTGACACAGCTGCTTCATCCTGCTCCTAGTGCTAAAATTCGAACCTCTCTGCATTCAAATCCCGTCTTACGGTTTTACTGGCCCTTTTATTGCCATTTATCTGGCAATTTTTCCATTGCACCAGATCATCTGTGTCCCTTCCACGGTTTTCACCGTCCCCGGGGTACTGAGCAGTCCCCAAGGTTTGCAGCTTTTCCAGGCAGTGTTTACTAAGGCCTGCGTGTTAATCCTAATTGTGCTGTACTAGTCAGACAGAGGAGTTAATAACTCATTCTTTCTTTTTCAGGTCAACGCACAACGAGATGGAAAAGAACCGGTGAGTGTTGGAGGTTTGGTAGGAGCTGGGTTTGGGTGAATCACTGCTTTTCCAGGGGTTGGGAATGGGGCTCGGGGAGCCGTTGGGATGGGGAGTGGGAGAGAAGGGACAGGACGGCTGGGTAAGGTGGTCACCAAGGAGGTTCCTGATGTTGCTCGTACTTGAAGCATTCCCTGTCCTTGGCCACCAGAGCAGCTGTGCAATAAGGAGATGGGAATATTTATCTCTCTAGCAGCTCCAGGTTCGCTAGTGAAACCCCAAGCAGCGTTACTCCCTTCATCCCACCTCTCAGCTTGCTAGGGATAAGGATTTCCAGCCCTTTCCCAGCTCCCCGGGGCAATCCCGTGCTGGTGGGGTGACCGTCACCCTCTGCTCACCCACAGTCAGGGCGTAGGTACCCGACTGGAGCTGTGCCTACACATAAGTGTGATTATTTGCCACAGACCGGTGTGGTCTTTGTCATCCGGCTGAACAATGACTTTGTGTCCTTGGTCGGCTCCTCTTTTTTTCTCAGCATGGCTTGGATGTGGCTCAAATCTTACCGTGTCCTGCTGCCAGCGTAGGACTGGTGTGAACTTGGTTGGTTTGTACCTTCAGAGGCAGAACTGTGTCACAAGTGACGTGGGTTAGAAAAGGCCAGGGACGTTTATTCCTTGTTTGAAAAAATCCGAGAAAATCAGCATTTGATTACTTGAGGCTCGCCTTGTTTAGAGCAGAGGAGTGTCGAAAGCCCGCTCTCCTGAAGTTGCACAAGCGAGTGCAGTAAGTGCTTTGTCTTTTCCGCCCCTTCGAACAGGGCAGCTGGAGAAATGAGCTGCTCTCTGGACAGGAGTTACGCGCCCCTTCTTCCTTCGCTCCTCCTTAGGGGTACCTCAGTCCCATCCTGTAGCAGTTGAGCCGGTGAATCTTGGCCTCCCCCCCGCCACGAGGAGCAACTTGCCTTGATACGGGGAGGGGGGGCACGGGAGGATGGGTGTCTCACAAGGCCAAGCACAATGAAACACAACAATGGGCTTGGAAGGGCCTTTTCCCAGGAAACAAATCCTTTGAGAGTTATTTCCTTTTATTATTACAAGCCAGTGGGATTTCTGGGTTTTTTTAAGCAAAGCAGCAGTTTCAGCTGGGTGAAGCATGGCAGAAACACACTTTTACAGACACGACACCTCAAACTTCGAAGCGGAAACGCCACATTTGACTCCGGCGTTGGCGTTGTGTAATCCAGAAAGTTGCTCAGTGCTGACCAAGTGGGGCGGGTTGCTGCTGTGCTCCCCCCCCCCCCCCCCCCCCCCAGCCTAACTTCTGCTAGGCAGGGCGAGCTGGTTTTTTTCCATTCATTTTTCTGGTGTGAACAGCCTACATGATAAGGGTTTGAGGGGATTTTTTGCAAAGGTAGCTGAGGATTTTCAGTTTTGCTGCCACAGCCCTTACGCAGTGCGGCTGGGCTGGCTCCTTATCCATAGATCTCGCAGGTAAATCACTTGTAAGGCTGCATGGCACGGTCAGACAGGTCTGCACTGCTCCGGGCAGCTCTTCCCCCCCTGCTCAGGTAAATAATCTTTGCAAAGGCTCATCTTTGAGCCTGTCAGTGTTTGGGATTTACCCGAAGACTGAAGACCACGTGTTTTGTTTGCATTATAATTCAGGAGGTACTTTGTGTAGGCAAATGCCTGTTTACTCCTAGCGTGTGCAAAACAAGATAGGCAGGTACTTGCAAAATCCCAATTTGCAGCTGCCTGTGTCAATCGGGTATTTCAAAGGCGGGTGTTGCAACCGGTGCCCAAGAATGTGACCTAAATCTTGGGGTTGGAGTGTAAACACAAAGTAAACTGGCCCGTGCTGGGAGCATCTTGGTTATCGATGGAGAAAGGGTTTTCCTCCAAGAGCCAGAGTTGCCCGCAGCAGCGGGGTGTGAGCGGTAGAGCATTAGCTTACGTATTAATGCAGACAAAATCTGGTGTTGTAGAGAAAGGGAAGGATTTTTGGCAGGCTCCTGTGCTGTTCCTGCTAAAAATAGGGAAAGAAGCATTCCTGAGGGCCGCGCGGGGTTTACAGCTGCGTGGTGTCAGCCCAGGTGGTTTCAGCTGTCAGTGGAGCAAGGTGGTGGCTGAACAGCATCCCTGCAGTGAAGCTTTTTGGGAGGAGGAAGACCAAAAGCAGATACCCTCACCCAAAAGAATGAGGTTTTTGGCAGCTCCTCGCCAGCAAGCGTCCCAACAGCCTGAAAGGCACTGGCAGGGTTTGTAGGTGGGGTTGGCCAAAGTTGGAGTCAGGTTTTTCAGTGAGATCCTTTCCTCTGGCTGACAGTTTTCTCCCAACGTATGGAAGCAGAGGGTGGGAAGGCGTCTGGTTGGGTTTAGCCTCCAACCAGCCCAATGATCCAAGCTCGCAGGGCTGAGACACCGTTTGGGAAGCGAGTACATGAGCGCTCAGTGTGTTGTGTGATCTTCCGACAGGCGTGCCCACCTCCGCTTGTGTTTGGAGAAGCTGAAGGGGCTGGTGCCGCTCGGACCCGAGGCCAGCAGACACACCACTCTGAGTTTACTAACGAAAGCTAAATTGCACATCAAGGTGAGCGTGGGCTCGTTCGGTGTGAAAGACGCAATAAATCAGCCTGAGTCCCTGTTGGGTGGGTGCTGAGATCGGTTGCCAGTGAAAGCTGCTGGTCAGAGAGGGACCTGGGGGTGTTGGTTGCCAGCCAGCTGAACATGAGCCAGCAGTGTGCCCAGGTGGCCAAGAAGGCCAATGGCATCCTGGCTTGTACCAGCACTAGCGTGGCCAGCAGGGACAGGGAAGGGATCTCACCCCACCAAGGGGCTGTGAGTGGGTTCAGTTCTGGGCCCCTCACCCCAAAAAGGCCATTGAATGACTCGAGCGTGGCCAGAGAAGGGCAACGGAGCTGGGGCAGGGTCTGGAGCACAGGTCTGCTGGGGAGCGGCTGGGGGAACTGGGGGGTTCAGTCTGGAGAAGAGGAGGCTGAGGGGAGACCTCCTGGCCCTCTGCAACTCCCTGCCAGGAGGGGGCAGAGAGGGGGGATGAGTCTCTGGAGCCAAGGCCCCAGCACCAGGCCCCGAGGGAATGGCCTCAAGCTGCCCAGGGCAGGGTCAGGCTGGCTCTGAGGAAGGATTTCTGTGCAGAAGGGGCTGTTGGGCGTTGGAATGGGCTGCCCAGGGCAGGGGGGGAGTCCCCGGGATCCCTGGGGGGGTTGAAGAGTCGGGCTGAGCCAGCGCTGAGGGATCTGGGGGAGTTGGGAACGGTCAGGGGGAGGGTCATGGTTGGGCTGGAGGAGCTGCAAGGGCTTTTCCCACCTCGATGATTCTGTAATCCAAGAGCAGCACGGGGCGTGGGGGCTTCGGGGTGTCTGGATCCTCAAGCAGGAGGAAGGTAACGGCCGGGTTGTTTTGCCAATACTGACGGGGTTAACGCTGTCACAGGTCAGCATTGCCCTCTTGCCTTTGGCACAGTGAGGCCGTTGTGATTCTCCTTATCAATGGGCTGAATTTCCACGTTGTACCTCACACCCGGAGGCCTTAGGATGAGACTGGCTGCAGGATTAGAGCGCAGCTGCTTTTCTCCTTTCTTTTCTAAAGTGTTTCCTACTTCACTCTTTGTCCTTTAGACTTTGACTCGACAGGGCTCTCCTCGCTGGGTGTATTTAGAGCTCCACGAGCTGAGAGATAATTTGGGGAGCGCTGGCACCGGGCTGTGTTCAACTCTCTAGTTATCAAAGACTCTGAAAATATATAAATAGGATGGGGTCGGCTCCAGCCTCGCTGCGCTTGTAAATTGTTTGGAGGCACTTTATGTGCTTTCTCCAGCGGCTTCAGGCCAGGGCCAGACCTCTCCATACCCGGGCCAGACGCCTCACCCTGCTCTGACATCTGTGGCTTGCAGGAGGATGGAAGTTGCATCCGTGTGACTCGTGTGCTCCGTGTCCCGGGTGTGTCGAGGCCAGGGAGCCCCCCAGCAACCAACAGCGGTTGCATTTAGATGACCTAGGGGGCAGAAGTGATGTTTTGTGTGCGGCTGGGAAGCTCAGGGCCCCTTCTCTCTCCTCCTCTGCAGAAGCTTGAAGACTACGACAGGAAAGCCGTACACCAAATAGACCAGCTGCAGCGGGAGCAGCGGCACCTGAAGAGGCAGCTGGAGAAGCTGGGGATAGAGAGGATAAGGATGGACAGTATCGGATCCACTGTTTCTTCGGAGCGTTCCGACTCGGATAGAGGTGAGACAAGGCCCAGAGGGAATGGCCTCAAGCTGCCCAGGGCAGGGTCAGGCTGGCTCTGAGGAAGGATTTCTGTGCAGAAGGGGCTGTTGGGCGTTGGGATGGGCTGCCCAGGGCAGGGGGGAGTCCCCGGGATCCCTGGAGGGGTTGAAGAGTCGGGCTGAGCCAGCGCTGAGGGATCTGGGGGAGTTGGGAACGGTCAGGGTGAGGGTCATGGTTGGGCTGGAGGAGCTGCAAGGGCTTTTCCAACCCAGAGGATTCTCGGATTCTGTGAGACCCAGTGCTCAGGACGGAGCGGGGCCGGCTGGCAAGAGGTCTGGCCGGGCGTGTTGTAACACAAACCATTCCTCTTGCAGAAGAGATCGACGTGGACGTGGAGAGCACAGACGATCTTCCCGCAGACCTCGACTGGAGCAGCAGCAGCCCAAGCGACTCGGACGAAAGAGGGAGCCTGCAGAGCATCTGTAGTGACGAGGGCTACTCCAGCTCTGGCGTGAAGAGGTTGAAATTGCCTCTCGGTCTATAAGAAGCAACTCCCGTCGCTGTTTCACCCGTCGCTCTTTCCCTTTTGGATCTCATTAGGTAGCACACCAGATCGTCCTGCCACTCTCTTTGCACATCAAAAAAAAATCTTAACCTACCGCTGACCGAAACGAAGCTGAGCTTTGCCGAAGCCTCAGAACACCTCGTTAGGTCTGCGAGTGAGGAGCTGCTCCCCGCAGTGCACCTCCGCTCGCATCCACCGGCTTCTCTGCCCGCCTGGAAACTCCTCCTTGCCAGACCCGACATTCCAGCCACGATTGGAAGCACCTGCGAATATTGCAGCAACCTCAAAAAAAAAAAAATAATCTCTGGGTTTTCTGCCTTGCTGGCACTGCCCGGTGTTCCGGATCTGCTCCGCATTTGTCCGGTGACATCACGTACCCAATAATTGGTGGCAGGGCCCAAATGTTGAGTTTTTGGGTGAGGGTCCAAAGGTGGAGCCAGACTTTTGTGTAGTTTAAATCCAGGAGAGAGCAGAGACAAGTCAGCGACGAGCGCACGGAGCGTTTTGGCGCCTTGGGTGGGCGCAGAGGTGTCAGCACCAGCCGCCGGAGCGCTCCTCTCCCCCAACTCTAAATATTCAGGGTAGCAGCGTAGCCATAAACGCCCAGCCTGGCCCTGCCCTCTTCCCGCAGCCTTACTCGCATGGGGAACGCCACTCGGGGGGGCTGCGGGGGCTCCACAGTCATCGTCCCCCCTCTCGCATAGCCTCGGGTCAGACACCTTCGGTCTGGGAAATTTTCTGTCCTACCTAAAACCAAGCGGTCCCCGTCCCCATCCCACCTCCTGCCTCGCAGCCACGAGCCCTCCTGGAATTTCCTTTTCACGCTTCTTGTCTCGGGGACAATTTTTTTTCTACCTCGGAGAGATGAACAAAGATTATCTCCATCCTTTTAGCACAAAAAACAAAGATGATGCCTCATCTGTTTTACAGAAGCGATGCCTGGCCCCGTTCGAATCCATCGCGCGACAGTTTAGCAATAACCGGCCGGTGAGGGGGAGCAGGGCAGCCTCTGGCCATCAGCGCCCGAGGGGACCCCCCCGAGACCCTGCCCGGCTTCAGCGGCACCTCCAAAGCACTTCTGGGGCCAGCGGGGATCTTGTTGGGCACTTGGGGTGGGGTGGGGGGGGTGGGGGGGCTCATGGAGGATTTCGGTCGCCGCCTTAGGGAGACAAACCCAAACATGCCAAGAAAGGGCCAGAGCCCTTCCCACCGCCCTGACGGTGGGGGGGTCCCGACCTGAGAGCACACGGAAATGTACAGAAAACACGTGAGCTATAAATAGTATTTATTCATTTTTCTATGAAACCAATGTACTGGAGTTAACGTTGTGACAACTTTCTGCTTTTATAGATATTCTGGAAACTTTGATACACAGAGCTCTGCTAACGGAGATGTTTCTTTTCCCTGTGAGCCAGGCAAAGGTCTTTTCTGCCCCCTCAAACCTCTCACTCGATCCCCATCGCTCAATCCCCCACCCCAACCCGCTCGCCCCAGCTCTCAGCGAGGCCGCAGCACCCAGCGAGGAGCCGCTTCGCTCCCCAAGGGCTTTTCTTAGTGCTGAGAGACAAAACCGGGTGTCCCCTGCCCCCCCCAGGGCTGTACAAACCCCTTCCAGAAAGGCGCTCGCCGAGGCTTTGCCGCTGCACAGTGCGGGCGAATGTCTTTTTTTTTTTTTTTTTATTTTTTTTATTTTGGGTTTGTTTTGGTTTTTAACATCCTAAATCGATTTTTTGGATCGTTTGAAGTCTTTGAGAAGCAAGAGGATGGGAGACAGGGCTAGCAAATGACTGAAATCTCCAAAGTCTCAGCTCTTTTTGCACGTACTGGGTTTTAAAAGAGAGAAAATCAAAACCACGGGGGATTTTTTTGTTTGTTTTTGTAAAGCAGCCAGAATTTTCAATGTCCAGCAGATTTGCACTGACCCACAGCTCAGAAGCCTTTAGCATCGGTACGCCCAAGTCCTGGCAGCCAGCCTTTGGCACACAAGCTCAAAACCCCTATGCTTTAAAAAAGAAGGGGGAAAAAAAGAGCAAAAAGATGAAAAACACAGAGAAAAAGAAAGTGGAATATCAGCACTTTGAGGCTGGTGGCTCAGGTAGGCGTTTGCCAGGAGCCCTCCCTTGCCTTCTTCTAGGAACCACCTCAGGAATCCCACCGGAGCCTTGGATCTTGCTGCCTTGGAGTGGGCAAGGGTGATGTGGGGCGTCGGGAAAACCCCATCGGGGTTCATTGGGAGGTTAAACACTTGATTTCTGGTTGTTATTTAGATAGACCAAGGCTTAAGGGTTCGATTCGGCGTAAATTATTTTATTCAGTGTTGTGCCTTTTTGAGTTACTTCTGTTGGTGAAACACCACTTGGGGGTTGCTTTTTTATTCCCCCCCTTCTTTTTGTTTCTGTCCCAAACTAATAATTATTGGACTTTGCGCTGTTGGGATGTGCTCCTCTCCAGTCTGAGGGGGGCAAAGAGAAACGGGAACTCTCCAAAATGATGCACTAACCTGGGACGAGGCTGGAAATGCGGCGGCTGATTCCTGGCGAGCAGCCGGGACTGTCTGCGGCCGCTTTCAGTCTCTCCGGGTCCCCCCTTAAACGTCGGCCGAGGCACCCGGCGGCTGTGCCAGCCTTTTCCTGGAATTCACTGATCCACCAGCATTCCTAAGAAATAAGCTGCAGGAAGGACATTTTTGTAGACTCTGATTTAAAAAAAAAAAAAAAAAAAAGGGTGGGGCGGGAGGAGCCGCTCACACCCCCCGTGTTTACGACCGGTTGTTGGGTGTGAACCAAAACCACGCTTCTGCGGGTTGGGCTTTTTTTCTCTCTTTTTTTCTCTCTGCGGAAGGCAGATCCCAAACCGCCGTCTGGGGGGGTGGGGGGGTGAGAGACGGGGCCTGTGGCCAGGTGGAGAACTCCGGGAAGCTGCCGGGAACGGGACTTGGTCCAAACCCCCCCTGTGTAGCGATGGGTTCACGCCACGGCCTCGCTCTGCCCAAAAGCCACGAGGTTTGTTTCATCCTTTTAATTTATCGGGCGTAGTGGCACGTGAGCTGCCCGAAACATCCGAGCCAGAACCGTCTGGGCTTTTTCGGGGGGGAGGTTTGACACGTTTTACTTGCTTTTTTCCATCTTTTTTTTTTTTTTTTCCCTCTATTTTCTTCTTTTTGCGTCCCGAGAGCGAACCCGCTCCGGCTTCGGCTTTATTTTGGGCAGTCGAGAGCCAGGGAGCAGCAGATGGGAGAATACAAGTTCTGTTTCCAGCCGTTCAGTTCCTGCTGTAAATACCACGTTGTCATTCTGAATCCTGTGTCAAGACCATCTAATGGTGCTTTTTATTACAGTTAGCACACACGTTTTTAGAAAGTACATGTTTTAGAAGACCTTTGCTGTGTATATGGATATTCTGTATTGTTCAACTGTTAGGAAATAAATTATTTCGTTATGAAAGCGAAGCGTGTGCCGGCCGCTGCCTCGGGAAGTGAGCGGGAGGCTCCCGGGGACGTCACCCGGAGGGGAGGTGGTGGCGGTGGCAATCCAGACCCCCGGGAAGGCAGAGTCCAGCGGCACAGGCACCTCGTTGGTGTCTTTCATTTTATTTAATCAAATTAAACTTTATTTATCCATGCCGCCCTTCCCCATCCCACTGCCTGAGCCCTGATTTCAGCACCCGCCGGGGCAGAGCTGCGCTGCTGGGAAGGGTCCGACATCCCCCGGCTGAGGGTCCCTGGGCAGGTCCTGCTCTGGGTTTGGGTGCTGGTTTTTTTGCAGGTGCTGAAAGAGGATGGAGCCCCGATGGTGAAATTGTGCTGGGGGTGTTGGTTTTGTTTGGTTGAGTTTTTTCTTTTTTTTTTTTTCCTCTGGAGGGGGTTGCAGGGAGTAGCTCAGATGTTTGAGATGGTTTTGGGGTGGGAGGGTGGGCACCAACATCCAAGCTGTGCCCAGGGGGTGGGATGTGCCCTGGGGGCGAAGCCTCCTCTGAGAGGGGGCCTTCCTGGGGGCGCAGGGGGTCTGGGGGGGGCCAGTGTAGGTAGGAACAAGGTGGGGGGGGTCCTTGATAGTGGGGACCCCTTTAGTAGGGAGAAGTCCTTAGTCCCCAGTAGAACTCCCTGCTCCTGGGGACTGGCCTCCTGGGGGCAGGGGTGGGGGGGCCCTTCTTGCTGGGACCCCCCAGTCCTAGGCAAGGCAAGGTTTAGAAGAACTGCTGAGAGACGGGGGGGGTCAGGGTACAATCCTGCCTCCCCCATGGTCTGCAGCTCACGCAGGGGTCTGGCTCCAGGCCTCTGGCAGGGGGAGAGTCTTCAGCGGGGAGGCAGGAGGGTTGTCAGCTCTTCTGGTCCCCCCCCCCCAGGCTGTCTGGTCCCCGAAGCTCCTTGTGAAACGTGGGGTACCTTGGGCTGTTTTATCTTCTTTTCTTCTCCCCGTTCCTCCTGGTGTCCGCAGCTCTCCCGCCGTCTGCCCTGTCTGAGGACCTGGCTTTGTCCTTGCCTGTGGGCTCCTCGCCGGGGCTTTCTTAATCCAGAGCTGCCAATAAAGTGAGGCCTAACTGGCACTGGGCCTGGGAGGGGCTTCGTCTCTGCCCACCCTGATGTTCAGCTGAGTGTTCTTAAGCCTGGTTTTACACTCCACACTAGTGTGGGGGAGCGTAAAGCGGCGAGGATCCAGCAGCCTTTGGCTCAGCACTTGGTCAGGGAATGAAGACTCAGCTTTGAGTCTTGCTGGGGCTGGATTTATTCCTGCAGCCTCCACTTGTGCTGCTCTCACGCTCAGCTAAAAGCTGAGTGAGCCGGTGCCCAGGGTCAGACAATGGGTCAGACACTAGGCTGGGCTTAGGCTGGGGCTGGTGGCAATTGCCCCGGGTAGCAGAGGCTGCGTGTCCGGCTTAACTCGTGTCCTTTGCCCTGGGGCCCCCTCACACAGCTCCCATGTTTCCCACTCAGCTTCAGCGAGGGAAAGATCTCCTGCAAACCAGAGGACAGTTGGGAATGTTTTCCTTGCTGCTGTTGCTGAGTTTCCCCCCGCCCCGGCAGCCTGTCTGAACCCTTGTGCCAGGGCTGCCCCGTGTCAGAGAGAGCCTCAGGGATGGGCAGCAGCAGTGGCTCGGCCTTGCCTGTGCGGGCAGAAATGTGAAGGCAGGGGAGAGGCAGCACGGGGGGAAAAGGACTGCTGGGGGGCCATGTTGTTTAAGCACCCCCCCTTGCTCAAGTTTTGATTATCTCTCCACCCCTGGAGGCTCCAGCAGCTGGCTGGAAAACACCTGCCAGCATTTTATCACCTTCACAAACAAATATTTTCTTGTGTTCAGAGTCTGGTGCTTCATCCCATGTCCTCTCCCCCTCGTCCAGTCTCTGCGGTGGAGAGTATAGCAAAACAGCACCAGCTTTCCCCCCCCCCCATGCTGTCGGTGCCTCCATCCCCCTGTGCTGTCCCCATCTGCCACGTCCCGGGGGGTGCAGAGGAGAGGGGGGGGGTTGAGCCCCTCGAGGCTTTCGGTCACGGTTGCGATGCTGAAGGGGCCGGGTGGCAGCACTGTCGCTGTCTGAGGAACCACGGACTCGTTTAGGTAGGGAAAGACCCTTCAGCCCATCGACTCCAACAGACTCGCCCAGTGCCCTCGCACGCTGCCTGCACTCAGTGACGCCTCGCAGGGAGAGCTGACAGCGAGCAGGATGCGTGCGTTTGTCTTACGTGACACATTTACATTGCTCTTATGTTGCCTGGGAAGAGCTGTTCCCCTTCAGGCATTTTTGGGTGTTTTTTTTTCCCCTCAGGAAAGCCCAGCTGCCCCACAGACCCCTCAGCAGTCAAAAGAACGTGAAATCCAGCCCCATCGAGGACTTTTACAGCCTCAAATTACCACTCCTGTCTGTAGGATGGGCCAGAAATGTGCCTGAGACAGCAGAGTGGTGCAGGGGACAGTAGCCTCCCCACACGCTGTTACAGCCACAATCCATCACCCGTGGCCGTCGGTGCACCAGGAGCATCTCAGCCCCACACGACACCCACATTGGGGGGCAGAGGGGGGGCGAGGAGGACGGCAGAGAGCTCTGGCCAGCCATGGGAGCAAAACTGCCCAGGTGGCCAAGAAGGCCAGTGGCATCCTGGCTTGTACCAGCCCTGGCGTGGCCAGCAGGGACAGGGAAGGGATCTGAGCCCTGGGCTCGGCACTGGTGAGGCCGCCCCTCGCTGAGTGGGTTCAGTTCTGGGCCCCTCACCCCAAAAAGGCCATTGAATGACTCGAGTGTGGCCAGAGAAGGGCACTGGCACCAGCCGGTGTCAGGGGAGTGCGCAGGAAGGAGCTGGGACCTTGGAAGAGCCTTCGGGCTCCCCTCCCCACCTCATTCATTACGCTCTTGGCAGCATTAAATGAAAGAGTGGTCAGGGAGTGGAACAGGCTGCCCAGGGAGGGGGGAGTCCCCATCCCTGGGGGGGTTTCAGGGCCGTTGGGATGAGCTGTGGGGGATGTGGGGTAGGGGAGAACTTTGTAGAGTCGGGCTGAGGGTTGGACTCGATGATCCCGAGGGGCTTTTCCAACCTGAACGATTCTAGGATTCTGAGAAGCGGGGAGTGAGCAGCTTCACGGTGCTCCGTTCCCCTCCGCGCACAAACCACGACAGCGGGACACAGGGGCACGGTGGGGACAAGGACACGTGGGGCACACAGGGACGGGGACATTCAGGCCACAGGGGCTTTGTGGAACCAGCGCCCCACAGCGCAGCGATGCCCCAAAAACCCCTCCAAGACCCACAGGCAGGGCAAGGTGGGCTCAGACCCCCCGCTTTATTCCCCCGCCCCCAGCCCAGGGCGGCACCGCCGGGCACTAGAGGTACTTGTAGACGACCCTGGTGGGCACCGTCTGCAGCTCCAGGCGCACGGGGCACTTGTAGAAGTGGCTGAGGAGGGTCTCGGCGTAGCCCACCAGGAAGTGGAGCTTGGCGGGGGCCAGGCCCCGCACCAGCACGGCGCAGATCACCAGCAGGTTGGCGCGACGCTTCAGCACGGCCTCGTCCGCCAGGATGCCGGGGAAGGTGCCGCTGAGGAAGCGGCGCAGGAAAGCGTCTTCCACCGCCCGCTCCGCCGCGCCCGGCTCCCCCGCCAGGTTCCCTGCGGGCACCGAGAGGGTGGCACCGGCCCCACGGCCAGCGGGGACCCACCACGCACCTCCCCGGCCCCGCGTGCCCCACATGGCCCCATCCCCGCGATGCCCCGTGGCCCGTCCCCACAGCGTCCTCGTGCCCCACGTGTCCCCGTCCCCGCACGCCCGTCCCTGCTGTGCCCACGTGCCCCACACATCCCTGTCCCCACACTGCCCCACACGTCCCTGTCCCCACGGCGCCCACGTGCCCCCGTCCCTGCACGCCCGTCCCTGCTGTGCCCACGTGCCCCACACATCCCTGTCCCCACACTGCCCCACACGTCCCTGTCCCCATGGTGCCCACGTGCCCCCGTCCCTGCACGCCCGTCCCTGCTGTGCCCCACACATCCCTGCCTCCAACAAACCCGGGTGCCCCACACGCCTCTGCCCCCCCCCCGTGATGCCCTCACGCCCCGTACGTCCCCATCGCACATCCCCTGTCCCCAGGGTGCCCTGTGCCCCACACCCCCCCAGCCCCGCCGCCCCACCAGGGTCCCCCCGGCCCCAGGGGGTGTGGGGTGACCCACCGGTGTGCAGGGAGAGCCAGCCCTTGCGGTGGGCGATGTAGTGGGGGGGATGCGCCTTCTCGTAGGACACCGGCTTGTCCCCTTTGCCCACGCGCACTCGCGCCGCCCGTGTCTGTGGGGACGGTGGCGTCAGGGCTGGGGGGGCCCCGCGGGGGAAAGGGGGGAGAGGGGCACCCCCAGGGCTTACCTTGAGGCAGGCGGCGGTGGTGTGGAGGTGCCGGGTGGCCTCGGGGACAGGGCGGGTGAGGGGCACCGCCTGGGGGGGGCAGGGGTGAGGGGCAGCGGGTACCCGCGGCAGCGGGGGGGGCTGGCCCTGCCCGGTCCCGTGTCCCCACCGGCCGGTGTCCCCAGGGCGCCCCATGCCTGGGCACCCCCGTGGTGTCCCTGTAACCTCCTGCAACCGGTGACCCCATCCCTGGTGTCCCCCACACCCTCTGTCCCCCATCCCTGGTGTCCCCCATCCCCAGTGTCCCCAGTGTCCCCCACACCCAGTGTCCCCCATACCCAATGCCTCCATACCCAGTGTCCCCAGTGTCCCCTGTACCCAGTGTCCCCCACACCCGCTGTCCCCCATCCCCAGTGTCCCCAGTGTCCCGTCCCCCCCGTGTCCCCAGAGCCCCCCACGCCCACACCCTCAGCCCCCCCGCCTGGAGCCCCCGGTGCCCCCACACCCGCTGTCCCCCCCGCCCGGTGTCCCCGTCCCGCCCCGCTCCCCCCGTCCCGTCCCTCACCCGCAGCGCCCGGGCAGCCGCGGGCGCCGCCATCTTGGCCCGGGGCGGCGGGGAGGCGGCGGCGCCCCCTGGCGGCTGGAGGCCGCGGGGAGGAACGGGGGTGCTGGGGAAACTGGGCTTACTGGGGAAACTGGGAACCCGGAGGTGATGGCGGGGTGACGGGGCTTACTGGGGAAACTGGGAACACTGGGGGGTAATTGTGGGGTAACAGGGCTTACTGGGGAAACTGGGAACCCGGGGGTAATGGCGGTGTAACGGGGCTTACTGGGGAAACTGGGAACACTGGGGGGGAATTGCGGGGTAACGGGGCTTACTGGGGATACTGGGAACCCGGGGGGTGATGGCGGGGTGATGGGGCTTACTGGGGAAACTGGGAACCCGGGGGGTGATGGCGGGGTGACGGGGCTTACTGGGGAAACTGGGAACACTGGGGGTAGTGGCGGGGTAACAGGGCTTACTGGGGAAACTGGGAACACTGGGGGTAGTGGTGGGGTAACGGGGCTTACTGGGGAAACCGGGAACAATGGGGAGTGATGGTGGGATAACTGGGTTTACTGGGGAAACTGGGAACCCTGGTGGTAATGGCGGGGTAACGGGGCTTACTGGGGAAACTGGGAACCCTGGGGGGTGATGGAGGGGTAACGGGGCTTGCTGGGGAAACTGGGAACCCTGGGGGGTAATGGCCGGGTAACGGGGCTTACTGGGGAAACTGGGAACCCTGGGGGTAATGGCGGGGTAACGGGGCTTACTGGGGAAACTGGGAACACTAGGGGGTTATTGTGGTGTAACGGGTTTTACTGGGGAAACCGGGAACACTGGGGGGTAATTGCGGGGTAATGGGGCTTACTGGGGAAACTGGGAACACTGGGGTGTAATTGTGGGGTAACGGCGTTTACTGGGGAAACTGGGAACACTGGGGGGTACTGGGGTAATTGAGGGGTAATGGGGTTTACTGAGGTACTCTAGAAACTGGGGGGTACTGGGGGGTAATTGGGGGTTAATGGGGTTTATTGAGAGTACTGGGAGCACTGAGAGTTACTGGGGGTACTGGGGTCTATTGGGGATACTGGAAGCACTGCGGGGTAGCAAAGAGCACTGGGGGATACTGGGAAACTGGGGATACTGGGCGATACTTGTGGTTACTGGGGGTAATGGGGGCACTGGGGGGGGATAGTGGGAGCCCTGGGGGATACTGGGGGTTATTTGGGATACTGGAGGTAATAGGGGTACTGGGGGTACTGGGACCACTGGGGGGTACGGGGGAGGTACTGGGGGACTCTGGGGGTAATGGGGGACAGTGGGCACTGGAGGATACTGGGACTAATGGGGTCACTAGGGGATACTGGGAGTACTGGGGAGGATAGTGGGAACACTGGGGGATACTGGGGGGGATATTGGGGTACTGGGAACACTGGGGGGTAAGAAGGAATACTGGGGATACTGAAGAAACTGGGGGTACTGGGGTTAATGGCGTTACTATGGATAATGGGGGTACTGGGGGGAACTGGGGGATTCTGGAGGGCACCGGGAGTACTGGGCATTACTGGGGGGTACTGGAAGTACTGACACATACTGGGGAGGGCACTGGGTGTACTGGGGTAACTGGGGAGCTGAAGGGATTGGGGGGAGGAGTGGGAGTCTTGGGGTACCGGGGTACTGGGAGATACTGGGTGTAATGGGAACACTGGGGGCACTTGGGAGAAATGAGGGCAGGGGGTTACTGGGGGCACTGGGGCGGTGTGGGGTGGGGAGGGGGGAGCGAGGGGTGCCGGGGGCCACTGGGGAGTGGGGGGAGCTCTGCCCTGCACCCCCAGCTCCCCCCCCGCTGCAGAGGAAGGGGGGGGTGACAGAGGTTTGTGGCTTCACGGGGGGGGATGGGAACAGGAAGGGGGCGCAGGGCTGGGGGCAGGGACAGGCCCCCCGTGTCCCCCCCTTCCCCGTGGCTTTGGGGTTCGTGGTGGCCTCAGGCCTTGCCAGGAACACGGCGGGTGGCACAGCCCCTCCCCGTCCCCCCCGGTTCCCCCCTCATCCTCCCCAGCCCCCCCCAAGTCCCTCCAGGTCCCCAAAGCCCCCCCAGGTGCCCCCCACTCTACCCCCTTGTCCCCTCGCATCCCCCAGCTCCCACCTTGTCCCAGTTCCCCCAGTCCCCCCCCGTGTCCTCCTGCTCTCTCCTTGCCCCCCCCACGTCCTCCGGGTCCCCGTGGTGTCCCCTTGTCTCCCGCCCATCCCCGAAGTCTCCACAGTGTCCCCTTGTCCCCCCGCAGGGCCCCACACACCCCCCAGGTCCCCAAAGTCACCGAGTTCTCCCCTCCCTCTGCTTTTGTCCCCCCATGTCCCCCGCCGGTCCCTCTCTGGCCCCTTCCAGTGTCCCCCAGGTCTCTCCTTGTCCCCTCCCAATGTCCCCTCAGTGTCCCCCAGGTCCCCTCTTGACCCCCCCCCGTGTCCCCCAGGTCCCCATGGCTTCCTCTTGTCCCCTCCGTGTTCCCCAGGGGCTCCCCCAGCACACCCTGTCCTTCCCCCCGGCCCCCCATGTGCCCCCGGTCCCCCCCAGGGCACTCACATCCCCCAGCAGACGTGACTGGGGGCCACCATTCCCGGACGCTGGGGGCCCCCAGCCCCCCCTTCCAGCGCTGTGGCCGCCGTGGTTTTGTGGGGGCCCCTTCCTGACATCACCCTGGCTGCCACCCCACCCCGCGGGGACATAAATGTCCTCTGGGGCTCGGGGATGGGCAACCATGGCCTTGGTGCTGCTGGCCCTGCTTACTGGTGTCACTGGTGGGGACCTCCATGGGGATGGGAGGGGACATGGGGGACGTGGGGGGCCAGAGGGGACATGGAGGGATGGGGACATGGGGGACGTGGGGGGCCAGAGGGGACATGGAGGGATGGGGACATGGGGGACGTGGGGGACGTGGGGCTATAGGGGACAGGGATGGGGACATGGGGGGGGACAGAGGGGACGGAGGGCTGGGGGAAGGGGGGACATGGGGAAGGGGGGCAGGAGGATGGGAGGGGCCATGGAGGGTCGGGGACAAAGGGGATGAGGACATGGGGGGGGACAGGGACATGAGGACGTGGGGGACAGGGGGACCAGGGCGATGTGGACATGGGGGGGACGGGGACATGGGGTACAGGAGGGTGAGGGGCAGTGGGGGGTCAGGGACATGGAGGGGTTGGGCACACGGGGGGGGCGAGGACAAGAGGGGACATGGGGTCAGGGGAGGGGACGCGGGGACGTGTCCCCTGACACGGCACTGCCCAGGCATGCTGCTGGCGGCGGCCAAGGGCCCCCCCCCGGACACCCTGTCGGGGGGGGGGGGGCTGCCCTGGCAGGGTCCCCCGGAGCACCAACACCCCCCCGAGACCGAGGGTGGGCTGCAGCTGAGTGACGATGACATCACGGTGAGGGGACACGGGGGTGGGGGGACACGGGGCGAATGAGGGGACACAGGGGGGGTGAGGGGACACGGGGGGGTGAGGGGACACGGGGGTGGGGGGACACGGGGGGGGTGAGGGGACACGGGGGTGAGGGGGGACACGGGGGGTGAGGGGACACAGGGGGGGTGAGGGGACACGGGGGGGTGAGGGGACACGGGGGGTGAGGGGACACGGGGGTGAGGGGACACGGGGGTGGGGGGACACGGGGGGGGTGAGGGGACACGGGGGTGAGGGGGGACACGGGGGGTGAGGGGACACAGGGGGGGTGAGGGGACACGGGGGGGTGAGGGGACACGGGGGGTGAGGGGACACGGGGGTGGGGGGACACGGGGGGGGTGAGGGGACACGGGGGTGAGGGGACACGGGGGTGGGGGGACAAGGGGGGGGTGAGGGGACACGGGGGTGGACGGGGCACCCGTGGGGATTGGGCAGGTACTGGGGGGGCGCCCATGGGGGACTGCGGGGGGGGGGGGCACCAAGAAGGGGACTGGTGGGACACTGGGGGGGGCACAGGGGGGGACTGGGGGCACTGGGCTGGCAGCGGGTGCTGAGCTGTGGGTGCACAGGGCGGGGGGGGGCAGCTGCCCCCCGGCCCCATGGTCTGCGCCGTCTGCAAGAGGGTGGTGTCGGCGCTCAGGGACGTCGTGGTCAACCCCAAGGACAAGGTAGACGGGGCGGGGGGGTCACACACACACACACACACACACACACACACGTGGTGCCCTTGTGCAACACCCTCGTGTGAGGCAATGCCCCCCCTCACCGTGCAACACCCTCGTGCAATGCCTTGTGCAAGGCAACACCCCCGTGTGATGCCCCTGTGCGATGCCCCCGTGCAAGGTGCTGCCCGTCTTGCCGTGCCCCTCATGCGATGACCCTTGTGCAAGACACCGCCCCTTGTGCAAGGCTCTTGTGCAATGCCCCCTTGCAAGACAACGCCCCCCCCGCCCTGTGTGTTGACCCGGTGCAAAGCCCCTGTGTGAGGTGAGGCCCCTCGTGCAAGGCCCTCGTGCAAGGTGCTACCCCTTCCATGCAATGCCCTCGTGCAACACCCTCGTGCAAGGTGCTGCCCCCATGCAGTGCCCCTCGTGCAACACCCTCGTGCAAGGTGATGCCCCCCACACCCCGTGCAAAACCCCCGTGTGCAGCGAGGCCCCTCGTGCAAGGCCCTCGCGCAAGGCCCTCGTGCGGGCGACGCCCCCCGCCGTGCCCCCCCGTGGCGGTGCTGACGCGTCCCCAGGCGGGGGTGGCCCGTGTCACCCGCCGCGTGTGCAGGCGGCTGCCGCGGGGGGCCGGGCTGTGCCGCCGCCTGCTGCACCAGGCCCTGGGCACCATCGAGGCGGCCCTGGAGCAGCACCAGACCCCCGCCCGCCTCTGCGCCCGCCTGCGCTGGTGCCGCCCCCCCGAGGCAGGTGAGCCCCCCCGGCCCCCGCCCCTCCCCGCGCCCCGGCCGCGCCCGGCCCAGGAGGGCTCTCGGGGGAGGGCGGGGACGGGGACGCGGCGCCTCGGAGCCCTGACGGGAAGGGGGGGGCCGGGGGGGGGAGGCGCACCCATGGGCGCTGCTGGGGGGCCGTGGGAATGGAGGGGGGGCCATGGGGGAGCGGGCATGGGGGCGGGGACGCGGGGATATGAAGGGTGGGGGGATGTGGGGGACAAAGGGGGACAAAGGGGGACGGGAACAGGGGGGTGTGGGGGCACGGGGGGGCGCGGGGACAAGGGGGTGACATGGGGGTGTGGGGATGGGGACAAGGGGGTAACACGGGGGTGTGGGGACATGGGGACAAGGGGGTGACATGGGGTGTGGGGGCATGGGGACAAGGGGGTGACATGGGGGTGTGGGGATGGGGACAAGGGGGTAACACGGGGGTGTGGGGACATGGGGACAAGGGGGTGACATGGGGTGTGGGGGCATGGGGACAAGGGGGTGACATGGGGGTGTGGGGATGGGGACAAGGGGGTGACATGGGGGTGTGGGGGCACAGGGGGGCGCAGGGACAAGGGGGTGACATGGGGGTGTGGGGATGGGGACAAGGGGGTGACATGGGGGTGTGGGGGCACAGGGGGGCGCAGGGACAAGGGGGTGACATGGGGGTGTGGGGATGGGGAGAAGGGGGTGACATGGGGGTGTGGGGGCACGGAGGGGCACAGGGACAAGGGGGTGACATGGGGTGTGGGGACATGGGGACAAGGGGGTGACATGGGGGTGTGGGGACATGGGGGGACATGGAGGGATGGGGGGACAAGAGGGCACGGGACATGGCGGTGTGGGAGTGTGGGGGGACGCGGGGACATGGGGGTTTGGGGACATGGGAACAGTGGGGTATGGGGACATGGGGGGACATGGCGGGATGTGGGGGTCTGGGACACGGGGACACGGGGATGTGAGGGGACATGGGGACAGGGACATGGGGACACGGTGCCCGCGGGTGCCCTGTCTCTCCACTGCCACCTCTTCTCCCTGCAGGCACCAGCTGGCTCCAAGGGCACCTGATGTCACCAATGTCCCCCCACACTGTCCCCCCCATGCCATAGCCACTCCATCCCTCCCCGCTCAATAAAGGCTTTGTCACCGCAGCAGGGACACTGCGTCTGTCCCCCGACACCGTGGCCACCGGGGTGGGATGGGGAAACGGGGACCCCGATGGGGGACACGGCCGTGAGGGACACGGGAGCATGGGGCGGCAGCAAGGCCATGGGGTGGGGGACAGGGGTGGCAGCCCCCAGGTGTCCCCGTGGCGGGTGCGCACGTGTCCCCACGGCGCTGGCACCGTCCCAGCGGCCACCTCCCGCCGGGGCTATAAGAGGCCGCGGGGCTCGGCCCTGCCAGCGCCACCATGGCACCGCCACTGTCACCGTCACCCGTGCTGGCGCTGCTCCTCACCCTGCTCTGTGCCACCCCAGGTAGGGCCCCCCCACACCCTCCCCTGGGCGGGGTGCGCCCCCAAAGCTGGGTGACCCCCCCAGGCTGGGTTCAAGACCGAGTGTACCCTCAGATCTGGGTCCCCCTCCCTACAGCTGGGTGCCCCCCCAGAGCTGGGTGCCCCTCCCCATGGGCCCTATGGGTGGGGGGGAGAGTCCCCAGGGGTGGGGTGGGGGAGGACCCACACTGGGGGGGAAGGGCCCGGACAGCCGGGTCCCCTCTTGAGGATGGGGGCGGGGGGGCTTGGGTGGGGGTGTCCCGGACACCTGGGTCTCCTCTTGGGGTGGGACACGGGGGGGCATTGTGGCTGGGGGGGGCCCTGGGTCCCCCTGCGAGGGCTGGGGGTGGGATGGGGCACCTTGGGGTGGGGGTGCCTGACGCCTGGGTCCCCCGGGCTCTGGGGGGCGTGTGCTGGGTGTTGGGTGCTGACGGTGGCCGCAGGGCTGGGGGTGCCGGGGGGGCGCTGCGGGGTGCCCCCCTCCGCCTGGTGCCAGAGCTGGGAGACGGCGCTGCGCTGCGGGGCCCTGGGGCACTGCGCCCGCCAGGCCGGGGCACCCCCCGCCACGGTGAGAGCCCCCGTGTCCCCAGAACCCCCGCGCGGCCCCAGGCCCCCTCCCTCTGTCCCCACTCACCCCTGTGGCCCCCGTGGCCCCACACCTCCACCCCACGGCCCATAGCCCCATGTCCCCCGTTCCCCATGTCCCCAAGTCCCCATTCCTCCATGTCCCCAATTCACCCATGTCCCCAATTCACCCATGTCCCTATGTCCCAATGCTCCCCATGTCCCCATTCCCCCATGTCCCTCGTGTCCCCATGTCCCTCGTGTCCCCATTCCCCCATGCACCCATGTCCCCATTCCCCCATGTCCCCCGTTCCCCATGTCCCCAAGTCCCCATTCCTCCATGTCCCCAATTCACCCATGTCCCCAATTCACCCATGTCCCTATGTACCAATGCTCCCCAAGTCCCCATTCCCCCATTCCCCATGTCCCCCATGTCCCCATTCCCCCATGTCCCCCGTTCCCCATGTCCCCATGCACCCATGTCCCCCGTGTCCCCATTCCCCCATGCACCCATGTCCCTCGTGTCCCCATGTCCCCCATGTCCTCATGCCGCACATTTGTATGTCCCCACATCCCTTGTCCCCATGCCTCGTGTCCCCACACTGTATGTCCCCATGCCCCCAACTTCACTTCCCCACATCCTACACCCCATGTCCCCACCCCACACGTGTCCCCACGTCCCATGTCCCCCGTGCCACCTCTCGCAGGACATGTGTTCCGACTGCCAGCAGATCGTCACCCTCCTCACCCGCATGGCCAACGAGTCAGCCACCAAGGTGCCTGTGGGGACGGGGTGGGCACAGGGGGCCACCATGGGGGCCACCACGGGTGCCAGCGCGGGTGCCATGGTGGCTGTGGGCGCAGGTGGCCGTGGAGGGCTTCCTGCGGCGGGAGTGCGCGGCGCTGCCGGTGCCCACCATGGTGTCACCCTGCCAGAACCTGGTGCACCAGTACTTCAGCCTCCTCCTCGATGACCTCGAGGGGCGCCTCGTGAGTGGGCACCCACGGGTGCTGCGCTGGATGGGTGGGGGTGGCGTGCGGGGGGCACTGGGGACATCTTGGGGTGCTGGGGGGGGGTTGGGACACTGTGACATCTGGGGACACCTCAGGGTGCTGGGGGGGCCTGGGGATTGGGGACATCATGCCAGCTGGGGACAACCTGGGGACACTGTGCCAGTTGGGGACATCTTGGGGTGCTGGGAAGGGGGGGTTTGGGGACACCCTGCTGGTTGCAGACACCTCGGGGTGCTGGGGGGGGTGTGAGGACACTGGCCAGGGACATCTTGGGGTGCTGGAGGTCACCGTGCCATTTGGGGACACCTTGGGGTGCTGAGGGGGTTGGGGACCTCAGGGTGTTGGGGGTGCTGGGGACACCTTAGGGTTGCTGGGGGCCACTGTCCATCTGGGGACACCTGGGGGTGCTTGGGGACACCGTGACACCTAGGTCACCTCGGGGTGCCCTATGCTGGGTGCCCTCACCCTGTGTCCCCACCTCCTAGAAGCCCTCGGCCATCTGTGCCCGCCTGACGCTGTGCCCAGGTGAGCCCGAGGGGGCCCCGGCTGTGCCCCCCCTCGGGGCACTCAGCACCCGCCTGCAGGTAGGGACCTTGGGGACATCGGCACGGGAACTGGTGTCTCCGTGGGTGGCTCTGTGGGCACAACCCTGGGCATAAATTCAGGAATCGAGGGGCACCTCCATGGGTGTGCACAGAGCTGAGCACCCAAAGGGTCCCACCGTGGGTACAAGCAAAGCTGCAGCCCCACCACTAGTCTCAAGAGTGAACGCCCATCCCCAGGTCGCCGCCGGCGAGGCCCTGCCCGTGCCGCTGCCCTTGTGCTGGCTGTGTCGCACCTTCCTGACCCGCGCCGAGGCCGCTGTCCCCAAGGAGAAGGTGGCGGCGGCGGCGGCGGGGCTGTGCCGGGTGCTGCCGGCGGTGGTGGCGGGCGCGTGCCAGTGCCTGGCGCAGCGGTACGCGGTGCTGGCGCTGGAGGGGGTGCTGGGCCGCCTGGGCCCCCGCCTGCTCTGTCACCTGCTCCTCTCCTGCCGCCCCGAGGACGGTGACACGCCGCTGTCACCTCCCCAGAGGCCCCTTGGGGACACCGAGGCCCCTTGTGGGGGCGCTGAGGTGAGCGGGGTGAGGGGGTGGCACTACGGGATGAGACTGAGGGGACAGGGGGATGTCACGGTCCCCAGGGATGGGACAGGGCACCCAAGTGTCACAGCTCCTGGGTGTCACAGCCTTGAAGGGACACTGCAGTGACACCAAAGGGTGTCACAGCCCCTGGGGACACATGCTGGGGTGTCACAGCCCCAAGGGGACATGCCAGGGACCCAAAGGGTGTCACAGGCCCAGGGGACACCTGCTAGGGTGTCACAAGCCCAAAGGACACATACTGGGGTGTCACAACCCCCAGGGACACATCCTGGGGACCCAAAGGGTGTCACAGCTCCCAGGGCCATGTGCTGGGGTGTCACAGCCCCAAGGGGACATGCCAAGGACCCAAAGGGTGTCACAGCCCCCAAGGACACATGCGGTGACACCAAAGGGTGTCACAGCCCCAAGGGACGCATGCCAGGGTGTCACAGCCCCAGGGGGACACTGTGCTGGGGTGTCACAGCCCCCAGGGACACATCCTGGGGACCCAGAGGGTGTCACAGCCCCCGAGGACATGTCGCAGAGTGTGACAGCCCCAAGGGGGACACACTCAAGGGTGTCCCCAGGTATAGCACCCCTCAAGGCAGGGGGGCACTGAGAATGCCATGGCCCCACGGGATGCAACGAGGACATCACAGCCGTTGGGAAGGGGGTTCCTGGGGGTGTCCCCACCCTGAGGGGGTACTAGAGGACCTCCCTGACACCCACGTCCCCACCCTGCAGGACCTGGGACCAGGCCACCCCCTCCCCGCGCTGTCCCCAAACCTGGGACCCTGCGCCCTGGGCCCGACCTACTGGTGCTCCAGCCCTGAGGCCGCCCGCCGCTGCCAGGTGAGTTGGAGACAAGGTGGGGACAAAAGGGACAAGGTGGGGGGACCTGGCACCCACCGTGCTCCCCAACTGCCCCCTCCCCGGCTCTCCCACAGGCCCTGCAGCACTGCCAGGAGCACGTCTGGGCATAGGGGGGGGCAGGAGGAGCCCCCACCCCCCAGCTACATCCCTCACCCTCAGCCCCCAAATAAAGCTTGGATGCTGCCCTGCCTCAGTTTCCTCAGTTTTTTGGGGTGTTTCAGAGTGTGGGGGGGGTGACGGGGTGTGAGGAGTGGAGGTGCCTTTTTCTCAGAAAACAGGCGGGTTTTTGCACCTCCCAGAAGCTGTGAAAACCACGTCCCCCACCCAAAGAGAAGCGACAGCCAAAAACGGTTACAAAAATACAGGGGGTGGCCTTTAACTCGGGGGCAGGGGGGCTGTGGGTGGCCCTGGAGGGGCTGTGAGTGCCCCCGGGGGGGCTGTGGGTGCCCCCGGGGGGGCTGTGGGGGTCCCCAAGGGAATCAGGCACCTTGTTGGTTCGTCTCGTCTTCCTCGCGCCGCTTCCAGATCTGCGGCAGAGCAGGGAAAAGGGGGGGGAGCAGTGGTCAGGGGGGGACAAAGGGACATTCTGGGGTGTGACAAATGTCCTCCGGGCCCCCCCCTTGCGGTCACCGAAGCCCCTCACCTGGATGTAGGCCTCTGAGAGGGTGATCATCTGCGGCAAGATGTCGGTGACCTGCAGGTCCTGCAGCTCGTACCACTTCCCGGTGCCCTGCGAGGGGGCGGGAGGGGGCAGAGGTGAGGGGGGGGCACCCCCCTTGTCACCCCTGAAGGGCTAATGCTTGGACAGCAGGCCAAGCCAGAGCTGGCCTCTGGATGAATCCTGTCGATTTGATAACCGTAACTGTTGTGCTAGCAGGTATGGTACTAAGGGGTAGCAAACCACCTACGCTGATGGACAGAGTGCTCAAGTGTTGACGCCTGAACAACAGGCCCCGAGCCGAAGCTAATGCAGTATGGAATCATTAACGAAGTGTGTACGCTCATTAATTAAAGACGTAGCTTAGAACGTAATATAAATATAAAGCTAATAGAATTAATATTATTTAAATACATATAAGTATAAAGTATAAAAGTATAAATATAGGTGTAAATATAAGTATAAATGTAAGTATAAAATATAAAAGTATAAATATAACTATAAATGTAA
This sequence comes from Athene noctua, assembly GCF_965140245.1. Lineage (NCBI taxonomy): Eukaryota > Metazoa > Chordata > Aves > Strigiformes > Strigidae > Athene > Athene noctua. The sequence goes on along the minus strand of NC_134064.1, from coordinate 1,347,749 downwards.
GTATAACTCTAACATGAGGATGAAATGCTGAATGTTCCCAGCTTTCCTTGTTTAGCCTTGTTCAAGGCCGAGAACCCAAATCTTCGGCCTTGTTAGAAACTCCCTTGGTTCTTCCCCCCGCCCCGAGCCCTGGCCAGGCTCTGGGTGGAATCCAACAGGAGGGTGAAACCAGCTGTTTCCGCTCCAAACAGAGGTGCCGGTTATTCTGCCTTGCTGGTTCTTGGTCCCTCAGGCCGGACCCGCTGGCAGCGACTCTGGAGGCCTCAGCTACGGGTGGAGGCACCGCGGAGGATTTCCCACTCGCCGGGACAGGCTCAACAAACCCTCGCTGCACCCGGGGCTGCCCAGCGCCTGCGGGTCGGGATGGCGGGAACGGGTGCCAGTGGGGGTGGATCTTCCTTAACTCCCCCTCTCCTAGTCACGAGGGGATGCATTACCCTGAATTTTCCGGCGGCCTGGGACCTGCACCTGCTCCCTGAAGGAGCTGAAGCTTCTCCCACCCAAATGCCAGGCCATTTGTCGCTGCAAACACGTTCTGGAAAGTGAACAAGTGTCAGACACAGCCCTCCTTCACATCCCAGCTGGGTGGCCATGTTCTCAAAGGGAAACCTGAGGCTGGAAGGAGTCAGGGTTGTGCAGCCCCAGAGCTGCACTGACACCGGGAGCGAGAGGCGAGGGCAGGGACAGGGAGAGCCTCAACTGAGCAGTGGGATGGGGTCACCCGGGCAGAGGTTCCTTGAGGCCATTTCTGAGGCCTCTTGTGTCCCCGAGACCTCTGTGAGGGCAGGGAGACACAGCACGGGGAGTAGCTTTAAGTCCCCCACCTTTGACAGAAAAGAGCAGCAGGAGGCAGACACAGGCCGGGACAGCTGCAGTCCGTTACGGCCGCACAGCTGCTCACCCTTACGCGAGGCCTCTTCCCACTGCCCCGAGCTGGGGGGTGAGGGTGAGGTGACAGAGCCCTCCTGCTGTGGGGCCGGGCACCTGCCCATCCCATCAGGCCACCGGCTGGCAGAAAGGGGAGAACAGCTGACAGGAACAACGCACGGGGCACCCCGGCCCCGCACAGCGCCCGCCGCCCGCCATGATGGCGCCCGCCGAGAGCCGCTTCCGCTGCCTCCTTCCCGCGCCCCCGCCGGCCCCGCCCCCGCCGGGAGGCCCCGCCCCCCCGCCGGGAGGCCCCGCCCCCGGAGAGCGGAACATCCCGGGCACGGGAGAGAGGCGGGAAACGGGCGTGCGGGAGGGGAGATCCTCGGCGGGATGGGAAATCGCTGGGGCGGGAGGGGTTGTGGTGTGAAAACTCAAAGCCTCGCAAGGCTGGCCGGAGCCGGTGCTGGCAGAGCGGTGGCGGTGGGGAGGGATCCCCCAGAACGCTGTTCGCCCCCCAAAACCCCACCCTGCCCGCCCGCCGTGGCCGGTACAGCAGCAGGCTCCTGCCCCCCCGGGGCTCCTGCCCCCCGGGGCTCCTGCCCTGCGGGTGACGCCCCAGCCAGCTCTGCCCCCCGATATCTCACCCCGTCGCCCCCGTCACTTCCCCCAACAGAGGTTCCCTCTCTGTCTGCTGACGGTGTTGGCGGTGCCTGGTGTGAGCTTCACCGCCCCGGCCGTGCCATTGGGGACTCGATGGGACTGGGGCCAGGGACTGTGGTCCAGAGGGATCCCCTGTTCCCTGCGGGCTCCTGCCCACCCTGGCTCCCTGCCACCCCTTCACTCCACAGCTCAGCATTCGGTGAGGGCCCCCTCTGTGCTCCACACCCTCCCCAGCAGCACCCAGAAGCCGGCAGAAGCTTTCCTGAGCTGACAGAGGACAACCTGCAGGTGCAGGACCAGCAGTCGTTCACCACGGACGTCACCAATGTCCACAACATGCTGGTCTGGCTTGACACCACAAATGGTGTCCCCGTGTCCCTGACACCCCCAGCAGCTCCCCAACTCCTCACAGTATGGGACGGAGGGTGACTGCTCCGAGGACCGAGTGGGAGCAGCGATGCTGGGGGATGCCAATCCCTCCTGGAGGGAGGGGGGTGGCAATGTCCCCCTTGCTGGACCCCTGGGGATCCCCTGAAGGTTCCCTTGCAACCCACATCTTTCTGTATCGATTGCTCAGCAGTTTCTGCAGAACTCACTGTCTTGATGAAGCAAACCAACCGTCCAGTCTCACCCAGAAATCGTTGGGAGGGGATCCAGCAGCACCTGTGCTGCTGAGGCTCCCCTGCTCCCCGGTGCAACGCTGGGATGGAGGAGGAGGGACAGGCTCGCTCACCCTCTTCTACCTCATAGGAGCAGGAGTTACAAGTTATAAATTAGAGAACTTGTGGGTGAGAAACGCATGACAGAAATGATGAATTAGTGAATTCATGTGTCAGACACGCCTGTGCAGAGGAGATAGAGCCCTTGTTTGCATCTTTGGCTTCTTTCCTGATAAGCTCGTAAATGAAAGCTTAATTTACAGAGTAAGTTGTCCTGTAAATGTGAGCGATCCAAACAGACCATGACAGGGGACTTGGGGGCATGGGGGAACGGGGACATAGGAATGGGGAGGGGCGGCTGGTGACATGGGGGTGTGCAAGGACATGGGCGTGGGGCCAAAGATGGGGATGGAGCTGTGGGGGGATGGGGACTGGGGGCAGCATGGAGCGGGGTCGGGGGGACACCAGTGGCTGTGCTGGGGTGCAGGGCTCAAGCCAGGGGAGCTGCTCATCTGCAAGGGCCTGAAGGACCCCATCGTCCCCCAGATCTGTGGGGGGGAGGGGGATGTGGGTGCTTGCCATCCCCCACGGGGCACCCTCATGGTCCTAGGGGGACAGGACCCCTGCACCCACAGAGGTCACGCTCACGCCAGGCTGCGTGTGGAGGTGAGGTTCCCCCCTGTGGGGTAACAGCGCGGTGACCGTGGAGCCAAACCTGCTGCCGGGGCTCCCCGCGGCACATGGGCTGGTGGGGCGCTGTACCTCATGGGGGGCCTGTGCCAAGACCACCCAGAGTGAGGCCAAGAATTGTCCCCGTGTCCCCCCAGAGGGCTGCAGTGGCGCAGGGGTCCCGCTGCCGCTCTTGGGTGTCGGGGGGTCCCCAGGGTGCTGCAGCACAGCAGGGAGGCCCACTGGTGCCACCGGGGTCTGGGAACCCCCTGGGTATTGAAGTGAGGGGGGGACACTGGTGCCATCGCGGGGCTGCGGGTCCCCCGGGAACCACAGCGCGGCGGGGGGCGGGGGCCGGCGGGGCGGCCGGAACGCGGCGGCGCGGGGCGGGTTCCGGGCGGGCTCCGGGCGGCAGGCGCGGGCGGGGGGCGGGGCCGGAAGTCCCGCGGGGGACGGCGCGGGGCGGACCGGAAGCGCGGCCGGGCGCGGTTGCCGTGACAGCGGGCCCGGAGCCGCCATGGAGGCCGCGGCCGCGCTCACCGATATGTACGACCAGGCGCTGCTGGGGATCCTGCAGCACGTCGGGAACGTGGAGGAGTTCCTGCGCGTCCTCTTCGGCTTCCTCTACCGCAAGACCGACTTCTACCGCCTCCTCCTGCGGCCCGGGGACCGCCTGGGCTTCCCGCCCGGCGCGGCGCAGGCCATGGCCCTCCAGGTACCGGCGGGGCGCCCGGGCCCGCTGCGCACTGCCGGCCCTGAGGGGCCTCCCCGGGCCGCTGCTCCTCGGCGGGCTGTGGAGGGGACGAGGCCCGGCCGCGCGGGGTGTCGGGTGGGAGGCTGAGGCTGCGGTGGCCGGTGCTGTCCCCGTCGCTGGGCCTCACGAGCCGTGATTTTCTCCTCCGAGCCGAGCGGGCCGCGTCCCCCCGGGGCTGGGCAGGTGTCTGCCAGCGGGCCGGCCCGGTCTGCTGTGCGGCGGCTGTGGTGGGGATCCAGGCAGGGTGGGAGAGACCGGGAACGGGGGCCCCCGGGTTACCGAGCCTGCCCGCAGGGCTGGAGGAGGAGGCGGGAGGTGTCCTGGCAGGGCGGGCGCGGGGGGAGGATGGGCAGCATCACCCTTGTGACAGGATGAGGAGCCCCGGGGGCAGGCGGGGACTGCGAGACCTTCCTGGGAAGAGCCGGGGTGCGATACCCCGATCGATACCCGTCTCGGAGCTCGGCCCTAGCTGAGCCCCGACACGGGGCGCAGAGCGGGCTCGTGGGGAGCTGCCAGCGTGAGCCGTGGGAGCAGGGAAGGTGGAGAGCAGCAGGAGGCATGCGGGGGCCCTGACAGTCGTGTGGGGAGCTGGTCTGGGCTCCGCTCGGCGGGAGCTTGTGGCCAGCACCAGGCTGGCTTCAATCGTGAGTGAGATGGCAAAAGTCCTGACCTGCTGTTTTTGCCGCCTGGCTAGGCTCGGCTTGCTGTTGGGGCAGTGCTGGAGGCCTCTGACTCAGGGCTGTTCCAGGCTGTTGTTAATTTTTTTTAGCAGGGAGGAAACAAGCTCGTAAAACTAGGGGTAAGGCTGGTTTTGGGGTGTTCATCTGCTCAGACCGGGGGAGTTTTCCTTCCCAGGGGTGTAAGGCATGGGGGTGACACGGGCAGGCTGACGGGAGATCCCTGCCCCTCTCCCTGCCGTGGTCCTCATGTGATGCCTCAGCCCCCGTGTCCCTGGGTTAGCCCCTGCCACGGGAGCGCACCGGGCTCTGCGGATGAGTGGGGAGCCCGGGGGGGTCTCAGGCTGCAGAGGGGAGAGCGCAGAGCCCAGACCACTTGGCAGTGGGGCAGTGATGGTGGGAGACCTGTCTCGTGTCCCCCTGGGCCTGGGCACAAGGAGGGAGCCGCAGCTCTGCGGCCGTGGTGTTCGTTCCCCAGGAAGGTGTTGGCCTGGGCAGCCTTGTGGCTGCAGCCACAGGGACCCAGAGTGTTGGGGGTCGGTTTGGAAGGGACTTGACACCCCTCCCGACTTGGCTGCAGCTTGGGGGAAGGACACAGTTTCAAGGTGTCACTCTACACGGTCCATGCAGGGCTGGCTTGAGCTTGGGCTTTGGCTGGGGACAGATGCTGTGGCTTCGCGTGGAGTAAAAGCAATTGTAAAGCGAGAAGCAATCAGAGCGGGGACGATGCCCAGCACTCGCCTCTCCTGAGTCCTCATCCCATGGGCTGGTCCCCGCCTGGGGAAGAAGCCTGGGGTGAGGGGCATGAGCGAGCACTACCAAAAAGCTGCTCCTGTCCTTCTGTGCTGGTGGGAGCCCTCCTGGCGCCACATCCCTTTGTCTTATGCCTCCTGTATCCAGTGAAAGGCTTGAGTCAAGCGGCGCTGCAGGCTGGGTGTGCAGCCTGGCATCAGTCTCCCACTGGAAGCACTGAAGCTGACTCTGAAATATCCCTGGGAAGTGAAGGAGGGCTGCGTCTGATGCTTGCTCACTTTCCAGAACGTGTTTGCAGTGACAAATGGCCTGGCATTTGGGTGGGAGAAGCTTCAGCTCCTTCAGGGAGCAGGTGCAGGTCCCGGACCATCGTGCCTCCCTCGGCTGCATCCTGCAGTTGTGGATTTAACTTTTAACCTCCAGCCTGCACTAGACAGGCACAGCTAGAAACAAACTGCAGGGTGGCATTACATCTTCTCCTGGTGCCCTTGGCTTGGGCAGCAACCTTCTTGCCTGCCACACCTCTTGGGGTGGGGAGGGATGTCTTTTCTCTGAGCAAGTATATGTTTTTGGCAGGGATCGGTCAGTTCTGGCTCAAAACCCCACATGAGGTCACTCTGCTCCTTCACCTGCACTGGCTAAGAGAGCTCTAAGTCTGTTCGGGCTCAGCCAGCACCGAGTAAGCTGTTCTGCAGCTTCTCTTGGGGCAGCTCATCCTGTTTGTGCCTCGGAGGTTTGGTCTGATCTTTGGGCTTGCAAACAGCCCCTCGTGAATGCTGGAACACAGGGCGAGGGGAGGCTGGGGGGGCAGCGGCTCCCTTGAAGCCCGTTTCTCAGCCAGGAGTCAGAGCTCGTTGCTCTCCTTTTCCCTGGAGTAACCAGGCATCATCCCAGGCTGATGTGAGTTCAGCTGCCAGAACATGACGCAAGAAATTACTTCAAAACAGCTCCCAAGAACTCAGGCTTTCTCCTGAGGCATGTTGAATATGGCTGTGTGACTTTTGAAATAGTTGTCAGCTGGTTTTGTTGGTGACTGAAGCATCATGGTGTAGGGTGTGGGGGCCGTGTGGTACCCAGAGAAGGAGGGACAGTTATAAGTGCCCCACGTGTGCGATGCTTCTCCTCTCCTTTTTCTCTGGCTTCTCAGGCAGAGCGTGGTGGCTTGATGACCCACTTGGTTTGCTTTTTATCTTTCAGGCCTTCAAAGTCTTCGAGCGGATGGCTCGTCAGGATGATGAGAAGAGGCGCCGAGAGCTGGAGGCGAAGCTACGGAAGAAGGAGGAGGAGGAGGAGGCTGCTGCAGCTGCTGAGAGGGTGAAACTGTCCCCTGCAGCTCAGGAGGTTGAGGTAGAGACAACAGCAGAGCCCATCCCAGTGCCAGATGCCGGGGGAGCTGTGGGGACGCAGGATGTGGCTGTAGCCCAGGACATGGCGCCCAGTCCTGTGTCGGTGGAGCCCCCGGGGGCCTCTGCCCCAGCAGAGCCCCGGCCAACAGAACTGCCCACGTAAGGGTCTCTTACTTTCTTCATGCTCCTGGCAGGGGGGAGGCAAAAACACAGAGGTGGTGTTCCCTGTTCTGCTGTATGGCCCTTTTAGGGAGGGGTGGCCCTCCTCTGTGGGCACTCAACCCTGTGGGAGGCTGTGAGGATTTCCCTTGTGGGCTCTCGTGGCTGGAAATGTCGTGTAATTCCCAGAGGAGGACAGGGGGTTGTTCTGTAGATGGCTTGGTGTCTCCCTCTCTGCTCTGAGCAGGGAAGCTGGCACATCCCCGGACACAGCCCCGCAGAGCTGAACTGGGCTGCACTCCCTGAGCTGCACTCAGCTGTGTCCCTTTTCCAGCACTCACCGTAGCGAAGCCGGGCTGATGGTCCTGTCTGTTGCAGCTTTGGGAAGCCCTGGCACCGTCCTGTAACCCTTTTCTCACAGAAATTCATTGTTGCACTCCCCTGGTGTGCTGTGAGACATGGAGCTTGCACAGATACCCACAGTGCCTGTGAGGCCGTGCAGGTGTGTGAGGCCAGCTGCAGCATCAGATTTGTGCAGCAAAAAATGACTTTGGAGACCTTCAGAGGTCTCTGGCCCAACCTTTTGCTCAGAGCAGGGCCAGCTTTGAAGATCAGTCAGGTGCTGCAGAGAATTTTCTCTTTATCTGTGTTCTTTAGCAGGGCTAAGCATCCGTGGTTTCTACAAAAATGTCCTTGTTTCAAGGTCCTTCCAGGGTATCTGTGACTCTTCCAGCTCGACTCTTGTCTGCCGAGCAGTGGGAGGTGAGCTCCAGCGGGCTAGCATGGCCCTGATGAACCACTTACCTGAGCACAGGGTCCTGTGCAGGGTTCGCTTGTCCTTCCCTGGGTGTCACCTTCACCCCTGAGCCGAGGCAAAGCTGCCCAGCCCTCTCTCAGGGCCTCACATGCCATTTTATTTCAAGCTCCCGTGTCTCCTTGCTGCCCAAGTCAGTGCTTTGCCTCGCTGATGTAGCGATGCCGTGAGCAGGCCGTGGCAGACCACTGTCTCCTCCTTCCTTCCCCAGTGTCTCTCATGGTCAGAGCCCCATGCGATGGCCATGCTGCCCTCCACCTGCTCGCCGCTGCTTTCCTGATCATATGTGGGGCTTGGCTGTGGTCTGTCCCCACTGTCCCACTGGTGCTTAGTGAGGAGAACAGCTTGGGGTGGTGACCTGTGTCCCCTAGGGCAGTTTTAGACACATCAGAGGGGAGAGCAAGCTGCTGGAGGGACATGGGCTTTGTTGCGAGAGCCCCAAGTCCTGGAAGGACTGGGATGGCAGATGCCCTGGAGGGGCAGAGAGGATTCAGGGTTTGGACTTTGGGGACTGTTGGCCTTTGGCATGTGGAAGGGATGGTCTGAGGACCAAAATCTTGGGGGCAGTGGAATGGTACGTGGCAGGACTGTGTCAGAGCCCGAGGCTGCAGCCTCAGCTCAAGGCAGTGGTAGAGGGGAGGGCCCGAGCATGGCAGCTGCTGGTGGAAGGGAAGGCAAAGTGCCTGCCAAGTAACTTGATCCAGTGGGGAGAAGGAGAAGGACTCATGCTTAACTCAACCAGTCTGACACACATCCCGCAGGATAAAAATAAGCCAGAAGCCAAAAATGAAATCACCTGAAAACCCACGTTCTGCTGCCTGTGCTGGAGCTGTCCTGTGAAAGAAAGATTGTCCCCAGGGCTGTCAGTCTGACACCTCTTCCAGCGCAAAATTAACAAGCCAAAAAAAGCCTTGTTAGAGCGGGCAGGTCTCTGTGGCCGGGCTGCATGGCCATGGTGCCGACCTGGGTGTTTCTAGCCTGGCTTTATCCTAAACAGAAAGGGGAGGGAGAGGCTGGAGCCGCCTGCGCAGCCACAAGCGGGAGGGAGCTGGGGCTGGCCTGAGTGCTGGCTGCTCCTGCCCCCTTGCAGTCCACATTTGTTGCTTTCTGCCAGCTGAAATTTCGACTTGGGCCTTTTGTTGTGGGGGCAGCAGCCGTTGCAAGTGGTATTTAGTTGCCTGAAAACAGATGTCAAGGCTGCGGGAAGGAAACTGGAGGGATTTGGAAGGAAGCTGAGCGCTGGCGCAGGGGCAGGACGTGTCTGATGGGGACAGCTCCTGCTGCAGGTGGGGGGGGCTGATCTCGTGTGCTCGGCTGGGTGCAGAGCCCAGCCCTTGCATCCTCCACGCTCTGAGTGTTTGTCCTGGCACAGCTGGAGAGTGGCCCCTGACAGACTTCAGACGCTCGGATGCTGTTTTGCAGCCTGCAGACGTGGTATGCAATGCAAAGCCCTGCATGGCAGCTCTCCCACCAGTCTAGCTGTGAAAAAAAGGTGCCTCCAGCTGGATACACGTGCCCCTGCAGCTTCTGCCTTGCCTGGCTGGCTTTTCTCCCTCTTCTTGCCTGCACCTGCTCCTACTGCCCCAAGCACTGGTGGGGTAAAACCCCCCGGTCCCCTTGGTGCCTGCCCAGTTTGGGTGCGTGCTGGGTGAGCCCAGGCACAGGAGGACCCGTCCAACGAGACTTCACAGCCTTTGCAGCTGCTTTCGAGGCCAGAAGAACAGGATGTCTGTGGGCTCCAAGTAGGGCAGAGCAGCCAACAGGTTTGTCAAACGGCTGTAGTTGATTTCTGTGCCTCTGGGGGGCACTGGAGCCCCCCAAAAGGTAGCGGGGACCAGGAGCAGGCATCCTGAGCACCCCCCGACAGACTATTAATAATTTAACTGGCTACTTAATTCTGCACAGCCCCTTCTGAGCAAAACCCAGAGCCACCAGCCTGGTTACGAGGGGCGCATGAATAATGCGCAGCTCTGGCAGCAAGAATGCAAAAAAGAGCTTAAACGAAAATATTTTCCATCTCCCTTTCTTTCCCCCCCACCCCCACCCCCTGCTGCCAGTGAAGAAAACCGCTGCTACCAAAATCTATATAAAAACTCGCTCATTCTGTCAACCTGACTGCTCCATAAATGTAGGGCAGGTACCATCCCAGATCTGCCAGCTCCCATCAGAGCCTCGCCGTGCGCCTGGGTGCTGGGGCGCTGTTCGTGATCATCTTTACGAAGCGCAGCGAGATGCTGGCAGCTTTTTTGGGGTCGATCCGGAAGGGAAGAGCAGAATCAAGGCAGTTTGGTGGCTGTGGAGGATTCCCGGCAGGCGAGGAGAGTCGTAGGGCTTGGTTGCTTGCTCTGCCTGGGGCTCAGCTAGGTCTCCCCAGGTGCCTTGCCCTCCCTGCCTGTGAAAGGCAGGAGGAGCAGTTCCTTGTCACTAGGGAGGCTGCCCCGCACATGCTGAGGGCTGAGGTGTCCTTGGGGTGACCCGCGTGCCAGGAGCTGTGCCCAGGGGGACCAGAGGTCTCCTCCATCCCACTGAAGAAGCCAGCTCCTTAGGCTGGCTTGCACCTGCCCTGGGTGTCCTTGCCATCCTTCCCCAGCCATCGTCGCCCATGTGCTCTCCCCACCTCGCTGGAAGGGCAGAGGGGAGCGTGCCCCCCCTTGTGCCTCCACCACGGGGCTGTTTGTCCCGGGAGCACGCAGCCAGGGCTGGCGTTGCAGCTGCACAGCTCGCGCAGGCCCCGGCTCCGACTCTTCCCCCATCTGCTCCCAGAAGCCATCCTTGCCTGAGCTCAGCTCCTAATTTTGAACACCTCTGCCGCCCAGCACCCTCCCCTTCCCCCAGCTTGGATTTCATCCTGCATATATTTGCCACACAGCATTTAAAATAGAGCCCGGCAGCCCACGTGTGGCACTGCGCAGCCCGGCCTGGGCGCTTGGCTTGTGCGTTCTGACTCCAGTTCCTGGCTCCCCTCTGCTCCTTTATTTCTCTGAGTATGAACAGGGGGGAGGAACGCTCCCCTCTCCTGTGAGCCCCATCCCAGGGGTTACTCTGTGTGAGGGCAAGAGGTGGTGGCAGAAGGTTAGTAGCAACATCTCTGGGAAGCCTGTGCAGGATGGTGAATATCCCACCTTCGGATATTTCTCCATCCAGCCCTCGCGTCTCTCCCGGGTGCTCAGGATGGGACAGCTCTGGGCTGTTTGGGGTGCTTTGCTAGAGACCGTCTTGGACCTTCAGGGAATGACCCACTGGATAGAGCAGCTGGGCCTGTGATTGTCAGGGGAGGTCTCCCAGAGGAGGAGTTCTGTGGGGTGATCAGATGTTGAAGGGTGGCTCAAAAAATGATGGTTTCCCCCCTAGTTGACTCCAGCCTGGCTCCTGCCTCCCCCTCAGGCAGCGGGGAGCTGGGGGAGTCCCTGGTTTCTCTGCTCCCCTGTGTATGTGGGGCCATGGCTTGGGTTGGAGCAGGCTGAGGTGCAGCCGTGGCACCTGCACGCTGCGGGTTGGGCTGCCCTGCCATGTGTGCACACCCAGGGCTTGAAACGGGACCGGCGGGACACAGGGCACCCGTGAGCGCCGGGCGGGCCAAGGGGGACGAGCAGCCCCTCATCCCTCGGGAAGGTTTGTGGCTGCTGCGAGGGACCTGGCACGGGGACTTGCACTGCTGAGCCAGAGCAGAATGAAACCCTGGGGCCTCTGTGGCCAGACTGTTCACCTCCTTTGGCGTGGAGAGGGAAGATGCTGGGGGGGGGACTGTGGTGAGAAGGGGACTGTTCATGGCTCCGCCACCGCTTTGGTCAGGCCGCGAAGGAGACCCTGCTGGTCCTTTGCCATGTGTGACCTGGGGAAGAGACTCCCCTGCCCCGTGCGTGCGGTGTGGTTGTGCCGAGGAAGGAGGACAAACCTCCTTCCACCAGCGTTGCCTGGGCCCCGTCCTGGCCCGCGCTGGCCACCGTGTGCAGGTGAGCTCTGCCCAGGGCCAGCCGCCTGCTCGCTGCTCTGCTGTCCCCGTAAGTGGGTGGCGGGGCTCGGCACTGACCTACAAAAATCACTTGTGTGCTTTCCGGCTCGCTGTCCCCAGTGAGAGGCAGAACAAAATTGAACTGAAATGTGTTAATCTGGTGAGCTGACTTCTCTGAAGCCCCAGCTCTCTCCTCTCCCAAGAGTGGCCGCTTCCATTCCCTGCGGCCTGGGGTTAACCCTTTGTGGGGCATGCTGGAGAGCATCCTCGAGATGACACAGCAGTGCTCTGGGAAATTTCCATGAGGCTCCTGTGTGAATCTAATTCGACTTAGCAACGGCTTGGCTTTGCTGGAAGCCCAGATGGGTTGGGATTTTTTTACATTGTGAGGTCCTTGCAGGATGGGCTTTCTGGCACAGCTTCATTCTCCTTGGGGTGCTGGCGATGGGAATTTTGTTGCTGGTCACCCTGAGTGGAGAAGCAGGGCTGTGGAGAGGAGGTATTGTTACATGCTGCTGGCTTCGAGGCCAGTTTTGTTTGACTCAGAGGCAGCATTATCTGAAGCTTTCTTCTCTCAAGCATTTTCCAGGAGAACAGACAAGGGAAAGGATTGGAGCCCGTGGATGCTCCTGTTCCCCCGGCTGTCTGGGACCATCCAGACCAGAAGCCAGTTAAACTGATTTCCTTCCACGTTGTCCCTGTGGGCTTTCCTGGTGAGCTCGCTGCAGAGTCCGTGCTGTTCTTCCAGCCTGACCCAGAAAGACGGAGCTGATCCTGATCCATATTTAAGGGAGAGTCTGTCCTGGTTCCGATTCCTTTTGCGCGCATGAGCTGCGCAGAGGTACCGCAAGGCACCGGGGCTGCGCGCGGGGAATTCCCCCGGCGCGGCCAAGGCCCGTCATGAGCAGGAGCCAGACAGACCTCCAGAGAACGGCCTGACCTGGTACAGCGGAGCTCCATCTGGCCTCGTATCCTGTCTCCATCAGCAGCAGACGCTCGGGGAAGAGGAGAAGAACAGAATGAGCGTGCACTGATACTTCCTCTGTGTTTTCCCCCTGCCGCCAGCAAATTGCGGCTCAGCGGCTTTTGAGCCAGCGCAAGCGCTTGGTCTTTCATATCTCTCAGTGGATTTATTTTTCCTTTTGTCTCGAAATTTCAGCCCTCATGTGCCTGGGGTCTCCACAGAAGCATCTTGCAGCAGGTCCTCTGCCATGCAGCACCACCGTGCATGGCTTTTGTCTCCATGCAGGTGGGGAGGCAGCAAGTGGTTCCCCAGTTCCCTTTTCCACCCTGTGTGGGGTTTTCCTGTCCTGTTTGTTTCCCCCTTTCAGCCTGTTTTTAGGCTGAAGAGTCCTCATTTGCTTGGTTGTTTCTCATTTAAGCATCCTCTTGCTCTTCCTGGTCCTACACAATTCTCCGTTGTTCCTTGCTGATGCTTGGGGCGGCGAGGGCCGTCCCCACACTCTGCCTATATGAACCCATCAGGGTTCTCCACTTCCTACTCTGTTTCTTTGCTTCTGGGCTGTCCTGCTTTCCCGATGGGGCCAGGAAACCTTCCTCCAGCCACATGATCCGCCCCCCCAGTCAAGGGGCATCGCTCAAATCCTTTTCCTCCACTCCCAGTGCTTCCCAACGCTAGTGACCAGCTTTCCAGGTGGGAGCTGCACCCTGTGCCAGCTCACCCTGTGAGCTGTGTGAAAGCCCCATGTTGACCAGACCTCCCTCCAAGATGCCCAAGAGAGGAAAGGCAGCATGTCCAGCTCGTCATGTAACACAAAGGCTGTCTCGCTCCCAGGAGCTGTGGTGCTGGACCTGCAGTGCTGTCACGTTTTGTTTCTAGGAGGGATGTGTCCAGGTTATACTGAGGGAAGCAGCAAAACTTTAAGTTCTCCCTGTCAAGTGGAGTCTTTCTTGCAACAAAGAGAGGCTGTGGCTTCTCAGTGAGAGAATTATTTCAGTACCTAAGCCTTCTCCCATAGCAGTGGAAACTCAACTGCTCGGGAAGCATCTTTTGAAAGGGCTGAAATGCTTGAACTGAGGATGAGATCCTCCCTAGCCCTCTGTCTGGTGCAGCCCTTTACTGAAATGAGCCTTTTGCAGCTGAGGAGGAATCGGTCAGGGCCCAATTTTCCAGTGCTTTCACGGGGAATCGGACTCTGGTTGGGTTGCTGAGATCAGCAGTGGAATGCCAGTTCCCCTGTCACACACTGAATCGCTTAGGGCTTTGGTTGCCCTACCAAGGTACTGAGCTCCAAAATTAGGTCCTGGGACCAAAAATAACTAAATTAAAACCTATAAATTTTTCTCTTAACAAGCAGAAAATCCCAGGGCTGGAGACCGAGGGACAGTGTGTGCCTGATTCTTATTTTAAAAAGCAGTATCTGTTTGCTTGTTCTAATATCATGTTGGTCACCAAAAGAAACAGCGTGACGTGGAAAACTGCCACGCGTGCGTGGCCCTGGCGTGTCATCAGGTGTGGGGAGAGATCGGGCCAGGCCATGTCAGTGGTGTGAGAGTCTGAGAGGCTGCCTTGTCCTGTGCTCGCATGGTTCGATCCCATTGGATTGCTTTGGCCTTATCCCCTTTTTCCAGGGGAGCTGTAATTGAATCCAGCCCGGTTCGGCTGTGCGTAGGTCTCTCGAAGGAGACCTCTGAAACCCAAGGTTGTGTAAGCTCTGTGCAAACAATAAAGATCCCAGGGGACTTTTCCAAACGGTAGCGTGTCCTGCTGTCCTTGACCTAAATATCTCAGCAATAGTGAAATCTAGCCCTCTGGTGACGATGCTCTGAAGCTCTCCTGTGAGCTGGCGGTGGCATTTCAACTTGCCTAATGTCAGTAAGTTGGCTCTGTCGAATGGCTCCGTAAATAACTCGGAAACCAAAAGGGAAGGCTAAAAGCTCCCCTAAAGAGTGTGAGCTTGGAAAAGAGCAAGGCTCTTGCCTGGCAGGGAGAGGGGTACAGCGTTTTGGTCCTGTGTGGTGGCACTAGTGGGACTCCAGCTGTTGTGGGTTGGGTGGATTCGCTGTCTGGCTGCTGGGTCAGGCAGTAAAAGCATCGCCTCGTGCGGGTGGTGCCTCGGGCATCTTTTACAGGAGAGCCTTGGCCCCTTCTCCTCACAGCATTGTCCAGGCTTGACGATACGATGTGATACAGGGGAAAGTGTCTTGATGCTCTAGTTTTGGTCATTGGTCCCATGCTGGTGATAGGTCGGAGCTCTGAGGCTTCCTGAAGGCAAGGATGGTGGGTGCCATCCTGGAACCCAGGCTGCATGGCCTGGCTGGGGTGTGCCTGTGTTTTGGGGGTGAGGGGGAAGGCATTGGCTTCCATTTTTCAGTGGGTTTTTTGAGAGCAGGACCACCAAGGCTGCGCATTGCAGGTGTGCACTCAGGAGCCCCGAAGCTGGGGTGACAGGCCATTGGGGAACCCCTGATGAACTTCTGTCCACTCTGGGTGTGAAGGAGAGCTTCCACAGCTGGATTTGGAGTGTTCTCCCCCAGCAACCCAAACACATCTGGGCTGGAAGAAACCCTGCGGGTTGGGAGAGCCCCGGCACCCCCCCCAGCCCTGGCCCACTGCTGCGCTGGGGGCTGGAACTCGCTGACAGCCAGAGAGCGACGGTGTGGATCCGAGTGGATCCTGAGGCTTGTTGACTGCGGGTGTGAACTGAGCTGTGAGAGGGAAGGGTTTGGTATTCAGCTTGCTTAACGCTTTGCTGGAGACCTAATTAACTGAAGTGTTCTGTACAAAGGGAGCCTTTATGAAACACTGGGCGCCTCCAGGACCTCAGCGAAGGTGCTGAGAGCCCGCAGTAAGCACGACTCCTGCCTCGGCGCTTCTCGGGCAAAACGAAGAGAGATGAAGTGCAGCAGTCCTGGTGTTTTGATGCCAAAAGATGTTAAATCTGGAGGGGGGGAGGCTTCTTCGCAGCTTGCTTGCAGAAGGAGCACAAACCTGGTATTTTCCACACACGCAATCCCTGCAGCTTTGGAAATGCAGCTTTCTGAAGAAGTTAAACTTCTGGCTTCTCTACTTGTTGCTTGACTGCTCCAGCACCTGTGCTGGCATCCTGAGGAGCAGAGGGTATGTTTGACCCTCTTCAAATTCCTCTTAAAAGATGGGGTTTCCTCTCTCTGGCTGTAGTCCAGCTTAAGCTGGGGCTTGATGGAAGCTCTGAAGAGTGCACAGACCTTCCCGTGGCTTGAGGTGGCTTTGAGTTTTCATTGGGCCATGCTGACAGTCAGGGGGCTGGGAGTCAGGAGCTCTGGAATTCTGTATTCCAGCGTGCATTTTGGTGCCATGGGCAAATGTGGCCTTCATGTAGAGACACAGAGAGGGCTCTGCCTGCCCAGCTCAGCCAGCCCTTGCCTGTCTTCTCCTGCAGTGGTTTCCACCCTGGTGGGCTCCATGCAGCCCGCTTAGTGCTGGGAAGGCTGGATGCAGGGGCGGTCCAGGGTGCTTTCCCAGGAGGTAGAGGGGATTTATGATCATGTGAAGGCCTGGAGCTGCCAGGGGCCCGGCGGGAGCAGGACAGGACAACAGTGACTGCCAATATGATGCTGGTTCCCAGCAGCCCCGCGCTACCCACAGCAGCAGAGCTGAGCATCTTGCAGCAGTTTCGGGGAGACAAACTGTGAACGCTTCTCTTGTTCCTCCTCTACAACATCCTCCCTGCTTGCTGGAAAGCCCAGCGAGATGATTAGAGCCAAGCAACGCTGGTCGTGAGCTACAGGAAGATCTGAACGCTGCGCCTGGGTCGAGGTGGAGATGGCGAGGCCACAGCGTGCGGGAGGTAGAGCCCTTCCACCACGGCGCGGGTCCTGCCGACGCTGGCACTAGGAGCTGCGGCAGAGGCACCTGGCTTGGAGAAGCCCACCCCAGGGCAGACACTCCCAACCAGCTCAGCGGGGAAGAGCCCTTGGCTGCCTTGCAGCGCAGCAGCTTGCCCGAGGCACTTGCATGTCGGCAGCAGCTTCTCTTCTTGATGCCTCCTTGAGTCATCGCGGTGCCGGGGACGCAGCATTAATTATGTTGATGGACGCCGCTCGCTCTAGGCTGCTGTCACGGAGCAGCAGCCTTGATCCAAATGTCTGATCATTGCAATAAATGCTGGCTGGACTGACGGCGTGCAGTGCATCTCCCCGGAAGGCCCTGCTCGCTGCATGCTTATTTGGGTTGGGAGCACGGGCGCGTTGTGCCTGATTTTTCTTACTTGCTCAGAACGTCATTATTACTTAATGAGATCTTTCCATTCTTTCCTCTCAAGCTTAAAGGTTTCATGCATTGCACAGGGCCTCTGACAGTGGTTAAAATACAAAGCTGAGGTGGTTTTTCTCTGCTGTTCCCTGGCAGGGTGACTCCGTACACCACTATTCCCCTCTGTTTTCCTCTTTTTAAGCAGAGGAAGGTCTCGTGGAGCGGAGAGGCTTGTTTTTGCGATTGGGACATGCTTGTGGGACTTGATGGTCTGTGTTGTTGATGGCAGAGTGCAGGTAGGGTAGAACTGTTATAAATGCTTCCTTCAGGAGCAGCTTTGCAGAAAGGAACAGGTCTAGGTCTCCCATTTCCACGTATGCTGGGTTGGTTGTCATGCAGCACCAGCCCAGCTTGCTCCCCACATCGTCCTCTTCGACCTCGGCCAGTCCTGCTCGCTCAGCTTCGGCTGTCGAGGTTGTTTCTCTTCTCCACCCGCCTCCACATCTGCATCACTTAACTGGCTTGACACGTTTTCCTCAAAGCTGCCTAAATAATTCACCTTGACTAAGAGCAAGCAGCAGCTCTGGCCCTGGACAAAGCTTTCTGTGAATGCCAAGTGGCTGGAGAGGATCAGCTGTCCCGGCCCTCGGCAGCAGCGGGGCTGGCGAGGGGCAGGAGCCCCCCTGAGCCCAGGGGTCTGAGGCAGGCTCCCGGTCCCGGCCGTGGTGGATGTCGGGCTGTCGGGTTGACGTGCCTGACTCTGCAAAACCCAAGTATCCCACACTTCCATCAGCCTGCTTCCCGACAGGGCAGGGATCCTGGGTTAGAAAGCTGAGATGCTTCAGGCTAAGAGGATCAGTTTCCTTAAGTAGTTCCAAAAATCCTTGGGATTTTTTTTCTTCTTTCTATGGAAAAAAAACCCTGTCCATTGGGATTAGGCCTATATTAACTCCTTCCCATGCCACTTTCCCACCGCCTGCACCACCTCAGCCTGCAGCGTCGGGCTGAACGACGGCAGCTCCTGTGCTGCTGTGACTGTTCCTCAACTTTTGCATTCTTGCACCAAAAATCCTCAGTAAAGACGAGCTCGGTGAGCTGCTCTGCTTCTCCTTGTATAAAACATTAAACCAGATCCTTCGGTGTTTGGTTCCTGCTCTTGGTTTGTGTCCGGCGCTGCTTTGGCAGAACTGGTGCTGGAGCTGTTGCGCTGAGGGTGGAAATGCATTCAGCCGAGTGTCCACAGAGGAGAGGATTGTTCTGTCGCTGTTTCCGCATCGCTCGGCTGATCGTGCATCACCAACCCACAGCGCTGGAAATCCCAGAATAAGAAATGCCCAGAAATCCGTACATGGGGCCTGGCGTGCGGCTCGACCCTCGGGCATCCAGCCTGCATGCCAGGGCCAGATCTGCCTGGGGCAGCCTGGCTCGAGTGGCACCTCCTGGTGACACCACTGCCTCTCCTTGGTCCCAGCCCCCTCCTGCTGCCATCGGAGTCTGACCCCATCGGGGAAAACGGCTCTGAGAGCGGTGACAGCGCAGCCATGCAGTGCGGCTCCTAGGAGTGGAAAACAGATCGGCTGCTTCTCGACGGTGCATTGTTAAAGGTTTCACCTCCCCCAAAATGACACATTGCGAGCAAAAATAGAACAAGACAGAACACACAGACCCACCCACACCATCCCCACCACCCGGCAGCCAAGTGCACGCGGTGCCAAACCCTTGGGTTTAAAAGCTGATGCTTTTTCACCCTCCCTCTCCTCAGTGGTCCCATTGCCTGCCCCGGCCCGGCGTGTGGTTCAGCATCCCGGAGGGCTGACCGCGGCACCCCGTGACACCCTGCGCCGTCACTGGGCTGCTGGGAGGATTGCCATGAGCCTACGTCACACGCTGGGTCCATCCTCAATCCTCTCCTGATGGGTCTGGGGATGGGAACATCTCTTGGCAATGGTGTTTGTGCAGGAAATTCTCTCCCCTGCTGCACGGTGGTGCTGTTGAAGCGATGGGTTTGGCCGGGAGAGCCATCTCCAGCACGGTGGCACGGCTTGGCCCAGCTTGCCATGAGCTGGGGCCATCTCCTGCGGATGGCGAGGGAAGCTGCCTCCCAACCAAGGAGCTGGGTCCAATTTTTTGAGTGTTGCCGGCATGAAGGGTGGCGTGTGCTAAGCACAGTTGGACCAGGCAAGGATCTGGCTGGAAAACCTCCAGTAAAGGAAGAGTTGCTCCAGGAGATGGTGGAGCTGTCAGCCGTTTGTCAGAGGCGTCTAACGAGGCTGAGGCCTGTGTTCATCACCTCGAATCCTCATTTGCTCAAGAGCAGACAGTTAAATTTACCAAGGCCTTCATGAGTTTCTCCTGTCATTTGGTTTTGGGGCACAAAGTCACCCCATTAGTTTCACATCTGAGGATTTTGAATGTCAGAAGCTGAGCTGGAGCAGGGATTGGTGGTGGTGGCTTGCGGGAAGGGCTGAGGGGTTCGGGCTGGCTGTTAGGTAAAATGAGCAAGGAAGCGATGGTGCCAGTCCCCGCACCCCCAGGACAAGTGGCCACGGCTGGTGGGAGGTTTAGGCACAAGGGGAAACTTCTCCCTGTTGAAGTGAGCTGAGTGCGGGGATGGTTTGGCTGGGACATGTGTCACCTGGCCAGGGTGGGAGGGCCATGAGGACGAGGTAGCAGGGGCAGAGGTCATCCCAACAGGCTGCGTGTGGAGGCAGAGGTGGCTGTGAAACGTCCCTCTGTCACTGGGCGTGCTGCTCTAGTCATGGCACAGAGGGAGTGAGGACAGAGCCATCCCGCGGGGGACGGTCGGGGCTGGGAGGAAGACTGCTTGTTCAGTAACGATGCCATGCAAAGAGAAGTTTGACAGAGTCATTGCAGAGCAAATCCTGCCTCAGTTTCCCTGTGGAAGTAACCCAGTTGACACTGACATCTCTCAGGGCTTCCCTGAAGCCACTTGTGCCCTCACAGGACAATGAAATCATGCTCGGTGAGCTCTTGGGAGGGCTAAAAGACACAGAACATGCCTGGCTGGGGTGTGCTCAGCCCCAGCACTTTCCTCCCGAGGAAGAGTCACAACAAGGACAGACCTGGTGGCTCTGTGGCAGTGAGCGGCTGACCTGGGCTTGTATTTATTTGTGCTGTAGCCGTGAGGCATTTGCAGCTGGCATCTTACCCACACTTGCCTTTGTGCTGATGGGTTTTCTCCCATCTTTGATGCTCTGCTTCTGCTCTAACAGGCCTTGGCCTGGGCCTGGGCTTGGTACCTTCCCCTTTAGCCTTCGAGCTTTTCCTAGGGAAGGCTGAGGGGGGACCAGCCTGGAAGTAAATAGCCATGTGCTGGTTCTTGTCTGGTTCTTTGCTCACTCTCAGGGAGCTGGTGACACTTGGGATGGCAACTCCCAGCCAACGTGCCTTCCCTCAGGGATCGTGGTGAGCTCTACCTGGCAGCTCAGGTCCGCACTGATTAGAAGGAAACACTCTTTGGAGGAAAAAAACCAGCAGGTTTTAAACCCTGGTCATGTTTGTGCTCCAGTTTACGGTGCAGCCACGTACACACTTTTGTAGCCCGAGGGAGTCGGGGTGCAGGGCAGGAGCCTTGTGGACCTGGGCCGTGCCCATGCAGGCCCTGCAGCACAGGGACACATCCTGCGAGGGCAGATAACTGGCCGAACTGCCCCGGGCAGTGCACGGATCCTCACCCGGGAGAGAAACATCCCTCGGCTGTGCCTGCGGCTTGCGCAGGACTGCCTCTGGGTCAATCCTGCCCTGAGAGGGGGCCAGGTGCCGCGCTGGGCTGGCTCTAGGCGAGGACCTGGGCACACACAAGGTGATGCTCGGGGACAGGCTGCCTCATTTCAACCCCTTTACTTCTCACGGGGTGAGAGCGGGGCCCCGCAGACCCCGGTCGCCTGCACCGTCCCCCCTCTCGCCCTCCAGCCTGTTCGACTCCCACACTCCGGGGGCGGTTGGGAAACCGACAGCTGGAGCCAACCCGCGCCAGCGCTGGTTCGGCGCTGCCATGCCAACCCCGTTTCCATGGCAATGGGCACCCAATGGGCGACCGCCAGGCAAGGCCAAAATGCCCAAAAAAAGTGATGCGGTGCCCCCCGAAATCGCCGGCCTGAGGCTGGGCGCCTGCAGCTGCTGCCAGCTCCTGGTGCTGCCTGGGGAACCGGATCGAAACCACGCTGGAGCGCAGGTGGTTGTAACAGGGCAGGTAAAACCCTGTGAAACCATCAAGAAAAAAAAAATGGGGGTGGAGGGTGGGGGGGGTGATGTACACAAAGGCCCTCTGACAACACCCTCCGACTGTCTTAGAGCCTAATTTAATTAAAATCGATGGATCTTACATAATCCTCAGGGCGCCACGCTGCTGGAAGCCACCCCCGCCCAGTGCTGGCAAGGCCCCTCGGTGTGGGGGTGTCGAGAAGACAACGGGGCGTGGGGAGACGTGGTCCCCAGGGCCGGCTGCCCCCCCGGGGCCACTCGTCACTGGCCCCCCCCCCCTTACGTAACTCGCTGCAGCCCCATGTTTATACAGCTCCAGATTGAAGACTAGGTGCGTATCAAAACATTTTAAAATAACTCTGCCTTTTGTTAGCACCACAGCTATCTTTAGGAAAGATTTGATTTTATTTGAAAGCCCTCTCTGGGAGGTTTCAATGGAAGAGATCCTCAGCCTGCTAGCAGTTTAAAGGGCCATGGGTGTGATGGAGATCTCCATTCTTGGCTGGAAACACAGTATTGATTATTGCTTATTGGTTTGATAAAACCTATCCTACCCTCAGAGCCGCCTCCTCATCCTTCTGAGATCTCTGCAGCGGGGAGTGGCAGTGTTTTGCTCAAAGTGTTACTCATGATGCACTCGTCCAGTTGCCCCCTCCCAGGGCCACGCCAAGCTGGCTCCTCAGGCGTCCACCTCTGTGTCATTAACAGCCCCGGTCGCAAGAGCTGATGGTTTTCTCAAACACAGTAAAATCAGGAGGAGGACAACCACCTCTGTTTTTCTGTGGTGAACCCAGGTCACAGTGATGGGCCACCACCTCTGCAGCCATGGCAGTGACTCAGGAGGCAGCACACACCTTCTGGCACTTGACGGTGTCCCGTGCTCCAGCCATGACGAGTGTGGTGGACACAGTGAGGAGGGGAAGGGGAAGGGGAGATCTGTGCTTGTGCAGACTTAGCTGGGAAGGCGCCTTGAACCAGCCAGGGGTCAGCTCTATGTAATTTGGGCAGCCAAATTATCGTGTGGCACCAGTTGTCCCGTTAGAAGCCTGACTGGCATTGCAGCACACTGCGGGGAGGGGTGTGTGGGTTGTCTGCAGTGGGCAGGGTGACTGGGGTCTCTGCGTCCTGGGGCTGCTGACCTGAACCTTCTCCCTTCCTGGACAGGCCAGCAGTGAGGGAGAGACTGAGCATCAGCCTGAAGCGTTGGGGATGTTCACAGGATGGCTGAGCAGAGGCTCTGCCCTCCCTTTCTGCTTCTTGTACCCTGCTCTCAAGTTTCCTGCTCTCTCCAGGCTCTGATCTGTCCGGTACTTAGCATGTCATCCCTTTCTTCCTCCTCAGGAGACAGGAGCAGTTCCAGACAAACCCCGACAGCTACAACGGAGCTGTGCGAGAGAATTATGCCTGGTCCCAAGACTACAGCGACCTGGAGATTAAAGTGCCTGTGCCCAAGCACATCGTAAAAGGCAAACAGGTAAAGTGGTGTTCGTGGTGTTGTCTTTCAGCATTTCCTTTTCCCTTGGGTTGCCCAGCTTTCCCAGGAAGCTGTGTTGGGAGCAGGAGGGCTCCTTGTCCTTCATAAAGGAGCAGGATGCGGTTGTGCCTCTTTCTCTGGTGCTGGGTGTGTGGCTGGTGGGGACCGATGGTCCCAGCCTGGCCCAGCTCATACAGTGTCCTGTTGCTCCAGCCCTGGTGGGTTCTCTGGCATCTCATGGCACTTTTTGCTCTTTCTCTCTCCACTTCCACTGACTGCAAACACACATACGGGTTTCTGAGCCTGCCTGGGGATGGACGCTCCTTCTCTGGTCGCTCCCTCTGGCTTGGAGTATCTCCTGCCTTTTGTTTCCAAGTGGGAGCTGCTGGAACAGCTCCTCTGGCACTCGGGAACTGGGACAGTCACAGCCCGTGGGAGACTTGACCTGAAGGGATCTTGGGCTGGGGTGCAGGCTGAGCAGCCAGACCCTTTCCTGGGCTGCCTGCATTGGCAGGGAGGTCTCGCCTCCCTCCTTGGCTCAGGCAGGAACTTTGCTTCTCTATTCATGGTCACATTGTTTTTCCTTCGCCACTTCTGTTGCCTCCCAGTGAGGGAATCAAGAGGAGTGTTCCCATGGCTGGCGTTAGTTGGACCTAGAAGTTTGAACTGTCTTTCCAGAGTGCTGTCCTCCCCATGGCTGATCCTGTATTTTTCCATTTGGGAAGTCCACGCTCCCCCACCTCCCATTCTTCTCTGCTTCCAGGGTGGCTAAAATGAGCATGCTTGGGTTTGTTCACTGGCTCCAGCCTACACAGCTCCTGATCATGCCAAAAGAGTGTAATTGGCAACAGCAACCCAGACCAGAGGGGTGAGGGAGCAAACGGCTGCCACGGGGACAGCAGGGAGACCAGGAGATGCATCTCTCCCAGTGGGTCTCTAAAACAAACCCAGGCTGTTTCTTGGAAGGATTCGGGGGCGTCCAGACGGATGTTCCATCCTTCTGCATCACATTGCCATCACGATGCCTCTCCCAGCCCAGGGAAGTGCCCTTTGTGCCAGGGGAGTTTTCTTCTCGCCAAAAAAAAGAGCATCAGGCTTTGTCTACCCCATCCTTTGCCACCCGGACTTGTGGGGTCCTTGCAGGCTCTCGGAGGAGCAGGGACAGGATGCGCTTTTCTGACCTTTCCTCATCTTGAGACTGTGCCATGGCTGCAGAAGAGCCCCTGCGTGTCCGTGGGGGTCGTGATCCAGGCAGCTCCTTCCCACGCAGTTGCCTGTGGCGCAGCTCTGCCTGCCCTGGCCCCAGTTTCTACCTGCGCTGCCCTCTTGGGGCAATCGATTGTTCAGATATTGGACTTCCCTTATCCTTGCTCTGCATCTCCTGGTGTTTGGTTCGTACATCCCTCCTGGGGCTCCTCTTGGCAGCCAAGTTTTCATTTTAAAGTGATTCTTTAAATCTCTTTCAGTCTCAGGGGACTGGAAGTGGATAGATTGGGTCACGGGCCAAAGCAGGATGGTTCAGAGCCATTTTAAAGCTCAATGGACTTTGGATGCATTGTTGATGGGTTCCTGCAAAAGAGAAGCATTCCCCTACATTCACCACACAGCTTCATCTTTTTTAAAAATTACCAGGTTTTTGGCTTCTGCCTGCCAAGGCAAGATTAAAAATCTCCTGTTTGGTCCCTGGGCTCAGAGTGCGCCCAGCTCTAATGCTGCTCAAAATCTTCCTTATGACACTTTTTTGGATTCAGTCTGTTGCTATGGCACATTTTCACTCGGGTGAGCTTAAGGTTTCCTTGTATGGAGCTCCAGAGAAGTGTCCGTGGAGCAGGAATGGGCGATGGGGTAGGTGGGAGCATCTTCCTCTGCGCTCTCCACCTCTCTGATCTACTTACAGGCGCAACAGGGGCCCATGGATCCGAGCGCTTCCCGAGCACTTAAATAGAGATAATGACAACAAGCCTCTCTTTTTGCCTGGCTCGGAGGAGACGAGCTAGATTCCTTCATAGGTTTGTGTTTGCTTGTTTGATTTGCGGGGGCGGGTGTGGGCGTTCTAGTGTGCACAGAAATTACTGTGGTGGAAAAGCCACGGCAGAGAGCTGTGAGCTGAGTTTCCTCCCGAGCGCCGGGAAAGGCAAGCGTTTGGGGGAGCAGAGAGGTGCTGGTGGGGAGCGTGTGGTAGGGGATGAGCAGCCTCAGAGCCTCTGGGGTGCCCCTGCTCATGGCTGCGCTGCCGGGATGATGTGTTTGCCCAGGGATTGCCCTTGGCTTCCCCCCAGCCCCTGCCTGGGGTCTGGGGCGAGCTGGCCATGCCCGGTTCTGGCAAAGCCCGGCTTTGCCGACCTTGCGTGCCCTCAGCGCAGCGCAGCGGGATGGTTTGGACAGCGCGGGGTGGAGGGAGGAAGGGCAGCCCCTCAGAGAGCCCGGCCACCCTCCCAGGCGGAGTGGGGAAGCTGAGTAGAGGCAGTTTTTCCACCAAAGCACATCAGAAGGACTCGCTGCCCACGTGCGCCAAACCCTGTGTTCTCTGGGCACCACCACATGCACACATAAGTCCTCTCAGACATTTCTCTTCACACAAGGTGGGGTCAGGGCTCTCCAGCGGTGTGTCCTTTGCTCCCATTCCCTGTCACTGCCTGGGTGAGGGGCCGTTTTGCTGGCTGCAGGTTAGAAGCGGGTGTTGCGACTGCTTCTGGCGCTGGCTGGTTGCGCAGTGGAGTGACTGGGTTAAGGCTGCCTGGTTTGGATCTCTTCTTCCACTTGGGTTTCTCCGCTCCTTCTTCTAACGCCCTGCTGGTCCCAGAGCCACCTCAAAGATGTCCCTTAGCCCCACCACCTGTCCTGTGCAGCCACCTTGGAATAAAACCCCTCTCACATTTGATTGCTCCTGTGGATCCCACAGCTGCGATGCTGCATCTGTGCCTTCCATATCTCCAGCCTTCCTGGCCCTCCACACCCCAGAGAAGCCCCCCCAGAAGGCGACTTGGGGGTCACCTTGCTTTTTTCCCCTTGATCCCTTCTGGGCAGGCCCTGTGCTGGGGACCAGGACAGTCGGTGGTGGCAGAGAGCAGAGCCTCATCCCTGCATCTCGTCCTTGCGGTGAGGCCTCAGCCCGGGGCTGGAGGAAGCTGCCTCGTGCTGCAGCCTCTTCGGAGATATTTCCCATCCAGGAGGAGCTGCTTTCGCAGAGGCTGTCTGCAGCCACATGCCAAGTGAAAGCCAGGTCTCTTCTCTCCTGTCTGGCAGAGATGCAGCTCACATCCCTTCCCTGAGCCCCTGTGACTGCAGTGCTGCTCCCAGCCTTCGGCATCGGAGCTCAGCCCTGGTGTCCCCCTGCGGTGTGTCTGCTGGGCTTCCTCTGCTCTTGTTGAAGCCCTGGCAGCTCCCTGTCACACACAGCGGGTTTGGGGGCTTTATCTGGGTGGCATCAATTAGATGCAGCTGTGGTGCCCTCCCTGGCTGGAGCAGCTTTGCCTCTCTGTTGCCTGCGTGGAGCTAGTGAGCCGCTGGAAATCTCCTAGGTAATGGATAATGTAATAACATTTCAAATGAGATCTGCAGAGCGGGAGGAAGATCTGGGGGAACTCTGGGAGAGAATGCAGGCAAATCTCACTGCAGTCTCCTCCTCTCAGGCCAGAGACAGGGCAACGCCGGGGACCACAAACCTGCCTCCTCCCAGCCAGGTCTTCCCTTAGTCCTCCGGCCTGGCTCGGGCTCTCTGCTGGCAGCAGCTCAGGGCCAAAGGGGAAAGGAGGGAGCATATGGTCTCTCTGGAGACCGAGGGTACTGTGTGCTGCGCAGCGAAGTCACAGCCTGCCTCTGCCTCCCCGGGAGAGAGCCATGCCACCTCCGCGGCAGGTCGAAGCAGGGCTCCCCATATGGCTGCTGCAGGCGGGGGCTGGCCCCCTTCCCGGGGGACGGGGCTGCCTCGTCCCCTCGCCCCGTGGCGGGGAGAAGGGGAGCCATGCCGCAGCGGCCCTCCCGCACGCGGCCCCTCCTCGCACGCCCGACGGGAGGCCTGGGCTGAGCCCAGCGCTGGCTCTGGCAGCAGAAGCAGAGCCAAGGAGTGTGCTTTCGGTGCAGTGCAGCAGGACTGCAGCCTTTCCTGGTGTAGAAATCCCCGAATTGCTCCCGCTCCACAGGGAAGCACTCGCCCCCCAGGAAGACACACAGCCATGCCCGGCTCATCGCCGGGATGGCCGGGCACCCACTGTGCTCCTTAAAGAGCTTGGTCGCAGCACGTGGGTGTCCAACCTTTGGGTGCTCTGTGGAGGAGGCCTGTGGCATTGCTGGGTTTCTCTGCAGGGAAACTGAGGCACGGGGCAGTCGCAGTGGCAGAACCAGCTACCTTGAACTCTTCTGGAGCTCCGTCTGCTGGGTCCTGCTGCCTTTTTTTTTTTCTCTAGAGGTTTCATTTCTCCTCAAATCTGTTGCTATTTGCTCTGCAATGACAGCGGGATTCCCACCCTCCTGCTACATGCAGGTCTGAAAGCTCTTCTCTCTCTCTCATCCCCAGCAAGTGCACTTGACCCCACACCCCAACTAGCATAGGAAAAGGGCAAGAGGAACCTTCCTGATTATTTTCTCTCTGTCTGTGTTTCCAGGTGTCTGTGGATATCAGCAGCAGCACGATTCGCGTAGCAGTGCTGGAGGGGAGCAGCCAGCATGTCCTGATGGAAGGGAAACTCACCCACAAGATCAACACGGAGAGTTCCCTCTGGAGCCTGGAGCCAGGGAAGTGCATTTTGGTAAGGACAGTCCGCACCTTGGCTTGCAGCTCCGCTGGGCTTGACCTGGAAGACGGGGGCAGCTGGAAGTTTGAGCTAGATCTGAACGTGTCTGGCTTTCCCCATCCAACACCCAGCTCACTCTGCCCTTGCCCTTGTGTCGTGCCTCACCTCCAGGTCCTGAGCTGCCCCTCCGGGTGAGCCACACATCCATCGGGTTGGACGAGGAGGGTCCCCACGCTCCAGGCTGCAGTGGTGGGAGCACATCTCTTATCTCGCCATGATCACTGTCCCCTGATCCTGGCACATGGGCTCTGCCAGCAGAGAGAGGCCGTGGTGCTGCACCACGGTGCTGGTGCTCTGAATCTGTCCTTGCTGGCTTCGGCCTCTGACTCTCCTGGCCCCAGTCCTACCCCAGCATCCCAGCAGATGCCTGATCCCTGCCATTCATTTCTGTCCTGCCCCGGGTTTCTTACTTTTGTCGATTGAAGCGGTTGCTGTGGCTGCTTCTCTGTTTGCCTCCAGCAGGCACTATGACTCGCTGTGTGCCTGCCAGACCAGCACCACGAATCTCCCCTGTCAGGGTGTTTCAGGGGCTGTTGCTGCCCAGCAGTGTGTTACTGGTGGGTTCCCAGTCTTGTGGCTCGTTCCTGGTCTGCTCCAGATGCCCAGGCTGAGGGTGTGAGTTCTGTTGTCCTGTGGCTGTGTCCACAGCTGAAGCTGTCCCAGGGGTTCCATTGTTGCCCATCAGCCTGAATTCTCAAGGGTCAAACAGTTGCCAAAGTCCTGTGTGAGTTTTGGGGCCAGGATTGTGAGGGGAGTGGGGTTTTGCCACCTGTGGCCATCAGCTGACCATGAGCCAGCAGTGTGCCTGGGTGGCCAAGAAAGCCAACGGCCTCCTGGCTTGTATCAGCACTAGTGTGACCAGCAGAAGGAGGGAGGTGACAGTCCCCCTGTGCTCTGCACTGGGGAGGCCACACCTGGAGGTTGTGTCCAGGTTTGGGCACCTCAGTACGAGAGAGATCTGGAGGGGCTGGAGCGAGGGCAGAGGAGGGCAGCGAGGCTGGTGAGGGGCTGGAGAATCAATCCTGTGAGGAGGCAGTGAAGGAGCTGGGAGTGTTCAGTGTGAGGAGGAGGAGGCTGAGGGGAGCCCTCATCCCTCTCTGCAGCTCCTGAGAGGACATTGCAGAGAGGCTGGGGCTGGGCTCTGCTCCCAGGGGATCAGGGACAGGACAAGAGGGAACGGCTGGAAACTGCCACAGGGGAGGGTCAGGCTGGGCAGGAGGAGAAAATGTTTCCCAGCAAGAGTGGTCAGAGAGTGGAACAGGCTGCCCAGGGAAGGGGGAGTCCCCATCCCTGGGGGGGTTTCAGGGCCATTGGGATGAGCTGTGGGGGATGTGGGGTAGGGGAGAACTTTGTAGAGTCGGGCTGAGGGTTGGACTCGATGATCCCGAGGGGCTTTTCCAACCTGAGTGATTCCGTGATTCTGTGATCTTTGCCCTCTCCTTTTTCACCCAGAGGCTTTCCCAGAATTGTTTCAGGCATCTGAAGGCTGTCAGGAGCCCCAGGAGGGGATACCGACTGCCTGGGGCAGGCAGGTGAGGCTGTTCCTGACCCTGTACAGGCAACACCGTCCCTGCAAGCAATGGAGTGGGCTTCAAGCCTTCTGCCGTGTGTCACGAGGGTGACAGCAGACGGGCACCCAAAGCCAAACCCCCACAGTGGGAAACCAAGTGGGAACGTGCTGCCAGAGGCTGAGGTGCTGAGGTGGTGTGAGGCTGCACGGCTACTGCCTGGCCTCTACAGATCCCTGTGGATGCACCCCGGGATGGTGTCAAAAGGGTGAGGTCTCTGCAGGAGAGGGGAGCTTCTCGGACTCCATTAGACCATTGAAAAGATGTGAAAAAGGAGGCAGTGGCATCATTAACCTGCCTTTTTTCAGTGTTCTTCTGCTTCTTGAGAATTAGTTGATCTGGAAAAAGAAACAATCCTGGGAAAGAGTAAACCCATCCAAGAGGAGGTGCCCAGTGGGGTGGCTGCTCTGTGGCGTGGATGGGCGTCCCCGGTGGGTGTTCCCAGGATCAGCAAGGGAGGCAATGTTGGTTAAATACCTGGTGCTGGAGGAGGATGGGAACGGCGCGGGGGCAGCGAGACTCGGGGCCTTCTGGGTCGGCCGCGGGCAGCGCAGGGAGCGGTCCCATTGCCTCCAGCCCTAGAGCTGGGTCTTGCCTTGAATTAGCACGAGCGCAGGGTTGTGAGGATCTCCAGCTGGCTGCCAACATATTGATGGTGGGATGAAATTTCGCTTGAAGAATTGTAAGGTAACTGGAGCAGAGTGAGTAATTCTCGCCCAAGAGCATCTCCTTTTTCCATGCGCAGAGTAGCCAAAAGTGGTTTGTGACTCCTCCCAATTCATTCATCAGGAGACACCCAGCCATGTGTTAATGAATCGCTTTGTTCAGCGCCTGGGAGAGGACTGGACAAGAGCTGTTTGGGTTTGGTTGGAGAGCTGACGGGGAGTACGGGCCCTTTCTTACCCGAGTCTGTGCGTCCACATGTTGCGCAGTTCCGTGCAAACTCCGAATGTGCCAGTCAGGAGTGTTGTCGTCCTACAAGGTGCCACAAGGTTCTACCTGGCTTCCCCCCCTGGCGCCCGGGGCATGGCGTGCCCTGGCAGGGTGGGGATGCAGCCGAAACCAGTGGGGATGCAGCCACCCAGCGCCAGTGCCGGAATCGTCCGAGGGGATCGTGGCTGCCTTGGTTACTGCTTGGGGCACCTCAGTGGCTCTGTCTGGAGAAAAAAACTTGTGCTTGTGTTTTTGTGGTCTGGGAGTTGAGGTAATCCATGCGGGCAGAGCTTGATCCATGTGCCAAGGTGAAATCTCTCCTGCTTGGACTTGTCCATCTGAACAAGTCCCGGTTCTGTGCAGAGAGGCTGCTGAGTCCCGTGTGCTCTTGCAGGACATCTGGACATCTGGGCTCATCAAGATCCCTGTGCTCTCCGGGCTGCTCTTACAGCCACCTTTCATCTCCTTGGCTTCCCCTGCCCCTGCTCAGCTCCCTTCTGAGATGGCTGCTCACTGGCCTCCCTTCTCTTATCCTAAGATGCCTCTTTAACGCATCCCAGCACTGCTTTCCCATCCTGCCTGGTGTTCCCATCAATTCCTCCTTCTCACCACACGTCTGCCCGCTCTCCAGCAGCCCCGGTGCTCCCCTCTTCCCACTCTGCCTTTCCCCTCCTGCTCTGTGAGGTTCTTCCTGCCCGAGCCTGGGCTGAACACCAATGTGTTTCCCATCTCGTCCTTTGGCACGCTCGTGGTGTGTGTGACACCCGGCCATGGCACAAACCCAGCGGCGTCATTTCGAAGCGGAGCTCTGCTGAAACCCGCGGCGTCTCCACGGGGGCTCTGTCCACACCTCGGGATAGTGTCCCTCTGGTGCTGCGCCGAAGCCCGGGTCCTGGGTGTAATCCCTGTGCTCTCCCTTCTCAGTCACACCCGCTCACTTGTCAAAAGTGAGATTAAAATAACTTTGCACAAACTGTTTTTAGAAATCTCCGCTGGGTGTTGTGCACAACACATTTTGGGATTATTTTCGTTGTTGAGGATTTTTTTCCCCCCGTTCCCTCTCTTTTTCTCCTCCTCTCCAGCATTTGTTATCCACACTTGGGCTTTTGTCACCAAGTCCTGCCTTGAACAGCTATTACAGTCTTCAGCTTGTCATCTCCTGAGCAGCGAGGCCAAGTTAATAACAATCCATGGTGCCCTCCCTCTGCCCCGCCCTCCACACGCTGCTGGAAACATCGTCTGCTGCCTTCTCTGTACCCCCTAAACATCTCCTGCTGACTTTTGGGGTGACGGCTGCTGTTGTTCCAGAAGGAAAGCAGGTGGTGAGAGGTTGTTTTTCCAAGACCTACTTATATCCCTTGGTAGCATCTCTCCAGCTCTGACAAGGTATTTAGAATCGGAGAAGGATCCTCACACCATACAAAGCCCAGCACCAGCAGCGAAGGCTTGTGACCTTCCTGGCAGGGCGTGGAGGTGTGACATGACACCGTGTCCACGCCAGTGACGCCTGTCACCCTCTTTGTGTGCTGCCGGAGGATCCCTCCTGGCCACAGACAGCCCTGCTGAGTGTCCCGTTCCTCCCACGTGCCCACCTCCACCTGCAACAATCCTCCTTGTGCTCCATCCTCACCTGGCCCCGGGCTTTGCCGAGTGTGTCAGTGTGTGAGCAGCCCCTTCCCGCGTGGCTGACGGCCCTGGGAGCACAGGCGCTGTGGCACAGGGACGCTGCTGGCTTTGGATGTCCCCCCTGCAAGCCTTCCGCTCCTCAGGCCGCCCTTGCAGAGGCTGCTCCTGCCTCCCTGCGCACCCCAAAAGACTCGGATGGGTTTTTACTCCTTCTGGCTGTGAGTGAAGGATCTCCCTGCAACCCAGGAGGCCCTTTGGGACCCGGCAGCCTAAAAAGCAGAGCTGAAGTCTGACCGAGAGCCCGGGCATGCTGCACAAACCCGATCCTTCCTCTGGCAAACGGCCACTAGCATTTCTAGGATCCTGGAGGGTCGGGCTGAGCTGTCGGCTGGGAAACTTGTAGCGGCAGCTTCAAGTGTGGGCAAAAGCTTTTGCCTTGTCTCGAAGCGAGAAGTATAATCGGGTCAAGATTTGTCCTTGAGAAACCCCCTCAGGGTTTCCAGAGCGCTCCCCAAGGGAACATGAAGCCTTGCGTGGTGCTGTCAGTCGAGTGCTGGCTCCTTCCTCCGTGGGTGGGTGAGGGCTGGTGCTCTCAGGGCATCGCCCTGCCTGGGCTGAGCCCAATGAGCTGCCACAGTCTCTCGGTTCTCCTTTACCTTGACCCTCTCGCACTCAAGCGCTCACTGAGGCTCCCGCCTGCGTCTCCATCACCCCAAGCTCTCGTAGCCCACGTGCCCGGCCGAGCGACGGGCTGAATCAACAGAGACTGTTGGCAGAAACACGACTGAGAGATCAACCTGAGTCTGTGCTTCCCCTCCCAGGGGTCGGACCTGTCCGCAGCGAGTGCTCCAGCACCGCTTTGAACCATGAAACCCCAGACTCAAGGTGCTAGAGCTTTGCCCTGGCCTGCGGGCATTTCAGAGGCTCGCAGAGGAAAGTGGGGCTCCCACCTTGGAGCGAGTCCCACTTTTACATCTCTCCCCTCGGAATAAAGGGGGATGAGCAAATTCCCCCGTGCGCACAAGGCGGGCTGCAGAGGTTAATTAATTATTGTTTGCAAAGCACTCAGCGCTGTAGCGATGTGCACCGCAGAAAAGCTGGCGAGGAAGTGAATAATTCTGTCTTCCCAGCAGGGTGGGAAACAGTATGCGGTAAATAAAGCGAGGGCCACGCATGGGGTGGGGAGGAGGAAAGGATCCCCGGGCTGGCGCTCCCGGCGGCACCTCCGCTGTCTTTCGCCGGGGGTGGTCTGCGGATGAGGGGGACTGGGGTCTCGTGGGTGTTTCCCACCTGGTTTGTGCCTCTGGGGGGTTCCCTGGGGTCTGCTGGCAGGGGGGCGCTGGGGGAGGAAGGGGATTTGGTAGGGAAGGGAGAAAAGAGGGGTGCTCTGGGGTGGAGGGGGGGGGGATGCCTGATAAGCCACGAAGTCCTCCAGTGTCCGTTCACCGCTCTGCTCCGGCCGGGCTCTGGCGGGGATGTTCCCTTGCTGTGCACGCTCAGCCGCGACGCCGTGAGAGCACGGCTCCCACCAGAGCCATCGCCGGGGAAGCTCACACCTCACTGGCAGCCCCGTGGGGGACATATTTCTTGTTTCAAACCCAGGGGAGCAGCAGCCAGCCCAGAGGGTGCTCCCGCCACAGGCTTGGGCTGCTGGGGCCTTGCTGACCCACGGCTCCTCTCACGCCGAGGGGACGATGTTCCCGGGGAAGCTCGCCGTTCCCCCACCCGCCCACCCAGGGCTGGGAAGCCCATGAGCAAACCCTCAGCGGTTCTTCCTCCCCTGGAAAGTGGAACTGTGCAATTAAGAGAAGAACAAGCATGCCTGTCTAGCTAGAAAAACTAACGCCTTCCCCGAGCCGGAATATTTTACCGGCTCTGCTCTCCCAGAAGGATTAAGCCCCAGCCACCCCCTCCCGTATTAATTGGTTCATTTTCTTTGCACCGTGGAGAGACGCCCGGCTCTGTAACTTTAATGGCTGCCCGTGTTTTCCCCTCCAGAGCTGTTGAGCTTCCAGGGAGGTTTGAGTAAATTGTATTGTCTGCCTTTATCGATGATTTTGCAGAGAGGCCGACGAACGCCATAAATCTTCCTTGCTGCTGGGATTATTGCTAAAATAATACAAGAGAAAGAAGCCCACCCCTCCTGGAAAAAAGAAAAGCGAGTCAGGGTTCCCAGTGCGGGATGCCCCATGGTCACGCTAGCACTCACTGAGACTCGGCACAGCCCCTCTGGCCAGACGGTCCCACGCAAGGCGCCGTGGCTTTTGCCAGTGTGGATGTTGGCTGGAGGAGAGGGGATGTCCCCTGTCCTCGGACCATCCCTGTGGGGCTGGCCGACGGGCCATGGTGCCACAGGAGGTGGGTGCTGGCGGCGAGCAGGGGTGTCACTGGGTGGCTGGTGACATTTTAAAGCTGCCAGTCAGAGAGGGACCTGGGGGTGTTGGTTGCCAGCCGGCTGAACAGGAGCCAGCAGTGTGCCCAGGTGGCCAAGAAGGCCAGTGGCATCCTGGCTTGTACCAGCCCTGGCGTGGCCAGCAGGGACAGGGAAGGGATCTGAGCCCTGTGCTCGGCACTGGGGAGGCCGCCCCTCGATTCCTGGGTTCAGTTCTGGGCCCCTCACCCCAAAAGGCCATTGAATGACTCGAGCGTGGCCAGAGAAGGGCAACGGAGCTGGGGCAGGGTCTGGAGCACAGGTCTGCTGGGGAGCGGCTGGGGGAACTGGGGGGGTTCAGTCTGGAGAAGAGGAGGCTGAGGGGAGACCTCCTGGCCCTCTGCAACTCCCTGCCAGGAGGGGGCAGAGAGGGGGGATGAGTCTCTGGAGCCAAGGCCCCAGCGCCAGGCCCCGAGGGAATGGCCTCAAGCTGCCCAGGGCAGGGTCAGGCTGGCTCTGAGGAAGGATTTCTGTGCAGAAGGGGCTGTTGGGCGTTGGAATGGGCTGCCCAGGGCAGGGGGGAGTCCCCGGGATCCCTGGAGGGGTTGAAGAGTTGGGCTGCCCCAGCGCTGATGGATCTGGGGGAGTTGGGAAGGGTCAGGGTGAGGGTCATGGTTGGGCTGGAGGAGCTGCAAGGGCTTTTCCAACCCAGAGGGTTCTGGGATTTTCGCCTCCTTTGGCGCCCACACTCCCACCCATGGGGCAAGCCCCAGAGGAGCCCAGGCGACGGCTCCTTCTGGGTTAGCAAAATGCGACATGGCAGCGCTGCGATGCAGGAGCCCTGGCCTTAGCCCCTGCTGGGCAAGGGCCTCTTCATCTGACGGGTCCTTTGGGCTCTCAGCTCCTGGGTGGCTGCAGACGAGCCAGCCTGGCTCTCTGGGCCCTGGACCATGTTGCTGCTGCTGCTGCACCAGCTGTGTGGCTCCAGGCCGGCGTTACCTGCGCGGAGGATGCCTGTCCCTGCCTGAGGCTGTGGCATGGGCCAAGGTTTCAGCTGCGCTGTCCGGCCCAGAGGCCTGAGCAGGGGCTGTGAAGGGCCACGTCAGAGCTGTGCAGAGCCCTCGGACCACCGAGGGAGGAAGGGCCGAGTGCTCTGCCCCTCCACCAGCCATGGAGGGGGCTCGGTTGGTGGCTGCCATGGAGGTGTGGGGCAGGTGGGGGGTCACACGTCCCAGGGACAGGACAGGGGCTCCTCTCCCCACTCTCTGACCCACACCTCGTCCTCAGATCAACCTGAACAAAGGAGACGAGTACTGGTGGAACGCCATCCTGGAGGGCGAGGAGCAGATCGACATCGACAAGATCAACAAGGAGCGTTCCATGGCCACGGTGGATGAGGAGGAGCACGCTGTGCTGGACCGCCTCACCTTCGACTACCACCAGAAGCTGCAGGGCAAGCCCCAGAGCCACGAGCTGGTAAGTGCTAGCCACCCCGCGCCATCAGCACAGCCCTGCCACGTGCCCTCTGGCTCCTCCGTGGGTCCCATCTCTGATAAAAGGGCTGGAGCATGGGGCAGCTCACACCTCTGCTCATCTCAGAGCTCCTCCTCACCCAGCGTCCCCCCACACCTCCATTTTGGGGGGGGTGAGATTCTGCTAGTCACTGTCTTTAGCCCGCAGGCTCCTGTCTTCCCCTTCCCAGTGCCCTGGCAGGCGCCTGTGAACCCAGACCCCGCTGTGCTGGTCCCGCACCCCTGCGCTTCCCCCCGGCGCTGCCGCCTCCCCGCTCTGCTCCGGGTTCATCCCGCGCGGGTCCGGGTTCAGCCGGAGCATGGAGCCGCCCTTCACCGCCCGTCGCTGCCTTCCGGCCCCGTGTGCCCCGGGCGGGCGAGAGGGGAGGGGGTGGGTGAAGCAGGGCGGTGGTTGTGCGCCCTTGGGAATCGCTGCTGTCGTCACCCAGGGTGGAGGGGTGCCCGTTGCTGAACCCCACGACACCCTGCGGTGCATCGGGGGGGCCACACAGCCTTGACACCTGCGGGCTGAGCCCATACCCTCCGCTGGGGTGCTGGGGAGGGCGAGGCGGGGGGGTCAGCCCCGGCCTGATGGGAGCCTGTGGCCTCTTTGCAGAAGGTGCACGAGATGCTGAAGAAGGGCTGGGACACCGAGGGCTCCCCCTTCCGCGGCCAGAAATTCGACCCCTCCATGTTCAACATCTCCCCTGGTGCCGTGCAGTTTTGACGGCGGTGAAAAGCCAAGAACCGAAGTGGGGAGAGGAGAAACCCACCCGGACACCCACCCGGGACCCTCGCACCCGACTCTGGTGATCGTAACCCCCTCGCCAGCCCCCTCCCAGCACCCTGCGCCGGCACCGGGCCCGGCGGTTTGCTCTGCGTGCGGGGAAACCTGGCGAATGCAGATTTACGTCCCGTCACCAAGGCAACCCGAGCGGCTGGGACCCTTCTCCTCTCCTCGCCTCGCGCTGGCGACGGCTCTGTTGTTTTTCCGGAATTAGACGGAGCTCGTTGGGTGACATAATTATTATTTCTGGTGGCTGAGGATGCTTCTTTTTGGGCTTCTGGGGGTGCAGATCCCTCCCCGCCCTGGCAGTGGGGCTGTGCTCTCCGCAGCCCCGGGTACGGGCAGCGGGGATGGGAGGGGGCATGTGGGGGGAGAGCCTGTCCCTGCCTGCGCCCTGCCTGCCTGGCACCCCCAACTCCCCTTGCTGGGCCCTGCTCTGGGGTCTCCAGTGCTGCGGGGGTGGGGGGGTGTGTTCTCCCGGGTTCACCCCACTTCAGCCCATCGCTGGAGGGGGTCTGGGGTACACCGGAGCCCCCCCGCCAGCCCCTGGGGTTTGCTTCCCCCCTTCCTCTGGGGGGTGGGCAGGGAGCAGTGGGGCTGTCACCCACAAAACCACAGGGGGGGAGGGGGTCCTTGCAGGGGCTACAGGCCCGGCCCTCATGGCCACCAGCCCCCCCATACCAGTGGGCAGTAGCCCCAGAAGTGGAGCTTCCTCAGCATGGCACGTTGGGGGCTGGGAGGGGGGGACATGGGAGCCCTGGGGTCCCCCCCACGCCCAGCCTGGCTCGTGCAGCTTCCCAGCAGCCCCCACCATGGGGTGTGTGGGCTGGGGGTCCCCAGCCATCACCTTGCACCCCCCCCCCCACCCTTTCCCCTTGGTTTGCAATAAACACGTTTCTCGAGCGCGGGGCCTGCGATTGATTCGGTGCCACCACCCCGGGGGGACCCGTGTGCCCCGACCCCCCCAGCTCCACCGCACTTAAAGGTTGGGGACGGGGACACCGGAGGGGAAAGTCTGCAGGTGGCCCCTCATGTCCCCCGGGGGGGGCCCTGGGGGCGGGGTCACACCCTCACCATGGCGGGGGCTGGATTTTGGGGTCCTCTGGGGGGGGGGGGGGGGGGGATGTGGGATCCCAGGGTGAGGGGTCTGGATTTGGTGGGGTGGGCACCAGCTGCCTGGTGGTTTGTTGGGGGTGCCGACCTCGGGGTCTCGCCCCACTGCTCCCCACCTCCCTGTGTCCCCCCCCCCGCCATCTCCACCGCGCCGGGCGCCGAAATCTCTCACTGGCGATGCACAAATAGAAGCGGGCTCGGCGCAGGCCCCCACGGCCGCCCACGGTCCCCATGGCAACGGCAGCGCCAGCCGCCAGCCGCCCACCCGCGCTCGCCCCGCGCCCCGGGGTGGGCACCCGCCTGCCCGCGCCCCCCCACGCCACCCACCCCCCCGTGACGTGTGTCCACGGGAAGGGGGGCAAGGACCCCCGTGTCCCAGCACCCCGGCCAGGCCCTGGGGCTGCTGGTGGCCTCTTGTGTGTCCCCCACCCCCAAAAAAAGTGCTGCCCACCCCCCCCAGCAAGCTTCTGGCATTGTGGGGCTTCAAGGTGCCCTTGGGGGAGGTGGGGGGGAAGATTTTTGCCCCCTCAGCCCCCTCTCGGGTGTTTTCCTTGGCGGGGGGGTCGGAGCCTGGAGGGGTTGTTTGGGGTGACATTGGTGCAGGGGAGGGGGGATTGGGGGGAGCATAAGGGGGGTATCCCCGGGGGGGGTGCAGTGAGGGTGGCGGAGGGGGTGGATGTGGGGTTCTCGGGGTGGGGGTGTCTGGATATTGGGGCCTTTGGGGAGGGATGAGGGATCCCCGGACGGGGGGAGCGGATTTGGGGCCCTTGGGGGGGATGTGGGATCCCTGGGAGGGGTTCGGGATATGGGGGCGCTTTGGGGGGGGGGGGGATGTGTGTGTGGGGATTTGGGATAAAGGGGTCTCGGGGGTGGATCTGGGTATGGGAGAAAGGAGCATCCCCGCGGGGTCCTGGGGGGTCCAGCCCCGGGCGGGGGGGGATGCGGCTGCGAACCGGCGTGTGGGGGCGATCCGAGGCGGGGGGGGCGCAGGGTGGTCCCCGGCGCGGGGGCAGGTCCGAGGCGGGGGGTACCCCGGGGAAGGGGGGGCTAAAGGGGAGGGGGTGGGGGATCCCAGCCGGGGCGCGGGGGGCGGCGGGGGCTGTCCCGGGCTGGTGCCTCCCCCGGCCGGTGCCTCCCCCGGCCCGGCAGCGCCTCCTCCCGCCCCCCCGCGCCAGGCGGAGCCGGAGCCGGAGCGGAGCCGGTGCCGGGGCGGCTCATTGCGGCGCGGCGCGGCGGCAGCATGGCCACCACCGTGCCCTGCACCCGCTTCACCGACGAGTACCAGCTCTACGAGGAGATCGGCAAGTAAGGGCCGCCGGCACCGGCACCGGCCCCGGCCCCGGGCACGGCCCCGGCCCCGGCCCCGGCCGCGGGCGGAGCGCGGGGGGCGGCGGGGGGCGGCGGGGGGCGGGGGGCCGCTGCCCGGGGCTCCGGCCGCCGCTCGGTGCAGACGTGACGCATCCCCCCCCCACCGCGGGACGGGGCACCCGGGATCGGCCCCCCCCCCCCCCCCCCCGCGCCGGTCCCCCACCCCGGGACCGGCCCTACCCGGCCCCCCCCCGCCCCCCCCCCCCGCCCCGTACTGCCCTCCCCCCGGTACTAGCCCTGCCCCCCC
Source organism: Athene noctua (assembly GCF_965140245.1). Lineage (NCBI taxonomy): Eukaryota > Metazoa > Chordata > Aves > Strigiformes > Strigidae > Athene > Athene noctua. The sequence goes on along the minus strand of NC_134064.1, from coordinate 1,309,227 downwards.
ATACCGCGCCCCCCCTTATACCGCCCGACACCCCGGTCCGGTACCTGCCCCCCACTCCCCAGCAATCCTCCCCCCCGGCCCTGGCCGCAGGGACCCCTGGGCCCTACAGCCCCCCCCGGCGGCCCGGACCCCCCGCTTCTTCGGGGTCACCCCCGTCCCCAGAGACCCCCCCCAGTCCCTGCAGCCCCCTTATTCCCCACGGACCCCCCACCCTATGGACCTCTCAGGCTTTCCTGGCCCCCCCCGGTCCTTATCTATGCCCCAGACCCCCCTAATCCTTCCAGATCCCCCCCCCAGTCTGCAATCACCCATCCCTAGGGACGCCCCCAGTCGTTACTGCTGCCCTTGACCCTATGGACCCCCCAACCGTATAGACCCCCCCTCTCCATCTCCCCTGACCCCCCAGCACTCCTGCTCCCGCCCCTGGCCCCCACAGCCCCCCAGTCCTCACAGCCCCCCTTGCTCCTAGAGACCCCCCCATCCTCACAGACCCCCAACATCCCCCGGTCCTTACAGCGTCCCTGGTCCTTACAGACCCCACCAAACCCCCCTTACCGACCCCCCCCCCCCAGCCCTTATAGTCATGGGGGTCCTTATAGACCTCCCACCCCCCCCAATCCTGACAGACACCCCCACCCCGAGTCCTTAGAGCCCCCCCGGTCCCTACAGACATCGCTCATCCTCAGACCGTCCTTGAGTCTCCACAGGCTCCTGCTCCTTTTAGACATCCCCCCCCCATCCTCCAGGTCCCCCTCGCCCCCCACCCCTATAGATACCCCGATCTCTGCACGCGCCCCCATCCCTACAGACCCCTCATCCATATCTCCCCTCTGGTCCTGACAGACCCCCCTCATCCTCCCGCCCCCCCCAGCCCCCGTTAGACCCCTTTGGGCCTTATATAACTCCCCAAATCTGCTCCCCGCCCCCCCCGCTGGTCCTTATAGACGCCAGCCCTTCTGGACCCCCCCTAATGCCTAAAGCCCCCCAGGTGCCCCCTGCCCCCCCGCGGGTCCTTCGCCCCCCGCCCCGCCCCCCCCCCCGTGTCCATGACCCCCCCCCGGGGCAGGTGTTGAGGGGAACTGAGGAGGAGCTTGTTTTGGGGGGGCTCATTTTCTCCCAAGGGGCGAGGGGGGGTGTCAGATTCCACACACCCCCCCCCGCCCCGAGCCACACGCAGGGTTGGGAGGGGGTAAAACGGGTGGGGGTGGTAAAACGGGGGAGGGGGGGGGCAGGAGCGAGCAGTCCTCGTCGGGGGAGGGGGGGGATGCGCCCCCCCCATAGCGAGGGGGACATTTTTCAGGGTAGACGTGGTCCCTTTGGGGGTCCCTTTGGGGGGGGGACGGACGTGGAGCCATCGGGGGCTCTTCCCTCGCTCTCTCCAAAATCCAGCCCGTCCTGGTTGCCATGGCAACGTGATTCCCCCCCCCCTTCCCTCCGTGTCACCCGCCAGCCACCGCGCGCGCGCGTGTGTGTGTGTGTGTGTGTGTCCGTGTCCGTGTGTCCCCGTGTCCGTGTGTCCCCTCCTGCCGGGGCTGTCGGGGACATCTGCCCCTGGCCGGTGGGGAAACTGAGGCACAGACTGGGGGATGGGGAGGGCCAAGACAGCCCCTCCCGCAGGCGCCGCCACCCACCGTGTCCCTCTGGGGCCGCCCGGGGGGGCCGCGGGGTGCCAGGCCCTGGGGAGCTGCCCCTTGTCCCCCCCCGGCGGTGGCAGGTGTCCCCCCCCGCCCCGTCCCGGCCGGCGCGTGGCTCTGGGTGTCCCGGGACGCGGGGACCCGCTGCGGTGACAGGGGCTGGCCCGGCCCCCAGCGCCCCCCCGCGGGACCCTCGGCGTGGGGGACGGGCGGGCTGGGGGGGAGGGGGGCTGTGTCTCGCGAGGGTCCCCTCTGTGTCCCCTCCCGGCAGAGCGGGGACACCCGCAGCCCCTGGGGACCCCGGCGGGCAGGGGACGGGCAGGGACGTTGGTCCTGGGAGGGGACCAGTGGTGGTGGCACCGGGAGGGGCTGCGGGTGACGGGGCACCGCTGCCGGCCACGGCCACGGCCACGGCCACGCCGGCCCTGGCCCCGGCCCCGGGGGGGCCGCTGGGTCCCGGTGCCCCCCCCGTACCCACAGCCGGGCCCTGTGCCCGCCGCCACCGCCACCATGGCCACCATGGCCACCGCCATCCGGGCCACCCGCTGTCCCCATGGCAACGGGCTGCCGGTGCCGGATCCTTCCCTCGACCCTCCGTGACGCCGCCCCCCCCCCAGCGCCCCCCCCGCGCCCCCCCAGCACCCCCCCAGCACCCCCCATCCACGGCCCCGGCCATGCCCGCGGGGTGTTGTGCGCGCGCGCGTGTGTGTGTGTGTGTGTGTGTGTGTGTGTGTGTGTGCGCGTGTGTGTCGGGTGTCCCCCCCCCGGTGTCGGGGTTCACCCTCCGGGTGCTGAGTCACGGCCGATGCAGCCCCCGGCCAGGGGGGTGCTGAGTCACGGGGGGGAGCCCCCTGCCCCGCCCCGGGCCTGGTTTTGGGGTGGGGGGGCTGAGGCAGGCGGGGGGTGCTCAGCCTGTCCCCGTCCCCAGGGGGGCTTTCTCGGTGGTCCGGCGCTGCGTCAAGCTCTGCACCGGCCATGAGTACGCCGCCAAGATCATCAACACCAAAAAGCTCTCTGCCAGAGGTAGGACCCCCCCGCACCCCCGCCAGCTCCCCTGCGCCGGGCGCCCCCGTGGCCACCCCCCCAGTCACCCCAGCGCCCGTGGTGACACCTGCGGCACCCGTGGTGGTCGCTGGGGTGGGGGCTGGATCCGGCCTTCACCCCCCCAGTGCCTTCTGCTGCCCCACGGGGGGGTTGTGTGTGTGTGTGTGTGTGTGTGTGTGTGTGTGTGTGTGTGTGTGTCCCTGCGCTGCCCCTCTGCGCCCCACAGTGTCCCGGGGTCCCCTGGGGGGGGTGCACGTGTGAGCAGCCAGCGCGCGCGCGTGTGTGTGTGTGTGTGTGTGTGTGAGCAGGGGGGTGTGCAGTGTGTGTATGTGCAGGGGGGGTGTGCACGTGTGTGCAGTGCGTGCCCAGTGTGCACATGGGGGGGTGCGTGTTCGCACAGGTGTGTGTGTGATGTGTACCTGGGGGGGTGTGCACACGCGTGTGCAGTGCATGTCCAGTGTGCACCTGGGGGGTGTGCACACGCGTGTGCAGTGCATATCCCGTGTGCCCATGGGGGTGTGTGCACGGGTGTGTGTGTTCACACAGGTGTGAGTGGGGGGGGTGTGTGTGATGTGTACATGGGGGGGGGGGTGTGCAGTGCGTGTCAGATGTGCACATGAGTGTGTGTGCACATGTGTGCAGTGTGTGTCAGTGTGCACATGTGTGTGCAGTGTGTATCCATTGTATACACAGGTGTGTGAGCACACGTGGGTGTGCAGTGTGTGTACACGTGTGTGCAGTGCATGTCCAGTGCGCACATGGGGATGTGTGTGTGCACGTGTGCAGTGTGTGTATACACGGGTGTGTGCACACGTGTGCAGTGTCTGTATGTGGGTATGTGTACATGTGTGTGCAGTGTGTCTGCATGGGTGTGTGCGCACATGTGTGTGCATGCGTGTGTGTGCACATTGTGTGTGCATGGTTGTGTGCATGCACACATGAGCTCTGTGTGTGCACACAGGTGTGAGCAGTGTGCGCGCGTGTGTGTGTGCATGAGGGTGTGTGCATGCACACGTGTGTGCAGTGCGTGTCTGATGTGTACACGGGGATGTGTGCACATGTGTGTGTATGGTTGTGTGTGCACACATGTGAGCTCTGTGTGTGCACATGGGTGTGAGCAGTGTGTGTGCACATGTGTGTGCAGTGTGTAGATGGGGGTGTGTGCACACGTGTGAGCTATGTGTGTACACACGTGTGTGCAGTGCATGTCTGTTGTATACACGGGTGTGTGCTGTGTGTGCATGAGGGTGTGTGCATGCACACGTGTGTGCAGTGCATGTGTGCATGATTGTGTGGTTCACAGGTGTGAACTGTGTGTGTGTTTGGGGGGTGTGTCTGTGGACATGTGTAAGCTCTGTGTGTGCACACGTGTGTGTGCAGTGTATGTGTGCATGGGGGGGTGTGCACGTGCAGGTGTGCACAGTGTGTGTGTGTGTTTGTGGGGGTGCGCACACACGTGAGCAGTGGGGGGGTGCACAGGTGTGTGCACGCCCAGTTATGTGTGTGCTCCGTGTGCGTGGGGATGTGTGCACAGGTGTGAGCAGGCAGAGTGTGTGCGTGCGTGTGCGTGTGTTGTGTCAGTGGGTTCATGGGTGTGCGCACACATGTCAGCTGTGTGTGTGCATAACGTGTACGCAGGTGTGTGCACTGCACGTGTGGGGAGTGTATGTGAGCACACGTGTGAGCAGGGCGTGTGCGTGCACCTGTAGTGTGTCATGGGGTGTGTGCACACCTCAGCAATGGCTGGCAGGGGGTGTGTACACACCTGAGTAGCGTGTGCAGGTGTGGGACGTGTGTGTGCACAGTGTGTGGGGGTGTAGTTGTGTGTGCACATGTGAGCAGGCAGTGTACGGCTGCACTGAGCACGTGGGGGTGTACTCTAGGTGTGTACACACGTGTGTGCGTGTACCTTGGCCACGGCTCTGTGTGTGTGTGTGTGTGTGTGTGTGTGCGCACAGCTGTGAGCAGTGTGTGTTTGCTCTGTGTGAGCTACAGTGTGCGTGGGGGGTGTGTGTGCACATACACACACGTGTGCAGGTTGTGTCTGTGTGTGCTGGACACGGGGGGTTTGCACACGTGTGTGCAGGGGGGGTGTGTGCGCACATGTATGTGCAGGCGGGGTGGGGTGTGTGTTCGTGTCTATACATGTGTGTGTACACACGCACACGTGTGTGGGCGGTGTGTGAGCAGGCACACACCCCTGTCCGTGTGTCTGTGTGCCCCCGCCCTGCCTGCCCCTGCCCGACCCCCCCAGGCAGCAGCGGGGCTGGGCCGGCGCCTGCGTGTGCAGGGACAGCCGGACACAGGGACAGCCGGACACAGGGACAGCCACACTCGTACAGTGGCAGACGTGTCCCCGTGTGCACACACGTACGGCCACACGCAGGTACAGCCGCACACACACAGGTACAGTCACACACGCAGGTACGCTCGCGTGCACACACAGGTACAGCCACACACACACAGGTACGCTCGCCCACAGAGGTACAGCCACGCACACACACAGGTACAGCCACGCACACACACACAGAGCTACACTCATGCACACATGCAGACACACACACACACACACAGAGGTACAGACACACACACACACACACACACAGGTACACTCACACGCACACACAGGCACAGCCACCCACACAGAGGTACAGCCATACAGACACACAGAGGTACACTCGTGCACACACACAGGTACAGCCGCACACACACAGGTACACTCGTGCACACACACAGAGGTACACTTGTGCACACACACAGGTACACTTGTGCACACACACAGGTACAGCTGCACACACACAGGTACACTCGTGCACATACACAGGTACACTTTTGCGCATACACAGGTACAGACACACACACACAGGTACACTCGTGCACACACACAGGTACAGCCGCACACACACAGGTACACTCGTGCACACACACAGGTACACTCGTGCACATACACAGGTACAGCCGCACACACACAGGTACACTCGTGCACACACACAGGTACACTCATGCACAGGTGCAGGTACACTCATACACACAGAGGTACAGCTGCACACACACAGTTACACTCGCACACGCAGGTACAGGTGCACACCCTGGTACAACTGCGTGGATGTACAGCTGCACACGGGTACACCTGTACGTAGGGACAGCTGCACGCAGAGCTACAGCCGCACACCACAGGTACAGCCGCACACAGGCACGCCCGCAGAGAGCGGCACACCTGCACACAGGTGCACAACTACACATACTACCCCCCTCTCAATCTACAACCACACAAACATCCACACGCCCCTTGCCATGCAAACGCGACCACACACGTGCACAACCACGCACACGTACAGCCACGCATCCTCGCGCACCCCCCCTGTGTGCACACCCATCCATACACGCACAAACACGCAGCTGCACCCCCCCCCCCGCACGACCGCGTGCACACACGCCGGTGCAGCCACACCCGCACGTGCACACCGCAGACACACCCCCGCTCCCGTGTGCACACCTGCACACACCCGCACCCCCGCGCACTCACACGTGGGCGCCTCTGGGCTCCTCGGGCGGGGGGTGGGTGCCCCTGCGGGGGGGCCGGGGGTGCTGCGGGGGCCCCGGTTGACCCGTGTCCCCTCAGACCACCAGAAGCTGGAGCGGGAGGCCCGCATCTGCCGCCTGCTGAAGCACTCCAACATCGGTGAGCCCGCGGCACGCTGCGGCCACCCGGGGACAGGCTGCGGCCACCGCGGGGCGCGCGGGGGGGGCACGCTGGGGGCTCACCCGGGGCCGCGTGGGGGCTCACCCCTGGGGACCATCCCCGGGACGTGCTGGCGGGGGGGGGGGGGATGCTGAGTGGGTGCCCCCCTGGGGACGTGGCGGGGTCCTACCCTTGGGGTGCTGCCGGGGCCGCGCCGGGTGCCCCCTGGTTGGTGCGGGGGGTGGGGGCGAGGGCCGCGTGTGCCACGCGTGGCGGGTGGGGGGACCGCGGGGCTGAGCCCGTCCCCGTCCCCGTCCTGTCCCCGCAGTGCGGCTCCACGACAGCATCTCAGAGGAGGGGTTCCACTACCTCGTCTTCGACCTGTGAGTGTGGCCGGGGGGCAGGGAGGGAAGCCGGGGGGGGGTTTGGGGGTGTCCCGGGGGTGGGGGGGCGCGGGGTGACGCGGTGGCCTGGCTGCGTTGCAGGGTGACCGGCGGGGAGCTCTTCGAGGACATCGTGGCGCGGGAGTACTACAGCGAAGCCGATGCCAGGTGAGCCCCCGCGCCCCCCCAAACCTCCCCCCCTCCCCAAACCCCGCTGGACACCCCAGTGCCCCTCCCGGGGGGGGGGGCGGGGAGCTGCAGGGATGGGGCAGCTCCAGCAAGGCAGGCAGGGGGGGCACCCAGGGGGTGCAGGGGGTGCCCCCCCATTACCGTACCCCCCCCCCCCACCGGCTCCATCCTGCTGCCAGGTGCTTGGTGGGGCCCCCCCTCACATCCCCCCTCTCCCCCCCCGACCACTCCATGCTCTTCCCCTCTGCCGCTGAGGCCTGGCGCTGTCATGACATGTGCTGGGGGGGTGGGGGGGGAGCAGGCGGGGGGCCCTCAGGGCCCCCCCCCCGTGCTGGTACCGAGCCCCCACGCCCTGTGTGCCCGCCGTGTGCCCGTCCCCGTGGTCTCTGGGCTTTCACAACATTGTTTCTTCCCCTCTCTCGTTCCCCCCATCTCCGCCCCCTCCCCGTCCCCTTGTCCCCCCCCCCCAACCCCGTACCCCCCCCCTCGCTCCGTCCGTCCCTCCCTTCCATCCCCCCCCATCCCTCCCTGTCTCCCATCACGCGTCGCTCGGGCTCTGTGCGTGTCCGTGTGTCCGTCCGTGTGTCCGTCTGTCCCACCGCTGCCCCCCCGCTCGCTGCCCCCCCCCCCTCTTGCCCTGGCACCCCCTTCCCTGTGTTTTGCCTCCTGATGCTCCACCTGCCCCCCAACCTGCCCTTCCTGCCCCCCCCCCCCCCCGGCCCCGGCTCCCTCTGGCCCTGGATCCTCCCATCACCCCTCTCCTGCCCCCCCCCATCCTGCCCCCCCACTCCCATCCCTTTCCTCTCCATCCTGACCCCCCCACACACACCCTTTACCCCCCTCACCCCACATCCTGCCCCCCCTCCCACCCCCTGCCCCCCTCCTGCCCCCCATCCCATTCCTCTCCATCCTGACCCCCCTTCACACCCCTTTTACCCGCTCCTGCCCCCCCGCCCCCCCGTCCCTCCATCCTCCCCCCACCCCCTGCCCCCGCCCCCCGCCCCCGCCCCCCCGTTTTGTTTTGCAGTCACTGTGTCCATGAGCTATTAGCACGCGTTTCTCCCACCCATCACTTTGCCCCTGTGCAGAGGGAGCCGCAGGTCAGTATAACGGGGGGGGCCGGGGGGGCCGTGCCCCCCGCGCTGCCCCCACCCGCCGGAGCATCCCGCTTCCCGGCCCCCCCGCTCCCCTTGCTGGGACCCCACTTTGGGGCTCTCTCCTCCCTCCTTTTTCTGCCCCCCTTCCCCCATTTTTTGACCCCTCCCTTTGCAGGGAGGCTCCCCCCCCCCTCCCCCCCCCGCCATGCCCCAGCACCCCCAGCCAGGCGGGCCCCCCCCCTTCACCCCCATTTCAGCCTCTCATTCCCCCGCTCCTTCCCTCTTTCTTTCTTGTCTCGTCTCCATCCGCCCCCCCGCACCCCCCACCCCCCCGCCCTGTGAGTCCTGTCTGGGGGACCCGTGTCCGGGCAGCAGCAGGGCTGGGGGGCGCAGGGGGGGTCCCGTGTGGGGGCGGGGGCACAGCAGCACCATTCGGGTGACCCCCACGGGTCAGCAGCACCCCTGACGGGCACCCTCCAGGCAGTGACCCCCCCCGCCGGGGGTGACCCCCCCGCCGCAGGCAGGAGCGTGGGGGGGTGCCAAGCTCAGCACCCCCCCCCCCAGTACAAAATCACTGCTTGGTTTTGTAGGGTCCCCCCCAGGGTGCAGCGGGATGTGTTGGGGGGGGTGGGGACACCCCCCCCCAGCAAGGGGGTGTGGGAGGTGGTGGGGGGAGGGGCAGCGTGCCCCTGACCCCCCCCCGCCGTTTGCACGCAGCCACTGCATCCAGCAGATCCTGGAGGCCGTCCTCCACTGTCACCAGATGGGGGTCGTCCACAGGGACCTCAAGGTGAGTGTGTCCCCCCCCGGCCCCGTCTGTCCGTCCGTAGGGTGCTTCTCCCCCCCCCCAGGCCTTGGGGTCCCCGCAGCGTGGGGAGGGGGGCGCCCTGCCTCGGTGGGTCCCCAAGGTGGGGGACTGAGCTCCCCCTGGGGATGGGGGGGTCCCCCTCTGCTCTGAGTAACCCCCAGCTGCCATTTCCCCTGCCTGGGGGTGCGTGTGACACCCCCCCCTCAGTCACAGCACACTCTGTGCTCGCTGTGACCCCCCCGCATCGCACCCAGATCCCCCCTTTGGGGTGCGGGGGGGGGGACATGAGCAGGGTGGGAGATGGGGATGTGTGCGGCGGGGGGGTTGAGCTGGGCTGGGGGGGCTCGGGCCTGGCAGACGGGCAGGACCCCCTCGATGACAGCTGCAAAGCCCACCCTCTGCTTCCCCCCCCCGACCCCCCCGCCGGATCCTCCTGTCCCCCCCTTCACCCCGCGCCCGGCAGCCGGAGAACCTGCTCCTGGCCAGCAAGTGCAAAGGGGCGGCGGTGAAGCTGGCTGACTTCGGCCTCGCCATCGAGGTGCAAGGGGATCAGCAGGCCTGGTTCGGTGAGTGCCCCCCCGTGCCCCCCCGCGCCCCCCCCGCCGCCCACCGCGGCTCAGCCCCGCTCCCCCCGCAGGTTTCGCCGGCACGCCCGGCTACCTCTCGCCCGAAGTGCTGCGCAAAGAGGCCTACGGCAAACCCGTGGACATCTGGGCATGCGGTAAGAGGCGATCCCTGCCCGATCCCTGCCCGATCCCTGCCTGAACCCTGCCTGAACCCTGCCTGATCCTGCCTGATCCTGCCCGATCCCTGCCCGATCCCTGCCCGAACCCTGCCTGATCCCTGCCTGAACCCTGCCTGAACCCTGCCTGATCCTGCCCGATCCCTGCCCGAACCCTGCCAGATCCCTGCCTGAACCCTGCCCGAACCCTGCCCGAACCCTGCCCGATCCCTGCCCGATCCCTGCCCGATCCCTGCCTGATCCCTGCCCGATCCCTGCCCGATCCCTGCCTGAACCCTGCCTGATCCCTGCCAGATCCCTGCCCGATCCCTGCCCAAACCCTGCCTGATCCCTGCCTGAATGCTGCCTGATCCCTGCCCGATCCCTGCCCAACCCCTGCCCAAACCCTGCCTGAACCCTGCCTGATCCAACCCAATCGCTGCCCGGTCCTACCCAGTTCCTACCTGACCCCTGCCTGGTCCCACCCCGATCTCCATCCTCATCCCATCCCGATCCCCATCCCACTCCCTTCCCAGCCCCATCCCATTCCCATCCCAGTCTCCCCCTGGTCCTCACCCCAGTTCCGTGCTGGATCCCTGCTCCTGTCCCAGCCCTGTCCCAGTCCCCGTCCTGATCCCATCCCAGTGCCCCTCCCGGGGCCACCCTGGGCCAAGTGGCTACCACAGGGGCCGGTGCCATCCTGGCAGCACTGAGGGGCTGGTGTGGGGCCAGGCCAACTTGGGGACACGCCTGTCCCTGGCTGGGGCCGGGGGGAGCCCCAGGGGGGCCAGGGGTCCCCGTCCCCCAGCCCTGACCCCACTCTCCCTCGCCCAGGCGTCATCCTGTACATCCTGCTGGTGGGCTACCCGCCGTTTTGGGACGAGGACCAGCACAAACTCTACCAACAGATCAAGGCCGGTGCCTACGATGTAAGTCCCTGGTGCCAGGCACCCCCTGCGCTGTGGCCAGCCAGCCTGTTAACTCTGGAACCTACTGAGGAACACTACAGCTAATCACCACCAGGCAAAGCCAGGGGGATGGCTTTGGGCCACAGCTCTGGTGGCTGCCTGGGGACACGTGGGGCAGTGGAGGGACACAGGCGCTGTGGGGCTGCCCCTCCCCAGCCGTCACCCCCTCTGTTGCCATCCCCCCCCTCCCAGTTCCCTTCGCCCGAGTGGGACACAGTCACCCCCGAAGCGAAAAACCTCATCAACCAGATGTTGACCATCAACCCTGCCAAGCGCATCACAGCCCACGAAGCCCTCAAGCACCCGTGGGTCTGCGTAAGTGCAGTGTCCACCCCGGCTCCCGGTGTGTCCCCCCCCCCGGCTCCCAGTGTCCCCCCCACAGCCAAGGGGGGGCTGCCAGCGCCTGGCACTGACCCCCCCTGTCCCCTGCAGCAACGCTCCACCGTGGCCTCCATGATGCACAGGCAGGAGACGGTAGAGTGTCTGAAAAAGTTCAACGCCCGGAGGAAGCTCAAGGTGAGGGTTCCCCCCCCGCCCAGCACCGTCCTGCCCTTCCTCGGCGGGGCACATCCTGGCCGTGGCCACCGTCCCATCCCTGTGGCACCCAGCGCAGCAGGGTCCAGTCCTGCCCCCCCTCCACCCCCCCAGCCCACCCAGCCCAGGGCCTCATCCTGATCCTCCCCCCTTGCAGGGCGCCATCCTCACCACCATGTTGGCCACCAGGAACTTCTCAGGTAAGGGGGGGCTCCCGCTGGCCAGGGGGGGCTGGGGGCCGCAGCCCCCCAACCCGCAGCCCCCGCCGAGGCCGGTGCCCCCTTCCCCCCTCTCTCTGTCGCTGTCTTTCTCTCTTTTTCCCCCCCCCACCCCCCCCCCAACCCCCCTCCCCATTTTTTCCCTGTCAGCGAGGACGGGGGCGTGCGTTAGCCAAGGGGGGGGCAGGATCCAGCCCCCCCCGCCCCACGCACACAGCAGCAGGTAGTGCCCGGTCCCCGTGTCCCCCCCCTCCACTCCGGTGGCTGGCGAGGGGCGGGGGGGGGGACACGGAGTTGGGGAAAGGGGGGGGGCGGGGGGGAAACGAGGAGCAGCACCGAGGCCCCCCCCCAGGCCTGAGGCCGGGGTGACGGGCATGCCAGGACTTCTTGTTGGGAGGGGTGGGGGGGGGGGTGGGAAGGTGGGGGTCCCGGTTGCAGCCCCCCCCGCCCCCACATGCCCCCCCCCCTCCTAACAGGAGCTCTGCTCCCTTTCTCTCCTCTCTCTCTCTCTCTCCTGCCCGCCCTCTGCCCGTCTCCTGCCCGCAGTGGGCAGACAGACCACCGCTCCTCCGACCATGTCGGCGGCCGCCGCCGGGGCCCCCCTGGGGCTGGTGGAACAAGGTAGACGCGTCCGCAAAGGGCCCCCCCGGCCCCCCCCTCCCCCTGCCTCGACCCCCCCAGCCCCGCTTGGTTTCTGTGTGTCCCCTGCCCCAGATCCTTTGTCCCCATGTCCCACCCCAACAATCCTCTTCCTCTCCCCCCCGCCCCAACGGGTTTCGGGTGCCCTCCTCGGAAATCGGAGCGCATGCATGGCCCCCCCTCGCACACCCACCCCCCCCCCGCACCCCCCCACAGCCTCTCCCCCTCCCCACGGGGACCGAGAGATGCCACTGTCCCCCCTTCGCCCCCCGCGCTGTAACCCCCCGGCTGGTCCCAGGGGCGTCTCTGTGCCCCCCACCCTGCAATGCTTGACCCACCCCCCACCCCCCCCATTCCAGGGGGGCGCTGCTTGGGTGCTTGTGACCTGCTCCAGTCCCTGGCGGGGGGGACACACTGTGGTGAGACCCCCAAGGGAACCCTGGGGACCCTGCCTGGGTCATCAATGGGGAGCTGGGGCGGGGGGGGGGAGATATAATTTTTAGGGTGCCCCCCACCCCATTGCTCCCACCCCACGGCACTGCCCTTCCCCCCACACACAGGGGGGGCACACCGGTGCATGAAGGGGGGGCAAAGCAGCCGCATGTCTCATGTGCCCCCCCGTGTCCCCCCCTGTGTCTCCCAATCTGCACCCCCGCCCCCGGCATGTGGCCCACCTGCATGTGACACCCCCCCCGCCCCCCCCAACCCGCACGGCTTCCTGAGAGCTGCAGCCGGTGTTTGTGGTGCCGCGAAACACTTGGCGGGTCTTAAACCGTGTCCCCCCCCCCGATCCCAAGGGCTACAGCTGGCCCCCCCGACCCTCCCAGCTGGGGTTCCCCCCCCAGCCCCCCCCTCCCCCCCCAGTTCGGCTGTGGTTTAAACCCCCACTCTCAGCGCCCGCCTGCTTTCGGAGGAGGGACCAGGACCCTTGGGGACACCCCGCCAGGGATCCCTGTGGGGACATGGGTCTGCCGGGGGGGGCAGGGGTGTCCCCTCTCCCCCCCTCTCCCTGCCCCCCCCCCCTTCCCCCCGATTGGGTGCTGCTCTGTGCCACCCTGCTGTCACCAAACCTGTCACCGCACAGCCCCCCCACCCCGTGGTACCGGGGGGGGGGGGGGGTGTGTCCCTGAGCTTGGCCTACCGATGAGGATGCTGGAGGTGACACACACGCCCCCAGGCCACTTGTGTGTGTGTCATCGTACCCCCCCCCCCGACCCCCACTGGCCAGAGATCGCGATAGCAGTGACAGATGCTCCCCACCGACCCCCAGGGTGACACTGGGGGGGGGCACAGGGGGCCGCCCCCCCCCCCCCGGACTCAACTCATCTTTTTTATGTTTGTTTTTTTATGTTTTTCCCTTTTTCCTCCTTTTCCTCCCCGTTTCTCTCTCTCCTTCCCACCCTCCTCTCTCTCTCGCTTTCCTCTCTGCATTTCTCCAAGGTAAGCCAGCCCTGCCCCCCCCCTGTGGGGGCCATCAGGATGGGGACCCCTCCCCAAGCTCTTGTGTGTGTGTCCCAGGATGAGGACACGCCCCCCCAGGTTGGGGACACTCCCCCCAGGATGGGGACACACCCCCCCTTCGGGATGGGGACACCCCCAGGATGGGGACAACCCAACACCGGGGTGGTGGGTGCTGCTGGCACCCAAGAGGGGCATCAGGGTGGGGGTCCGGGGGAGGGGGGGTCAGGGTGGGGGACACATACACAGTGTCCTTTGTCCCCAAAGTGGGGGGAACAGCCACTGACACTCTTTCCGCCCCCCACCCCCGCAGCAGCTAAGAGCTTACTGAACAAGAAGGCGGATGGCGTGAAGGTGAGGGGCCGCGGGGGGGGGGGCTGTGGGGGGGCCGCCCCCCCCCCCATGCCGCTGAGCCCTCCTCTCTTCCCCCCCCCAGCCTCAGACCAACAGCACCAAAGGCAGCGCCGGCGTCACCAGCCCCAAGGGGACGCTCCCGCCCGCCGCGCTGGTAGGTGCCCCCCCCCGCACCCCCTTGCACCCCCCCCGGCCGGATCCATCCCGCCAGCCCATCCCATCCATCGCCATGCACCGCCCCCACCCACCCCCCCACCCCGCCTCGTCTGTCTGTCCGGCTGTCCCTGGTGTCGCTGGGGGTTTTGGCGGGGGTGGGGGGGAAGCATCACGGGGATGGGGATGGAGAGGGGGTGCAGGGTACGGGCACAGGGGTGCCCCGTCATGCAGACAAGGTGGGTGCAGGGTACGGGCACGGGGGGCTGCCCCTGCACCGCGGACAGCAAAGGGGGTGCAGGATGCGGGCATGGGGGTGCCCCCCCCACCCCGACGTGGATGGCAAGGTGGGTGCAGGGTACGGGGGCACGGGGATGCCCCGTCGCACGGACGAGGAGGTGGGTGCAGGACGCAGGCTCAGGGATGGGGGTGCTGACCGTGACCTTGATGGTAAGTGCAGGATCGGGGCACGGGGGTGCCCGGCTGGCCCAGGGGTTGCCGGATCCGGGGGTGCTCTGGCCATGCGGACAGCAAGGTGGGTGCAGGATCCGGGCACGGGGGTGCTCACCGTGACCCCACGGCTGCAGGATCCGGGCACGGGGCTCCCCAGCTGGTACCGTGAGTGCAGGATCCGGGCACGGGGGTGCTCACCGGGACCTGTGGGTGCAGGCTCCAGGCACGGGGGTGCCCGGCTGGCCCAGCAGGTGCTGGATCCGGGGGTGCTCTGGCCATGCAGACAGCAAGGTGGGTGCAGGGTCCAGGCACAGGGGTGCTCACCATGACCCTGTGGGTGCACGGGGGCGCCCAGCTGGTACCGTGAGTGCAGGATCCGGGCACGGGGGTGTGCACTGTGACCCTGTGAGTGCAGAATCCGGGCACGGGGGTGCTCACCGTGACCCCGTGGGTGCAGGATCCGGGCACGGGGCTGCCCTCCACGACCTGGCTGGCTCCTCCTTGGCCATCCACGGGGTCCCGCTGTGTCTCTCTCCCCCCACCCTGCCCCCAACTTTCTCCCCCCTTTCTCCCCCCCCTCCTCTGTCTTTCTGTGAATTAAACCATTTGGCTTTCGCTGGACTAATGACTCTCTGCTTCTCTCCCCCCTCCCTCTGCCCCTCCCCGAATCCGGTCTGGGTCTCTCTTCGCCCCCGTCCGCGTGCTGCTCGCTCCGTCGTCCCCCCACTCCGTTGTCCCCCCACCCCGGGCTCTCGCTTCCTCCCCCCCCGCCCCCCCCCCCGCCTCTGTCTCTCTCCCTTCTCCCATAGGAGCCTCAAACTACCGTAATTCATAACCCCGCGGACGGCATAAAGGTATTGCTGCCTCTCTTCCCTTCGCGCCTCGCCCGCGTTCGTTAACCCCCCCGGGGTCGTTTGGGGCCCCGCTTTCCGCCTCCATCCTCCCCCCAGCATCAGCCATGGCGCGGGGCGGGGGGGGGCTGACGTGGCGCTGGAGCGGATGAGGAATGTGCACGGGGGGCGCGGTGACAGTGGGGGCTCCCCCCCCCCCAGTGACATCCAGCATCGCCGGGGTCCTGCCGAGCCCCAGCCCGGCTCAAACCCCCCCCGACCCCGCCGGGCCCGACTCTGACCCTTCTCTGTCTGTTCTCTCCCCCTGCACCGCCGCCGTCCCGCTGGCAGGAGTCGTCCGACAGCACCAACACCACCATCGAGGACGAGGACACAAAAGGTGACGGGGGCGTGGGACGGCAGCGGGGCAGGGCTGGCACTGGCATGTACTGGGAGGGTGCTGGGATGCACTGTGTTGGCACTGGGATGCTGTTTGGTGGCACTAGGATGGAGCCAGGATGCACTGGGCTGGCACCAGGCTGCACTGGAGTGCACTGGGATGCACTGAGATGGCACCGGGATGTGATTTGATGGCACTGGGATGCACTGAGATGGCACTGGGATAGGATTTGACTGGAATGCACCGGGATGCACTGGGATGGAGCCAGGATGCACTGGGATGCACTGGGCTGGCACTGGGCTGGCACCAGGATGCACTGGAGTGCACTAGAATGCACTGAGGTGGCACTGGGGTGTGATTTGATGGCACTGGGATGGAGCTGGGGTGCACTGGGATGCACTGTGATGGCACTGGGATGTGATTTGATGGCACTGGGGTGCACTGGGATGCACTGAGGTGGCACTGGGATGTGATTTGATGGCATTGGGATGCACTGGGAGGGTACTGGAATGCACTGGGCTGGCACCAGGATGCACTGGGATGCACTGAGATGGCACTGGGGTAGGATTTGACTGGAATGCACTGGGATGCACTGGGCTGGCACCAGAATGCACTGGAGTGCACTAGAATGCACTGAGGTGGCACTGGGGTGTGATTTGATGGCACTGGGATGGAGCTGGGGTGCACTGGGATGCACTGGGATGGCACTGGGATGTGATTTGATGGCACTGAGCTGACACCAGAATGCACTGGGATGCACTGAGGTGGCACTGGGATGTGATTTGATGGCATTGGGATGCACTGGGAGGGTACTGGAATGCACTGGGCTGGCACCAGGATGCACTGGGATGCACTGAGATGGCACTGGGATAGAATTTGACTGGAATGCACTGGGATGGAGCCAGGATGCACTGGAATGCACTGGGCTGGCACCAGGATGCACTGGGATGCACTGAGGTGGCACTGGGATGTGATTTGATGGCACTGGGCTGGCACTAGAATGCACTGAGGTGGCACTGGGATGCGATTTGGTGGCACTGGGATGGAGCTGGGGTGCACTGGGATTCACTGTGATGGCACTGGGGTGTGATTTGATGGCACTGGGCTGACACCAGAATGCACTGGAGTGCACTGGGATGCACTGGAGTGGCACTGGGATGTGATTTGCTGGCACTGGGATGCACTGGGAGGGTTCTGGAATGGCACCAGGATGCATTGGAGTGCGTTGGGACGGCACTGGGATGCACTAGGAGGGTGCTGGGATGTACTGGAATAGTGCTGGAATGCGCTGGGATGGAGTTGAGATGCACTGGGCTGGCACCAGGATGCATTGGGGTGCACTGGGATGCGATTTGATGGCACTGGGATGGAGCTGGGATGCACTGGGCTGGCACCAGGATGCACTGGGATGGCACTGGGATGGCACTGGGAGGGCACCAGGATGCCTTGGGATTCACTGGGATGCACTGAGATGGCACTGGGATGCACTAGGAGGGTGCTGGGATATACTGGAATGGTGCTTGAATGCACTGGGATAGAGCTAGGGTGGACTGGGCTGGCACTGGGATGCAATTTGACAGCACTGGGCTGGCCCCAGGATGCATTGGGGTGCACTGAGGTGACACTGGGATGCACTGGGATGGAGCTGCGATGCACTGGGATGGCCCCAGGATGCATTGGGGTGTACTGGGAGGATGCTGGAATGCCATGGAATGGTGCTGGAATGACACCAGGATACACTGGATGCACTGAGATGGACTGGGATGGCACTGGGATCCATTGAGATGGTACTGGGATGCACCAGCGTGTCACTGGGATGCTCTGGGATGTAGTGGAATGGCACTGGGATCGACTGGGTTGGCACTGGGATCCGTTGAGATGGCACGGGGATGCATCAGCATGCACTGGGGTGGCACTGGGATGCAGTAGCTTAGAATGGCACTGGGATGCATTGAGATGCACTGCATCACACTGGGATGTCACTGAGCTGCACTGGAATGGTACTGGAACACACTGGGATTGTACTGAGGTCCACTGGGACACGCTAGAATTCAACAGCATGACACTGGGATGCATTGGGGTGGAACTGGCGTGAACTGGAATGTGCTGGAAGGGCACTGGGACACAATAGGCTGACACTGGGTTGCAATGAAATGCACTGGGATGGCCCTGAGATGTACTGGTGTAAACTGGGATGTAACTGAGGTGTAATGGAATGCACTGGAATGGTGCTGGAATGTACTGGGGTGTACTGGGAAGCAGTAGGATTGCACTGGGGTGGAACTGGGGCATATTGGAATGCACTGGGATGTATTGGAGTGCACTAGAGTGGCACTGGGATGCACTGGCATGCACTGGGATGCAATAGGATCGACTGGGATGTGTTGTGATGCACTTGCATGGAACTGGGATCTCTTGTATTACACTGGGATGGTACTGGGATGCACTGGAATGGCACTGAGACACAGTGGGGTGGCACTGGGAGATACTGGTATGGAACTGGATGTATTGGGATGCACTGGAGTGGTGCTAGGGTATACTGGGACATGCAGGGGTAACACTGGACTGTACTGAGAAGCACTGGGACATGCTGGGCTGGCACTGGGATGCCTGAGCATGCTGGGAGGGCACTGGGATGGCACTGGGCAGCACTGGGATGTGCTGGGAGGACACAGGGCCCCTGGGGCAGGGGGATGCTGCTACTGGTGTGGCAGAGCTGCAGGGGCCGGGGTGTGCAGAGGTCCCTCTGTCCGTCCCCATGGTCCGTGTGTCTGTCCCTGTGGTCTGTCTGTCCCTGTGTCTGTCCCCATGGTCCCTCTGTCTGTCCCCATGCCCCCCCCATGTGTCCCTTCTCCATGTCCCCCCCGACAGTGCAGCCACCCATCCCCACACCCCGTGTCTGTCCCTCTCCCCCTGCTCCCCCATCTCCCCCGTCCCCCCCGTCCCCCCCACCCCAGGGACCCCCAGCGCAGGGATGGGGCCGGGCAGTGGCGCTGACACCGGCCGTGTCCCCCCCCAGCCCGCAAGCAGGAGATCATCAAGATCACGGAGCAGCTGATCGAGGCCGTCAACAACGGGGACTTTGAGGCCTACGCGTGAGTGGGGACCCGCGGGTGGGGCCGGGCAGGGCCAGGCAGGGCAATCCGGGCTTGTACCAGCCCTGGCGTGGCCAGCAGGGACAGGGAAGGGATCTGAGCCCTGTGCTGGGCACTGGTGAGGCCGCCCCTCGCTGAGTGGGTTCAGTTTTGGGCCCCTCACCCCAAAAAGGCCATTGAATGACTCGAGCGTGGCCAGAGAAGGGCAACGGAGCTGGGGCAGGGTCTGGAGCACAGGTCTGCTGGGGAGCGGCTGGGGGAACTGGGGGGTTCAGTCTGGAGAAGAGGAGGCTGAGGGGAGACCTCCTGGCCCTCTGCAACTCCCTGCCAGGAGGGGGCAGAGAGGGGGGATGAGTCTCTGGAGCCAAGGCCCCAGCGCCAGGCCCCGAGGGAATGGCCTCAAGCTGCCCAGGGCAGGGTCAGGCTGGCTCTGAGGAAGGATTTCTGTGCAGAAGGGGCTGTTGGGCGTTGGAATGGGCTGCCCAGGGCAGGGGGGAGTCCCCGGGATCCCTGGAGGGGTTGAAGAGTCGGGCTGAGCCAGCGCTGAGGGATCTGGGGGAGTTGGGAACGGTCAGGGTGAGGGTCATGGTTGGGCTGGAGGAGCTTCAGGGGCTTTTCCAGCCTCGATGATTCTGGGATTCTGTGGGCTGGGCAGGGCCAGGCAGGGTGGGGTGGGGCTGCTGCTCACCCGCTGCCTTGCAGGAAGATCTGCGACCCCGGGCTCACCTCCTTTGAGCCCGAGGCCCTGGGCAACCTGGTGGAGGGCATGGACTTCCACCGCTTCTACTTTGAGAACTGTGAGTGCCTGTGCCCTGCCTGCACCCTGCCTGTGCCCGACCCAGCGTGTGTGTCCTCTCCCTGTCCCCTGCCTGCCCAATCCCTCCCCATCCAGCCTGTCTCCCTGCCTGTCTCCTTTGCTGACCCCTGCCTGTCTCCTGGCTACCTGCTTAGCTGTCCATCCTCTTGTCCTGCCCATCCTCCTGCCTGTCCCCTGTCTGTCTGGTCATTGGTCTCTGTCCCGCAGCCCTGCCCCCCCCCGGCCTGGCAGTCCCCTGCCTGTTTGCCTTACCCGTCCCTGTCTGCCCCCCACCTGCCTGCCAGGCAGTCATGTCCATCCCCTGCCCTTCTGCCTGTACATGTCTCCATCCAAACTTCCCAGCCCATGCCAAGCCTCTGCCTGTCTTGCCCAGCTCCTGCCTGCCTGTCCCCTGCTTGGTCCCTCCATCCATCCATCCTGCCCATCCTTCCTGTTATCCTGCCCATCCTCTGCCTGCTGCCCTGTTTCTCCTGCCTGTTCCCCATCCACTTCTCTTCTGCCCGCCTGTCTCTCCTGTCTGTGTTTCCATCCACCCACCTCTGCCTGCTTGTCCATCCTGCCTGCACTCTTCTTGCCCATCTACCCATCCTGCCTGCCTGTCCATCCTGTCTGCCTGCCTGGCCAGCCACCCACTCACTCACCCTGCCTGTCCTGCCTGCCCATACACCCCTCCCTGCCCGTGTCCCTCTCTGCCTGCCTCTCCATCCTGCCCGTTTATCCTGTCTACCTGCCTGGCCATCCACCCCTCCCTGCCTGTCTCCCTCCCTGCCTGCCTATCCATCCTGCCTGGCCACCCTGCCTGCCTGCACATTCTATCTGTCTGTCCATCCTGCCTGCCTGTCCTGTCTACCTGCCTGTCCATCTACCCCTCTCTGCCTCTATCCCTCCCTACCTGCCCATCCTGCCTGCACACAACTCCTGCCTGTTCCTCCTGCCTTTATCCATCCTGCCCATGCAACCTGGCTGCGCGCTCATTCTATCTGCCTGTCCGTCCCCTGGCCATCCACCCTCCTCCCCTGCCCGCCCTGCTGCCCATTCCCCTGCCTGCTCACAGCCACCCTACCCCGGACCCCCCCGCAGTGCTCTCCAAGAACAACAAGCCGATCCACACGACCATCCTGAACCCTCACGTGCACGTCATTGGCGAGGACGCTGCCTGCATCGCCTACATCCGCCTCACCCAGTACATCGACGCCCAGGGCCGGCCCCGCACCAGCCAGTCCGAGGAGACCCGCGTCTGGCACCGCCGCGATGGCAAGTGGCAGAACGTCCACTTCCACGGCTCGGGGGCCCCTGTTGCCCCACTCCAGTGAAGGTGAGTGCTGGGGATTGGGATTTGAGGGAGTTGGGGGGTGTTACTGAAAGACCTGGATAGATTGGGTCGGTGGCCAACGTTAACGGGATGAGCTTCAACAGGGCCAAGTGCCAGGTCCTGCACTTGGGCCACAACAACCCCCTGCATGGCCACAGGCTCGGGGAGGAGTGGCTGGAGCTGTCTGGAAGAAAAGGGTCTGGGGGTTCTCAGTGACAAGCAGCTGACCAGGAGCCAGCAGTGTGCCCGCGTAGCCGAGAAAGCCAACGGCCTCCTGGCTTGTATCAGCACTAGTGTGACCAGCAGAAGGAGGGAGGTGACAGTCCCCCTGTGCTCTGCACTGGGGAGGCCACACCTGGAGGGTTGTGTCCAGTTTTGGGCACCTCAGTACGAGAGAGATCTGGAGGGGCTGGAGCGAGGGCAGAGGAGGGCAGCGAGGCTGGTGAGGGGCTGGAGAATCAATCCTGTGAGGAGGCAGTGAAGGAGCTGGGAGTGTTCAGTGTGAGGAGGAGGAGGCTGAGGGGAGCCCTCATCCCTCTCTGCAGCTCCTGAGAGGACATTGCAGAGAGGCTGGGGCTGGGCTCTGCTCCCAGGGGATCAGGGACAGGACAAGAGGGAACGGCTGGAAACTGCCACAGGGGAGGGTCAGGCTGGGCAGGAGGAGAAAATGTTTCCCAGCAAGAGTGGTCCGAGAGTGGAACAGGCTGCCCAGGGAGGGGGGAGTCCCCATCCCTGGGGGGGTTTCAGGGCCGTTGGGATGAGCTGTGGGGGATGTGGGGTAGGGGAGAACTTTGTAGAGTCGGGCTGAGGGTTGGACTCGATGACCCCGAAGGGCTTTTCCAACCTGAATGATTCTGTCATTCTGTGATTCTGTGATTCTGTTGGGGTGCCCCGGTTCTGGCTTACTGGCAGCGGGGGGTCCCCCATCCCCGCAGAGCTGGTGGTGGCTGTCCTGGTTCCAAGCCCGACGGAGACGGCGATGGGAGCCGAGCCGGCAGCCGGAGCTGCGGCCCCGAAGCACGCGTCCGCATGCCTGTCCCCCCCTCTGCCCCGGCCCCTGCTCCTCCCCCCTCCAGTGCCTGTGTTTGCAGAAAACAAAAAGACAAAAAAAAAAAAAAAAAGCCAAAACAATGACAACAACAACAAAAAAGTGGAAAAAAAAAAAAAAGGGAAAAAAAAAAACCAAACCACAAACCCCAACCAAACACACACCCAAAAACCAACCCAACCAACCCAGCCGCTCGGCCACAGGCAGGGGAGGCTGGGGGGGATGACCCCGCGGCCAGACCCCCCCTCTCTGCCCGTCTCTGCCTCGGGGGGGGGGTAGGGGTGTCTCCCGGCTGGTGAGGGGGGGCGGTGGTGGCGGGGGGGTCCCAGCCCCCCCCCCCCGGCTGTGCTTGTGGCGTTTCGCTGTTGCTGGTGGTGGATGTTGTTCTTTGGACTCTGCTTTCGCTCTTTTCCCTCCCCGGTCCCTGTACATAGAGAGAGCTCTTTATTTTTGAATTCCCACGGGGATCCCCGGCCATGGGGGTGCTGCAGGCTGGGGGGCTGTGGGGTGGTAAACTGGGGGGGGGGGGGGAACGGGAGGGTGTGGGGGGTAAGCGGGGAACGACACCCCCCACCCCACCCCACAAGTCTGGCGCTGGCCCTGGAGCGATGCCCGCAGGGGACCGAGGCTGATCCCGAGTGCTGCTGGGGCAGGGAGGGGGGGCGGTACGGTGGGTGCCTTTACTGGGGGGTCCCCCAGCGGACACCCCCGTGCCCCCATCCCAGTGATAAAGACAGGGGCACCCAGCACCTCGTTTCCCCCTTCCCGGGCAGGCGGGGGGCTGGGTGCCAGCTCTGGGTGCTGGCAGGTTTTGGCAGGGGTGCCGGGGTTGGTGGGGGGGATGTGGGTGCCATGGCAAGGGGTGGGGGGCAGGCGGCCGAGGTGGTGGGGGGGAACGACGGGGGGGCTGCGGCCCAGGCGGCGGGGATCAGGGCGGGGGGATCGGGGCGATCCAGCCAGCACTGACGCAGCATCGAAAGCACTTTAGACTAAGAGAACGGGTCTCTTAGGGGGCACAGGCTGCTCCGCCGGGGGACCCCCCCCAACCGCTCCCCCCCCACCAGGGGCACCCGCCATCGCTCCTGGCTCCAGCCAAGGGCGTTCGCTCCCCTCCTGCACCCCGGCCAGCGCTCGAGGGGACCCCGTCTCCCCCCGACTCCTCTCCCCCGGGGGAGGCACCACCCCACTCCAGGCGCTCTCCGGCTCGGCCACGCGTTTTTTTTCCCCGGGGTTTCCCTTCCTCCATCTCTGCGTCCGGAGGCACCGTGTGTTGCTGGGGGCTGTTTTTGGCTGAGGGGGGTGTGGGGGGGGTGTGAGGGGGGTGTGGGGCGGGAGGGCCGGGGGATATTTTTTTTTTAATTATTTTTTTTTCTGCATGCCCTTTGCGCGGGAGCAAACCTCGGGCGCTAACGCTGTATGTCGAGGAGCTGAGCTGAGCTGTTACTGTCCCACGAATGCTGGTGGATCGTTGCCAAATTTTTCTCTTCTCCTCCCCTTTTCTCTCATTCTTTTTCCATCCCCCCCCACCTCTACCCCCCACCCCCGGCATATTTCCCCCCCCCACCTCTCAACCCCTTCGTCTTTTCTTTCTGAGCCTTGTAAGTGTAAAAGATGACTCTGATTTCGTTTTTGTCTCGGGAAAACTGCAAATAAATTATGAGGAAAAACAACTGACCAAAGCCAAAAAAAAAAAAAAAAATAGCGGAGGGAGGTGGTTGAGTGAATCTGCACCCACCCAGGTGCCCATGGGGATGCCCAGTGGGGGTGCCCAGTCCCACCACTGGCCCAATCCCTCCCAGGAAGCCACAAAGAGTCAGAGCCGGGCTACAACCGCCAAAGACAACTTTATCCCTGTGGCGGGGGCACAGAGGCAACACCAATCACTGTTACAACCTCAAGCGAAAGCTTTTGCCCTTCCCAAGGAGGAAGAGGCGGGGGGGGGGGGGCTACTGGGCACACCCCCCCCCCCCACCCCCCAGACAGGATCAGGGGGGGAGGGAGGGGTGTCTCCAAGCTGCAGGGAACCCCCCACCCCGGCTCCCCCCTCCCCACAGGGACGTGAGCACTGGGGCTGGTTTCTCAGCGCTGCCCCCCCTTCCTTCACCCCAGGCTGGCAGCTGGTAAATGGGGCAGGGGGGGGCGTTAGACACAGCCCCACACAGCACAATGGAGGGCAGCCAGGAGGGGCTGGGGGCTGCACAAGCCCCCGCCCGTCAGCCCCAGCTTGGATCCTTCCCACATCTCCCCCAGAGGCAAATAAACCCCCTTCCCCAGGGCGGGGGGACAGAGGCCACAGCAGCCAGTTCACTGGCGACAACCCCCCACCAGAGAAAGCGCCTCTTCTTCCCTTCCCCCCATCCCTCCCCACCCCCCCAGGCTTACTCTTAGGACACAAATACGTAAAAGCCCCCCCCAGCTCCTCTCTCCCACCTCCCCCGGGACGCTGAGGCGCTGGCTAGTGTTAACAGGTGTGAAGGCAGAGGGGGGGGCACACAGCTGAGCGGCCCGTGGTCCAAACCACCCTCGGGAAAAACGAGGGCAGGGGGTCTCCCGTGCTCCCCCCACCCCACAGGTGCCAGCCCAAGGCCAGCCTGGGCCCCCCCTCGAGATGAAAATCAAGTCACAGAAGCCCAGGGTGCCGAGGCCGTCCAGCCCCAGGCCCTGCAGCGCAGCCCAGGCCCGGGAAGCCCCCCCGGGCTGCTTCTTTCTGTCCGGGGCGCAGTCGAGGGCCGAAGGGGGTTGAAGGCCTGGTGGTCCGGAGCAGGAGACCCCGGGCTACGCGTCACATGATTTCACAGCAGGAATTCTGCTTTCGGGCCTGGGAAGAGAAGAAAAAACAGCAGTGAGGCTCACTGCAGCTCCCCGCGGGGGGCCCAGGGAGACAGCACAACCCTCCTGGCTCGCCACGAAGGCAAATGCCGAAGGCTCACGGCCCAGATCTGACCCTCTCAGCCCCCAGCCTGTGCCAAGAACCAGCACAGCCAGGATATGCAACACCCTCCTCCAGCCACAGGGCAACGAATGGCCCGAGCAAGGGGCTGGGGAGTTCCACAGCCTGGCTTGGGGCAACCAACCTCCCTCGAGCTCCCCCCAGGCAAGAAGCGGCTGTGCCAGCAGTGGGTGATCCCTGCCCAGCCTCCACATCCTCCGCCCTGGGGGCTTGTTCTGCCCCTCCCCAGGCTCCTCAGGGAGGGGGTGACCCCACCCCAGGATGAGAAGGTACACTCACAGTTTTGTAGAAGGCTTTGGACTGCGCCCCGAGCACCTCCGATTTGGAGACCAAGTCGTCCAGCTTCTCCCCTCGCTCCAGCAGTGACTCCATGGTGTTGTGCTGCCAAAAAAACCCAACACTGACCCACCGTGCTGGCAGCCTGGGTCCTCAAGCCCCCAAGCAGAAGATGAAGGTGCCCCGCGTCCCATGGCCACCCAGGGAGTAAGCCCAGCCCCGGTAAAGATGGGAAGGTCACAGTGACTGGGAGAAGAGCCCCCAGTGAAGGAAGCAGCACACGCAGGTCATCTGAAGCAGAAGACAAATGAGGATGTGACACTACGCAGGGAAGGGACCAGGGCTTGTGGGAGGGAAGTGAAAGGGGTCAGTGCCCACAGGATCATCTGGGTTGGAAAAGCCCCTGAAGCTCCTCCAGCCCAACCATGACCCTCCCCCTGACCGTTCCCAACTCCCCCAGATCCCTCAGCGCTGGCTCAGCCCGACTCTTCAACCCCTCCAGGGATCCCGGGGACTCCCCCCTGCCCTGGGCAGCCCATTCCAACGCCCAACAGCCCCTTCTGCACAGAAATCCTTCCTCAGAGCCAGCCTGACCCTGCCCTGGGCAGCTTGAGGCCATTCCCTCGGGGCCTGGCGCTGGGGCCTTGGCTCCAGAGACTCATCCCCCCTCTCTGCCCCCTCCTGGCAGGGAGTT
The DNA here is from genome assembly GCF_965140245.1 of Athene noctua. Lineage (NCBI taxonomy): Eukaryota > Metazoa > Chordata > Aves > Strigiformes > Strigidae > Athene > Athene noctua. The sequence continues at coordinate 1,283,470 of NC_134064.1, read as the reverse complement.
GCAGAGGGCCAGGAGGTCTCCCCTCAGCCTCCTCTTCTCCAGACTGAACCCCCCCCAGTTCCCCCAGCCGCTCCCCAGCAGACCTGTGCTCCAGACCCTGCCCCAGCTCCGTTGCCCTTCTCTGGCCACGCTCGAGTCCTTCAATGGCCTTTTTGGGGTGAGGGGCCCAAAACTGAACCCAGTAGCACTGGGCCAGCCCAGGGGGAAGGGAAGGGGAGAGGAAGCTCCTGCAGCACTAGAATAGTAGGGAACAGAGAAGGTGGGACAGCCCCATCACCTTGGGGCCACCCTGCAGACCAGCCCTGAACAGTTGTTACAGCCAGAGCATCCCAGCCCGGCGTCCTCCTCACCAGGATGATTTTGGTCTCGTCCAGCTCTGCCTGCACTCTGGTCATGGGGTCGGCATCGCGGGGGTTCTTGGAGAGAAACAACATGGCATCGGCACCATGGCCGCAGGGATGTTGGCAGCCCTGCAGCACCAGTGGCCCAGCACACACTGGGGCGTCACCCATGCTTCCACCCCCCATGCTGGGGGCCATGGGGAGCGTTTCCCAGCCTCCCCGCAGCACCGAGGGGCCGTACCTGGTATTTACTGAGGTACCCGTCCAAGGCCGCGTAGCTGATTGTCGCTGGGGAGCCCGAAGGCCAGTCTATCTTGCTGACCTGTCTGGAGAATTCATCCAGCACCTGCGACACAAGGAAGCTGGCAGTTACTGCCTGTGGGGCTGCGGCTAGCAGAAGGGATTTTCTCCTTAAAAAAAAGATTTTTCTCCTCCTCCTTGTTCCCTTTTGAATGAACCGAGGGAAAAGAAACCAACTTCCTTGGCGAATGACCAACAGAGTGCCCATGCCAGGTAGGGGTGGCTGTCCCTGACTGTCCCCAACGCACCACACCCTGCCAGGGCACTCACACACAACCACAAGTTTTTGGCAACACTGGGAGCGCAGCCACACTCAAGTTTTCCCACATAAACCCCAAGGCAGACAGGGAGGATGGGGGGTGTCTGTCAGGCCAGTGCCTGGGCTGGCAGCAGAGCAGAGCTGGGAATAAGTCCTAAGCGGGCAAAGCCAAGCCACTGCATGACTTGGAAGTCTTTGGACTGGCCAGTTCCTGCTCAGCTCAGCACAATGTCCCCCAGCTAACAAGCAGGAGGGTCATTTCCTCGTCGCAGCATGAGCAGGAGGTGTGGAGGAGCTCCCAGCCCATGCACTCACCTTGTCCAGCAAGGTGAAGCAAACCCGCTGTGGATACTCGTTATCTGCGATCACCACTCCAGCCAGCCCGTCGTTCCGCACGTACACGTGACAGAGGTACTCTGGGCAAAGAACTCATGTCAGAGAGGCAGCGGGAAGGTCCCCAGCCTCCCCCAGCAGCCACTGCCTCCCACCTGGCCCTGGCAGCTCTTCCACAAGCCACAGATCACAGGGGCAGGTTTTATCCAGTGACTGCATTTCACATGATTTCATCAGGAGAGTAGGACGGGCTTGAGGGAGGATCAAAATCACACCCAAATCGTACCTGAGCAGGCTACTGCAGCCTGGCCATGTGGCATAGGACACAACGCTAACTTTCCAGGGCAGCAGGTACTGCCAGAGTTAAAAACCTGAGGGGGAAGCGCTCAGTCTGATTTTAATAAATAACAACTTGTCACTAGCCTGGAACATCATTAAAGAGGCCACAGCAACCAACTCCAGGCCACACCCTGCACGTCTCAGTGTTCCAGAGGCACGTGGAGCTGGGCGGGGAGGCTGGTGACGAGGCCAGAGATCGGGGTACAGAGCCCAGACTCACCCAGCAGAGCTCAAGGGAGGGGGGAAGGAGGCTGAGCCAGCACAGCTGCCCCTCGGGGGACCGCAGCTGCCATGTGGGCTGGGGATGGGACTAATCAGGAAAGCTGAGCGGCGGTGGGCATGCAGCCCAGCAGCTCCAAGCATCCCGAGGACGGCAAGGAGGAGAGTTACAAAGCTCAAAGGCAGCAGCTGGCTGTCAGGCAGGTCCCTGCTCTGCCCATAGCCTCTCTGACAGGGCAGGCTGGGCGCTCGCCCAGCTCAGCCACCTCACGCCTTCAGTGCTCGCCTGGGCGCTGTTTCAAGGTCTTGTTTTTTATCACAAACGGACAAGGAACGAAGCACGTGCAGCTGTGCGTGCTGACCCCGGGTTATCCTCTTACCTTGCTCCTTGACGGAGGCTCTGCTGCCCAGCCCCGAGCGCTCCACGATCAGCTGGCTCGTGAAGGTCATGAATTCCTGCACGCTGCGAACACAGAGCGTTGGCGCCTGAGTCAGCGAGGGGACCCGAGAGCTACAGGGTGCTGGCGTGGTGACCCTGGGGGTGATCAGCTGTCCCACAGGTCCTTGGCATTTTGGGTGCACTGAAACCCTTCCCCACACCCCCCCTCCCAACACGTTTAGGTTGTGGGGATGTGGCTGAGCCATGCATTTTCCTCAGGGGAGAGGCTGGACCCTGCAGTGAACATCGAAATACCTCCAGCTTCACCGGGGCCCAGGGAAGCACCCACATCCCTCTGGCTGTGGCCAGGGACTTGTGTCCACGGGCTGAACTTGCCTTTCAGCAGAAAGTAAAACACCAGTGAACCACACATCTGCCCAGCTAACACCTGGCTCTGGCCCCTTCTCCCACCGGAGCTCTGATCCCATACTTGGGGCCCTGACCCAAATCCCACGCAAGGCACCAGCAACCTGCAAACACACCTCAGCTACCTACCGCTCTGAGTCAAGATTAATGAACATCCTTAAGCCAGACTCACTCTAAGTCTGGAAAACATTCCTGAGCCCAGACTCGAATCTTGCCAAACAGGCTTCTTGCGTCAACCCTCCTCTTCACCCCACAGTAAAAGAGGCCAAAAAAATCACAAGGAAGCACAAAATAAGTGTTCCCAGAGTACACCAGGAATAACAAATGTGAGGACACAAATTCCCCACTTCAGCTGGGAAGTCCCAGGAAGGGAAACCTCAGAGTACAGAACACAGTCAGCTCAAGCACCCCTCAACACCAACAGCTCCCACTTAGGAGCTTCACGTGATGTGGCACCAACTAAACACCAACGGACACTGGAACAGCAAAGGCCACAGTTTCCTCGCTGCCTTCCACCGCTGGAAGCAACTCCAGAGCAGGGATTTGCCTTTCACAGTTTACATATTCCTTAGGGGGTTTTTTGCATTTCTCCCAGCCCGGACACCACGCGATCAGACGCTGGCTCCACCGAGACTCTGAACCGTCAGGTTTCCAGGCGCTGCAGAGAAAGAACCGGCCCAAATATTTCTTAACATCCAGCTTCAGCAGAAACAGAGGATCAACACATTCCTCCTGCTCTGGGGATCTGCTGGCAGCCGCAGCCATCACAATTCCACAGTATTCCAGGAGGAATCAGCCACCAAAGACCTCACCCCCTCACGCCATGTTTCTGACCCTCCCAAATTATTCGGCAAAGGTTGGGCAGCAGACACCCCACGCTGGCACGGCCACCCCATCCCCGTCCCCCTGCCCAGCAGGTTTTCCCAGCTCCCAGGAACCACAACTGCATTTATCCCAGATTTATCCCCAAACTCAACTCTTTGGTAACTCCACAGCCTCAAAAAAATGCACACGCAGCATTTTTAACCCAAATTTAAGTGAATCGCACCTTAAACATCACACCTAGGCTGTGCCCTCACAGGCACCAGCAGCCCCTCCGAGCACGACGAGAGAAACAGCTCAGCAAATGATTAACCACCAGAGAAAAAGCTGAGAGACTAATGAGCACAGACACCCCCTCACCCTCCACAAACAGCATCGCTGTTCCCAAAAAACCAAGGCTTTTTTTAAGCAAAGAAACCGCCTGCTGCCAGGGAAGCGGCTCTTTCGGCCATAGACGATGGCAAAACCATACAGGGAATTTTCTCAGGAGCTGGAAAACCCAGAGCTGCAACTACGAAGCAATTTGGGCTTTTCAGAGATTACTTCACCCGCCACAATCCATCTTCAAGCGCGTGCGTTGGCAGCACTGGCACAGCTCCTTTATCCCTCTCGCTTATTTGGCTAAGAAAGTATTTTTGAAGACAATCTTACTTTAGCATTTTCCCTTTATCACTGGAATTTTAGAACCAAATGTGCTCGAGGCTCCATAAAATCTTGGCAGGGATGGGGGATGGAAAATTTAAGTCCTGTCGGTATTTCCTAAAGCTTTTATCATCTGGAGCTGGGGGCTGGGAAACGATCTGTTTTGCAATAGGCACCTGCTTTATTTTACAGTTTTCAGAGGCTTTTGGGAGCTCCCCTCAGCTGCAAGCTCAAGGGCAGCTGCTGAGAGAGCTCCGTGATCTTTCTGTGTGCAGAGTGGGCAGCAGGACACTCTGGAGCCCGGATCGGCGTTGAGAGCTGAACTAGCTCACCTGAAGCTGTTACAATAACCCGAGCAGAGGTTCGTGGGCTTGGAAAACTCTTAAGATGAGACCAAACACATAAATAAAGAGATAGCGAAGGTGTCAAGCGAGATCTGTCAGTCTGACATGAAGACAAGCCTCCCTCCACGCGCCTCTCACACCCCAGGAGCCGCCATGGCTACAGGGTTTAGGCACTTGCTGGAGGGAGAGCGGCTGACCCAAGCACTCGGGGTGTTTCCCTGCACCCAGATTTTATTGCTTGGCTACGATGGATGATTTACCAAGTCAAACCTGACCTCCTGGGCTGGTCCTGGCATCGGCTCTTAGGGAAAATGAGTTTTTCCCTGTTCCTGAGGCTGAAAGATCGCTTAAAGTGGATCTTGCAGCACTGAGCCGTGTGTGCAGGATCACAGCTCCCCAAAGGAGCATCTCTGGTGGGTTCATCCCTTAGGAGAAGCCTGTTACTACTGCCACCGCACCCCTGGCGACACAGGAGCAGAACAACGGAGAAAACCCTCCAAAAGCTTCTGCTCCCTCTCCCCAAGGTCCTGCTCGGGCCATGTGCCAGCCCTGCAGCACACAGGGGAGATTACCTCCCTCCCTCCAGCCTCCCTCAGGGCATCTGGCACTCCAGGCACCCACCTGGCTCTCTGGAAGAAGTTGAAGGTGGACACGTCATAAGCAGCTTTCAGTAAATGCACTTTGGGGTCGCCTTTATAAAGGACACTTAGGCTGTAGAGCCTCATTGTGGCGTCTTCTGCTGCTGGACAGAGGAAGGAGAAGCAGGAGGTGAGGTGGGGGCCAGGCTGCCACCAGGCTCAGAGCCCAGGCAGCTGGTGGGCTCCCCCTGCACGGCTGGGCCTTTCACCGGGCCTTGCCAGGACTCTCCTCCCACCCCTGCCTCACCCAAACCCTTCCTCCGTCCTTTGAGCACCAGCCCGAGGCACCCTGCGCTCACCCACCTGCCCGACCTGACACCCCACCCCTCGTCTCCCCTGGCCTAGCCAGCCTGACCCCTCAGCCAGGATGGCCCCAGCAATAAGCCCCCACCCTGGCCTAGTCGCGCCCTGCCCTCAACTAGCCCAGACCCTCCCAGTATAAACCCATCCCCGGTACAACCCAGCTAAGCCAGCCCTCGCCCCCGATACAACCCAGTCGCCCCCAGTACAACCCAGTCCCCCCCAGTACAACCCAGCTAAGCCAGCCCTCGCCCCCAGTACAACCCAGTCCCCCCCAGTACAACCCGGCCTCCTCCCCTCCGGCATAACCCAGCCAACCCATCCCGCCCCGCCCCAGCTGGCGCAGCTCCGACCCCCGCCCGGTAAAACCCAGCTCAGCACCCCAATCCCCGCCCTCCCGTGGCTAAAGCGGCCCCTCCCGGTCCAACCCCCCCGGCCCGGCCCGCGGTACCAGCCGCTCCGGAACTGGCTGTGAGGAGGCGGTGGCCGAAAGGGGAAACGAGCCCGACCCGGAAGCAGAACCGCGGCGGCCGGAAGTGACACCGGCCCCGGGCCACTGCCACGGGGCCTCGCCCGCGCTGCGCATGCGCCGAACTCACCACGCCCCCCTCGGCCTCTTGACCAATAAGCGCGTGTCTCTCTCTCTCCGGCCTCTCCCACAGCCGCTCTCGCCCCGCCTCCGAGCTGGGCGGCCAGTCAGCGCCGTCCTGGCGTGATGGGGCGGGGCTTTCCCGCAGGACCTCCAGCGGGGGGGATCTATCCCAGCGTCCTTTGCGGGGGGTACACGAAGGGGGTGGGGCTGTCCGTGGGGAGTCCCGTGGGCGCCGTCAGCGGGGGGAGGGAGGGTAGGGGCCCCCCTGTGGGGTGGTTCCCCCCCGTGGGGTGGTTCCCCCCATGGCGTGGGGACCCTCCACGAGGCGGGGGTCCCTCTGCGGGCCTGGCATCTCCCACAGCCCGGGGTGGGCCCCTCCCTGGGGCTGCCTGTCCCCGGGGCTTCGGGGACCCACCTGTGGGTTGGGGACCCCTCCGTGGGGCTGTCCTCTTCCCCATAGGGCGGGGGCCCACTTAGGGGGTGCGGATGCCTGGGGACCCCTCTGTGGGGTGGGGATCCCTCTCTAGGGCCAGCTCCCCCACGGGGTGGTCACCCAGGGGTCCCTCAGCCCTCCCCTGCCCCCCGGGTGCCCCCACAGCGCAGGGCCATGGGTGGGGTGGGAATGAGGTGCTGTGGTGTGACCCGCCAGGCCCTGCCGTGACACCCCCAAGCCCTCTGCCTTCCCAGAGACACCTTGCTCCCCCTTGGGGGTGCCATCCCACCCCCAGCACCCATCCCAGCTTCCTGGGCACCCTTCCTTCTCCCTCCCCAGCTCCGGGTCTCAGGGAATGCTGCCACGGACCAACCCCGGGAGGTTTTGGGGTCTGCTGGTGGCTGGGAGCATCCTCTTGCCCGTTGGGACCCCCACAAGCAGCTGGTGTTTCCCCAGGTGTCCCCCCACACTTGGCTGACAGCACCAATCTGGGGATAAGGGGGCATTGCCATGTCCCCAGCCCCCAAATCCAGCAGCTTTCCTCAGTCCGCCGCGGCACCCGGCATCAGTCCTGGCATCCCCAGAGCTTTTCCCATCCTGGGGGCACGGAGCACTTCCCAGTCACTCTCGGCCCCTTGCTGGGGTGGCCGTAACCTTTGTCATCAAGCCACCGGCTCCTGCGGCCCGGCGCGGTCTCCATGGGAGCGTGCCGGGTTGCTAAGCCGTCTGGTGGAGTGCTTGCCACCGCCGCCAGCACATCGAGCCGTTGATATGACAACTGGAGTGGGGACACGGGTGGCCCGGGGCGTGGTGCTTCGCATGACAGGGCCAGCGGCCCCCCGTGGGGAGGGGTCCTGGCCGAGCCTCACCGTCACGCTGGGACTTCCCCACTGGTTGTAGAAACCCACCGGTGTGGACTCGTGGCCCCTTGCTGTGCTGAGAACCCATCTGGCACGCCGGTAAATAAATTTACCGGTGAAAGGAAGCGAGTGGGGAGAGCGTGACCCGCGTCCCCCCGGCGTGAAGGGCTGTGGCCCCGAGATGTGGGGTGAGAGGGCTGAGCCCACCGGGGCACTGGGCCCCTCTCCCTGCCCCTCCGCTTGAGGATCTGGAGGCCGGGGGGGAAGATCAGGACCCCCCCTCAGCGGGTGCTGGAGAGGAGGCGGCCGCTGCTGGGCGTCGGATGAGATAAAGCGGCGAAAGTGGAGCATCCCCCGGCGGAGCGAGGGACGGAGCAGCCCAGCGCCGACCAGACAACTGCCAGGACGGGGAAGGGGGCTCGCTCCCCGGGCCAGGCACCGCGGCAGGGTGCCCAGGGGTTTGGGGGGGGACGGCTCGGCCCGCAACCCACCCCGCCCCGACGGCTGCCCCCATGCTGGATCACCGAGCCAGGATGGAGAGCGGCAGGAAGGAGAAGGTGAGGCTGCTGCCAGGGCAATCCTGGGGCAGGGGGCAGGGGGGGCTGGCGGGGAGACGGGGTTAGGGGACATGGCAGGTGCAGGGAGTGGTGTGGATCCTCCCTGGGCTGCTGGCCCCCCCAGCCAGGTGCTGTGGGCATCTCTTGCCAGGCCAGGTCCCTGCTGGGGACGGAGGTATCCAGGAGGGAAGGACAGCTGGTCGGAAGGACTCTGGCTCTGAGGGGCAAAGCCAGGCAGCCTGGAATCAGCCCTGACGTCCCCAGGGGGGTCCCTGTCCCTGAGATCACCCCAAAGCGCCCTCCGGGGAGGGGACCCAGTGCGTCAGCCAGGCCTCTGCATTTTGGTGCACTGGGTCTTGGCCCGGCACAGGCCATGGCCCCGTGCCCACGCCAGCGAGGACTTGGGACAGAGCCAGGAGCGTCTGTGGGACCACGCTGCCGGGCTGGGGTGCTCCCACTGTCTGGGCATCGCTCTTGGCATCTTGCTGCCAGCCAAGCGACTGCTGTCCCTGGGATGAGATGAAGCCCATCACCTCCTTGGGCTGGTTGACCACCAAGGAACCCAGGAGGATGGCACCCGGCTCACCCCTGGCCAAACACTGGCTGGGAGCTGCTGCTTCTGTCTCTTCTCCTGGATGGATTGAGCTCACAGGGCCACAGGCAAGGACAGCAAGATGCTTCCCCACTCCAGGCTGGGACATCCAGGGGGACACTGAAGGGACATGGCACGTGCTGGGGGCAGGAGTGCATGGCTGGCGGAGTCCGACATCACCAGCCACTGCAGGATCCAGCTGCGTGGTTTCCAGATTTGTCCCATTTGAAAGATGTGTCAGAGCAAACAGTTTCCTTGGGAAGCCGAGAGCCAGTTTCGGTTGTATGGGAAGAGTTGAATCCCACCGAGGAAGAGCCAAACCTGTCATTTTGGAGGCGAGAGAAGGGATGAATTGGGGCACGTGGCACCTGAGATGGAAAAACTGTTGGAGAAATAAAACTCAGCCCCCCTGCTGTCATCCTCGGGTGCCAGCCCCAGGGCTGGGGACCCTCCAGCCATGGGAAATTTGGCATTTGTGTGCTGAGCGGAGCTGCAGGATGGCTTCCACATCATGGAGCGCCGAATGCCTTCAGCCGCCGGCTCTGGCAAGATGGCCAAATCCAGCCCTGTGCTTTTCCAGGCAGGATTTTTCCGAGCCTGCCCAGGCTGAACCCCCTCAGGGTCATGGCAAACCTCGCCACAGTGCTACCTTGGGCTGCCCCAGCCCCTTTCTGGGGTGGCCAGTGGCACAGTGATGTCCCCCGGCATTGTGGTGTCCCCCCGTGCTGCAGCTGGGGCTTCGTGACACCTCGGGGACTCGGTGTTAATGGAGTCCCCGGGCTTTGGCACCCAGGTGGGCCGGGGAGGGAGGCTGGAGAGATGCCGTGGTGCCAGGATCCACCTCAGGCTGTGGGTGGTGGCTGAGGCCACCCAGACACGAGGGCTCTGAGGGGCAGAAGCTTTTGGGACAAGGAGATATTTGGGGTGAGCCCCCGCTCTGGGGGAATCTGGAGGCTGAGGGCTGGCGTTCAGGGCCGGGGGGTTTAGCAGGATGCACTGTGGGGGTCAGGCCGAGGCAGCAGGTTCTCTCCCAATGCTGGGATGCTCCAAATCACATCCCAAAGGCTTTTACAGAGCCCCCCACCCTGAAATGCATCTGGAAACTGCAGCAGCCTTGAGGAAAACATCCGTCTGTCGGTGAAAGTGCAAGCAGGAGCATTTTAAGCTTGCCCGGATCCCAGTGACTAATGAGCCCTCTAATGCTGCCGGCTACATCTGGCCGAGCAGTGAGCGCTCGCTCTCCCCCCAGCTCCATCTGACAGCCCGGGGCTGCCTGCCCCCAATTACGTGCCGTGGCTAATGGAGGCTGTGCCGGCGGCGGAGCCCGGGGTTGCTACGTAAAGGGTAAATACAGGTCCTGCCTGCCAGGCGCTTTCCTCGAGTGGGCCCTGCGATTCTCCCTGGTAGCAAGGCAAGGGAGCATTTCCCGATAATACTTTTTATATCCTGCCCGTGGTTCTGGCTGCCCACCCGCCTGCTTGCCTGCCCTCGGCCCTCTGTGCGCACCAAGTTTGATGGGTGGAAAATGGGGGATGCAGGGAGAGCAAATCCTGTGAGGAGGCAGTGAAGGAGCTGGGAGTGTTCAGTGTGAGGAGGAGGAGGCTGAGGGGAGCCCTCATCCCTCTCTGCAGCTCCTGAGAGGACATTGCAGAGAGGCTGGGGCTGGGCTCTGCTCCCAGGGGATCAGGGACAGGACAAGAGGGAACGGCTGGAAACTGCCACAGGGGAGGGTCAGGCTGGGCAGGAGGAGAAAATGTTTCCCAGCAAGAGTGGTCCGAGAGTGGAACAGGCTGCCCAGGGAGGGGGGAGTCCCCATCCCTGGGGGGGTTTCAGGGCCATTGGGATGAGCTGTGGGGGGATGTGGGGTAGGGGAGAACTTTGTAGAGTCGGGCTGAGGGTTGGACTCGATGATCCCAAGGGGCTTTTCCAACCTGGGCGATTCTGGGATTCTGTCAGAAGGATGCTGCCAGCTCGCAGGGGACCAAGGAGGATGCCAGCATCCTCGTTGCAGACACAGAGGGGTCCCACCTCCTCGGTGGGAACTGCCAAGCCCCTAAATGGCATCGCTGAAGCACTCCTTGCTGGGAAAGACCCTGGGATTTGGCAGGATGGGATGTCCCAGGTCCAAGCCCTGCTGGAATGGCGCCGGCTTCAATGCAACGGGCTGAGCTTGTGGAAAAGCAACGAGCTGAAAGCAGTGGCGTGGGGACTCTGGTGTGGAGCATGGATTCTCACAGGCAGCACCAGGAGAGAGTTTGGGGCCAACAGCAGCTTGTGCTAGTCCTGCGGATTCACCTGCATGTCACCAGCTCTGGATAGCAGAGAGATGGGATAAGGGATTTCAAGGTGATGGGGAAAACCAGGTCCAGGGGAAGAAAAATTTAGATTATTTATTGTGATTCAGGCCACCCATGCCCCATATCCCCTGTCCTGAGCTGATGCTTCCCATCCCACCACAGGTGGAGCGAATCCTGTCGGAGTTTCGGCTGAAGGAAGAGGACCTGAAGAAGGTGATGTACAGGATGCAAAAAGAGATGGACCGAGGGCTAAAGCTGGAGACGCACGAGGAAGCCTCCGTCAAAATGCTGCCCACCTACGTCCGCTCCACACCTGAGGGCTCAGGTACGGCACTGCCAGGCTGGGCAGGATCACTCCTGCCCCTTTGCCGTGTCACCTTTTTCCCGGACCTTGCTGAGCTTGGTGTGGGAGGCCAAGACCCCCCCCCGAGCCCATCACCTTGTGTCCCTCCTCCCTGGCTTTGCAGAGGTTGGAGATTTCCTGTCGCTGGACCTCGGTGGCACCAATTTCCGCGTGATGCTGGTGAAAGTGGGCGAGGGGGAGGAAGGGCAGTGGAAGGTGAAGACGAAGCACCAGATGTACTCCATCCCGGAGGATGCCATGACGGGGACAGCCGAGATGGTGAGCTGGGCTCACATCCTGTCCCCTCCTGCACAGTCCTTGTCACCAGGCAGGGGCAGGCGGTGCCACACTTTGGTGGGGACGCTGGTGGGCACATCCCTCATCCTTCCAGCTGGCAGAAGCCAGGGGTGGTGGGGAGGTGGCCACGCTCGGGGGACCCATGGTGGGGACAGTGGCCAGCTGTGGGCAGTGGGAGGATGGGGATGACCCCCAGCAAAGGCTGAACCTCCTCTCTTCCAGCTCTTTGACTACATCTCCGAGTGCATCTCTGATTTCCTGGACAAGCACCAGATGAAGCACAAAAAGCTGCCCCTGGGCTTCACCTTCTCCTTCCCCGTGCGGCACGAGGACATCGACAAGGTGAGGGGGTGGCCAGGCAGGACGAGTACCTGAGGGTCCCCATGACACAGCTACACCCACAGCCCCATTACGGTCTTCCCCTTGCTCCAGGGCATCCTCCTGAATTGGACCAAGGGCTTCAAGGCCTCTGGTGCAGAAGGGAACAACGTGGTTGGGCTGCTGAGAGACGCCATCAAACGGCGAGGGGTGAGACAATCGTATGGTTCATGCCGGTACCGCGGTGGGGGGGAGCCCAGCCCCCCCAGCTGTCCCCGTGACGGGGCCGCTGGAGCCCGGTGTGTCCCTGGGAAGGGTCGTTCCACACCTGTGCATGACACATCCCTGCATCCTCATCCTTGGGGACCCTCCCCCTGCCCCAGACCCGCCCGTTGCTGCACAGCCCCAGACCCCTGGTGAGACCCTGATGGTCCCTCTCCCCTCCCCAGGACTTCGAGATGGACGTGGTGGCGATGGTGAACGACACGGTGGCCACGATGATCTCCTGCTACTACGAAGATCACCGGTGCGAGGTTGGGATGATTGTGGGTAAGACGGGACACGCCGCAGGCCGGGGGGGGGACACCATTCCCACAGCCCCACTCACACTCCCCTGCTGCGAGCAGGGGCTTGACCTTTTTGGGGGGACACTCTGAGGATGAAGGGGGGTGGCAGCAGTACCCTGCTGAGGCCTCCTGAGGTTGGGCCACTGGATGGCATCAGCTGGTTGCCCAGGACGGTGGTGGGGGCACCTTCAGGGTGGAAAGGGGGTGGTCACCGTAATGGATCTGGTCACCCAAGGGACACCCTCTCCCCACGCTGCTGGTGGCATCAGTTTGGGTGGGGGCCCACTGAGGGTCGCCAGCGCTGGCCGTGCTGGGGAGCCTGGGAGGTGGGGATGGATTTGAAACCCTCAGGCTCCTTTGCATGTCCCCCCCTCGCAGGGGAGCAGCCCCCCACCACCCCCCAGCCCCACGCTATCTTTAGTGCCATCAACCACGCGGCCATCTGGGCTCTGCACAGCGGCTGCCGGCGGCCCCGGGCCTGGGTAAACACCCGCTGCTGTTTATCAGCTCCTGCGGCGGCCGCAGCGGCCACAGCCCCGAGGACCCCTGGGGACCCCAGCGGGGGCTGCAGGGCAGGAGCAGGGGGGAGCAGCAGGGCTGAGTTTCCCCGTTCACATCGGGGTTGGGGGGTGCAGATCCCAGTGCAGCCCCCCTCAGGCCGCGGCGCCAGCTGCCCCCCACCCCCCGGAGCCACTGAGGACAGGAGGAACACGGATGTCAGTGGGTCAACGTCCCTCGTCCCATCCCCACACCAGGGTGTCCTACATCAGGGTGCCTATGTCCCATCACCCTACGCCAGCCTGCTCTGACTGTCCCATATCGGGGTCCCTTGTCCCATCACCTCACCGGTTCCCGCTGGCAGGGACGGGCTGCAACGCCTGCTACATGGAAGAGATGCAGAACGTGGAGCTGGTGGAGGGCGACGAGGGGCGGATGTGCGTCAACACAGAGTGGGGGGCCTTCGGCGCCTCGGGGGAGCTGGACGAGTTCCTCCTGGAGTACGACCGCGTGGTGGACGAGACCTCACTTAACCCCGGTCAGCAACTGTAAGGAATAGGACAGAGCCAGTTCCTCTGGGTGTCCCCCCCCCTGTCCCCAGCTGCATCCCCTCCACCCACCCTTCTCCTTCCCCCTGCCCACCCGTGCCACGCTGGGCTCAGCTGAGGCTGGAGCAACTCATCACAGGTACTCCCAAAGTGGGGGGGGCCTGCGCAGGACGCATCCAGCAAGGGAGGGGGGAAGGAAAGAGGGGGTGCTGCAGGACGTGGCCCCCCTGCCCCAGGTCCCGGCCCTGATGGCTGCCCCCTCGCTTGTGTGTCCCACCCCCCAGCTATGAGAAGATCATCGGGGGGAAGTACATGGGGGAGATCGTCCGGCTGGTGCTGCTGAAGCTGGTGGACGAGAACCTGCTCTTCAACGGGGAGGCCTCCGAGAAGCTCAAGACCCGCGGGACCTTCGAGACTCGCTTCATGTCACAGATCGAGAGGTATGGGGCTGGCAGGGCCTCGGGGTGGGGGGGAGGCACCCCCAAACCAGCCCCCTGTGCTGCTCCGCACTGGTATCTTCCATCTTGTCACCCCACAGCAGTGCAGGTGCATTGGGGTGTCTATATTGTCACCCCACACCAGGCTGTCCCACATGGGGGTCCCTTGTCCTGTCACACCACGCCAACGTGCTCTGACTGTCCCATATTGGGGTGCCTTGTTCTGACACCCCACACCAGCCTGCTCTGACTGTCCCATATCAGGGTCCCCTGTCCCGTTCCCCCATGCCAGCCCTCTACAACTGTCCCCCACAGGGTCCCCGTGTTTCCCCATCCCCTGGCTGACACACCTCTTTCTCCCCATCCCAGTGACTCCGACGACCGCAAGCAGATCTACAACATCCTGACGGCCTTCGAGCTGCTGCCCTCGGGGACAGACTGTGACATCGTGCGGATGGTCTGCGAGAGCGTCTCCACTCGGGCTGCCCAGATGTGCTCGGCCGGGCTGGCCGGTGTCATCAACCGCATGCGGGAAAGCCGGAGCCAGGAGACCCTCAAAATCACCGTGGGGGTTGATGGCTCCGTCTACAAACTCCATCCCAGGTGAGGATCCCTGGGAGCCTTCCACCTACCCGCACCCCCTTCCTCCTCCTCCTCTCGCATCCCCCCAAGACTTGATTCTGGTTTTTGTTTTTTACTTTTTTTCCCCTGTCCGGCAGCTTCAAGGATCGCTTCCACGCCACGGTTCGGCAGCTGACACCCGGCTGCGACATCACCTTCATCCAGTCGGAGGAAGGCAGCGGACGCGGGGCCGCGCTCATCTCGGCCGTCGCTTGCAAAATGGCCTGCATGATGGGGCAGTGAGAGAGGACTCGGGGGGGAGGATGAGGAGGATGAAGGCGGGGGGGTGGGAGGACGGTGGTCCTGTGAGGAGCTCTGCGAGGAGCAGAGATGGACGCGGGAAGGGATTTGCCGCCGGCAGAGGCGGCTCCTGGCTCCCCAATAAACGGGGTTTGCATGGACTTCTCCTCTGGGGCCACCTGAGCGAGAGCTCCTTGTCTACTGCCCCCCCAATATGGGGCTGCTCCACACATGTGGGGTGTACTTGGGGGTCAGGGGAGAAGGGGAGGGCCAGGCCAGTGAGCCCCGGGGGTGCAGAGACTGACTGGGGTACACCGGAGTGGTACCAGATGTGGCGGGTCACCAATTTTTGGGGAAACCCTCCAGCCTCGTCCTTGCAAGGGGGACACCAGCCTCCCCCTCCCAGCGCTGCCCCTTCCAAAAGGGCTAAATCCTGACCTCACCACCTGCAGCACCCCAAAACCCAGCGGGTCCCAGCCCACCCCACACAGGAGGGCACACAGATGAACCCCCCCGGGGGGCTGTTTCATGCTCTGAAATGCCACATCTCTGTCCCAAGCAGCCAAAAATAGTGGGTGTCCCCCCCATCTCCACTGACACCCGGGGGGGCCCAGCCTGGCTTGTGTCCAGCACAACCCAGTGGTGTCGGCACCAGTGTCAAGTTTGGCCCGAACATCCACTCGCATCCACCGCCCAATTTAGCTTGGGGTGATAACAGGGCGGGGCGGAGGGGGAGTAAAATCTGGGGTGCCCTGGGGAGCCTCAGCCCAGGGCTGCAGTGGGAATGGTGAGTGTGGCTGGGGACCCCCCCCCAAGGGGTCAGGATGGGGCCACCCCTGAGTGTTGGGATCCCTCAGGGGGTCTGGGGTGTTTCTGGGTGTTGGGGTCCCTCTTGGGGGTGTGGGGACACGCCAGGGATTTGGATCCCCCTAAAGGTTTGGGGCACCCCAGGGTGTCAGTGTCCCTGCAGGGATCTGGGGCACCCCAGGGTGTGGGGGTTCCCCAGAGGGTGTGGGAGCACACCCAGATGTTGGGGTCCTCCTGCTACACCCCAGGGTGTTGGGATTCCCTGGAGGGTCTGGGGTCACCCCCGGGTGTTGGGGTCCTCTGGTGGTCTGGTGGCACTGCAGGATGTTGGGGGACACCCTGGGGGTCTGGGGCACCCCACTGTGTCAGGGTCCCCTTGGGGGTCTGGGGACACCCCAAGGTGTTGAGGTCCTCCTGAGGCACCACAGGGTGTGTGGGGTCTCTCTGGTGTGGGTCTAGGGGTACCCCAGGGTATTGGGGTCCTCCTGGGGCACCCACGGCATGTGGGGGTTACTCAAAGATATTGGGGTCCCCTGGAGGGTCTGAGGCATTCCAGGGTGTTGGGTCCCCCTGGAAGTTGGGGCATCCAAGGGTGTTGGGGTCCCTCTGAGAGTCTGGTGGTACCCCGGGGTGTTGGGGTCCTTCTGAGGCTCTGGGGCACCCCAGGTGTTGGTGTGTGGGAGCACCCCAGGGAGCTGATGTCCTCCTGGCGCACCCCAAGGTGTTGGGGTCCCTTTGGGGGTCTCGGGGCACCCCAGGGTCTGGGACCCACTCAGGCTGTTGGAGTCAGGCTAGAGCCACCTGGGGGTGTGGGGTGACCCCATGGTATGGGCCACCTTGGGGGTCTGGGGACACCCTTGGGCATCTGAGGCCACCACATGGGTCAGGGCCACCCCAAAGTGTCTGGGGCCACCCTGGGACATGGGGCACCCCAGGATCTAGGGATATCTCAGGGTGCTGGGATCACCCCAGGGTCCCAGGGCCACCCTTGGTCATCTGGGGCCACCACAGGGTGTGGGGTCACCCGGGGGGTTTGGGGCTACTGTGAGGTTTGGGGGTCACCCCGAAGTGCAGGGTGACCCCAGGTGGGGGGCTGGGCTGCATGGCGGGGGGTAGCCCTGGGGTCTGGGTCACCCGGAGGGACGGGGCCGCCCCAGCGGTGATGCCCCTGAAGCCCCCAGCCCCGCAGGTGACACCCGGCAGCACCACGATCCCCCCAGCTCGTTGGAGGAGGGGAAGGGGATCCCCTGACTCTGATTGGCTGTCTGGGATGAGGGAGGGCTGTGCTCTGATTGGCTGCAGCCAGCAGCCAGCAGGATTCCCTGTGTTCTGATTGGCTGTGACCAACAGCAACAGCAGTGTTCCCTGTGCTCATTGGCTGGGGCCAAAAATAGATTTCTTGTGCTCTGATTGGCTGCAGGCCTCAGCCAGTGGGATTCCCTGTGTTCTGATTGGTTGCCACCCAAAAGACATCCTTGAGCTTTGATTGGTGACAGCATTCAGCTAGGAGGATTCTCTCTGTTCTGATTGGCCAGGGCCAAAGAAAAGGGCTTCCCTGTGCTCTGATTGGCTGAGGCTGAACCAAGGCTCCCGCTCGCCCCGGTCAGTCCCTCAGGCCGGGCACGCGGCAGGACGGGGCCAGGCGGGCCCAGCGCGGCTCCTCCGACCTCTTCTCCATGTTCGAGGAGGCGCAGATCCAGGAGTTCAAGGAGGTAGCAGGCGGGGGAAGCTGCGGGGGGGCGTTGCAGCTCAAACCCCCCCTCGACTTCCTGTGAGGGACCCCAGGTGTTGGTCACCAGCCGGCTGAACAGGAGCCAGCAGTGTGCCCAGGTGGCCAAGAAGGCCAGTGGCATCCTGGCTTGTACCAGCCCTGGCGTGGCCAGCAGGGACAGGGAAGGGATCTGAGCCCTGTGCTCGGCACTGGGGAGGCCGCCCCTCGATTCCTGGGTTCAGTTCTGGGCCCCTCACCCCAAAAGGCCATTGAATGACTCGAGCGTGGCCAGAGAAGGGCAACGGAGCTGGGGCAGGGTCTGGAGCACAGGTCTGCTGGGGAGCGGCTGGGGGAACTGGGGGGTTCAGTCTGGAGAAGAGGAGGCTGAGGGGAGACCTCCTGGCCCTCTGCAACTCCCTGCCAGGAGGGGGCAGAGAGGGGGGATGAGTCTCTGGAGCCAAGGCCCCAGCGCCAGGCCCCGAGGGAATGGCCTCAAGCTGCCCAGGGCAGGGTCAGGCTGGCTCTGAGGAAGGATTTCTGTGCAGAAGGGGCTGTTGGGCGTTGGAATGGGCTGCCCAGGGCAGGGGGGAGTCCCCGGGATCCCTGGGGGGGTTGAAGAGTCGGGCTGAGCCAGCGCTGAGGGATCTGGGGGAGTTGGGAACGGTCAGGGGGAGGGTCGTGGTTGGGCTGGAGGAGCTTCAGGGGCTTTTCCAACCCAGAGGATTCTGGGATTTCCCCCCCCCGCCTGCTCTGCTCCAGGCCTTCACCTGCATCGACCAGAACCGGGATGGGATTATCACTGAGGAGGACCTGAAGGACACCTGCGTGCTGCTGAATCAGCAGGCGCCACGTGGGGACGGGAGGGGGACAGTGGTGGCACTGAATTGGGGTGGTGACGATGCCAGCAAGGGGTCACAGTGCCAGTGTTAAGTGGGGTGACAGTGATGATGCCAAACAGGGGACAGCAGTGATGCCACGTGGGGGACAGTGACAGTGCCAACCTGGGGACAGCACTGGTGATCCCCAGCACAGGGTGGTGCCAGCACCAAGGGTTGGGAGAGTGACAGTGCCAGTGCCAAGCAGGTGACAGGGCCAGCACCCAGCATGGGGACAGATGTGGTGCCAAAGAAGGGGGAAGCAATGGCACCATGTGAGGGGACAGTGACAGCCAGGGCCACGCGGGTGTGTTTTATCTCCTGAGGGACACATCCCAGCACTCCAGCACACTCCCCTCCCCCGGCCACGCTGTCCCCTGTGCCCGCTGCCACGTGGCCTTGTCACCGTGTGTGTCCCCCACCCCAGAGAAAACAAACGTGAGCGATGAGGAGCTGGGGGAGATGCTGAAGGAGGGGAAGGGGCCCATGAACCTCTTCCTGACACTCTTTGGCCAGAAGCTGAACGGTGAGTGACACCGGGTGTCCCCCCAACACCCCCCCCCCGGCACTGGCCTGAAGGAGTCCATCCTCAACGCCTTCAGGCTCTTTCCGGCACCATCAGCAAGGACGAGTGAGTGGGGGGGGGCAGCAGGGACCCTGGGGACACCCGGCCAGATCCTGCGTCCCCCGGGATGGGGACAGGAGCCGATCCCGTGCTCCGCCGGGCCCTCGTCCCGCAGGTTTAGGCGGCTCCTCCTGGCCCAGGCGCAGAAGTTCTCCCTGGGGCAGGTGAGCCACTGCCCTGGTTGTCACCATCACCGTCAGGGTCCCCCGCACCCATCCTGTCCCCACGGGGGGGCCAACAGGACCCTTGGGGGAAGGGGGTGTCCAGGACACCCAGCTCTGCCCACCTGTGAGGAGAAGGACACAGCCGCCCCCCCTCCCAGACTTCTCTGTGTCCCCCAAAAACCCTGTCCCCAAGGTACCTGTGTGCCCGTCCCCGTGATCCTGGCCCCCGCTCCCCCCGCCTCTCCGATCCCATGTGCCTCACAGGGACTCTGTCCCCCAGATTGCCACGTGTCCCCCAGATTGCCACGTGTCTCCCGCCACCCCCCACCTGGACCTCATCCCCCAAGGTCCCCCTGTGCCTCCCCAAGGTGACACCCCCCCGCAGGGACCCGTCCCAACCCCCCCGGGGCGTGTGTGGGCCCCCAGCAGGTGGAGCAGCGGTTGGCAATGACACCATCAATGTCTTGGGGGACACTGACTACAAGTCCCTGTGCTACATCGTCACCCACAGGAACAAGGAGGACTGAGGGGACAGCGGGGGGTCCCCAACCCCCCCAAACTGCCTGCTCTGGCCGAATAAACCACCAAACGGGGGGTTCTCATCCGTCTGTCTGTCTGCAGCTTCCTCCCTTCTGCCTGGGCTTTTCGCCCCCCGCCAGCTCCAGGTGTCCCCGTGGAGCTGGTGTGTCCCCAACACAAGGGACAGCCCCTCCCCCCCACCCCCCAACCAAATCAGGGGCTCTCGGGGGACCCCCGGGAGACGTGGAGGCTCGGTGTGAGCTGTTTTATTGCGGGGATAGGGGGATCCGGGGGGGCCAGTGGGACTGGGAGGGGGTTGGGGTTCAGGGGGCAGCACTTGGGGCTCAGCCCTGCGGAGACAAGGAAGGAGCAGTTAGTTGGGGGCCACTGTCACCCTGTCACCCCAACTCAAGTGCCAGCAAAAGTGGCAACTCTGACCTTCTCCCACCTCTCCAGGGTGTATTTTGGGGTCCCTTGTCTCACCCCCACCCTGCAGATGTGCAGGGCAGGCACAGGACCCCTAAGTGCCCTCCCACCCCCAGAGCAGGCGTGGGGTGAGGGGTGCAGGATACGGGGTGAGGGAACAAGATGTGGGGTGTGGGATGTGGGGTGAAGTGTGCAGGATCAGGATGTGGGGTGTGGTGTGCAGGATGGGGGGTGCAGGGTGCAGGATGGGGGTGCAGGGTGCGGGATCAGATTGTGGGGTGAGGGATGTGGGGTGTTGGATGGAGGATGCAGGGTGAGGGATACAGGGTGTGGGATCAAAATGTGGGGTGCAGGATGGGGTGTGCGTGGTGGGGGGTGCAGAATGTGGGGTGCGGGATGGGAGTGCAGGGTGGAGGGTGCGGGATGGGGGTGTGGGATGTGGGGTGCAGGATGGGGGTGCAGGATGAAGGGTCTGGGATTGGGGATGCAGGATGGAGGGTGCATGATTAGGGGTGCAGGATGTGGGGTGTGGGATCGGGGGTGCAGGATGGGAGGTTGCAGGATGGGGGGTGTGGGATGGGGTTGTGGGATAGGGGGTGCGGGATGGGGGTGCAGGGGGGGCTGGGGGTGCTGACTGGGCTCAGGCCTTGCAGAAGCCGATGGCCGCGCAGGTGTCCTGGGGCTGGTCGCCGTTCTGCAGCGCCTCGCTGAGCTGCTCCCGGAATTTCCTCAGCAGCACTTTGCAGAGGCGGCTCAGGCGCTTGCCCACGGCCCGGCAGGCCTTGCCCAGCGCTGCCTCCACCGCTGCCTGCCAAGGACCAGCCCGGCAGCATCAGCAGGGCTGCCCATGGGGCACCGGCCCCCCGCCCCGCTCCGCCGAGCCCCCCCAGGCACCCCCTCACCTCATCGGGGTCTTCGCCCGCCATCGCCTTTATCTGCTCCAGGATTTTGGTGCACAAGCGGCACTTCTTCCCCTTGCCCGGCGCTGCCGCGTCCCCTTCAGCCATGTCCCATTCAGCCACGTCCCCTTCAGCCACATCTCCTCTGGCCACATGCCACTGCAGGGGGGGACAACACGGACTCTCAGGGCTGGGCTGAGCCCCCCCAGCCTGGCCCCAAGGCAGGTTGGGGGTATCGAGGCCAGGGGGCGGTGGGGCTGGGGCTCACCGGGCCCAGGCTATCCCAGAACTGGCGGCAGTCCTGCTCCCTGTGGCACTGGATGGCAGTGGCCATGTCCCGGCACCAGGACATGGGGCCACCCTGGCAGGGCTCGGGGACAGTGGCCTGTGCCGCTGGGCAGGGGAGGGGACAGTGAGCACAGCCACGGGAGCGTGTTCCCGTCACTGAGGTCCCTGTGTGTCCCCACACAGAGCTTGGCCCCACCAGCCCCGGACCCTGCTCAGCCCCCGTCCCTGCCATCCTCCCTGCCTGTCCCCATGTCCCTCCGTCCCCCCTATCCCTGGGGCCACGTCCCCATGAAGACTCATCCCTGCCATCCCCCCTGCCTGTCCCCATGTCCCCCTGTCCCCACCATCCCCAGATCCCCACACATACCCTGCCCCTGCCACCCCCAGGTGCCTATCTCCACAAGAACCATGTCCCCATCCTCCCCAGGTCCCCATAATCCCTCCTGCCCGACCCCATGTCCCCCCGTCCCTCCTATACCCGGGGACATGTCCCCTTGAAGATGCTATCCCTGCCATCCCCAGGTCCTCACACAGACCCCATCCCTCTGTCCCCTGGCACCATCCCCATCCCCTCTGTCCTCATGTGTCACCCTCCCCTCCACCCTGGGGTGCCCATCTCCCCACCATCCTCTCCTCCCCCAAAACACGAGGGAGCCCCGTTACCTCCCACTGCCACCAGCACCAAGAGGAAGGTGGCAGCCATGGCGGGTCCAGTCTAGAGAGTGACAGCGGGTGACAACCAGCATGTCCCCCCTTGACGGCTTTTATAGTCCTGCACGTGGGCTGTGGGGACGGCCGCACCACTCAGCGCCGCCGAAACCCAAAAACCCCTAAAAATGGAGAGACACCGGCCGCCAACCCCCTTCCTCCCTCACACCTCCGCCCCGCGGCAGGAAGGGGAGACGGGGGAGGGCTGGCTCTAGCCCCGGGGCCCCCCCAACCCCCCCCACCCCGAGCCCCCGTGAGCCTCAGCCGTGGGAGTGGGGGTGCTGCCGGTGGCCCCAAACCCCCGGCCCGTTCGGGGCTGTGTGTGGGGACCCCTCGAGGGGCGGCCCAGGAGCCCCAAAGCGCGGGGGGTGGGGGGTCCTGGGGGCCCGTCCCAGTGTCCCCCCGTCCCCTCCTGGGCTCTGTGGAGCCCCGGGGGGCCCGTCCCGGTGTCTCCGGTCCCCCCACGAGCAATGTGGGGTCCCAGGGGTCGGTCCCGGTGTGTCGCCCCACGAGGGTCGGTCCCGGTGTCCCCTGTCCCCCCAGGGGCTCCGTGGGGTCCCGGGGGTCCGTCCTGGTGCCCCCCGTCCCCTCGTGGGCCCAGTGTTTCCCCCGCCGGGGGTCGGTCCCGGTGTCCGCCCCCATCCCCTCCCGGGTTCTGTGGGGTCCCGGTGGGTCCCGGTCCCCGCCGTCCCTCCGCGGTTCCCTCCCCCGTTTCCACAGTAACGGCCTCGCGGCGCCACGGCCGCCGCCATCAGCGGTTGCCACAGCGACCCGCCGCCTTGACGTCACTTCCGCTCACCGCCCCGCCACTTCCGGGGTCGCCGGCGTTCGCGCCTTTTCCCCCCCCCACCCCTATGGCGGGTCCGTGGTGCCGGGCTGGCGGCGCCCCCGACCTCTGACCTCTGACCCTGTACGTGACCTGCGGCCGGTGGGGGCCGACAACGGGGGGGCTGGGGCTGTCCCGCTCGGGGAGGGGGGGCACTGAGGGACCCTCCTGCTGGGGCCCGGGGGGGGGCTGTTGCCTTTTGGGGGTCCCTGGTCCGGGGGGGCTTCTGGGGGGACCCTTTGGCCTTCTCGGTGGGTCCTGGGGAGACCCTCGTTTATGGAGGGGGGGGAACCTGGTGTCCTGAGGGCAGGCTGGGGGTGTCCCTGTAGAGACCTGCTGCCTGGGGGCGGGGGTCTTGGGCCGGGGTGTTTTGGGGGTGGGGGGCGTCCTGGTGCTAGGAGGCGTTTTGGGGGGGTCCCTTTGCCCGGAGGGGGGGTCTTTATGCCAGAGGGTGTGTTTAGAGGGTGTTCTCGGGAGGGGGTGGGGCTGGTGCCACGGGGCATCCAGGGCTCTGTGCAGGGCTCCTGGTGGCAAAGGGGGAGGGGGGGGGGCGATCCCAGGGAGATCCAGTGGCCAAAGTGTATTTTGGGGGGCCTTTGGGTGTCCCGGTGCCAGGGGGTGATTTTGGGATGGGGGGACGGACGGGTTCTGGGCTTTTCCTGGCACCAACATTTGTTTGGGGGAGGGAAGGGAGGGGGAGCGCCAGGAGGGTGCATCGTTCGGGGGGGTCAGACCCCCTGGTTTGTGTTTTGGGGATGAGAGGGTCAGTTCGGGGGTGGGGGCTGACTTCAGGGAGGGATTCGGGGTAACAGTGCTGGCCGGGGTGCACCGGCCTTAATTTACAGAGATCCTTAATTTTCCTGTTTGCTTTCTAGTCCCCCCATTAGAATCATCCCGGTCCAGCCCTGCCGCTCCAGCCAGGCGCCCACCATGTTTTCGGAGCAGGCAGCCCCCACGGCGCAGGGTTTGTTGGCCCCCCCCTCCACCCAGGCCTCCACCTTCGCCCGGGTGCCGGTCTCGGCCTACGCCGACTGCTCCCAGCCCTTCCGCCTGGGCGAGCGCAGCTTCAGCCGCCAGTACGCTCACATCTACGCCGCGCGCCTCATCCAGATGCGGCCCATCCTGGAGGAGCGGGCGCGACAGAAGTGGGGTGAGTCGGTTTGGGGAGTAACACCACACACCCCCCAGCTTTTTGAGGAGGGAAGGAGGGAAGGCAAAGCCACACAGTGCCCACTGGAAGCTTTTCAGATATTTTTCAGCACGTGCTGGCCATCGATTCCTAAGCTTATGCACACTGTAAAGGGTCAAATAACCTACAGGTGATTTTTTGGGGGGATGATTTCTCTGCTGGACAGTGTCCGGCCCAGCCAGGAGCATCCCTTCAACATTTCTAAAACCACCTTTAAACATCAGCTGTGCAGAAAAAAACCTTTATTTTTTTGTGCTCACCAGACCAGGCCAAAGCTTCCGCTCACTGTCAGGAGCACGAGCTAAAGCACAAGGTTTGTCAGGGTGAGGGGCTGGGGGGGGCCCTGGCCAGGAAGCGGGGGACGGGGGGGCTGTTTCCTCGCCCAGCGGGGCTGCGTTAGTGGTTAGTGGGTGGGATTCTCACACCAGAGAGTTTCCATCTGAAGGCGTAACGGCAGCGCTGGATGAAGCAACCGCCTCGCTGCTGCCTGAGCACGGTGGCTGAGCTTTCTGGCAGGCCTCGGCGGGGCTCCCCACGCGTGGTAGAAGCCTGTTATCGGATTTCACCCTCTTGGGTCAGCCAAGCTTTCAGCTTTGCCCTTCTATGGAGGTTTTCAGGCCAGCCACTTGTTTTTCTTTGTCTCCTTGGCCCCGTGGGCTGCACAGAGCTGAGGGGAAGCAAAGCCTGTGCCGGGCTGTGTCAGTTCCATGGCGGATGTCATTCCTTGGCCGGCTGCCCTGCACCATAACCCTGGATTTTGCCGAGGGTGGCAGGAACCAGTGGTTTTGTAAAGCTCCACTTCCCGGAGTCATGTGATGGGATGAGATTTCTGGGGTTTGTCTCACAGTGAGAAGCGCCTGCAGGCAAAATCTGGAGAAAGCAGCCCCCCTCCCCCTAAACACACACATTTTGGGGTGTTAGAGCCAAGAATAAGAAACTAAAACTGGATTGTTTTTTCTGACTCCGAGTGTTTGCATTCCTGGGCCTGATGAACCCGTGTTTCCAGCTCTGCTGAGGCTGGGGTGCCTGTGATCGCAGTGGGGCGCTTTCCACCAGACAGGAGTCACGTTCAGCAGGCGCGTGATTAACAAAGGGAGAGTTTGAGGGGGGAAAACATCACCCCGCTGCCTGCAGCCAGAAGGGGTGACCTGACAGAGGCATGGCAGCAAGCTTTGGCAGTGTTGTTCTGGGAGAGGAGCCCAGCAGCTCTTGCAGCGCCAGCCCAGCCTGGCAGCCAGTGTTCCCCACTCCAGGGCTTGAAGCTTGGGATGGATGGGCTTCACGGGTTCATTTAAGCAGGAGGAAATAAAAGTCCTACAGACATGTAAACGGTGGGGCTGAAGCATCTCTGGGCCCTCATGGGTGAGGTGAGAAGTCTTGGGCTCAGCTTGTGGTGAGGGAGATGGGTTTTTGCTCTCTGCAGATGAAGCGCTGGGCTGTGATGGTCTTTGCACCTCCCAAGGCACGTGTTGGTTCCCCTGGCCCGTATCCACTTGTGGATCTCCGATAAAGCCCAGGGGCCTGTTTGTGCCTCTCAGGCAGAGGAAACCCTGCTGCTCCCCAGCAGCTTGTTTTCATGCTGGGATCTTCCCAAATGCCCGGCTACGATGGGGGTCCTGGCTTCCAGCAGGGATCCTGGGCGGGGGATCTGGCCCTGGTCCGACTTAGGGGTGGTGAACAGTCTCACATCTGAGTTGTATGTTTGGTTCATGCCCTGGATGGGGAGTGGGAACACCAGCCCCTCATGCCCAAGGGCTAGAGCACTGGCTCTGTGCCCAGGCAGGGGGGACAATCTTGGACCTGTGCACCCTCCCTTCACAGGCAGAGCTGGACCAGTGGGCCCAGCGGGAGCTCTGCACACTCTCCTGGGTGGTGGCTGGGGGCTGTGGGTCCCTCAGACCCCAGCGTGACCCCGCTTTCCCCCCCTCAACGCAGAGGAAATGCCTGCAGGCAGCGCTGGCTCTCTGGTATGCTCTGTGGCCCCATCTGGCCTACACATGTGGATTCGGCTCCGTGCCTCGAGGAAAAACGAGAGGCTTCGCAACATTCCCCCACCATCTCTTGCTGGCCTCGATGTTCAGGCCCTTTGAGCCGGTCCTGGCCATCCCTGAGCCTTGCTTGCCCCCGCAGCCATCCCGGAGTCTGGCTGAGCCCCGTTTCTCTCCGCAGGGGCCAATGTGGTGGTGAGGAAGCTCTGCGAGCTGCAGGCGGGTGAGAAGTGCTGCGTGGTGGGGACGCTCTTCAAGGCGATGCAGCTGCAGCCCTCCATCCTGCAGGAGATCAGTGAGGAGGTAACAGCCAGGACATTCCCTCCTGAGGGCCCCCCTCCACCTCCTCCACACGGCTGTGGGGGATGTGCCAACACACCTCAGGACCTCGGCTGGCTTCCCTCACGCTGAGCAAATGGGAACTGCCAGGGCTTTGACTTGGGGAGCTGGTGTATAACCTCTGTGCCTACCCTGTTCCTAGACTCCCTCACTCTTGGTGACACCCTCTGTGCCATCACGTATGTGCCCGCCTGCTGTTGCTTTTCCTGCCCTCGGAGGGTTTGGAGCCAGCGGGGCTGGCAGAGCAAACCCCCTTTCCTTGCTGCAGGGGAGGGGGATGAGGGAGGCAACGAGGGAAGTGCCACAGTCCCTGTGCGGTGCCGGGGGCCCATCTGCTCCCAGCTGGCTCCCGGGGAGCCCGTTGGGAAGTTTGGAGCCTGCTCGTCACGGCATGAGGTTAGCACCGTGCCTGCCAGGCAGGGTTCAAAGGCAGTGGAGCGCTTGCCCGGGCGGTGATTGCAAACACGTTTTCTGAGGCGAGCCAGAGCGCCGTCTCCTGCCGCCTGGCTGAGCCGCTTCCTCCTTGGCTGGGGAGCTGCATTGTGCTCACTTCGCTGCAGCGCTGCGGAGAAGGGTTAAGTGAAACCAGCTTGGCCGGGTGGTGTGCAGCCGGAGAGCAGTGCCGAGAGCTGCCGGGGCCTCCAAAGTGCCACCTTCAAAGCAGCAGCGGGGGCTTTGGCCAGGCTGGCAGTGGCGGGCGGCTGTTGTGAGTCACAGAATCACAGAATCAGAATCATCTCAGTTAGAAAAGTCCTTAAAGCTCCTCCAGCCCAACCATGACCCTCACCCTGACCGTTCCCACCTCCCCCAGATCCCTCAGCGCTGGCTCAGCCCGACTCTTCAACCCCTCCAGGGATCCCGGGGACTCCCCCCCTGCCCTGGGCAGCCCATTCCAACGCCCAACAGCCCCTTCTGCACAGAAATCCTTCCTCAGAGCCAGCCTGACCCTGCCCTGGGCAGCTTGAGGCCATTCCCTCGGGGCCTGGCGCTGGGGCCTTGGCTCCAGAGACTCATCCCCCCTCTCTGCCCCCTCCTGGCAGGGAGTTGCAGAGGGCCAGGAGGTCTCCCCTCAGCCTCCTCTTCTCCAGACTGAACCCCCCCAGTTCCCCCAGCCGCTCCCCAGCAGACCTGTGCTCCAGACCCTGCCCCAGCTCCGTTGCCCTTCTCTGGACACACTCGAGTCATTCAGTGGGCCAAAACTGAACACACTTATCAAGGGGCGGCCTCACCAGTGCCAAGTGATTGAACACTTGAGGGATTGAGTCTTGTGCCCACACTCTGGTTTCCACGAGAAGGGTTTGGCTGGGGGGTGGGGGAAAGGGCCCTTTGAGGCAGCTCAGCCTTGCTGAGGCCATCACAGCCTGCTCCATCCCCCCCCGTCAGCACAACCTGGTGCCGCAGCCGCCCCTGCCCAAGTACATCCACCCCTCCGACGAGCTGATCCTGGAGGATGAGCTGCAGCGGATCAAACTGGAAGGAGCCGTCGAAGTGCAGAGGCTGGTGACAGGTAAAGGACAATGGCTCCTTGGTGGGAACCACCTTGTAGGCCCTGCCCGGGGGCTGACCCCCCGCTCTCTGCCCTAGGAACCATCTTTGCTGTGTACGGCTCCGAGCAGGACGATGGCAAGTTCCTGGTGGAGGATCACTGCTTTGCTGACCTGCCCCGGGCGCTGCCCTGGAAAGGGCCCAGCTCAGACCGGTGAGTCTCCGCAGTGCCAGGAGCAGGGCTGGCACCGCACCCCCCACCATGTCCCCAGGCCCTGGGGACCATTTTCCCCATGTCCCCGTCACAGTAAGCGCCTCATGCCAGGAGGGATGGCAGATGGGTGCTTGTGCCCCCCACCCCTGGCTCTCTGAAGCCCCTTGGTGGTTGTGGTGCAGGCAGGGAGCAGTGCAGGCAGGGGGCACAGCTTGCTGCCCAAACCTCTCTGCCCAGGTTTGTGCTGCTGGTGTCGGGGCTGGGGCTGGGCAGCGGGAGCGGCGAGTCCCTGCTGAGCACGCAGCTGCTGGTGGACGTGGTGACGGGGCAGCTGGGTGCCGAGGGTGAGCAGAGCTGTGCTGCACAGATCTCCCGGGTCATCCTGGCGGGGAACTTGCTGAGCCAGAACACACAGAGCCGGGACACCATCAACAAGGTATGGCGGGGCCTTCAGCCTCGATCTTTTAGTCTGGAGAAGAGGAGGCTGAGGGGAGACCTCCTGGCCCTCTGCAACTCCCTGCCAGGAGGGGGCAGAGAGGGGGGATGAGTCTCTGGAGCCAAGGCCCCAGCGCCAGGCCCCGAGGGAATGGCCTCAAGCTGCCCAGGGCAGGGTCAGGCTGGCTCTGAGGAAGGATTTCTGTGCAGAAGGGGCTGTTGGGCGTTGGAATGGGCTGCCCAGGGCAGGGGGGAGTCCCCGGGATCCCTGGAGGGGTTGAAGAGTCGGGCTGAGCCAGCGCTGAGGGATCTGGGGGAGTTGGGAACAGTCAGGGTGAGGGTCATGGTTGGACTGGAGGAGCTTCAAGGGCTTTTCCAAACCAGATGACTCTGGGATTCTCTGAATGTGCTCGCTGGACCTGGGGTGGCACGGGGAGTCCCACGGAGGGATCAGAGGGGGCACGGGGTTGTTCTCTCACTGTCTCCCTGCTGATCCAGGCCAAGTACTTGACCAAGAAGACGCAGGCTGCAAGCGTGGAGGCCGTGAAGATGCTGGATGAGATCCTGCTGCAGCTTTGCGTAAGTGTTTGGAGTGGGATAGGGTTGGCCGGGGAATCGGGTACCTTCTGGGGGAGAGAGCCTGGCTCCTGAGCCGGGGAAGCAACGCTCTGCCAGCAGCCTGGGCGTGCAGGGTGACAAACGCCCCTTCCCCGGCCCCCAGCTTCCCTCTGAGCAGCACATATGGTGCTGTACGGGAAGGCAGCAGGCAACTGCCCAGCTCCAGATCCTTCTCCCAGCATCTGGTCTCTGCAGGGAAGCCAAGCGGGGCTTCCTGCGGGGCAGTGGCAGGAGCCAAATCGGGGAGCAAGGCAGAGCCGGCCACGAGCTCCGGCTGGGGCTTTGCTCTGAGCCCCTTTGAGGGTGGGTGGTGTGGCCGTCCCCACTAATCCCTGCTCTGCCCACAGACCTCCGTGCCTGTGGATGTGATGCCTGGTGAGTTTGACCCCACCAACTACACACTGCCCCAGCAGCCACTGCATCACTGCATGCTGCCCCTCGCCAGTGCCTACTCCACGCTCCGCCTGGTCACCAACCCCTACCAGGCCGACGTGGACGGCGTCAGGTAAAAAAGCCTCATGTGCCACCAGCTCTGCGACAGCTGTTGGCATGGGGGTGTGGGCCAAGTCGCGGCAAGTACAGCCATCCAAATCTCTCCTCCTTTCCCCCAAAATGTTGCAGGTTTTTGGGGACGTCAGGGCAAAATGTCAGTGACATCTTTAAATACAGCAGCATGGACGACTACCTGGAGATCCTGGAGTGGACACTGCTGGCGGGACACATCAGCCCCACAGCCCCGGACACACTGGGTGAGGCGAGGGCTGGGTGGCCACTGAGGGCTGGGGACCATTTGCCCTCTGAAGGGATGTAGGTGTAGGTTCCCCTCCTAATTTCATTCCCTCCCAGGCTGCTACCCCTTTTACAAATCAGACCCGTTCATCCTCACCGACTGCCCTCACGTCTACTTCTGCGGCAACGCTCCCCGCTTCCAGTCCAAGCTGATCCAAGGTGAGCCCCCAGCCTGCAGCACCCACCGATACTCGCTTGGGGCTGGGATCCCACACCAGGGTGCCGTCTGGGGGCTCAACCCGCCTGACTCCCGGCTGTCTTTGCAGGGCAGGATGGGCAGCAGGTCCTGCTGGTGACGGTGCCGGCCTTCAGCGCCACACAGACCGCCTGCCTCATCAACCTGCGGGACCTCAGCTGCCAGCCCATCAGCTTCTCCGGCTTCGGGGCCGAGGACGATGACGGGGACATGGAGGTCGGGCACTGACTGAGCAGGAGGGTGCAGAGTTGATAAACCCCCCTGGCCCCTCGGAGGGTTCTGGCACCCACCCACCACCTTTGTGTAATTCCCGGTCATCCTCGTGGGAGGGCTGGCATGGAGCTGCCAGGGGGCAGAGGAAAGAAGAGATGCTTGTACCAATATAACTTGATTTATTTGTGTAACAAAAAACTGTGCAGAGGGGACAGGGGCTGCGCCTGCCTCCATGTGGGCCCTGCCCTGGAGAGCGGGACCACTCCTGCTCACCCCGCTGTGCCGGGAGACGGGGACAGGGCGGGGGCTGGGTCCTGCTTCACCCCCTCCCTTGCCAGGCAAGAACTGGCGCTGCCCATCCCTGAGGGATGGGGCAGAACATCCTTCCCTGCCTGGCTCTGGAGCCCGGCAAGGGGGATGCTCCGCAGCCGCCCAGCCTTTGGGGCGAGCATCAGTGTGGTGTGCCCTGCAGTCCTAGGAAGCAGCATGGGTGAGGAGCTGGAGCCCACCCGGAACGGGCTGCCCGGGGCTCAAAGAAAGATTTTTAGATGTGGATGCCGGAGCCTGCAGCAGGTGAAACCAAACCGGCCGTGAGCGTCCGGCCTTGGCTTGAGGTGGGAGTGAGGGGACGAGCATCTGCTAGTCACCAAAGTTCACGGTGTAGGTCTCGGCCGTGGTGAAGGGCTGCGCTGTCCCCGTGCCCAGCTCCCAGGCCTCCGTCTCCGTCACCAGCTCGGTGACCACCTCCGTCTCGGTTTCGGTTTCCATCTCCCAGGTGCCGGCTGTGGGTGGCTCTTGGCTCCAGGGCGCGTAGGCAGTGCTGCTGAAGGGCGAGGGCAGGGCCGTGGTGGGCGGCGGGGCCGTGGGGCCGCTGGCGGCCGTGGTGGCATTGAGACGCCGCAGCCGCATCTGCTGCCGGAGGCGCAGGCGGTGCCGGAGGCGCATCCGCAGGCGCATGCGTTCGCGGGGCGTCATGGGGCGGCCGGGCACGATGCGGCGGATGGGCCGGTTCCCGTTCATGGCCATGATCTCCCGGATGCGTTTCCAGTTGGAACGCGACAGGACAAAGTTGCACTGGGTGGCCCCGATGTCGTAGAAGACGTTGCAGGTTTTGACGCTGGGGTTGTAGCCCTCGGCCCGAGCCGAGACGCGGTACTCCCCCGGGTTCAGGATGCGCCAGTAATCCCCGCCGCTGGCTGCCGGCAGCGAGGGGTGTGAGGGAAGCGGCGGGGTGCTGCCAGCACCCTGCCCAGCACCCTCCCCTGCACCCTACCTGTCTTGATGTTGTGGTTGATGCCCCCCACAACGATGGTGGCGTTGGCGATGGGTTCTCCCTGCTGGTCCGTCACTAAGCCCTTGATGCCCCGATGGACCTACACCAGGAAAGGGGGGAGGGAGCTGCGTGGGGCGGGCGGGGGCAGCTGCCTGCTCCCTGCCCGGCGCGTCCCGGCACCAACCTGCTCCATGAAGGTGAGCAGTGACTCCTTGTTGTTCTCCCACTCCTGCTGCAGCTCACTCTCATGGGGGAACTTGTCGCAGCCCAGGTAGATGGAGAGCTCCAGGCAGTTGGTGTGCAGGTAGCTGAAGTCGTTCATGCCTGCAAGACAAACAACCGAGCACCCACCCAGCTGCTCGCTCGCGCCGTCCCGCTGAGGGAGCGTGGGGCAGGGAAGCCGACACCGATATGGTGTGGCACCCACTTACTGCCAGCCCGCGGGTGCCACTTGGCCCCCTGCACGATGCCCATGGCGTTGGTCATGTCCTGTGTGTGGCAGCCCCCGCGGAAGGTCTCGGTCATGGTGAGGTGGGCCGAGGCGTAGGAGATGGCGAGCCAACGGAAAATGGCGTGGTCAGGCGTCTCCTGCAGCTCGGGGTTGTCATCCTCGTAGTCGTCCGGCAGGCGAGGGGCGGTCGCTGGCGTCTCGCTGACGGGCCGGGCCGTGTCAAAGGGGTAGGACACCAGTTTCTCCCCGCCCTGCAGGTTGGCTCCCAGCACGAAGGGGTTCTTGTCCATCCACGCCATGACAGCCTGCGTCTCCACCGCCACCTGCCAAGGCGGGCACGGCAGCGTGAGGCCCCGCCTCCCCCTCGCCACCCCAGTGCCGTGCCCCGGGCCGTGACTCACCGCAGCATCCTCGGCCAGATAGTGCTCCGGGATGGGGATGTGGTGGTTGGGGAACTTATGGGGCACCAGTTTCCTCTCCTCAGCTGCCCACAGTGCTGAAGCCAAGTCAGGGAAGTTCTCAAAGAGGTCGTAGCCCTCCTCCGTCCAGTGGCCCAGCGCCCAGTTGCCCAGCTCGGAGCCCTGCGGGCAGACCCGGGGCAGTGGTGATCCCAGGGGCTGCATCCCCCTGGCCCTGCCCTAGTGTCCCCTGCCCTGCTGTCCCCTTACCGCCTCGCGGGCCAGCTCGTAGCCGTCGGGGTTGAGGGAGGGCACAAGGTGGATGCGGGTTTCGGTCACCAGGCTCCGCACCCGGGGATTGCCGTCCTGGTACTCCTTGCACAGGAACTGCATCAGCAGGAGCAGCAGCTCCCGGCCCAGCACCTCGTTCCCGTGCAGCCCCGCTGTGTACCTGAACTCGGGCTCGCCTGCGGGCAGGGTACGGGCAGGTCCATAGAATCCCAGAATCATTCAGGTTGGAAAAGCCCCTCGGGATCACCGAGTCCAACCCTCAGCCCGACTCTACAAAGTTCTCCCCTACCCCACATCCCCCACAGCTCATCCCAACGGCCCTGAAACCCCCCCAGGGATGGGGACTGCCCCCTCCCTGGGCAGCCTGTTCCACTCTCTGACCACTCTTGCTGGGAAACATTTTCTCCTCCTGCCCAGCCTGACCCTCCCCTGTGGCAGTTTCCAGCCGTTCCCTCTTGTCCTGTCCCTGATCCCCTGGGAGCAGAGCCCAGCCCCAGCCTCTCTGCAATGTCCTCTCAGGAGCTGCAGAGAGGGATGAGGGCTCCCCTCAGCCTCCTCCTCCTCACACTGAACACTCCCAGCTCCTTCCCTGCCTCCTCACAGGATTGATTCTCCAGCCCCTCACCAGCCTCGCTGCCCTCCTCTGCCCTCGCTCCAGCCCCTCCAGATCTCTCTCGTACTGAGGTGCCCAAACCTGGACACAACCTCCAGGTGTGGCCTCCCCAGTGCAGAGCACAGGGGGACTGTCACCTCCCTCCTTCTGCTGGTCACACTAGTGCTGATACAAGCCAGGAGGCCGTTGGCTTTCTCGGCCACGCGGGCACACTGCTGGCTCCTGGTCAGCTGCTTGCCAATGAGAACCCCCAGATCCTTCTCTCCCGACAGCTCCAGCCACTCCTCCCCGAGCCTGTGGCCATGCAGGGGTTGTTGTGGCCCAAGGGCAGGACCTGGCACTTGGCCTTGTTGAAGCTCATCCCGTTAACGTTGGCCACCGACCCAATCTATCCAGGTCTCTCTGCAGAGCCTCCCTGTCCTCTAGCAAATCGACCCTCCCGCTTCACATGGTGTCATCTGTGCGCTGCTCACACCCCTGCCTGTGCCAGGGGACCCCCAGCCAAGTCCCCCTCCACCTTCCCCTCCTCACCCGTCTCGTGCTCGCCCGGGTTGTCGGAGATCTCCATGGCATAGATCTTCAGCCCCCGCGAGCTCTTGCCGATGTTGTAGATGCGGGTGATGGTGGGACACTCCTCGTTCACCACCTTCATCAGCTGCGGGGCGGGGGGGCAGGTGCTGGGGGGCAGCGCTCGGGGTGGCTGAGCCCACCCCCTCAGAGGATCCCACCACGTAGCTGCTCACCTGCCTCATGTCCTTGTAGGTGTGGTGGCGGAAGTCCAGGTTGTCGGTGGAGGTCACCTCGTTCTGCTGGGCGTAGTAGCTGCTGACGGCTGTGGAGGGGACAGGGGACACAGCGGTGGGGGGCTGGAGAGATGCCACCATCACCCCCCTATAACCACCCCCCACCCCCCTCCAGCTGCTGCTTTGAGGTGGCTCTTACTGGAGAGGGGGCAGCCGAGCACCTCGAGGCGCAGGCAGAGGCTGCCGTTCCACGTCTGGGGGTAGATGCGGATGTAACGGGCCACCATGGGCTCGGGGAACTCGGTCAGCACCGGCGTGTCCTTGTCCACGTTGCCATAAAACATCTGCCGAGGGGGACGAGATGCAGCTGGAGAGGGTGGGGGAGAGGGTCCCTATTGTCCCTCTCCCCCCCACCAGCCTGTTTTGGGGTCCCTTACCATCTCCTCGTAGCCGTTGGTGTACATCACCCAGTTCTGGCTGTCGTTGCTGAAGCCCACGTAGAAGCTGGTGACAAAGTCCTCACTGCGGGAGGAAGGGGACAGGTTGGGAAAGGGGGATCCCCAAGCTCCTCCCCACCCTGTGTCCCCAGATCTGTCCCCCTCCCCTCCCCAGCCCCGTACTGGATCTGGGAGTCGCGGCCCTGGGTGACGACACCGGTGAACTTGGTGGTGCGGCGGGTGTCCACCTCGAGCCAGTGCGCCCGGCTGTCGTCCTCGGCACACCACGCCCCGTCAAAGAAATCGTCCTCGTTGGTGCCTGCCTGGGGTGGGGACAGCGAGGGGGGTGTTTTGGTTGGGCGTGGTGTTTCTGGCAGCAGAGGGGGTTGGGGCGGGTTTGGGGGGAGCCCCTCACCTGCATGTTGAGGCGCCCGCGCTGGGCGCCCAGCCCGTGGCGCAGCATGGAGGAGGCCAGGAGCTGGTCGTCCTCGATGCGGTGGGACTCCAGGCCGATGGGGGGACATCCTGGGCACAGTGGGGAGGGGGGGGGGGAAGGCGATGGGCATCCCCCCCACCCAGCGGGGCGCCCACTTCCCCTCCTGGGAACAGGGACACTCACTTATCTTCTCCTCCGGGGGGGCCCATTCGTCCTCATCCGGTTCCCACTTCTTCCCCCCTGGTTTTTTGGGTTTTCCTGGAAAAGGGGTGTGTGAAGGGGGGGTAGAGCCTGGGGGGCTGGGGACAAGGGGCTGGGGAGGGGGGGCTGGCACCCACCTTTGCGGTCCCGGCCCTTCTCCTCTGCCCAAGGGTCCTCCTCCTCCTCCTTGCTGCTGCCACCTTTCTTGGGCTTCCCTGGGGTGGCAGACCCGCTGTTGGGGACCTGCCACCCACCCTGGGGACATGTCACCCTCCCTAGGGACATGCCACCCACTCTGGGGATGTGCCACCCACCCAGAGACATGCCACCCACCACAGGGACATGCCACCCACCATGAGGATGTGCCACCCACTGCAGGGACATGTCACCCACTCACCCTGGAGATGTGCCACCCACCCTGGGGGCGTCCCACCCTCCCTAGGGACGTGCCACCCACCATGAGGATGTGTCACCCACCCCAGGGATGTGCCACCCCCCATCACCCAGCCCCTGCCCATCTCTCACAGGGTTTGAGTTTCTCCTCGTCCGTCTCCATCTCGTCCCCTTTGTCCGGGTGTTTCCTGGGCTTCGGCGGGGGGGGCAGCCCGTACACCACTGCAGGGTGCAAAGGGGGAGGGGGCTGGGACACCCCTTTAGGGCCGGGAGAGGGCGGGGGGGTGCCACCACACAGGGGGAGATCACTACCCACGGGGCCAGGCAGAACCCCACGGGGATGGGGGTTCTGGGGTGCCCACGCCCCCCCCAGCTCATCACTCACAGTCATCGTAGTCAGGTCGCTCGAAGCCCTCATCGTAGTCCCCTTCGGTCACCGGAATGGATGGGGGGGGTGGCGGGGGGGGCAGCTCCTCTGGCTTTGCTGGGGAGGGCGAAAGGGGCCATGCTGGGGATGGGGGTGGGGGAGAATGGGGGTACCCCCATATGCCTACGGGGTCCCCTTGCACCCCTTACGCTGTCCCCATGCCACCCCAGCTCCAGGCTGCCCCAAAATGAAGCTTCCCTGGGTCCCCAAGGCTGGGGAATGTCCCCCCCACCCCACCCCGAGCAGTGCCCATGCCCCCCCATCCCCCTGTCACCCCACTTACGTGGCTCCTCGGGCTGGGGCCAGACTCTCTCAGGTTTCTTCCTTCTGGGGGGTTTGCGGGGTTTCTGCTGCCGCCGGATGTACTCGACTGGGGACACAAAGAGGGGGTGGCACTGACTTTGGGGGTGCCAGGTTCGGGAGGGGGGGGAGATGCCCCCTCCCTCCTTCCCTCCCTGCAGGCTGGGGGACCCCAGTGGTCCCCCTGCCCGTGCCCCAGCACCGTACAGTCCTCGTAGTCCTCCCGCTCCAGCTGCTCGTTGTAGTCCAGTGTCGGTGGCTCCGGCTCCTCGGGGACCTCTGCGGGGAGGGGGCACGTGGGGAAGGGGCTCAGGAGGTGGCCCCGGGGAGCAGGGAGGTGGCACTTGAGAACGGGGAGGTGGCATTTGGGACTCAGGGAGGTGGCACTGGGGTACAAGGAGGTGGCCTTAGTGTGCAGGGAGGTGGCACTGGAGTGCAGGGGGGGTGGCACCATGGGGCGGGGAGGTGGCATTGGGGCACAGGGAGGTGGCCCTAGGGTGCAGGAAGGTGGCCCTGGGGTGCAGGGAGGTGGCACTGGGACTCAGGAAGGTGGCCCTGGGGTGCAGAGGGGGTGACAACACGGAGCAGGGCGGTGGCCCTGTGGTACAGGGAGGTGGCCCCGGGGACAGGGCACTCACCAGGCTCAGGCTCGGGGTGCCAGTCCTCCCGGCCCAGCTCCCAGGGCTCGCTTGGTGGCTCCTCCAACTCCCCTGGGGACAGGGACACAGAGCGAGGGGCTGGCGATGTCCCGCGGCACCCCCAGCCCGGCAGCCCCCCCCTCGGAGACGAAGGCTGGTGGGGGCAGAGGGGGTGACCCCAGGGGGACAAAGCCCGGCCAGCCACCGGGTGCCACCAGGGCACCGAGCGGGACACGGGGTGACATCATGGTGCACCGACTCCCCACCCCAACCCGGCCGGCGGCGAGATGGGGCCCCCCAAGACTCACCCCGGCCACCGCCATCCTCCTCCTCCTCGTAGGGCGAAGGCTGCTCCGGGAACCGGGGGGTCTCCGCCTCATCCTCGCCCCGTGGGGGCTGCGGGGGGGTGGTCGGGGGCTCCGGTGGCTTCTTGCCGGAGGGTTTTTTGGTGGCCTTGGGCGGCTTCTCCTTGGGCTTTTTGGAGCTTTTGGGGGGTTTTTCGGAACCTTTCGGGGGCTTCTCCTTGGGCTTCTTGGGGGGCTTGTCCTTGCCCCTGTCCCTGTCCTTGTCCCTGTCCTTGTCCTTGTCCTTCTTGGAGCCCCGGGGTCTCTCCTTGGGCTTCTTGGTGGGTTTGGGAGGTTTTTCCTTCTTCCCTCGCTTGGGTTTCTCGGGCTCCGTCAACCGCCCCGGGGAGCCTGGGGAGGGGGGGGGGGCGCGGGCAGCCGCCCCGCCGCGGGGTGAGGGGCGGCCCGGGCCGGGCTGGGGGGTCCCCCCGAACCTCCTCCGCCCCCCCGCGGACGGGGCGAGGGGTGCTCGGTGCCGGGGCTGCCCCGACCCGCGGTGCCCGGTGCCGCTCGCTCACCGGTGCCGGTGCCGGTGCCGGTGCCCAGGTCGGTGCCGAAGCCGAGGTCGGTGCCGAAGCCGAGGTCGGTGCCGTCGCCGTCGCCATCCCCGTCGCCCTCCCCGGGTCCGAGGAAGCCCCGCAGAAACGCCTCGATCTCGGCGTCGGTGAGCGCGGGCGGCGCGGCGGGGCCCGGGGCGGCCCCGGGCGGCAGCAGCGGCAGCAGCGCGGCCGCCAGCAGGAGGCAGGAGCGGGGCGGCCCCGCCAGCACCATCGCCGCGACCGCCGCAACCGGCCCCGGCCCCGGCCCCGGAGAGCCCGGGCGGGCGGGGTGGGGGCGGGCGCAGGAGCCGGGGGCGGCACCGAGAAGCAGCGGCGCAGCGCGGGACCCGCTCGGCACCGGCACCGGCTGAACGGCACGGCAGGGGACGGAACGGGACCGGCACCGAACGGCACGGAACGGGACCGGCACGGAACGGGACGGAACGGGAACGGCACCGAACGGGACGGAACGGGACCGGCACCGAACGGCACGGAACGGCACGGAACGGAACGGGACGGAACGGGAACGGCACCGAACGGGACGGAACGGGACCGGCACCGAACGGCACGGAACGGCACGGAACGGGACCGGGGCTAAACAGGACTGAATGGGACCGGCACCAGCAGCGGCACTGCAGGGCACTGCACGGGGATGAGCACCGGCACTGCACCGGCACTGCACAGTGACCATCGCCGCACTGGCACCGCACGGCCCCAGCACACAACCGGGACGGTGCCGGCACTGCGGGGCACCGGGAGCGCACAGGCCCAGCGCCGGCACGGGCACTGCACGGGCACCAGCACTGGCAGCACACGGGCAGTGTCACACCGTGCAGTGCACTGGCCGGGCACTGGCACTGCGCGTGCACAGCTGCGCCCCTTTGCGCACCCCCCCCCCCCCCCGCGCACCCTGTGCACCAGCGCTGCGCGTGCACGAGGCCTGGGGTGCGGGTGGGCCGCGCTCACCCCACAGCCTGGTCCGGACACACGGACACTGCGTGTGCTCACACACACTCAGAGCACAGACACCTCCACCCTGCACCCGTGCGGCACTGGATGCACACGCCGCACACGTGATGGGGCACACGCGCCGTGTGGGAACCCGCTGGTGCTCTGAGCAGCACACGGACACGCTGCACACGCGACATGCACTGCACACAGGTCCCTGCACACGTGACACGCTGCACACAGCACACGCACTGCACATCTGACATGCTCTGCACACGAGACCCTGCACGTGCACGTGCACTGCACATGGAACGCGCACTGCACACAAGACCCTGCACACGCAACACACACCGCACATGTCACAGGCACTGCACACGAGTCCCTGCACATGTGATACGCACGTGCACACACATGTATGAGGCCCTGCACACGTGACATGCCCTGCACACAGAACACTCATTGCACAGGAGACCCTGCACACGCGACGTGCTGCACATGGAACACGCACTGCACACAAGACCCTGCACATGTGGTGCACCGCACACACGACATGCACCGCACATGTGACCCTGCACACACAACACACACCGCACATGTCACATGCACTGCACACGAGTCCCTGCACACTCGTGGGGATTCCCGTGACGCCAGACACGCTCAGGTGGGACGCAGCACACGCCTCGCACACGCGTGACCTCCCGGACGCCCCCCACCCGCCCCGGCCCCGCAGGCTCCCCGGGCCGCGCGGTGGCCGGTGGGGCCACGTGGCGGGCTCAGGCCGCCCGCACTCGTCACACGCGTGGCCGCCCCGGCCGTGAGTCACTTCCCAGAAATGCTGCGGCTGGGGCCTGCGGGGAGACTGGTGGGGGGAGGCTCCGCCATGCGCCTCCCAGTGCAGCTCCCAGTGCCTCCCAGTGAGTCTCTGCCGCAGCCCCCACCCTCCGCACAGCCAGCCCCCCGTAGCGCCCCCTCCGCCCCGCTTCCAGCTCCGCTCCCAGTACAGCCTCCCCAACCCGTTACAGCTCCCCCCAGTACAACACCCCACCCCCAGTACAAACCCCTCCCAGCACAGCTCCACCAGTGCAGGTCCCAGTATACCTCACCCACCCAGTACAGCCCCCCCCCCCCCCCAGTACACCCCCCCCAGTGCAGCCCCAGCAGTACAGCTCCCAGTATGCCCCCCCTCACCCAGTGCAGCTGCCTGTACAGACCACCCAGTACGATCCCCCACACAGTATAGCCCCCTCCCAGTAAAACCCCCTCCCAGTACAACCCCACCAGTACAGCTCCCAGTATATTGCTTCCAGTTCAGCCCCACCCTGTACAGCTCTCCCAGTATAGTCCCCCAAACCCAGTATAGACACACACACACCCCCCCCCTTTCCCAGTACAGCCTCCCCCCCCCCCAGGCCTGTCCCAGGGCAGAGGTCTGCGACACCCCCCCCACCCCACCCCCCCCCCAGGTGAGGGGTGTCTCACGGGTGGCACTTGGTCCCCTGGGTGACACTGGGGCCCAGCAGGGTGGGGGGTGGGGGGGGCCCAGCAGGGTGGGGGGGGCCCAGAAGGTGGGGGGAAGTGTGCCAGCAGTGAGGGGGTCCCAATAGGGTGGGGGGCCCCAACAGGGTGGAGGGTCCCAGGGCTGGGCGCACCCCATGCCCCCTCCCTAGTGTAAAGGGCCCCACTCGAGGCCGTGTGCTCCGCCGGGGGGGGCCACGTGGGGCCAGGCCCCCCCGCCCCATGTCCCCACCCTTTCCTGCCCCTGAGTCACCGCCGCCGCCTTCCGGGTGTCTCACGGCTGTTGGGGCGTCCGTCTGTCCTGCCGCTGCCATCCGCCCGAGCGAGAGGCTGTCAGGGTGTCTGCCTGTTCCTCGGGGTCTCCGTCTGTCCGTCTGTCTGTCCGTCTGTCTGTCCAGCGGGGGGGGCTGGGGGGGGGAGGGGGGGGGGGGGGCTGTCAGGGTGTCTGTCTGTCCATCCGCGTGTCCTTCGGGGTGTCCCTCTGTCCATCATAGGACTCTGTGCCTCTGGGGTGACCATCTGTCTGTCCTGGGGTCTTCCCACCCACGGGAGTGTCTGTCTGTCTGTCTGTCTGCCGTGGTGTCTGTCTGTCCTTCCAGGTGTCCACCTATAGCCGTCAGGGTGCCTGTCTGTCTGCGGGGGTGTCTGTCTGTCCTTCCGAGTGTCCAGCTGGACGTCGGGATGCATGTGGCCGTGGGGGTGCCTGTCTGTTGGGATGTCTGTCTGTCTGCCTGGTGTCCATTTATTGGGGTGTCTGTCTGTCTGTGGGGGTGCCCACCTATCCGTAGGGACATCCATCTGTACATAGGGGTGTCTGTCTGTCCTTCTGGGTGTCTGTCTGTCCATTGGGGCATCCATCTTCCTGTCAGGGTGTCCATCTGTCCTTCTGGATGTCCATCTGGGTGTCCATCTGTCCTTCTGGGTCTCCATCTGTCCATTGGGGCGTCCATCTCCCTGTTGGGGTGTCCAT
Source organism: Athene noctua (assembly GCF_965140245.1). Lineage (NCBI taxonomy): Eukaryota > Metazoa > Chordata > Aves > Strigiformes > Strigidae > Athene > Athene noctua. Next base: position 1,242,698 of record NC_134064.1, on the reverse strand, counting down.
TTGTCCTCCTGGGTGTCCACAGGGCACCCATCTCCCTGTCGGGGTGTCTCTGACCTCCCAGCTCGCCACCCCTGTTCTGTCCATCTCATGGTGTCCCTCCATCCACAGCTCCACCCACCGCCCCCATCACCGCCTCCCCGACGCCATGTACACCGCTCTCCCCAAAAGGTACCCCCCCCTCCCCCCCTCCCCCCCACCCCTCACCCCCCAGCTCACACTGACCCTCACCCCACAGCGGTTCCCCCTTCGGCCCCGCCGCCGCCCTCCCGGGGCTGCACATCTGGCGGGTGGAGAAGCTGCAGCCGGTGGAGGTCCCCAAGGCGACGTGGGGCGTCTTCTTCTCGGGGGACGCTTACCTGGTGCTGCACAACGGGCCGGAGGAGCGAGCCCACCTCCACCTCTGGATAGGTGAGCCCCAGAGAGGGGGTGTGGGGGGTTTGGGGGGTGGTGGTGGGACTGGGGGACTCAGTGCTGGCTGCCACCGCAGGCCGGGATTCCTCGCAGGATGAGCAGGGCGCCTGTGCCCTCCTCGCCACCCAGCTGAACGCGCTGCTGGGCGAGCGCCCCGTCACCCACCGCGAGGTGCAGGGCAACGAGTCCGATGTCTTCATGGAGTATTTCCCCCACGGCATCACCTACCAGGTACGGGTGCTGGGCAGCCCAGATGGGTGCTCCCGGCACTCAGCATCCCAGATGGGTGCTCAGTGTCACCACTGAGGTCTCACCACCCCGCTTATTCCCCACTGAGTATGTGGGACCCCCTCTGGGTGCTGGGCATCTGCAGTATGTGCTCAGCCTCCCTGGTGGGTGCTCAGCATCTTCGATGGGTGCTCAGCCTCCCTGGTGGGTGCTCAGCATCCTCGATAGGTGCTCAGCCTCCCTGGTGGGTGCTGGGCACCCCACCGAGCGCTCAGCACCCCTGTGCCGGCAGGAGGGTGGTGTGGACTCAGCATTCAAGTCCACCCGCCCCGGAGCCGGCTCCGGCCCCGGCCCCGTGCGCAAACTCTACCAGGTGAAGGGCAAGAAGAACATCCGGGCGAGCGAGCGGGAGCCGAGCTGGGCCAGCTTCAACACCGGCGACTGCTTCATCCTTGACCTGGGCCAGGTGGGTGGGGGCGCTGGGTGGCCCTGTCCCCACTGTCCCTCTCCCTGTCCCCCAGAGCCTTCTTGCCTGGTGTGGGGCAAAGCCCAACGTGTCTTCGGGGGTGTCCATCTGTCCTCTGGGGTGGCCATCAGCTCATCGGGGTGTCCCTCTTCATCAGCACATCTGTCCATCTATACAGGCTGTTTGTCCTTCTGGGTGTCCATCTGTTGGGGTGTCTGTCTGCTGGGATGTCTGTCTGTCCTTCTGAGCATCAGTCTTCTGGGTTGTTTGTCCTTCCAGTGTCCATCCACTTGGTCAGCTGTCTATCCATAGGGCTGTCTGTCTGTCTGTCTCTTGGGAAGTTCATCAATCAGTTGGGGCATCCTCCTGTCTATAGAGGTATCTGTCTGTCCTTCTGCGTGTCTGTCTGTCCATTGGAGCAGCCATTTACCCATCTGGGTGTCTGTCTGTCCATCTGGGTGTCCGTCTGTTGGGGTGTCCCTTTGCCTGTCGGGGCATCTCCCTGGGCCAGCTTCAACCCCAGCGACTGCTTCATCCTCAGCCTGGGTGACATGGGTTGGTGTCCACCATGAGGTGGCTTCTGTTACCGCTGTCCCTCTCCCTGTCCCCAGACCCTCTTCGTCTGGTGTGGGGCCAGATGCAACGTGCTGGAGCGCAACAAGGCACAGGAACTGGCCGCTGCCATCCGGGACGGCGAGCGGGGCGGCAAGGCTCGCCTGGAGATTGTGGTGGATGGCGAGGAGCCACCTGAGATGCTCCAGGTGTGGCAGGGCCCCAATTCCCCTTGGAGAGGAGAGGGGGACCTGAGTGTCCCTGGGGGTGATGCTGTGACACCCCCTCTCTCTTCACCCGGCAGGTGCTGGGCCCCAAGCCCACCCTGCAGGAGGGCAGCCCCGAGGAGGACGTCATGGCTGATCAGAGGAACGTGGGGGCAGCCATCCTCTACAAGGCAAGAACACCTCAGGACACCACACTGGCCCCAAGGCTGATGTCACCATGGTGGTCATGGAGCTGGGCATGGCCAGGGGACACTGGGGGACACCAGGGTGGTTCCAGGGTTGGGCATGTGGACACTATGGTGGCTCTAGGAAAGCCACATGGAGCTGAGCATGGCCAGGGGACGCTATGGCGGCCTTCAGAGGTATATGGGGCTGGACACGGCCAGGGGACACTATAGTGGCCCTAGGAAAGCCACATGGAGCTGGGCATGGCCGAGGGACCCCAGGGTGGCCCCGCAGTGACGTCCCGTCCACGGGCAGGTGTCGGATGCGACAGGGCGCATGGACCTGAGCCAGGTGGCCACGAGCAGCCCCTTCAGCCAGAGCCTGCTCTGCCCCGATGACTGCTTCGTGCTGGACAATGGCGCCAGTGGGAAGGTCTACGTCTGGAAAGGTGCCTGGGGACAAGGACAGAGGGAACACGGGGACAGGGGCCACCCCCAGCGTGGCTCTGATGTCCCCATTCACAGGGCGCAAAGCCAACGAGCAGGAGCGCCAGGCAGCCCTGAAAGTGGCCGAGGAGGTCATCACCCGCATGGGCCACTCGCCCCGGACACAGGTGGGTGCAGGCGGCAAGGGGTGCCCAGGGGCTGCCCATGGGTGACATCACCCTGTCCCGGTCCCTGTCCCGGCAGGTGGAAATCCTGCCCCAGGGCCGCGAGACGCCCCTCTTCAAGCAGTTCTTCACCAGCTGGAAGTGAGGGAGCGGGTGCCCGTGGGGCCAGTGCCTGGCCCAGGGCATCAACAGGCTTGTGCCAGCTCTGCCAGCTCCCTGCCAACTCCTGCGCCCTGCTCAGCTGTCCCTGAGCCTGTGTCACCCCCACCCTGTGCCACCCCCGTGCCCACCTCATCCCCATCCCCATGTCCCCCCTGTGCCTTGGCCCCCATCATGCCCATGTCATCCCCATCCCTTACAGGGAGCAGCTGCGGGAACTGGGGGGGTTCAGTCTGGAGAAGAGGAGGCTGAGGGGAGACCTCATGGCCCTCTGCAACTCCCTGCCAGGAGGGGGCAGAGAGGGGGGATGAGTCTCTGGAGCCAAGGCCCCAGCGCCAGGCCCCGAGGGAATGGCCTCAAGCTGCCCAGGGCAGGGTCAGGCTGGCTCTGAGGAAGGATTTCTGTGCAGAAGGGGCTGTTGGGCGTTGGAATGGGCTGCCCAGGGCAGGGGGGAGTCCCCGGGATCCCTGGGGGGGTTGAAGAGTCGGGCTGAGCCAGCGCTGAGGGATCTGGGGGAGTTGGGAACGGTCAGGGTGGGGGTCATGGTTGGGCGGGAGGAGCTTCAAGGGCTTTTCCAACCCAGAGGGATCTGGGATTCTGTGTCCCACTCCCCGTGCCACCCCCACCCCCATGCCACCTCCGTGCCTTTGCCCACCCCCTGCCCACCTCCTTCCCACCCCCAAGCCCGTGCCATGCCCACAATCACTCCATGCCAATGCCAACTCCCCACCCTCCCCACTGTTGCGCCTCTGCCACCTCCACGCTGTCACCATCCTCCTGCTCACGCCGTCACCACCCCCGTGCCCATGCGCCCCCCCCCATCCTGTGCCCAGGCCCTGGCAAATAAAGGGACGGTGCTGAGCCCCGTGTCTCGCTGCTCTGGGTGTGGTGGCAGCCCTGGCGACAGGAGGGACATGGGCAGGGCTGGGGACAGGAGGGGACACATACAGGGCAGGGCTGTGGCAGCACAGGGGCCATGGGGCCATGGTGGTGGCAGGAAGATGTCCCCAGCACCCCCAGTGTGGTGTCACCTCACACAGCATCCTGTGGGGCCACCTGTGCCATGAGTGTGCCAGGTCTCTGTCCCATGGGGTGATGTCTACGGCCAGACAATGTCCCCAGGGGCTGGCAGCACACATGGGTGCCAAGGTGACTGGGGAGTGCTGGTCCTTGCATGAACATCTGACCCCGATGTGGTTGGGAAAGGTGGGAGATGGCCTGTGGCTGCCAGCCCTGGATCCCCAGTGGCCCCACATCCTTGGTGTCCCCAAATCACCCATGTCCCCAGGTCCCTCCTGTCTCCAAATCCCGTGTCCCTGCGTCCCCAGGGTCCCCTCAGCCTCCATGTCCACATGGCCCTGATGTCCCCACCCCCCTGTTATCAGAGGTCGCTGCACCCTGATGTCCTCAGTATCCCCAAACCCACAGTGACCCCAAAAACACCCCTAAAGCCCCCCCCAGGGCCATCCAGACCCCAGGACCCCCATCCCTGCCTGCTCATTTCTGCCAGCCACTGCCTCCAGCTGCTTTTCTCACCAAACCTCCCTCCCTCACTGGACTCAAATAATTAGCACTGGGGCTAATTACTTATCCAATTATCCCTGCCTTCGCTCCCCTCTCTGGAGCACAAGCCTGGTCACGATGATCCGTTGTGAAAACATGCGATTCCCACGCGCCGCTCAGCCTTATTAAAAGATTTCTCGTTAGTGCTGACATTAGGCACACGTGAGCCCTGCCCCACCCCACCCCAAAACACCAGAACTTCACCCCAATTCCTGCCTGGGACCACACGGCTGGATCCTGCTGCATCCATCACCAAAGAAAAGCCCTTTTATTGTTGCTGGGAGGGACGGGGACAGCACAGAAGGAGCGAGCAGGGGGGAAGGAGCCCGTGGGACCCCAGGGGGACACGCTCAGCCCCCAGTGCCCACGGGAGGGGTGGGTGAGCCAGGCCCCCCCGGCCCCCCAAACCCCGTCCTCCTGCTACTTCTAAAGCAACACCGAGGGAAAAGACTCAACAAGGGGTGGGGGAAGGTGGCAGCTGGGCTGGGCTCTTCCTTGTTCACAGTGAATTTGGGGTTGATGGAGGAGGGGAGGGATCCCACGCTCACAGGTTTTGCTAAAAAAAAAACCCCAACCAAGCCACCCACTTTGGCCTCGTTGGATCTCCTCCGCAGGGGAGCTTGCTCACACATGATTTCAACCCCCGAAGCATGGTTTAGGGAGAGGGGAAGGCAGAGAAAAGCCTTCCAGTGGGGACAGCCGGGAGGAAAACAGGGACACTCATGGCAGCCCCGGTGGCGAGTTCTGGGATGCTTGGGGAGCGGGGTGGTGGCAATGCTGAGGAGCCAGGTTTCAGCTCTCCAGGTGACGTCAGACCCCCGTGAGACGCTAAAATCAACCCAGTGAGCTTTGTCAGCGAGCCAAAATGGGGAAAAGTGGTTTCTCTGTCGTGGCCACAGTGGTTCTGAGGCCACGGGGTTGGAGGGAGTGTGGGGGGAGAGGCAACTTGTTCCCTGAAAATGCCCAGTAAGGGGTTCGTCGTCCCCTCCTTCAGCCCTGAAAGAGAATTCACACCCCAAACCAGAGGGAGGAGGGGGAGGATCAGCACTCCAGGGGCTCAGGATGGGATCGGACCCTTCGACCCCACCGAGGGCCAGCTATGGGGGACGGGAGAGGGCGGAGGAGAGCAGCGCCTGGGTCAGCCCTGCTGCTGAGGGAGCAGGGCAATGGCACTTCACTTGGAGAGAAAAAAAAAAAAAAGAACTAAAAGCCACACATCGTTTGGAAGAATCAGGCTGGAGCCAAGTGCTTCTGGAGGGACAGAGCGGCTCTGGTCCCTGTGGCCCCCGCCAGCCCCCTTACTCTATCAGTTCCACGTAATTAGCTGGGAACATGCCGAAGTGGCCGTCGGGCCCGTAGCCACGCCACCAGCCCTCGTCGATCATCTCGATGTTGGTGATGATGTTCTCTGGATCGAACGAGATCTCAGTGTCATCAGCTGGAATCAGACAAGAGCGAGGGAGGGGCTTAAAACCAGCCCGAACACCCGCCCACCACCACCCTTCCTGCAGAGCACACAGCCCCCCCCCAGACACCCCTTTGCTTAAAGAAAGGAGCTTGTGACACAATCAGCTTCCTGATGTCCTGCTAGAGCCCAAACCCCTCCACAGCTGCTTTTTCGAAGCAAATCGGTGGTTTTGTGGCTGGAAAAATCAAGGGCAGCTCAGCCCCACTGCTGCTGTGGAAGGGGGGGGGGGGGGGGCGGGGCTAGCAAAAGATAAGATGTGACTTTCTGTGTGGGAAGACAGGGGAGGGAGGACAGGGAGGAGAGCAAGAAACAGATATTAAGGAAAAAAAGAGAAGCTAAGGGCTTCCTTCACTTGCTTTTCCAGCTCCAGTTTGGGTGGAAGACACTTTATTTAGCACTCTGCTGTGGAACTGCCCAGTGTGAGGGGTTGTCCTGGTTTCGGCTGGGGTAGAGTTAATTTTTCTTCTTAATAGCCCGAATAGTGCCGTGTTTTGGATTCAGTGTGGGATCCGGTATGAGGAGAATGCTGATAACACATGGATAGTTGCAGTTGTTGCTGAGAGATCAAGGAGTCTCCAACTCCCCGTGCCCTGCCTGCACGAGGCGTACGAGAGGCTGGGAGGGGGCAGGGCCGGAACGCCCGACCCGTTAGCCCGTGGAATATTCCGTATGGTGTAAATCACAGACACAAAGGAGGGGCAGTCGGGAAGGGGGGGTTTCTCTCTCACTTCGAGGATCGTGGTATTTTGGGATCACTAACTGGGAACAGGCTGCGTATCAGTCTCCCGACTGATGAGCAATTGCTTTGTGCATTACCCATTTGTACTTTCAATTATTGTTTTATTTATTTCAATTATTAAACTGTTTTTATCTCAACCTATGCCTCTCCCTTGATCCCTCCAATTTCTTCCCCCATCCTCCAGGCAGGGAAGGGCAAGCGAGTGGCTGGGTGGTGTTTGGCTGCCAGCCAGGTTTAAACCCTGCCAGGGGTGATGATGCCTCCAGTCCAGCTCTCTGGGGCCAGACTGGGCCCAGCAAACCCTGCCCAGTTCAGAGGGAACCCCAGAATTCTGCGGGTCTTACCAGCCTGGTAGTCGTAGAGTGCCCGGGCACACAGCCCCTTCCCCGTCAGGTCTGGTGGCTGCTGGTACTCAACTGCGTAGTCATATTTGGCACCATCAACTTGATCCTTCAGGAAGAAAAGAGGCAGAAAAGTTGTTACCAGCATGAATGATGCTGCGACGGGCAGCTCGTGCTTTGTTAACCACAGCGAGGGTCTGCGGCCGGGGGTCTCAGCACCCCAACACACAGGGTGCACGTCGCCCCGCTCTGCTTCTTGCAGCCCCGCTCGGTTTCCGGGTGGATCGGGGGGTGTTGCACTCCAGGAACTGCAGGAGAATCCAGTGGGAAGAGGGAGTATGACACCATGCAGCACCCAGAGATTTAGATCAGCCCCTCCCCAAGCCTCAGAGAACTGTGTGCAGCAGGTTCCAGATGCTCCCCCCTGGAATAAAAATGCTGGCTCTGCAAAGGTCGTGCCGCGTGTGTCTGCCAGGAGATACAGGAGATGAACGTATAAACCAGCCTCACACCGCAGAGGGAAGGCGGCCAGAGCCCCGCTTGGGCTCACAAACCGGCACCGATCCTGCCGTGCCTCCAGCCCAGCAGCCAGCACCACAACCAGAAACACTGGAGACCAGCAGCAGACAACTTCTGGAAACCAACCCCTGAGGATCTCCACTGCAGACAGCGGTTCATCACCCCCACATCGAGGCCTGTTGAAGCTGGACAAGCTCCAACTCCAGTTTTCCAAGTATTTCTCAAATTGCTATTTTGAGACCTGAGCTGGCTGCTTTTTACTTTTCTTTCATAGAGAAAGGCTGAGGCAATCGCTCAGCCCATCTCCTTCTCCTTTTGAACCAACTGGGCACTTCCAGACAAATTTGAGAAGCAGAAAAATAAGTATGTTTGAAATACTTAAGGTTTTGTGAGCTGGGGGGGTGGGACAAGAGAGATGAATAGAGGAGAGGAAACCAAACAGCCACCACATCTCCAAGGGAAACACTGCGGCATGACACAACCCCACTATTAGACGCTGGAGAATCTGACGGAGCATGCCAAGAATAGCTGGGCTTTGTCAGCTTCGCTGGTTTTAGATGTGCAAAGAAGCAGAAGGAGGAGAAAGTGCTTTGGCAAAGAGGCTGATGGAAGGCTCTCCCCGTGCTCCCCCGCGGGGCTCCAGGGACGGGCAGGGACACCAGCTGGAGCACCCCGGGGTGCGGGAGGGGTGACAGGGGCTCAGCACCAGCCCCTCCCGCACCAGCACCGGGGAGGACACAGCAGCAGCCCCTCGCCAGGTGGATGCAGCCCGAGCTTGGGGGTTTCTCAGTTTCCTACTGATTTTAGCTCAGGCAGCCACACTCTGAGCACCAGAGGGTTTGTACTCAAAGAGATGCTTGTAAAAGGGTTCCAGACTCATCCTAAAAGATGAGACAAAGCCACGCTCTTGCACGAAGATCCTGGCCAGCTCTTGGGTGCCCTTTTCCCCTCCGGGACCCTCTATCCTCCTCCCTGCACCAACCTGAGGGGGTTCTTCATAGATGGCTGAGGGGTCTGGTGGCTCCTCGTACAGATTTGCCTCTTCCCCGTGGGAAGCCGGGACAGAATTGTACCCAGAGTCTCGTCCTGCAAAAGAAACACAAGATTATTTTCACGATATCCATCACCAGAATCTCTCCCTGTCCCCTGGTTCATCCAACTCCTGCTCCAAGGCTGATGTGTCACCAAACTTCTGCTACAGCTGAACGTCCCCAGGTCTCCTGCCCCGCAGAGGGGATGGGTCCAGCAAGCACAGACCCAGGGGCGAGCAGGGGTTTAGGGAGCGATAAAAAGGACAAGGGAGAGATCCTGGATCTCTCATTCCTCTGACAGGGAAAGGAATGAGCTTCCGAGTTGCATCTGGTGGTGAGTGGGGAAGGGTTGGCTGAGAGCAGCATCTAGTGGTGACTGCAGCCTGGGGCCACCAGAGCTCGGCCCTCCTGGCCCCCACCTCGGCCCTCCTGGCCCCCACCTCGGCCCTCCTGGGCTGCTCTGAAACAGCTGCTGGTTTTGCTCCATTAAAGCAAATCTGTTTCTGGCTGATTGCTGAACCCAACCACTCAAAGGGTTTGTTTTTTAACCACATAAATTTGGACTTAGTTGGGAAAAAGGGAAATGGCAGCTTGGAGGTTGTTTCCCAGCTCCCACCTTCCTGAAGCAAAGCTCCAGTGCAGCCTCGAGCCAGGGCAGGGAGCAGCTTGGCGAGCAGGGACGTGAGACCACACAGCCCTTCAAGGACAAGGCAACACCTCTGTGCCACCCACAGCACCTGGGGAAACCTTCCGGATACAACCAGCTCTCCTCCAGACTTGCTCCTGCCACCCAAACCACTCCAAAGGGGCCAGGGCATCTCACCACATGCAGAAAAAGCTCTTTGTGGCCCGGCTGCCCCTCCCTGACTTGCCCACGACGAGGGCAGCGAGGCCTGGGCAGATGGGCACTGCCAGCCCTCGCCTCGCTGCACTGACAACACACACAGACCCTCTCTGGTCTTTACTGGGATGGAGAAAATTCCCCGTCTAACTGCTAGAGCTGGCCACTGCCCAGAGGGAAACCACTGTCTGGGGGGAGAAAGTCTTCTTTGCTGGGTCTCAAAGGCATTTTGGAAAGGTCTGAGTGCAGCAGGAGGTCTGGAGAGGGGCTCTAGGGGTGCATGTAGCTGAATTTCAGCCTTCCAGCCAGGAGATGTCCTCATCCCCGCGGCTGCTGAACCTCCCGCTAAGCCTGAGAAGGAAAGGACCTTTGCACCAGGCAGCAATAAGTTTCCTCCTTCCCCAGCCTCAGCACCGCACTCAGCCCTTGCCATCCCCTCCAGCTGCAGACAAAGCCTGTGGGTTTCTGGCCTAAAGATCCGCTCACGTTCTGCAGAGGCACGGGAAAACAAAACAGAAACGCAGAGCCTGGCCTCAACATGCCCATTTTTGAGGATCCTATTTGGAGAGGGAGGTAAAAAAGCTTTGGTTGGGTGAGGAAGCAAAGCCACGCACCTGCTGCGGGTACTGGAGAGGCTGGAGGCGTCCCCCAAGCAGAGGAGGGGGTGAAGGAGGCTGGGGGAGCATCTCGGGCAGGAGAGACAGGAGAGGCAGGATTCGGCACAGAGTTCACCTCCTTCTGCAGGAAAGGGCTGCGAAGTTTGCCTAGAAAAGGAGTTAAACGTGCTGCAGGAGTCAGGCAGGCATGGAGACATCCAGCTGCGCCACGACAGCCCGGTGACTCCCCAGGAATCCCAGGAGTTAGTCACCAAAAAAGGGTGTTGTCGGGTGCTTTTTGCCTCAGGAGCCCCACTGCTCCTTATCCTCCTAAGCAGGATTTTCCAGCTTTAATCCTGGTTGGGGAAAACAAGTTTGTCTACTGGTTACAGCAGTTGCTGCAGTCAAGAAAGAAAAAAAAAAAAAACGACAGACAAAACTTAATTTTCAGGAGAAAGAGTAGCTGGAGGACACCTCCACCCAGGCCCTGCTCTTGGGGCTCTCCACGGTGATTTTTGGAGCACCCTGAGTTTCACAGACATTCTGACCAGCAGCTGGGAGGGGTATGAGTCAAACCCAAGTACTTTCCTTTGGCAGGAGGCAACTCTGCTGTTATCTCCCCCATCTCTGCCTCTGAATGCAAACAAAAGCAGAGTTAGGAGGCAAGCCCCACAGCACAGCAGTGAATAAGCACCAAGACTTGCCAGCCCATCCTTAGCCCGTGGGTTTTATCGGTGCCAGCGCATTTGTTTTCCTTTCCTCCATTGAGAAACATCAAATACAAACACAAATGAGGGAAATCCTGAGGGATTTCTCACCCTCAGAAATCAGCCTCCCCCCTGTTTTTAAACAGAAAGAAATGTTCACACCGTGGCACTTCATCCTGTCGCCCCGATGGCTTGACTATCCAAGAAAGCATGTTTGGGCTCATTTCACAAAATCAAAGTGCTTATTTCAAATTAATTCAAGGTATTTTCAAGGAGGTTGAGGTGACTGAGGAGGAGACAATTCATCCAGGGATACCACGTGTTCTCAGCGACTTCCTCAGCTAGTTTCAGCTTTGGTTTTCACAACTTCCTGGTTTCTATCTGATAGATCAGATCAGTCTCTTCTAAAGGGACACACTCTAGTTTGGTTCAGCCAGTGAAAAAAATTGCATAGAATTTATAGCAGATTGATTGTGACAGTGGTCCCTTTCTGGCATGAATATATTTAGTTTTTTAAATGAAATTTAAGCTGCCTGACCCCCTGCGAGCGTCACCCCTGGCGCCACACCTGGCTGGGACGGCGTCACCGCGTCTGCCGGCGCCGACTTCTCCCTCTGCTTGAAGATGTCGCGGGGGTTCACCGCCCTCTGTGCTATCAGCGACGCGGCCTCCTGGGAAGGAGAAAAGGCACCACAGCCTTGAGACAGGGAGCAGCAGGAGGTGGGGAGCCGTCCCAACGCAGCCCCAACTGCAAAGCGCTCGGGCTCCCGGCAGCGTACCTGGGCTTTCTCCACTGATTCGCTCCTTTTGAAGCCCTTCCGCTGCCTGGCCTCATACTCCTCGGCTTGCTCCTTCTGCAGCACAAGAAAGGGTTTGCTACAGCCTCAGCAGGCGCCAAGCCAGCCCCCTCCTTCCCCACCCAGCCCCCAGCTCCAGTGAAATGGGAACACAGAACAGACATGGCGATGGCGGGGAAACTCCCTGGATCTGGGAGGGAGACGGAGGTTTGCTGGGCTGAGGAGAAGGTTTTGGGTTCCTCCGGTGTCCCCAGGCTCTGTCCTAGAAAGAGTTTTAAACTCTGCTTTCTCCAGGGGCTGTGCTGGACTGGCCACCGAGAGTGTGCTGCCAGTGTGAGAAGAATCCCAGAATCATCTGGGTTGGAAAAGCCCTTGCAGCTCCTCCAGCCCAACCATGACCCTCACCCTGACCGTTCCCAACTCCCCCAGATCCCTCAGCGCTGGCTCAGCCCGACTCTTCAACCCCTCCAGGGATCCCGGGGACTCCCCCCTGCCCTGGGCAGCCCATTCCAACGCCCAACAGCCCCTTCTGCACAGAAATCCTTCCTCAGAGCCAGCCTGACCCTGCCCTGGGCAGCTTGAGGCCATTCTCTCGGGGCCTGGTGCTCGTCACTTCATTAAAGAGACATAAAGACTATAAAGAGATACACGAGATCCAACAAAATCAAGGATGGAGCAAGAGACGTGGAGGACCAGACCGTGGCACCTCTACTGTCAAGAGTGTGTCCATGGGTCTTTCCATGTCCCCCACCTGCCACCACAATGCCCGGGGATGCCCAGGGTGCTCCTCCATCACCCTCCTGCCTCTGCCTGCAGCCTGCTCTGCACCACGGCACCCTGTCCTGTCTGTCATGGGGGATGCGTGACAAAACCTCACCGCAGGGGACACTGCCAAAGCTCACCCATTGCTGCTGCTCCTTGTCCCTGTTCTCTGCCTCCTGCTGCTGCTGGAGTCTTCTGTAGTGACAAATGACAAATGGGGATTAAAGAACAGGTAGGACAAGTGGTTTGCTCTGCACAGGGCTGCCCTAGAACCTCATCCTACTGCAGCTACATGAGGAAGACCAGAGGAAGGACATTTCCTCTCACCTCTGGGGCCAGACGAGGAGCCAAACGCCACCCCCAGAGCTGCAGGGAGCAAGGAGAGAGGGGCAGAGTGGCAGGAGCTGCTTCAAATAGGACCGAACCGGGGAAACCTCTTCCTTTAGGGGATGGACAAGAGCATCCGGCACAGAGGCGCCAGGCAGACTTCCCCATCCGAGCTCAAAACAGGAAGGCAGTGCCCGCTGCTGCTGGCAGAAGTGAGTTCCGCCACCTAACAGGAGTCACGCCAGGCTGAGAGGAAGGAAATCAGCACAATGCAGGTCACTGCACACACTGCCTCCTCTCTGCAGGGCTCAGAGCCCTCCACTAGCCAGTCCAGACGTCCAGCACCCCAGGAATGGTGGCCACAGGGTTCAGTGTTGTGTTGCAGAAGCATCCTGGAAGGTGCTTGGTGCTGGGGCAGGATCCACAGGCAGGGAGATGCACAGATGATGGTGGACAAGCAGCCAAGCCAGGGAGCAGATGCTCTCTTCAACCCAGAGGCTTGCTGGGGGCGGGGGGGGACATAAAGCTGGAGGAGCCCAGATCAGCTGGGCCAAATCTCCACCACCACTCCGGGAAGGTGAGCGAAGGCAAACCCAGCTCATTCGCACGCTGGCAGGAGCAGGGGGCTATCAGGAGCATCGGACCCGCAGATCGCGGTGCCCGAGGGCAGCGTGTTACGGGGGCGGCCGGGCTGAGCCTGCCCCGGCACAAGCTGAGGCAGATCCCCTCCGCATTTGCTGCCTTCAAGGAGATTTCCTGGAATTGCAGCGATGGCAGCAGCAGGGAACGCACGGAACAACCCTCTGCTGGCAGCGCAGGGGCTGGGGCGGGGACAGCAGCTCGGAAGAGGTGATGACAAGGACACAGGGCACCACCGGGAGCAAAGCTGAGATCCCAGACCGCGGGATGGGCTCTGGGCATCGTAACAAACACTTGCCAGCGGCAGGGACTCACTTCTGGGCCTCGATTTCGTTGGATCTCGCTTTATATCTCTGCTCTCGTCCCGCCGCTTCCTGCAGCTCCCGCTCCCGACGCTCCCTCTCTAGCCGCTGCCGCTCCTCCTCCGCTCTCCTCTTCTCCTCCAGCCGGCGGTTTTCTTCATCTTTCTAATGGGAGACGTGCAACAAGTCGTGGGTTTAATCCCCCCAGCTCTCCGCACGCCGCTGTGCAGCACGGCAGATCTCCTGGCAGCTCCCAGGGCTCACAGCACCTGTAACGCTTTCGCAGGCTGAAGTTTCACGTGCTATTGCTAAACCCTGGTAAAACCCCGGTGTAAAGCAACCTGAGTGGGAAGTAAATCCAGAGCAGACTTGTGCTGCTCAAGTGCTGCCTTTAAAGGTCAAAAATGAGCCTCCGTACCCAAATGGCGTTTGACAGCCCCTGGGAGCCCAGCCCTTACCCCCTGCGCCCACCCCAGCAGCCCTGAGCCAAATTATGATGACATAAAAAGCATCTTGCTCTTCAAGACTAATTTCCTCCTCTCCTCGCACCCTGAGGCAGCAGGACCTCTGCAGCCAGCCCAACTCCACGCTGCTGGAGGTCTGGATCCCTGACTCCGGGCAGAGGAGCCGAGGTTAGAGAGCGAGGAGGCAGACAGAGAGAAATCTCCAGCTACATCCAAATGCCTCATCCTCCTCGTGCCTGGCTGCAGAACAGAAGCAGCAGCACTCACCTCAGCTTTGGCCCAGAAATTATCTTTATTGACTCTCTTGATTTCGGACATTGCATTTGTCTTCTGGTAGACAGAGCCCTGGGGGGAGGAAGAAGGTGGCATGTGTGAGTGGTAGTCACTGAGCAATCACAATTTTTGCATTTCTCTGCAGAAATGTGTCCTTGTGGCTTTCTGACAGCTTTCTCCTGCTGCTATGGGACCGGCCAGACCCTCTTCGTCTTCCCCTGTCAGAGGGTACCCAGCCCCATGCGGCCAAACACCAGCAGTCTGGGTTCAAAGGGTCAACAGAAGATATTTACAGAATCCCAGAATCCTGTCCTGGTTCAGCTAGGATAGAGTCAAGATTTTCCCCAGCAGAGAGAGAGGGGGAAGGGATCTCCAGCCGGGTTATTCATACCATGCTGACGTCAGGTCCAGGGGCGGAGCCTTTTTACTCTCGCTTTTGGTTTTGGGTTTTGCCATACACGCGACGGGCTTGTGCCTTGACCATTTAGCGGTATTCTCTGTAATCTTTTGTCTTGTTCACTGCTATTGCTGTTTATTGTTATTATCATTGCTACTGTTATTGTTCAGATTGTTCTATCACTCTGTTGTATTAAATTCCTTGTTCCTTTAGCCCGGGTCTGGGCCTCACTGCCAGCCCGACCCGCCGCGGGTGGGGGAGGGGCAACGGCGTGCTCTCCGATCCCGGCAGGGGTTAAACCTGCACAAATCCTCTGGGTTGGAAAAGCCCCTGAAGCTCCTCCAGCCCAACCATGACCCTCACCCTGACCGTTCCCAACTCCCCGACTCTTCAACCCCTCCAGGGATCCCGGGGACTCCCCCCTGCCCTGGGCAGCCCATTCCAACGCCCAACAGCCCCTTCTGCACAGAAATCCTTCCTCAGAGCCAGCCTGACCCTGCCCTGGGCAGCTTGAGGCCATTCCCTCGGGGCCTGGCGCTGGGGCCTTGGCTCCAGAGACTCATCCCCCCTCTCTGCCCCCTCCTGGCAGGGAGTTGCAGAGGGCCAGGAGGTCTCCCCTCAGCCTCCTCTTCTCCAGACTGAACCCCCCCAGTTCCCCCAGCCGCTCCCCAGCAGACCTGTGCTCCAGACCCTGCCCCAGCTCCGTTGCCCTTCTCTGGCCACGCTCGAGTCATTCAATGGCCTTTTTGGGGTGAGGGGCCCAAAACTGAACCCACTCAGCGAGGGGCGGCCTCACCAGTGCCGAGCACAGGGCTCAGATCCCTTCCCTGTCCCTGCTGGCCACGCCAGGGCTGGTACAAGCCAGGATGCCACTGGCCTTCTTGGCCATCTGGGCACACTGCTGGCTTCATTTAGCATAAAGAAGAAAAAACAGACACTTTGTGAGAGAATATAACAACAAAACCAGCATGGTCCCGTGTTCAGCACAGTCTGTGACTTTTTAGAAGTTACTATAACCTGATGCTTTGCCCCAAACTTGAAAGAAGGGCTGGCTGCAGCCCAACAATGTGCGTTGACAAAAACAGGGACTTTCAATATGGTTTTCCTCTTGCCTCAAGCAAAGATCGAGTCGCTAAAGCCCAGCAGAGCCCAGGCTGGAGCAGCAGCAAAGAAGTGACCAGGGCACACGGGGCCCTGGCACTGCCACACGTAAGCAAGGCTGGGGGGAGAGCAAGGATCTTGCACAGCTCAGGTTTGCTCTTGACCCCCATCTCAGAGCAGAGTCAAGTGATTCAGAGTCAGAGAGCACATGCAGCTGAGCTGCTTCTTTGTACAGCTGAGAAACCTCATTGCCTGGGGGGGGGGTTGGGGGGGTTGTGTTAAAAAAACCTTCCTACAGAACATTTCCAAGCAGACAGAAAGGAAGTTGCTGAGAGCTCTGGCCTCAACACTTCTCAGCAGTGGGGGAAGCCTCAGGTTTTGTTTGTAAGCAGGTCAAAACGCTGCTGCATCAACACATCTTGTTCCCAGTCCCTTGGCTGCTCTTGCAGAAGTTCCAGACTCCACAGATAATCTGTAAATTTGAAAAGCTGGAGCTTTTGTGTCTCTAAAAACCTGAATAGAACTCGGGAGGAATTGCTATTTCTCAATAAAATGATTGGGGCTAAGGAGAGAAGAGCTCAGGCTTTCTGTCTGCTGCAAGGACATCTCAACTCTGCCACCACCTGCTCCTGCCCTGATTCACTCTGCAATGTGACAGAGGAACTGGCACTGGGAAAAATCACTGGTCACAAAACACGGGGAGCCCCTTTCACTGCAGGGTGACAGTGGTCCCAGACTCTGTTCCTGCCCAACTGCGAGCCCAGAGGGACCAGAAAACCCCAACAGAGTCAACTTACCACGGGAGCTTGAGGGCCCGCATCCTGGAACTTGCTGCTCTCCTTGTGAAAGTTGTAGTTGGCCCCAGAGGCCTTGGCAACCTTCTCCATGATGAGATCAGGCTCCACATCCTCCTCCGCGCGAGCGTTGATTGTGACATGAGCCCCCTGAGTGGGGAGGAAGCCAGCACAAGAATGAGACAGCAGCTCTAGAAGCCACTAGACGCGCCACGCTGCTTTGATAGGTCCTGTCTGTGCTCCCAGAGCTCCCAAGGGAAGGAAAAGGTCTCAGGTGAGGAAGAGAGGTGAGTGGCCACTCTAAGATAACACAACGCTGGGAAAGCAAACATTCCTTGGGGAAGAAAGAGGCTTGTTTCGCCTCCTCTGCAGTCTCCAGAGCTATTTTTGACTGCAAGAGGTTTGTGTTGCTAATCAGCCTCTGAAATGCACGCCCGGGCTATCCTGCAGCGCAGGGAGTATTGAGTGCTGGGCAGTACTGCCCAACCTCTCCTGCCCACGGTCCTGCCTGCAAACAGGTGCCTCTGTGCCACCCCAAAGAGCAGCGTGAGCCCCACGGGATGCAGGTACCCTAACCCAGGGCCCCCCCAGTCCAGGGAGGACACAATTAAAAGAGGACCAGACCTTTAGGAAGTTTGCTACAGTGCTGACGTGGTTGGCGCAGGCTCCTTTTCTCACGTCATTCACACCTTCACCCGTCTGCAAAGAGAAACCACCAGCACCTGCTTATCAGAGTCCCATCCCAGGCTGGTTTTATGGCAGCAGCACCTTGATCTAAACCTGTAAATCAGCCCTGCTGGCCATGACCAGGGCTTCACCAGGGCTTACAGCATGGAAAAAGAGCCATCTCTGCAGCAAGCACTGCTCAGAGGGACATGGTGAGCCACCTGCACGGGGACCACGGCCACACCATGAGGGCTCAGGCTCCTGCTCATCCTCAAGGACTTCAACCAACCCATCCTAGATGGGTTCAGAGCCATTGACCAGCAGCACTGCTGCCAGCCAAGCCAGCTACGTGGCCAAAGAGATGCAACAGGGAAGTGAATCCTCCCAACCTCCCTTTGCCTGAGCCCATGGGGTTTGGACTACGCACCCACAGCAGTGGGCATGGAACGTCCTCGGTACTGCAGCTTGAGGGAGGGGGTTCAACGTGCTGGCTGCCGAGCGTTCGGCAACTACGGTTCAAGAGAGAATTGATGGGAGAAACAACGATTTACGTCCACCAGATCCCTCCTGGGAAAGAAAGAGGCCTGGCCCCACTCACCCAGTTGACGAGGACGTATTTGGGCAGGCCGGAGTTGGGATCCTTCACCCTGCAGAAGGCATACATCACCTTCCCGCTGTTGAGCTCCTCCACCATCTCCTCCAGGCCACCATCTGCCCCGGGAGAGAAAGGAGAGGGTGTAAGACAAGCAGATCACACACAAGTGGTGGGAACAGCCAAGCCTGCAGAGTGTTAAGAAATAGATAAAAATCTCTCTTTTTTAATGATTCACAGAATCCCAGAATCCTCTGGGTTGGAAAAGCCCTCGAAGCTCCTCCAGCCCAACCATGACCCTCACCCTGACCGTTCCCAACTCCCCCAGATCCCTCAGCGCTGGCTCAGCCCGACTCTTCAACCCCTCCAGGGATCCCGGGGACTCCCCCCTGCCCTGGGCAGCCCATTCCAACGCCCAACAGCCCCTTCTGCACAGAAATCCTTCCTCAGAGCCAGCCTGACCCTGCCCTGGGCAGCTTGAGGCCATTCCCTCGGGGCCTGGCGCTGGGGCCTTGGCTCCAGAGACTCATCCCCCCTCTCTGCCCCCTCCTGGCAGGGAGTTGCAGAGGGCCAGGAGGTCTCCCCTCAGCCTCCTCTTCTCCAGACTGAACCCCCCCAGTTCCCCCAGCCGCTCCCCAGCAGACCTGTGCTCCAGACCCTGCCCCAGCTTCATTATTTTACTTTTTTACTTATTATTACTTATAAATAAATGGGATCATTGAAGTAAGAAATCAATGGTCACTGTGATTCTGAGTAAGAGATGAGAAATTATAAGGCTGCAGGTGTTCAAATAGTCTGAAGTTACAACCACGCTGTGCTGCTCATTCATCCCACGTACAGTCCTCACCATGGCTGGCCAAAAACCCAGCCTAGTTAATCCATGGATAAAGACAGAAGAATTGAAACCTTTAGTTTAGGCATGTTTAAGCTGATTATAGTATTTTAACTGACACAGACATAAGATATGGGTGATAATCAAAGCGTCTAGTTTTAATATTCTTAAAGGTTCTAAGATTAACTTTTCAGAAATTAGAAATGTTAAATGGAACATCGAGGAAAGGTTGTGAAAGACAGATGAAGAAAGAGAGTTGTTTGAGATGGATGATTTGATGGCCCTGAAACGGACCAATAGACCCTGCGAACAGGAGCAGAGCCAGCAACAAGAAAGGACTCGCTGACTGATGGAAATTTATGGACATTTTTGATCACTGAAAGAATAGAGTATTGAAACATCAAGGGAAACTGAGGTGGCCTTTGTATGATGGGATGGTTTAGAATCCTGACATAAGGATGAGCAGGGACTGGTGTAAGTGGCCATTCACTGCAGTGGGGGCCCAGCTACGAGTTGTGTGTGAAAATGAAGGCAAACCTGGAGTGAAGCCCATTCCGTTACGAGTATACTTTTATTTGTCTTTATCACAGAGCCTGACTGTTTATTTCCTGGAGGTTATTCCTGTTAGATTTGGAGCTGTCCTACACCAAGACTATTTCAGACCCCTCGTGTTTACCCTTGTCCTTCCATTACCTGCTTGTTTGTGTGGGAGCTCAGCCTCAGCCTGCTCTCACCTGTGCCCCCACCCCCAGCAGCCTTTGCTGCCAGAGCTCCTCTTCCTCAGACCTTCGCTGCCACAAGCACAAATCCACATACGGAAAGATCTCAGGTCCGTGACACAAGTCAAGTGATGACAGAGAAGGGAAAGGAGATGCTCATGTCCCCTCAACTAGAGGCTTTAACCAGAGCAGACAGCTGCAAAATCTGTCCACAGGTTCTTAGAAAAAACCGTGCTGCAAGGTCTCCAGCGAGCACCTCTATGACCAGAAAACAGCTCAATGAAGATCAGAAAGGTCCCAAGAAGCGGTGGAGGAACTGGCTATGCCTTGTTTCCATAGAATCAGAATCCTCTGGGTTGGAAAAGCCCTTGCAGCTCCTCCAGCCCAACCATGACCCTCACCCTGACCCTTCCCAACTCCCCCAGATCCCTCAGCGCTGGCTCAGCCCGACTCTTCAACCCCTCCAGGGATCCCGGGGACTCCCCCCTGCCCTGGGCAGCCCATTCCAACGCCCAACAGCCCCTTCTGCACAGAAATCCTTCCTCAGAGCCAGCCTGACCCTGCCCTGGGCAGCTTGAGGCCATTCCCTGGGGGCCTGGCACTGGCTCCTTGGCTCCAGAGACTCATCCCCCCTCTCTGCCCCCTCCTGGCAGGGAGTTGCAGAGGGCCAGGAGGTCTCCCCTCAGCCTCCTCTTCCCCAGACTGAACCCCCCCAGTTCCCCCAGCCGCTCCCCAGCAGACCTGTGCTCCAGACCCTGCCCCAGCTCCGTTGCCCTTCTCTGGCCACGCTCGAGTCATTCAATGGCCTTTTTGGGGTGAGGGGCCCAACACTGAACCCACTCAGCGAGGGGCGGCCTCCCCAGTGCCGAGCACAGGGCTCAGATCCCTTCCCTGTCCCTGCTGGCCACGCCAGGGCTGACACAAGAATCCCACCTTCTAAGTCGGTCAGCGGCTGTGACAAGCCCTGCTTTGTCAAATAGGAAGTAGGAAGAAACCGAGAGGCTGGTGCAAGGTAAGGTCACGTTCGCCAACCGTAGGAGGAAACTCCTGCTCTCACGCTTTCCTTGCTGGTCTTAAACCCACAGGGCCCCTCCAGGCAGGTCTTTGCAGGGGCAGCTCTCAGCTATGAGCTTGGGGTTGAAGGAAGAAAATGCACAGAGGAAAAAAAATTGTGCAGGGCTCAGCAGAGGGGCTGTGCAAGACAGGCGAGCGATGGAAAGTGCTATGTTGCCCCATGAACCGCAGCATCGCTCCTGCTAGAAACGTATGCCAGAAAACTACCAGAAAAGGAGGAAAAACGCAAATACATGTGCTCTCATTTCAAAAGAATTCCCACAGACCACGATTCCTCCTACTTTGGTTTGTCTGACCCCTGAAAAGCAGAAAACAAGCTACTGCTTACCATCAAACACCGGCAGCAACTGCACAGCCCAGTCTGTTTTGCTCTGCAGTGCAGCAGGACCCGAGATCGTTTTCTTCTCCGCTATTAAATATTTATGCTTCGGCTCTAAATTTGGCATGGTGGTTTCTAAGCCTGACAGAAAAGTTTAAGGCTGGAAGTCTGAAGCCAGACGGCTGACAGGAGCCCTCGCTGTGCGCTGGGCGGGCCCAGGACTGCGTGTTTGCTGGGTAAATGTTTAACACCGCGGTGGTAGCGAGTATGGAAGGACACAAAGGGAAGGGCTGGGAGGAGCAGAGCTCTGCGGGGAGGTCGGGGCTCCGGTAACAGGGAGCAGCAGTTACACTGCGCCTAACTAAGCAGGGTCCAGCATAAAAACCACAGGGGGACTTTTAATTTACAGCAAAAACTCAGCAAGGAGCTAACACCTGTGACAGCCTTCAAATCAGATCTCTCTTCCATACAACCCCAACTCTTGGAAAGCAGCAAATCCACATCTGAGCCCCACTGACAGACCCCGCAGCCGTGCTCTAGCACAGATCCGGTGCTCAGGGGGTCACATCCTCTGCAGCCACCCTGAGGCTCCCCGCAGCCCTTGTCTGCAGCACAGTCTGAGCTTTTTGCTTAACAAAAGGCCCCAGCACCAAAGCACTCACAACACAGGCTTCATTGGACTCCGCAAAGCTGCCCAGAAACACCTCACCTGACCGCCAAGCTTTGTGCGTTGTGAGAAACACTTGCAAATGCGAAAGGCAGCCGGGGAGCAGCTGAGCGCTGGAGGATGCAAATCAAGAGAGCGGAGAAACCTGCCTGAATGCGTTGCTTTCTAACAGCTTTAGCTTTGCATCGAGAAGCAGTTGTGTGGGAATCGGCAGCCAGAGGAAAAGGAAAAAAGTCCCATGAAATGGGGAACCAGAGAAAGAAGAAGCACTTTAGCAGCAACAAGCTGGAATTACCAGCCTGAGAAACCCAGCTTTGAAGCACTTCGTGGTCCTTCATCTTGCGTTCGGCTGGCTGGGATCTAAAATACTTCAGAACCGCAAAGAGGTACAAGGATGTGAACTTTGGATCCTTGGGAAAAGAAGAAAACGAAAAGGAAGGAGAAGGCAGAACCACGCATGCGCCTCTCGCCTGCCACCGAGACTCTTCTCTATTTTCCTTACTCAGAAACTGCACCAAACACCCCAGCATGTGCTCTCACCCTCCGTTCCACCACTGAGGCCACCCGCCGCCAGCACTGAGGGGCCAGAACAGGCTCAGGGATTAAAAAAAAATAATCACCCTTTACTGAGGGGTGAGGGAGCCAGCACCGTCTCCCACCACTGGAGCTGTTCCAGGCGGAGGCTGGATGCCACCAGAAACCCCGAGTGACAAAAGCCAGCCGGACCTCGTGAGCTGAGCCCTGCAAACAGCCCCAGAGGCGGCCAGCGGTGCCAGGAGAGGGGGGGACGGTCCCTAACACGCTCACCTCCAGAGCCGGCCACTCGTAGGTCATTGCTGTTGCCTTCATAGGTGAACAGAGCCCTAAAATAAAGCCAGAAGTGAAGGTTTTATCCAGCTTGCTCCAACCCTCACACCTGGTCAGCATCTTCTCTCCTGCCCCAACTCCTCCAGACCCTCTGCAGTGCACCCCAAAAACTGCCCCGTCCTCAGGGAGCCCATCCAGGGCGTCCCCACGCCCCTGATACCCCGACCCACACAGCCCCATGGGGCCCCACACCCCCCACACTTCCTGATCCCCTCTATACACCCCTGATCCCCCCCAGACACCCCACACCCACCCCCCAGACACCCCACACCCATCCCACAGACGCCTCACACCCCCGATCCCCCCTATACACCCCACAGACACCCCCACTCCCTGATCTTTACACCTCCCACCCTCCCGCTTCCCCTACACACCCCACACCTCCACTCCAGACACCCCCACACCTCTGATCCCTCCTCTACACCCCACATCCCCCCAGACACCCTCACACCCTCTGATTGATCCCTTCCACCCCACATCCCCCCCAGCCCTAAATCTCCCCCTGTACACCCCCCAGACACCCCCAACCCCACCCCAGACACCCCCACACATCCCGGCTTCGCTTCCCCCCCCCATTCCCACGCCCTCAGATCCCCTGTACCCCCCGGACCCCCTGATGCCCCCCTATATACCCCCAAACATCCCCACAGCCCCCCCCTACCCCCCCCAGACCCCAATATTCCCCTGCAGACCCTCCCCCACCCCCATGGCCTATCCCCCCCCTCCTCTCCCCCCCCGCCCCTCACCAGTCGGTGGGGCTCCCCGCCGCCACCACCCGCCCGTAGGCCTCCTGCAGCGCCCGCCCGTTCTTGCTGAGGTTCAGCGCCATGGCAGCGCCCGCTCCCGGCCCGCCCCGCGCCGCCGCCACCGCCGCCCGGTCCGCCCCGGGGCCGCCCCCCGCCTCACCGACCGCCCCGAGACCGCCCCGGGACCGCCCCCCGCCTCATCGACCGCCCCGGGACCGCCCCGGGACCGCCCCCCGCCTCACCGACCGCCCCGGGACCGCCCCGGGACCGCCCCCCGCCTCACCGACCGCCCCGGGACCGCCCCGGGGCCGCCCCCCGCCTCACCGACCGCCCCGAGACCGCCCCGGGACCGCCCCCCGCCTCACCGACCGCCCCGGGACCGCCCCGGTCCGCCCCGGGGCCGCCCCTCCCGCACTACCGGGGCCGCCTCACGTCCTGCCCCGCCCCTGAAAAGCCCCTCCCCCGGGTACCCCGCCCCCGAGTCACTACGCCCCGCCCCTTTATCGACTCGACACACCACCTTGCCACTAAGCCACGCCCCATTGCCGCAAAAACCACGCCCACTTGTCGCTAAGCCATGCCCCCTTATCGCTGTCACATCTCATTGCCGCTAAACCACGCCTTCTTATCGCTAAACCACGCCCCCTGCCGCTAAGTCACGCCCCCTAAGTTACCCCGCCCCTTAACCACAACGCCCCGCCCCCGAGACACCCAGACGACACCCCCCGACGGCCCACGTGCTCCCCCCCATTCCAGGGGGTCCAACGCAGCCCCCCCAGTGCAGCCCCGCCCCCCTCGCCTCTGGGTGGGTAAAATCGGGATTTTCGTGAATTTCCCCCATTTCCCAACCTGAGGGGGGGGGATCGCAGCTGCGTTGAGCCCCGGGCTTTTTAGGGCGCAAATGTGCCTCGATTTTACCCCAAATCATCAAAATTCGGCTTTTTCGGGGGGAGGGGGGGAACGCCAGAGTTTTGGGCTCAGAAAGAGGAATATTTTTGCAGCTTTTCCCCTGCTGGGTACGGGACGGTCCCTCTTCTCCCCCTTCCCCCCCCGAAGAGTCACCCCCAAAATTAAACGCTGTGAGAAGGAAAGGGGGGGGTCAGGCAGGACCAAAATTGCCCTTTTTCTGCTGTTGAGCTTAAAAAAAGCCCCCCGTGGGGATGACCGTGTCGTTCCCGGGGCGGGGGGTGGCGCCGCAGTTGCTGCGGGGGGGTGATGTCCTCAGCTATAATTATCGGGGGGGGGGGGGGGATAAGGACCTTACACACGGAGGTTTCGAGGCCGATGGCCCCCTCCAGCGCAGCCCGGAGGGGGGGGTGTGACCACCCCCCCTCCGTGCCACCTCTCCGTACCCGAGTTGGGGGGTCAGGAGGTGGCCCGGGGGGGGGCGACCCGGGGGGCCAAGGGGGTGCGTGCCCTCGCCGGGGGGGTTGGGAGGGGTGTAGGTGCTCCCCACCAGGCAGGGCTGCATGCCCCCAGCATGTGCTAATGGGCCATTTGCAGCTCGTCCCCCTCCACCCTGCCCCTGCCCCAGGGCCAAACACCCCCCCACACCCCCCCCCATCCCGGGGCCCAGCCCCGAGCCAGCTGCCAACCTCTGCCCGTGGCCCTGCAGACTGGCAGTGGGGTGCTCGGGGGGGGGCTGGGGTGTCTCCTCCAGAAACCAATCCGCTTTTCATCCCCATCCCGCCGCCTTTGGGGTGTAACGGGGGGAAAAAACCCACCCGTGAGCCACCACCGGCAAAATAACCGGGGCCCGAGCTCCTGCCACCTCCCCGGGAGGGACCCCCGGGAGTGACCCCCCGTTTGTCCCCAGTGCCGGTGTTGTGCTGGGATTTGCCTCTTTGGGGTTTCAGGCTTTGACTGAGGAGGGGGGGGGGCGTGTCCCCCCATGTCTCCAGGTACCAGGGTGAAAGGGACTCTGGGGGTTGGGGAGGTGGGATGGACGTGACTGTAGGTCCTGGGGCTACCAAGGGCCCTGGGGTGGCTGAGGGTCCCAGGGTGTCCGACGGTTCCACCTTACCCCCCCAGCTGCAGCCCCTCGCTGACCAGACTCATTTCCGACCATTCCATCTGGGCAGCGATTCCCCCTCTGGCTCCCCCCCGCTGTCCCCCGCTCCAGAAACTCCTTTTTCCCACGAACCACCCGTGGGTCTCCCAGCCTCCGCTCCCCAGCACCTTCGGGACACGCTGACGGGATCCCAGCAGCTCCAGGACGTGCCGGGGCAAAGGCCGGGTGATGGGATCTGACCTAAGGGCACGCGTCAGCGCCCGGAATTGTTTTTTATTCCGGGCTGCACAGCGGCAAAACATTGAGAGAGATGGTTTTGAAGGGCTCGGCCCTGCCA
The DNA here is from genome assembly GCF_965140245.1 of Athene noctua. Taxonomy (NCBI): domain Eukaryota; kingdom Metazoa; phylum Chordata; class Aves; order Strigiformes; family Strigidae; genus Athene; species Athene noctua. Next base: position 1,217,389 of record NC_134064.1, on the reverse strand, counting down.
TTGTCTCCTCCATCTCACGCACCTCCCACCCCGCCATCATCTTCTCTCTCTGACTCATGGATCTCCCATCTCGCCACCGTCTCTTTCATCTCATGGATCTCCCGCCTCACCATCATCCCCTCCATCTCACGGGCCTCCCATCCCACCAGCATCTTCATCTCACGGACCTCCTGCCCCACCATCACCCCCTCCTCCCAGGCACCTCCCATCCCATCATGATCTTCACCTCATGGACCTCCCGTCCCACCTGCCCAGCCGGGATGTTCCCGGGGGGGGGGGACTGTCTCTGGAACCTCTTGGGAAATGACTCGCAATGATTAGGCTTCGCCTCCAGAGCACCAGTTGCCTTCTGAAGGCGACCTTCAAACCCATCATTGAGGCTCCCCTGGGTTTGTAGGACATTCAAAAAACATTGGGAAAGACCCCAAAACCGCAGTGCTGCCAGCTCCTGTTTTTACTTAGGGTCCTACAAAGCTGGGGTCACCTGGCGAGTGTTGGGCTGCGTGGGACAGTCACCCTCCACGTGTCCCACCCCAGCAACCAGCCGCCATCTCGCTCCTTCGTGGATTCATGCTGCACATAATTTATCTTCCAGCCAGGAGAATGTCAGGGATAATAACGCTTTAAGTAATTATTTCTATTTTTTATCAGCCTGGGGCTTGCGCAGCCCCCCCAGACACATCCGACCCCACACGGGAGGGGTGTCCCCACCACATCTACCCCTAAGGACAGAGCAAGGAGCTGCCCAGGAAGGGGCAGATGGGAACTCCCCATTCAGCACATGGATGGAAATGTTAATTAAAAACAGGGTAATAAAACATCTGGAGGACTGGGAGCTGAGAAGGGCTGGCCAGCACGATACCCTGCAGCTGCCTCTCACTGCTCCTTGAGAAACTTGGGCAGGGGGGACTGGGGTCACCAGTTATTTAGATGTTACAAAAGCCTTTTCATGAAGTATTTCAGGCAAAGCAACTGAAGAACCTTTGTGGAGCGGAGTGAGGGGCTCCCAGCCTGGCGGGGAGGGGTGGGGAGAGTCTTGTGGCCCCTGGGGACCAAAGATTCAGGGTCTGTCTCTGGTATCAGTGAAACGGGGAGGTGGCAAGTCCAGCTGAAGGTTGGGGTTCACAGTCAGGCTGTGGGTGATGGGGTGGGGTGAAGCCAATTACTTGGAGATGTTGGATGAAGCCCATTTGGTGCCATCCTGGCAGCTCTTGGGTGATGGGCAGCAGGGTGAACACCCGTCCCACCTGTGGGTCCCCGCCGCGGGGGAAGGAGCCCATCCTGCAAGAAAAAAGAGGGGAAAAGGGTTTTTCAGTGGGTCTGTTCTCCAGGTTGGCTCAGAGCTGCACGGGCACCGTGGTGGGACCCTGGGACCCTGCTCCTGGTGTGGGGTGGGATAGGGATCCCTCTCTGAGCATTCCGCTGGTGTGGGTGACGGGGAGACCCTGGTGGGATGGGGCCACCTGGGCAGACAGGGGACACTCAGGTATGGTGGGGGCACGGGTAGGATGGGGCCACCTTAGTGGGACAGGGCTACCCTGGAGGGACAGGGTCACCCTGGGTGGGATGGGTGTTCTGCTACATTGGGGCACCCAAATGGGATAAGGGCACCCCAGCAGGACAGGGACACCCTGGTAGGATGGGGGCACCTTGGGTGGGACGGTGGCACCCAGATAGGGTGGGGGCACCTGAATGGGCAGGGAAGGGAGAACTTAAGCAGGATGGGGGTACCCAGATGGGATGGGGTGTCCTGGATGGGATGGGGGGACCCTAGATAGGATGGGGGGACCCAGACGGGAAGGGGCACCCTAGGTGGGATGGGAGAACCTCAGATGGGGCACCCTGGATGGGGTAGAGGAACCCTGGATGGAATGGGGGGACCCTGGGCAGGATGGAGAGAACACAGATGGGATGGGGAGACCTGGGATGGGGTGGGGTGGGATGAGGATGGGAAGACTCTGAGTGGGATGGGGAGACCCTGGATGGGATGAGGGGACCCTGACGGGATGGGGGGACCCGGACGGGATGTGGAGGGACCCTGGATGGGATGGGGAGACCGTGAGTGGGATGGGGAGACCCTGGACTGGATGAGGGGAACACAGATGGGATGGGGAGACCGTGAGTGCGGTGGGGGCCCCGGACGTGCCGGGACGTGGCGGGGACACGCCGTCGGTTGTCGCTCCGTGGGCAGCGGGCTCGTTCCGCTCCGAGCGGGGCCGGGCCGGGCCGGTCGGCGGAGCCGGTGGCGGGCGGCGGGGCGGTGCGAGCGCCCTGCCCTGCCCCGCGGTGTCGGTTTGCAGCCGGGCTCCTCCTCCCCCCGCCGCCCCGCGCATTCCCGACCCTCCCGGGCGGCGGCGGCGGCGGCGGGGGCCCGGCGGTGCCGGAGCGGGCGGCGGGGCCGGACCCCCACCATGCCGCAGCTGGAACCGGCGGGGGGGGACGACCTGGGGGCCCCCGACGAGCTCATCGCCTTCCAGGACGAGGGCGAGGAGCAGGACAAGGGCGCGGGGCGCGGCTCGGCCCACGGGGACCTGGACGAGCTCAAGTCCTCCCTGGTCAGCGAGACCGAGAACCGCGGCACCGGCACCGGCACCGGCACCGGCTCCGACTCCGAGGTGAGCCCGGGGGGTGGCGGAGGGGCGGCGGGGGGGGAGGCGACCCCCGCCCGGCCCCGCTCACCGCCCTCTCCCCGCAGGCGGAGCGGCCCCCGCAGCCCCGGGAAAGTTTCCAGAAGCCGCGGGACTATTTGGCAGAAGGTACCGGCTCCGCTCCCGCTCCCGGTCCCGGTCCCCCGCCCCTCCCCGCTCCCGGTCCCCCCCCGGCCCGGTCCCCGCCGCATCCCCTCGGGACCATCCGACACTTCGCAACTTCTTTGTTTCCGCCCCCGGCTGCGGGCGGGGACCCCCCCTCCCCGCCCCGTGTCCTCCCCCCACGGAGGAGCCGGTCCCGACCTCCCCCCCGCGGGGAGTCTGGCCCCTATCGGCCCCAGGTCCCGCCCCCCCGCTCGGTAACCGGCCCCGGGCTCTTCCCCATGGATGGACCGGTGCCGCCCCCCCCCCCTCGGAGGAACGGGGCTCGGGACCCCCCCCGCAGCTGGGGCCTTTCCGGGACTGGCCAGCACCGGGACCCCCCCCCCGCCCCGCCTCGGAGGAACCGGCCCCCGGGGCCCCCCATGCAGCCAGGATCCCCGCCCCCGAGGGGCGACCAGTCCCGGGACCCCCGCTTCTGCCAGCCCAGCCTACCCCCCCTCTGCAACCGGGACCCCCCTCCCGCGATGACCACGCCACCCCCCCGTAGCCAGGGCCCTCCCCCAGAAGAACGAGGGACTTGGGCACCCCCAGAGGGAGCTACCCGGGCCCCCCACAAGTGGGGGTGGTCAGACCCATACACCCCCCCCCCCGCCCCACCTCTGCAACCGGGACCCCCCCCCGGAGGAACGAACGCTGGGACCCCCCCTCCCATGGGGACCGCGCCCCCCCCCCCCCCCTCCAGGGACTTGGGCACCCCCAGAGGGTCCTACTCATGATCCCCTCCATGGGAACACCACCCCCCCTCTGTGGGTGTATCCCACCGCCTCCTGACCCCCCCCCCCCTCTTTCTTCTCCCCCAGTGGTCAGACGACAACAAGATGGGGGTTTTTTTAAGGGCCCCCCGTACCCCGGTTACCCCTTCCTGATGCTCCCCGAGCTGGGCAGCCCCTACCTCGCCAACGGAGCCCTCTCCCCCGGCGGCGCCCGCACCGTAAGTGATCCCCGAGCCCCCCCCGCCCCCTTTTGAGGATGCTCAGACCCCCCTGCGGGTTTGGCCAAACCCCACACCCTGTCCCGAAAGCAACTGCCTGGTGCTAAAAAAAAAAAAGGGGGGGGGGGGGGGGAAGGGAAGAAATTGGGTTTATTCCCTTTATTCATTTTTTCCCTTCCAAGGGGGGTGCGCTCCGGGGGGGTTGGGGAGTTTGGGGGGGTCTCGCTCTGTGCACCGGCCCCGAAACCTGACCCTGCGCTGCGCGGCTTTTCTCATTTAAAAGGGCTCCTTCGACTTTTTAAAGCTCTTAATGGGCTGACATTGTCTGTCCCTCCTTTGGCGTTTAGAAAACTGATTAAGCAAATTGAGCGAGCATTACATGGGGGGGGGGGAGGGGGGGCGCCAAGGACAGCGGGATTGACACCCCCCCCCCAACCTCAACAGCGTCGGGTCTACACCCAAACCATCCCAAACACAAACCTATTTTAGAAATATAAACTTATTTTAGAAATATAACCTACTCCATACACAGCCCTTACCTGCCTCAGTTTCCCCTCCCCGTACCCCTGATGGCATCCTGGGGGGGTTGTGTCCCCCCCTCGGCAGGGATGCGGTGCCCGCCCGTGGTACCCGCTGCATCCCGGGCTGGAGCATCGTGCCACGCTCCTGTTTTTCTGGGTGTTATTTCTCTCGTTTTTCTGGGTGTTATTTCTCTCGTTTTTCTGGGTGTTATTTCTCCATTTTTCTGGGTGTTATTTCCCTCTCCGGAGCCGCGGTGGTGACACCTGATGGTTTTAAGCACGCTATTTCCCCGGGCTCTGTAGGAAGCCACGTTACCATATGGAATATATATAGGATGGCAAAAGTTGATGCAACTAAAATGGTTTAAAATCCCTGGTGTGGGTTTGCCGGCCGGGATCCTGCTGTCTAGTGGCGTCGCGGGGAGAATTTTCTATTTTTTGGAGGTTTTGCTTTATTGAAGCAACTGGTTTGAATGGCCTTCGAGCGCGAATCCTGCGCTGGGGAGGGCGGGGGGGCCTGGCTGGCCGGTGGATTACATAAATATCCCCATGTTTGGCCGGCAGCCGGGTGCCGGATAAAGGTTATATTCCCAATTTGTCACTTTTGGTATTACTACATTTTGGAGATGATGCACAACTGGCCACGATCCCAAATACCGGCAAGGAATAAGGAATAATTAAAAGGGACTGGGGTTGGGATTGGTAGAAAACAGCCACTAATGATGATTTAATGAATCCCAGAAAGGGGGATTAATTAAGAGGGGCTGGGAAAGAAGCTGATGTTGCATCCTGGTTTTGGACCTGGGTCTGGTGTCGAGCCTGGAGAAGGGCTGTAGGGATGAGTGGGGATGGGAAAACCCCGGATTGGGGCTGAATCCCGCCGGATCGGGACGTTTCTGTGCAGAGCTGAGCCCGCGGCGCCAAGCGAGCGAGGGGCGTTGTGGTGGGGGCAAACTTGGGGCGCTGGGAGGATTTTGCGGGTGCACATCATGTCTTGATGCAAACGTGAGGGCTCTTGGAGCCGAATTGTGCTGCGCCGCCTGGGGCAGGGTGAGGCTTCGCCGTATCCTGTGGCCACTCGTGCAATGAAAGCGTCTGAGCTCTGCGCCAGTCAGCAAACCCTCCCCACTTTCCACAAGCTCCCACGGGAGCAGCGGCACAGGGATCCCCTGGATCCCGGGACAGCATCATGCCAGCCATCCCAGACGTGGTCCGGCCCGGCCCAGCATCCCCACACAGCAGCATCACCCGAGGGCACCGAGCCCTGCACCAACAAATCCGCCACCCGCCTTCATCCCGGGAGGCTTTGAGGCAAGACCCAACACGTGAAGCGCAGAGGTGGTAGGAGGCAGGAGGCCACCGAGCAGCCCTAGGAGAGTTTTTTTTTCCTGTCTCCTTCTTTTTTTTTTCCCCCCATCCATCGGGGAAACGAGCTGATCCACAGGATCTGGCCATCCTGGTGGCTGTGGCATCCTCGCTGCCCCGCAGCCGGGGTGCTGCCGACTGAACTGTTTGACTCTGCCACGTGAAAAAGGAAGATCTGGGGGAAAAAAAACAAACAAACAAAACCCAAATAATTTCTGTGCTTGGGAGATGCTCTGAGGAGGCAGCTGCGTGAGCAAAGGACGCAGGGGATGGATGTGTCCACGGATGCAAGTGTTGGATCCAGCAGCAGTGGAACCACTGGAGGATTTTTTTTTTTGGAGTAACAGGCAGGCAAGCCGGTGTTCTCACATCTCCGCTCCAAAATATTTAGAAATCTGGAAAACATTGAAAAATCTGGAAACATGATGCCTTCGCACACCCCAAACCGGGTGAATTGCCTCCATCCCCATGCAAACCCGATGGGCGCTGAAGTGAAGGGGTGCTCGTGCCCTTTATCCAGGTTAATTCACTTTGCTCCAATATTGCCTGTGTTGTTTCCAAACGGGACCCTGAAATTTGGGGTGTCCCCTTTAGTATCATTTTCCTGGAGATTCCTGGCAGGGGTATTTTTTCTGGTTCCTCTAAGTCAGGGGAGGAATTTGGCAGGGTCTGAGGGTGGCATTGCTGTTCAGAGCAGTGTTTTAGCCTGGCTTTCCTCACGGTTACACCAAGAACGGGAACTGGGGACCCCTCAGGCTGGGTTTGGCTCCCTGGGATCATCGGAGCTGCGATTCCCCAAAATAGGAAGGTACCCGAGGTGGGATGGAAGGGAAAAGCTCTGGGCACACACCGGCACCACGAGCTGGATGGAATCAAACCCGTGTTGCTGTCACGCTGTATCCATCCTGTCGGGATCATTTGGAGCCGGCGTCTTTTATCCCAAGCTTAGAAAAAGCTGGATCCGTACTGGGGCAAAACTGCACCCCAGGATCCTCCTCCGCTCCCTGGCTCAGGGAGGGGGAGGGAGGGAAATCAGCCGCTCAGCATCCCCAAACCAGGCACGGCACCGCCGGGGAGGCGAAGGCGAGACCGTGCGTTGGCGGATAAAAAAAGCCTTGCAGGGGTTGTCATTATTCCCCCCCCCCCCCCAAAAAAAAAAACAGTTTAACCCCAGGAATTCAAGTCTGGAGGTGAGTATTTAAATAAACCCAAGCCTTCCTCAGGCGTGGAAATTCAGCCGAGGCACCCAAACAGCTCCCCGCGCCATGAAACGATGCCGCGCCAGTGTAATTAATGCACGCCAGTGTAATTAATGCACATTGGCGGGTTGTGGTCCCAAAATAAATGAGAAAAAAAGCACATAACCTGGACTTGTTTCGGCTTTTTTTCCCCCGTTCCTGAGATGAGCTCGCGATCCCCACGCGGGCTGCAATACAGAGGCATATCTGTCTGCGAAAGAAAATATATCCTCTTAAACACGCGGCTGCCAAGAAAAATGATTAAAATACAGATTTTTGGCAAGAAAGAGGGTTGCTCCGAAAACCGGGCGGGTCTTGCCGGAGGCTCCGGCGGCAGCTCTGGCTGAGCGGGGAGGGTTTTGGCGCACGCTCGTTGGGATGTGGGATGGAGGTGTTGGGACAGGGGGGGAACACGGGACTTTTTTTGGCTGCGGGGGCTCGCTCAGCGCTCGGCATCCTTTAACCATGGTGGTTCGTCCTTCACCAGTTGAGTTCCGGGCACCTCCTTGGGATTTGCTGGTTTAATTGGGATTTCCCCCCCCCCCCCCCCCCCCCCTCCAGCAGCACAGGCTTCCTTCTCCACCTGGAAAATATTAAGGGGAAAAAAAGTTTTTTTCGCACTTTTTGGCTTCTTCATGTCGCCCCATGCAGCTGCCGGACTGATCACATCCCTCCGGCAGTGAACCCTTCCCGTGCCTCAGTTTCCCCGCTCCGAAGTGCTCCTGCCTGTTGAGCCTTTGCACACAATGGGCCCTTTATGTTTCCTCCTTAATTATGCTATTCGGCTAATTACCCTGGATTTTTTTTTTTGGAGGGGGGGGCTAAATGAGACCTACAGGAGGTTTCCACTTACCCCCCCCCAACTTCTCCCTCCTCTCTCCCTTTTCCAACACGATTCCCAAATTAAAGCAATGAAGTAAGTGCTCGGGGCGACTCTCATAAGACCTGGTTTTGTTAAGCGGACTTAACGCGCATTCATCATCTTTCTGGTATTCTGAGCAGCTGCTTTTCATTAGTTTTTCTTCCTTGAAGTCGCTGGCGGGAGCGGGGGAAAGAGGAACCCGGAGAGAAGTGCCCAGAGCATCCTAGCCGGAGGAAGAGGAGGGTTAAAGGCGGGGGGGGGGGTTGAGCTTGCGCCGTGTCCCATCTCTCCGTGTCCGTATTGGGGTTTGAGGGTGTTTTGGGGGGAGAGGGGGTGGTTTGGGGTGTGATGGGCTGGGTACTCTGAGGAGGAGGAGGAAGGGGTGATGGTGGTGTGTGGCTTCACGGCTTGTTTCTTTTCCGGGGTGTTTTTTGGCAGTGATGTGGCCCTGTGCGTGCCCCCTGGGAATCCCTGAGCCATGGGAATCCTGCCCGGAGCCATGGCAGAGGGCAGGGGAGGTCAGCGGGCTCTGACGCCGGCTGAGCCGGTGTCCCGTGGGTGCTGCCAGGGCGGTACAGGATCCCCTCGGTGCTCTCCGAGCCTGGGTGCGATGTCAGCTGGTGGGATGCAGGGATGCATCTCCAGAGGTGTCAGCCCCCAAAACCATGGGGTTTGTGGCCGGCAGGGGCACAGTTCAGTGACAGGACCCTCTTCACCCCAAATTTCCACATCAGTGTAGCTTCGAGTGACTTTTTCAATCATCCGCACACCTTGGATGGGATCTTTAACTTTTAACACATGCGCAAGTCCATTAAAAACACCTTCCCTGACTGGACGTGGCGTGTCGTATCCCCAAGGATGCTCTGGGGGGGCTTCGGAGCCTGTGGGATTTTTTTTTGCCGGGGCGGGGATGAGCCCTTTGCACCCGCTGGGATTCCCCTGACGCGGATGCAGCCGCCGCCTGAATGCGGGATGAATGGAGCCATTCAGCGTGATGGACGGGAGCTGAAAGCTGCAGACAAAAGCCTCGGGGCAGCGGGGAAAACTTGTTGCCGCCAGGTTTGGGGGAGCGGGGAGGGAACCGCTGGCCGTCGGGGGTCCCGGCTTGTGCCGATCTGGTCTTGCTTGGTGCCTGGGTGCATGCAGGAGGGATGCTCGGGGCGTCCACACGTGTGGGATGCTCGGGGCACCCATGGGTGAGGGATGCTCGGGGCATCCCCCTGCCGAGGTCGCTTTGAGATGAGGCTGCGCCTCGTGGGCTGCCTCTGCCGGCGTTCTGGCGATGCTCCAGCCCCTGCGAGCCTCGTCCCGCTTCCTTCCATCCCTCCCATCCCGCCTTCCCTATCACCACCTTCCTCCGCGGAGCCGCGGCCGGGGCCAAGCTGTTTAGCAGATGCCAGGCGGCGCCCCCGGTGCGGCAGCACGGGGATCTGTGGCTCGAGATAAGGTCGGCTTTAAGTGCCACCTCTCTGAGCTCAGCCCAAATGGTTTTTTTGGGGGGTTTATTTTTCCGTTCCCAGCCACTCTTTATGGTTTCTCATCCCGGTGTTGTCGGCATTTCCCACCCGGTTTGTGCCAGGGTACGCGTGCTGCTGGCTGATGGATTTGGGTTGCATCACGGGAATGGTCAAGCATCCTTCACCCAGGGGTGTCAAACACCCAGTGATGCGCCTGTTGCTGCCCCAAAATCGGTGTCCCCACCTGGGATGGCCTTTGCCTGACCTCTGTCACCCTAGAAATGCCAGGAGGGGACAATGTGAGCTGCGGGGACAACCCAAGACAGAGCATCACACGCCCCCCCCCCCCTCCCCCATATTGCCTCTTTGCAGCCCTTTAAAAACCCCAAACCCCAATGGGAAAAGAAGTAACCCCACCAGGAATTTTGGGGGTTCTCCTTGGTGAGATGCGGGGATGTAGGAGACCCCCCAAAGGGTCTCGTCCCTGCTGGAAACCGCCATCCCAGCATTCATGGCTAACATCTGGAGGACATTATTTGGCTGGGAAGCAGCTCAGAGGGGAGCGGGGCGGGGAGCAGGGGGGGTGAGGATTTACGGCTTGTTTCTTGGGCTGTAAATCCCAGCTGTAATTGGGATTTCTCCCTCCCTAATTATCCCCAGGGAAGCGGAACGCTGCAGCTCCCCGTGCGGGGATGTGGGACGGGCGATGGGTCGTGTGGGGCTGGGATGCTCTTGTTTCCCCCCTTTTTTTTTGACTTTAAGGTGATTTATTTGAGCTCGAGGGACACCCAACACCCGGCACAGGAAAGCGAGAAACGGGGTCCCCTCTTCCCATTTCTCTCCGGCCCCTCCCCTGCCTTCACTGCCAGCTCCAAGGGGACGAAAGTGCCCGTGGCTCCTGGACTTGCCCCCGCGCTTCCCTTCAGCCGCTAAGTGGGATTCAGGTTCCACGGCCCCTGACTGCCTTCGAGAAGGAGCTTTTCACCTTCGTCCTCCCCCTTCTCCACTCTTTTTCACCTTTTCCCCCCTTTCTTGCCCTTTTCTCCCCCTTTCTCCTCCTTTTCCCTCCCCTTCCCCACCTTTGCACCTTTCTCCCCATTTCCCTCCATTTTCCTCCCCTTTCCCCCCTTCCCCACCTTTGCTCCCCTTTCCATCCCTAACCCTCCTTTCTCCCCCTTTTCCCGTTCCCCTTTTCCCCCCTCCCTTTCTCCCCTCTCCCCCCCCCTTCCCCCTCATTTTTGGGGCTCACCACCTGCAGCTCCACTCCCCACATCTCACTTTGCACCAAAAACCCCTTCACAGCATCCCCAGATTTGCAGTCCCAGGGACCTCCTGCTGGGGAAGATTTGGGGGATTTCCAGCTTTTTTTTTACTCCCAGACACAGAGTTTTATCAAATCAGACAATGCATCAAGCCTAGAAAACCCATTTGTTTCAAATATCGCATCTCTCTTTGACCCTCGGAGCTATCAGAAGCAAAATTTGGCCGGTTTTATCCCAAACGAGACAGTGGTACTGCTCAGCGCCAGGACCTTGGGATGCTACAGGACTGGAGCATCCAAGACCCAGACAAAGATTTTTGGGGCTCCATTAATCATCCCACAAAACTCCATTTTCCACCTCATGCTTGGCCTTTCCCTTCTCCCCCTGCAAGGTTTTGGGATGTATTTTGGGGAAAAAGGGCTGGAGCGGAGGCGGGAGGGGGAAGGGCGAGCTGTCAGTTATCCCGCAGCTGTGTAAACAGGCTGGGAGTGAGGAGGGCTGGGGGGGATCGGCGGGGGCTGCGGTGGGGCCGTGTTCAGGCTCGCCAAGCCCAGAGGCTTTTCAAAGCCCCGGGAATTCCGGCTGGAAAAGGAGATGGCAGGGGGATGTGTGATTTGGGGTCACTGTCCCCCCACCGCCCGCCCCCGGCTGCTCCCAGGGATGGAGGGGGGGTGGGAGGGATGGACGCGGGGGATGTGCCAGCGGGATGCTTCCCCAGCTGCTTCCCAGCTCGCCGGGGGGTGGTTTGGGATGGGGATGAAGTGGCCAGGTGCCGGCATTGCCTGGATCTTCTCTGCAGTGCTGGTGGTTCCTGCAGGGTTGTCTCCGGGCTGGAGCAGGCGCAGGCGAAGGGAAAAGCCAGCGTGGAGGCCTCTCCCCCGTGGCACCTGCGGGTGGGGTTTTACCCAGAAAAATGGCAGCTCGGGTCCCAAACGGACCTTTTCTCTCCTAAAATGAGAGGCTGGTGGCCGCCAGGCCCAGCGGAGAGGAGCCTGCTGTGACCCTGTGCCACTTCGGTGGGACGCGCAACGTCAGGATGTTGGGATGCGCGACACTGGGATGTCGGGATGCACAATGTCGGGGTGCGCAACATCGGATGCGCAGTGTTGGGATGTTGGGACATACAACGTCGGGATGTTGGGATGCGCAACACTGGGGCTTTGGGATGTGCAATGTCGGGATGCGCAACGTCAGGATGTCGGGATGTGCAATGTTAGGATGCGCAACGTGATGTGCAACGTCCGGACGTTGTGATGGGCCACATTGGGATGTGCAATGTCGGGATGCACAGTGTTGGGATACGCAACACTGGGATGTTGGGATGCACAACGTTGGGACACGCAACGTCGGGATGTTGGTGTGTGCAGCATCAGGATGCGCGATGTTGGGACGCAATGTTGGGATGTGGGGACGTGCAACATTGGGATGTTGGGTGTGCAGTGTCGGGATGCGCAACGTCAGGATGTTGGGATGCACAACTTTGGGATGTGCAACGTCGGGAGGACGAGCAGTGCCTGGAGATGGGACACCAGGATGAGCAACACCAGGATATGCAGTGGGAGACACAATGCCAGGACATGCAACACGGGACGTGCGATGCCAATGGAACAGCAGGACTTGAGATGCTTTGAAATGCAACACCAAGACACACAACGCCGGGATATGCAGCGCTGGGGTGTGCAACACCAAGACACACAACACCGGGATATGCGACACCAGGACATGCAACAGCAGGACACGCGATGCCAGGATGTGAAATTCTGGAATGTGAGACGCCAGGATGTGCAATCCGGGGCCATGAGATGCTGAGACACGTGACGCTGGGACATGTAACACCGGGACATGGAATCATCCTGGGACACGCGATGCCCGGACACACAATGCTGGGACGTACAACACGAGGACACACAACGCTGGGACATGCCACACCAGGACATGCAACAATGGGACACTTAATGCCAGGCCCTGTGACGCTGGGACATGCAGTGCCAGCCCTGCTGCCAGCCAGACCTTTTCCAGCAGCGCTTTTCCTCCTTCCCGGGGAAAATGTCTCAGCTGGGATCGAGCCCGCGTGCAGAAGAGAAGAGGAAATCCGCTCATTAAAGCCCCTAATTGGGCATTAGGGGATCCCACGGCGTTTGCGCCTCCTCCCCGAGCGTGGAGGCGAAATGCTGCCACTGCCGCGGTGCAGCACGACCCCCCCCTCGGCACGCTGGCTCCCGGCAGGCCGCCACCGCCACCCCTTCCGCCGGCTGCTGAGGCCACGAGGTGGCCGCCGGTGGGGGCTCACCCCTCCCCGGGGAGGGGACAGACAGACAGACAGGAGACTTCATTGTGGTCCTACAGCTCTGGCAGGGAAGGGGTTAACTCCCTGCTTTTAATTGTGGGGTGGCTGGTAACGAGGAACCAGAACTTGCTCTAATCTCTCTGGAATGTGACTGATTTTCAACTATTTTCTTCTTTTTTTTTTTTTTTTTAAATAGCTCCAATCTGCCGCTCGCGCGCGGTTCCTGCACGTGGTGGTACAGTGGGAGCTGTGTCCAGGCAGGGGCCAAGGGGAAGGCGGGAGGAGGGGGGGGGCCTTCATTTTTCCACATTACCACTGAACCGTTCGCCAGCTCCCCCCCTCTTTGTATATTTTGAAAGGGTCCCCCCCTTCCTCTCCCCTCCCCGGCCTCCTGAAACGGCTTCAAAATGAGAAGCAGCCTTTTATATACCCGGCCTTTCCCCAGCCGCCGTCCCCCAGCGGCTTCTCCGCTTACAGAATAGACGAGAAAGCCCCCTTTGTGATGGGGGCAGCGGGCAGGGGACGGCGAGGCGGAGCCGAAGGCGCCCGTCAGGGATTCAGGGGGCATCTCCTGCCTCACCCTGGCATGGCCCCGGGGCTGCCGGGCGACCATGTGTGTCGTCCCAGCAGGGCTGTGCTCGGGGCATCTCGTGTCTTGGACTGACACAGTTGTGGGGATCTCGGGGTGTCCCATGTGTCACCCTGGTGTGGCTGCAGGGATGCTCTGCACACCTTGTGTGTCACCCTGGGTATGGTCATGGGGGTGTTGGGACACCTTGTGTGTCACCCAAGCACAGCTGTGGGGATGCCCAGGGCATCACATGCACTGTCATGGAGATGTTGGGACAGCTCGTGCATGGCCCCAGTACAGCCGTGGGGATGCTCAAGGGCACGGTAACGTGTCACGGTGGGATAGCTGTGCGGACGTTGGAGCACCTTGTTTGTGGTTGCAGTGCAGCTATTGGGACGTTGGGGCATCCCGTGCATCACCCCGGCATGGCCACGGGGACATTGGAGCACCTTGTACGTCGCCCTGGCATGGCCATGGGGATGTTGGGGCACCTCGTACCTCATTCCAGCACAGCCACAGGGATGTTGGGGCACCTTGTACATCACCCTGACACAGCCATGGGGATGTCGGGACACCTTGTACCTTGTCCCAGCATGGCCACGGGGATGTTGGGGCACCTTGTTGCCCTGGCATAGCCACAGAGACGTTTGGGCACCTTGTATATCCCCCTGGGACGGCCATGGGGACGTTGGGGCACCTTGTATGTCACCCCAGCACAGCCACAGGGATGTCAGGGCACCTTGTCACCCTGGCACGGCCACGGGGATGTTTGGGCACCTTGTATGTCACCCTGGCATGGCCACGGGGATGTTGGGGCACCTCACGCGTTTTCCCCCCGCCCCAGACGCAGATGCTGCCACAGCCTGTCCCGAGAGCATCCCTCGCCCAAACCCTCTCCCCCTCCACGCCACGCTGCAGCTTCGGTGGCACGTGGGGCAGCAGCAGCAGCGCTCGTCTCCTTGGAACCAGCCCGGAGTTGTACGGCAGCCAGAGCCCGGGGCTTCCCCGCCGCAGGCCGGCAGCTTTGATCAACCCAGATTTGGAGGACGCATCAAAGCCAGCGCTTCAGGAAAACGGCTCCTCCTGTAGCGGGGAGCGCGGGGTGTGCGGCAGGTCACGGCCGAGCCTGCGCGGGTCACGGGGCCACTCGCATACCAAGCGTGCCCCGAGCGCGCGCGGAGCCCTGGCTCCCTGCCTCCTCCCCAACCGGCCTTCCGAGGAGCAGCCAAGGGCTGCGGCTGCTTATGGGCCCACGGGCACCCATGGGTCTGTCCTGCTGCTGTTGTCCCAGCAGTGCCAAAAATCTCCCCCTAAAATCTCTAAAATCTCAGGCGGTGAAGCGGGTTTTGGGGAGGATCCCCTGTGCCAGCAGCTGCGGGAATGGCCGGGCCATGGGAAATCCTCGTCTGGGGCTTCGCTGGAACCGCGCTGCGGGCGGTGGGATTCCTGCGGTGCCTCCGCGGCGGTGGCGGTGCCAGGGGCGTGGGGTGGCCCTAGTTTGCAGCAAGATTGTCGCCGTGGCTCCTGGGCTCCCAGTGTGTCCTAGTATGCAGCGTCATGTCTTTGCTGGGATGCGTTGGGGGGGTTGTGGCTTGCCCGGAGGTGTGGGGTGTCTGCAAGTGCCGGCTGGGATGGGGGGTGCTGGGGGGATGGTAGGAAAAGTGCTGGAGATGGAGGGGGGGGTATACTGGGGATGGAGAGATGGTGATACTGGAGATGGTGGGGTATACTGGAGATTTAAGGGGAATACTGGAGATGCAAGGGCAATGCTGGAGGTGGAGGGAGGGTAGTGGAGATGGGGATACTGGAGATGAGGAGGGATACTGGAGATGGAGGGAGGATACTGGGGATGGAGTGGGGGATACTGGAGGTGCAGGTGGAGATGCAGGAGAGGCAGAACGGATGCTGGGGGTGTGGTGGAGATGCAGGAGGGGATGGGGGGTGCAGGAGGGAATACAGGGGGGATACTGGAGATGCTGGAGACTGGGGGAAAGCAGGAGGTGATTGGGGGGGGGGATACAGGACACTTTGGGGGGCTGCAGGAGGCAATGCAAGCGAGGATGCATCTGTCCAGCCGTGGAAGAGTTAACGCTCCCCACAGCTCCTCGCTGGGTTTTCCTTCCAGCTGCTTCGGATCAGGAAGGTTTGTACGGCGGGGAAATTCCTGCACGCAGCTGCGGCCCGTCCAGGCCACATTCCCCAGCCCTGGCATCTCGCGGGACGCGCCTCCCTCCCGCCGTCTGCCGGGAAATGCCTCCGGCCCCCCTCCGCCGAAAAACACAACACAAAGCACCTTTCTTTCGGGGGCTGCTTATGTCCAGTGCCAGGGAGACAAACCCTTGTGTCGCAGCAAGGTTTAACCCAGGGAGAGGGGAAACCCCCCCCCCAAACCCCCATATTTGCCTTCCCCCACCCCTCCTTGCGATATGGGGCTGGTTTCTTGCACCCCGGCAATTTGGGGTTGGTGCCAGTGCCTCCAGGACTGGGGACAGGGAGGGCACCCCTGGCACAAAGACCATCCTGAGGCTGAGCCCCACAGGCTTGTGTGATGCTGTGTCCCAAAAAGTCTTTTTTTTGGGGTAGGGCGAGCTGGTATCGGTGCAGGCGGGCGGGGAATTGCAGGGAGGGGATGTGGGGGCTTGTGGCTTCCTGGCAAGACAGCACCATTTGGGGTAGAGATACGGGGTTTGGGACTGGGGGGTTTGCACCGTTTGGGGCAGAGGTTTGGGATTTGCATTATTTGGGATTTAGGATTTGGGGCTTGGAACCTTTTATGGGGTCCATAGGGGTGCACAGGGCTGAAAACAGTCCCATGTGCCCCCCAAACCCCTTTGCCACCAGCCCAGGGTGTCCTCCAGGGGTTGGGGTGTCCCCGGCTGAGCGTGCAGCCAGAGCTGGGGGGATGTTTTGGGGCTGGGGGGTGTTTCGGGGCTGGCGGAGGGCATGAGCCCACCTCTCCTGCAGTACCTGCAGATGAAGTGGCCACTGCTGGACGTGCCCGCTGGCGCCACACTGAAGGACAGCCGCTCACCCTCGCCTGCACACTTGGTAAGAGCAGCTGAATCCCACCACGGGGAGGAGTTTCCTAGGGGAAAACCCCACTTTGGTATTCCGTGATGTTCAGAATCCCAGAATCATTCAGGTTGGAAAAGCCCCTCGGGATCACCGAGTCCAACCCTCAGCCTGACTCTACAAAGTTCTCCCCTACCCCACATCCCCCACAGCTCATCCCAACGGCCCTGAAACCCCCCCAGGGATGGGGACTCCCCCCTCCCTGGGCAGCCTGTTCCACTCTCTGACCACTCTTGCTGGGAAACATTTTCTCCTCCTGCCCAGCCTGACCCTCCCCTGTGGCAGTTTCCAGCCGTTCCCTCTTGTCCTGTCCCTGATCCCCTGGGAGCAGAGCCCAGCCCCAGCCTCTCTGCAATGTCCTCTCAGGAGCTGCAGAGAGGGATGAGGGCTCCCCTCAGCCTCCTCCTCCTCACACTGAACACTCCCAGCTCCTTCCCTGCCTCCTCACAGGATTGATTCTCCAGCCCCTCACCAGCCTCGTTGCCCTCCTCTGCCCTCGCTCCAGCCCCTCCAGATCTCTCTCGTACTGAGGTGCCCAAAACTGGACACAACCTCCAGGTGTGGCCTCCCCAGTGCAGAGCACAGGGGGACTGTCACCTCCCTCCTTCTGCTGGTCACACTAGTGCTGATACAAGCCAGGAGGCCGTTGGCTTTCTTGGCCACCTGGGCAAGATAGTTGCTATGATGCCCATGGGGGGTTCTTTAGTGGGGGTGGCTGTTGTTTCACTCTCCTACGTGCTCTTCCCTCGCCACCCCACAGTCGAACAAGGTCCCAGTAGTGCAGCATGCCCATCACATGCACCCGCTGACGCCGCTCATCACCTACAGCAATGACCACTTCTCGCCCGGGTCACCGCCCGGCCACCTCTCGCCGGAGATTGACCCAAAGACGGGTGAGCACGAGGTGGGGGGCGCGACATCGGCTGAGCTGGGACATGTTTGGGTGAGCAAAGGGACCGTGACAGTGTCGGGGCCATGCTGGGGACAGGGTCCTCTCTGCTGGATGGTCCCGCTGCTTCCCAGATGTTTTTCACAGGCTGGTCCCTGGGGGGTGGGGAGCGGATGGAGCCAGTGGGCAGGGATGGGTCCTTGCCTGGTCACCAGCTTGGTTGGGGTGCATGGGAATCCCCCCATTATGGTTCTCTCAGCATCCGCTCCCTGTGCTCCAGGTGGGCAGATGGGTGCTGGTAGAGAAATGGGGTGATCAGAGGGAAATGGGATGCTGGGAGGGAGATGGGATGTTCGGCAGCTGATGGGATGCTCAGAGAGAGATGGGTGCTGGGAGCGAAATGGGGTAATCAGGGGGAAATGGGGTGCTGGGAGGGAAATGGAGTGCTCGGAGGAAGATATGGTGCTTGGAGGAAGATGAGGTGCTCAAAGGGAGGGTACTCGGATGAAGATAGGAAGCAGACAAGGGGCTTGGAGGCCAACAGGGTGCTTCAGAGGCCGCCATGTCCATGTTTAACACCGCTTCCCCTCCCTCCCTCGGCAGGAATCCCGCGGCCGCCGCACCCATCAGAGCTGCCCCCCTACTACCCGCTGTCGCCAGGAGCCGTGGGCCAGATCCCGCACCCGCTGGGCTGGCTCGTGCCGCAGTAAGGATGGCTTGACCCTGGGCTGGGGACTCACACCCACCTCCGTGTCCTGTGAGCCCCCCATCCCCCCGAGACCCTCCTCCTCTTCCCACTTTATCCATTTTTTCCCCTGCAAACTCAGTGGGATGCTAAGAGCTCCCGGGGGGGGGGGGGGTGGGAAGGGACGAGCTCCCCACTGCTGGAAATTTAGGGGATCATCAGGATAGAGATTGGACAGAGACCAGTCCAAGGGTCCCCATGAACTGGGGAGGGGTATTTTTTTTTGCTATTGTGTGTTTGCAGGCAAGGCCAGCCCATGTACTCCATCCCTCCCGGCGGCTTTCGGCACCCCTACCCCGCCCTCGCCATGAACGCCTCCATGTCCAGGTGGGTCTCGGCAGGGACGAGGGACCATTCTTGGGTGTCCTGGAGCTGGCAGCGGGTTTTTGGCCACTTCCCTGAGGACGATGCAGGACTCGGCCCCGCAGCGGCGTCAGCAGTGGGTGCTCCTGGAGAGACCTGCATGGGTACAACCCAGGAGGTTGTGTTGGCCTCCTCAGCCAAAAATACCCCCAGGAGGGTGCTGGATCATCCCCATGGGTGCGGGAAAAGTGCCATCCCATGGACTCAGGGTATCGCTTAAGTTGGGTCCATGTTACCATCCTGCACAAGCTGGGGCAGGATCCAATGTAAAACCAGACCCCCAGCGGGATTAAGACTGGTGGTCTCTTAACCTAGGAGGTTTTCAGGAGGGTTTGGGATGGAAACTGGGGGCTGTTGGTGCCTGTAGGGAGCTGATGAGCCCTTCCCTCTCATTTCCTCCACTGCAGTTTGATGTCCAGCCGTTTCTCCCCACACATGGTCCCGCCACCCACCCACGGGCTGCACCCCTCGGGCATCCCACACCCAACCATCGTCTCGCCCATCGTGAAGCAGGAACCCACCCAGCCCAGCATCAGCCCCGGAGGCAACTCGTGAGTGGGGGATGGGACAGGAGCTCATCCTCTGGGTGCCCTGCGTGGTGCAGAGCAGGTCCTGACCCGCCATCCCACTCATTGCAGGAAATCCCCCGTCACTGTCAAGAAGGAGGAGGAGAAGAAACCCCACATCAAGAAGCCGCTCAATGCCTTCATGTTGTACATGAAGGAGATGAGGGCCAAGGTGGTGGCCGAGTGCACGCTGAAGGAGAGTGCTGCCATCAACCAGATCCTGGGCAGACGGGTACAGACATTTCCCTTGGCATCAGTTTCACACTCACGTGCCTCCCCATTTGTGACCTTAAAATGGCTTCCAGCCCCCTTTACTCCACTTCTCCCCATGGTTTGGTCCCTTGACCTGGGGCATCGCCAGCCCTGGAGGTTTCAGAGAGATTGTGGGCACTTGGGTAGGAATGGGGTGGGGTGGGCTAGTAGCTCTGCAGCCCCAGGACAGTGTGTCCTTGGACCAGCAGTGTGGCTTTGAGGTTTCCAGCGTGGCTTTGGGGTTTCCAAGTGTGTCTTTGAGGTTTCCAGCATGGTTTTGAGGTTTCCAACATGGCTTTGGGGTTTGCAGCCTGGCTTTGGGACTTGCAGTGTGGCTCTGAGGTTTCCAGCGTGGCTCTGGAGTTTGCAGTGTGGTCTCTTCTCCCCCTGCAGTGGCACTCGCTGTCGCGGGAGGAGCAGGCGAAGTACTACGAGCTCGCACGGAAAGAGCGGCAGCTGCACTCGCAGCTCTACCCGACGTGGTCGGCACGGGACAACTATGTAAGTGTGGCCCCCCGAGCCCTGCGGCAGCGAGGAGCGGCCGGGAGGAGGCCTCCCCGCCCTGTGCGGGGTTCCCAGATGGCTCGTCTCCCAGGGGTTTGGCTGGTGGGAGGGTGCTGGCTGTGCTGTCAGTGTTTGGGGTACCAGGGGTGATGACGGTGAGTCCCTGGGGATGCTCTGCCATGGTCAGTGGCTCCTGCAGTCCCATGAGCTGCTCTGGGACACCATCAGCAGCATTTCATCCATCAGGGAGCCCCCAAGGGCTTTCCGGTGGCAGAAAGTCACATAAGCACCTCAATACGAGAGAGATCTGGAGGGGCTGGAGCGAGGGCAGAGGAGGGCAGCGAGGCTGGTGAGGGGCTGGAGAATCAATCCTGTGAGGAGGCAGGGAAGGAGCTGGGAGTGTTCAGTGTGAGGAGGAGGAGGCTGAGGGGAGCCCTCATCCCTCTCTGCAGCTCCTGACGGGACATTGCAGAGAGGCTGGGGCTGGGCTCTGCTCCCAGGGGATCAGGGACAGGACAAGAGGGAACGGCTGGAAACTGCCACAGGGGAGGGTCAGGCTGGGCAGGAGGAGAAAATGTTTCCCAGCAAGAGTGGTCAGAGAGTGGAACAGGCTGCCCAGGGAGGGGGGAGTCCCCATCCCTGGGGGGGTTTCAGGGCCGTTGGGATGAGCTGTGGGGGATGTGGGGTAGGGGAGAACTTTGTAGAGTCGGGCTGAGGGTTGGACTCGATGATCCCGAGGGGCTTTTCCAACCTGAATGATTCTGTGATAAGGGCTTGATAATATTTTCCAGGGCAAGAAAAAGAAGAGAAAGCGTGAGAAGCTGGCCCAGCAGCAAAGCCATGACACGGAGAGTGAGTATCCCCCCTGCCAGCCTCCTCCCTCCTCCAGCTTTCAGCTGCTCATGCCATCCTCCGTTGTTCCCAGGCTCCCTGGCATCCAAGAGCAAGAAGCCGTGCGTGCAGTACCTGCCGGCCGAGAAACCCTGCGACAGCCCTGCATCCTCCCACGGCAGCATGCTGGATTCGCCCGCCACGCCATCAGCTGCCCTGGCGTCCCCGGCCGCGCCAGCCCCCACCCACTCGGAACAGGCTCAGCCCCTCTCACTCACCACCAAACCGGAGGCCAGGGCTCAGCTCGCCGTGCATTCGGCCACCTTCCTCTCGGGCAAAGCTGCTGCTTCTTCTTCTTCCTCCTCTTCCTCCTCCAGCCTCGGCAGCCCGCCCTCGCTCCTCTCCAGACCCATTCCCTTCACCTCGGTGCCCTCCACGGCTCTTCTGGCCTCGCCACCATCCTTCGCGGCTGCCATCCCATCCCCGCAGGCTGCCCTGGCCGTGCTGCAAACGCAGCCCCTTTCCCTGGTCACCAAACCTGCTGACTAAGGGAAAAACTCGTCCGCCCCCTCATCCTGTCCCATCCGTCCCCTCCCTGCTGTACATTGCAGAAGCCACAATCAAGATTCAAATGCAGCCAAAACCATTATTGGTCAATATTTGACCCTTTCTGAACTCTTTTGTAAGCAGACTCTGGAGGAAGGGGCTTTCTGCTCAGAGCTGCTGCCAGCAGTCAACCTAAAGACCGTTTTTATTAAAAAAAAAGGAAAAACAAAAAAAAAAAGGAAAATAAATCCTCCACAAGCTGCCGACGATGGAAATCTCCTGCGAGCTGACCGTGGCTGTGGGCCGAGCGCCCGGCGCTGCCACAGGACCCAGCGCTCCCACACACAGGCATGCCAGCACCAAACATGGTGGGTGTTGAGCTGGGGCCAGTGCTCTGTCCCAGAGGCAAGAGCAGAAGCGTTGGCTACCGAGCCGGTGCCTCCGGATGCTCCCAGATCCTCCCGTCCTGCGGCTCTGCTCCCAGCCACAGGGATTGCCCTCGCTCCGTCCCGGCAAGGAGCCGGATCCTGCCCTGAGGATGCTGCACCGTTGGCCCTGCTCCTTCCCGTGGTTGTGCTGGGGTGGGCAGGATCCAGGGCTGAGCCCTGGGTGGGGGTTTTTTCCCCTGAAACCCTGTTATTTTTCACAAAAAGAAATAAAACTACAGCTGCAACTTTCTGCGTGAGCGTGGTCAGTGGGGGAAGCGCTCGCTTCTTGCCCGTCGCCACCTTCTCCCCCCAGCGCTTGAGCGTCACTTTGCCCCAGGGAAGCATCTCGGGATGGGGCTCTGGTCCGGCCCCAGCCTGAAAGCATCATTCACATGCCTCCACTGATGGGCACAGGGTGATTTCAGGGGGGCCATCACAAGCCTGTGATGCAGCGTGAGGTTTGCTGGAGAGATTCAGGCAGGAGGATGCGGGGGAGTAGGTAAACCAGTTCAGGGGGGTCCTGAAAAAGCCGAGGAGTGCGAGTCACGGGTGTGTATCTCACAGCCAGGAACTGCAGGATGTCCGGGGCCTGCTTCTTCCAAACTAGGAATGAAAAAACAGATTAGGATGAAAAAGCACCTGCACAAAAGCAAGCCAGGGTCACCCCATGGATTTTCAACCACTCTTAAGTTTTAGGTCAGTTCAACACTTGAGCTAATCAAGACTCTTCCGTCTCACTCTGTATTTAACAGGTAAAAAACCTATCGCAAAGTTTTCCTGTTGAAAGTCACAAAGTTGTTTTCTGTTGCAGATTTAATCCTGAGCTGTGCCTGCCCAAAGGTGATTTGTGGTGTTTCTAGTCCCATTTCATTCCCCTTTCTGAATTTCATTTCCCAGGACCCAGCCTGGCTCCTCTCTACCTGCCCCACTGCTGCACTGCGGGGACCACGGTGCCCTTGGGCTCCCAGCCCGTGGCAGTGGGCAACGTCCCAACCATCACTACCAGTGATGGACTGAGCCCTTCCCATGACTGCTGGCCCTCTGGGTCTCAGTTTGGTGGGTGCTTTTGCTCATTTGGTGGAATAAATGACACCTTTGCCTCCTGTTGTGACATTTCTCTTTCCTTTCCAGTGCTGAGCTGGTGTGAGAAGCCACTGGGGAAGTATTTTTAGCAAACTGGAGCAGCAGCAGATGTCCATCTGTGGGAAGAGGGGAAAAGGGACCATCTGGGTGTCTTGTCCTTAAGGAAAATGGTGTCCGCGTTCACCAGATGTTGTGTGAGTTGAGTCCCTGCCACGGGATGATGCTGGTGTCTGTAACCCCAGCAGGTGACAACTGGATTCAAGGATTCCTATTTCCATATTGGAGCTGGGCAGAACTACCAAAGAAGTACGGCCAAGTGATGCCCCCAGCCATGGGTGCAGACACGAGCACAGCCTCAAGCCCTTGCATGAGCACCAGGGACACGTTTGGGGCAAACGCTGGCTCCCATAACCTTGTGAGAGCTCCAGGTGACTTCTAAAAACAGTGATGGTACCTCCAGCGGGAGCACAGCTTCATCCACCCAGATGAGGATCATCTTCTGGACTGGAAGCGGCAGCTTAAATTCACAGCTCAGAGCATCCCAGCTGGGTGGTGGCTCCCAAAATCATTGCTCTAAGTGGTCCTGGCTAGTGGAGAGCCTCGAGCAGCAAGAGGAGCCTGCAGCAGACCCAGCTTCTTGGTGGCCACCATTAAAGCCTCTGAGCTTCACGAGAAAGTGCCTGGAGCATCTTTATTCACTGTTGCACCCAAGACAGCCCTGAACTCGGTAGGTGTTTCCATTCCTCACACAAAATTGTTTAAAGTTCTGGCTTTCAAAGAACAAATTTGTAAAGGCTGGGATAGGGCATGATTCCTCCTCAACAGCACCCAAGAGGACCAGCCACAATGCTTTAATTAATGGCATCCTGATAGCATGTCACGCGGTTGTGCGAGATCCAGGACTGAGAGGATTACAGTGTCGCCGAAAACGTGCGTGGCCGTCATTTGAAAAGAGGCAAAACGTAGCTTTTTTTAGAAAGGCTGTTCCAAGAAACTGGTTTTCTGTGAGGAACGTCTGGATCACATGCAGCCTCGCTCTCCCCAACACCGGGAGCAGGCTGCAGACAAACAACTTCTTGAATTAGATTTCATGGGAAATTAAAGGCATGAAGAGACCTGTCACAAGAATTAAAGTCTGAACCGGAGCCAGACAGCTTCAAACAGATGTTGGACTTCAGCAGGAGAATATTTCTTTGTTTTACTCGGCATTTTCCCATACAGAAAAGGAACATCTGTTCCGATGCTTTCGCAGTGCTCCTAAACTGAGATAGGCTTGGATTATCCCCTGCTAGAAGAGAAGCAACTGGCCACCAAAGCCCTCTTGGCTTCACTCCTCCTGGAGAAGAGGGCAAGACCAGTTCTGTGTTGCTCTGGTCTCAAATGAACACACAAGTTATCTTAGTTGAACCAGGCTGCTGGTGGAGTCTATATATCCTTCATGCTCGCAGTGACACGGCCAGATGAAAATGTTGCCTTTGGACTGGTTATCGATAGAAAACTGATTCCTTAGGCAGGGTTTTCTTTGTCCTCTGGGAGGTGCTTCAATATGAGGAAAATTCTGGGGTTTCTCTTTATTGCAGAAAAAACCTCTAGTGTGTTTCAGTTCGGGCTGTTGTGGTAAGGAGGTCTAGTAGCCCCTCTCCTCTTTTTTGGACAAGTTTTAGACGACATTTCTCACGAGGCTTAACTTACCCTCAGACCTGGGAGCTGAAATCGAGCCAGGCAGCCCAGGGTGCAGAGGAGAGACAGGCGTGGAGGGCCCGGGGAACTCTCTAGCAGTTACAAGAATTCACTTTTCAAACTTGCAACAAAAACCCAATTTTGCAGCCAAAGATTCCTGATTTTTCCTTTGGCCCTCTGAGACAATGAGGCATCTGCCAGTGCACGCTCCCTGCTCCTGCTTTATAGACGGCTTCCGTTTCATAGGGTGCATCCCAACCACATCCAATGAAGGGGAAAAAAGGTCAGGGAGGGAATGAAATGGTGTCCCGTGGGGAGTCTGCAGCAGGAGGAAGGGATAGCATGGCGTAAAGAGCAGGGGGAGGTGGGACAGCCGGATTCTGCCTCAGCTGAAAGGCATGGAACAGCTGGGACGGGTCGCCGTTGCTCTCCCAGCTGGGGCAGATGTTGCCGTTTGCCTGCGCAGGTCAAGACAGTGCGAACATGCGTGGGGCTAAGCCACGGCTGTGCGGAGGAGGGGGGAGCTGGGTCTGTTTGTTGGGGTTTGCTGTTGTCTCCAACAGCGCAGTCCTGTGTAGAAAGTGCTGAGAATCAGTATCATCACTAGTGAGTTTGCAAATGACACCAAGTGAAGTGGGAAAGTTGGTCTGCGTGAGGACAGGGAGGCTCTGCAGAGAGACCTGGATAGATTGGGTCGGTGGCCAACGTTAACGGGATGAGCTTCAACAGGGCCAAGTGCCAGGTCCCGCCCTTGGGCCACAACAACCCCCTGCATGGCCACAGGCTCGGGGAGGAGTGGCTGGAGCTGTCGGGAGAGAAGGGTCTGGGGGTTCTCATTGGCAAGCAGCTGACCAGGAGCCAGCAGTGTGCCCGCGTGGCCGAGAAAGCCAACGGCCTCCTGGCTTGTATCAGCACTAGTGTGACCAGCAGAAGGAGGGAGGTGACAGTCCCCCTGTGCTCTGCACTGGGGAGGCCACACCTGGAGGTTGTGTCCAGGTTTGGGCACCTCAGTACGAGAGAGATCTGGAGGGGCTGGAGCGAGGGCAGAGGAGGGCAGCGAGGCTGGTGAGGGGCTGGAGAATCAATCCTGTGAGGAGGCAGTGAAGGAGCTGGGAGTGTTCAGTGTGAGGAGGAGGAGGCTGAGGGGAGCCCTCATCCCTCTCTGCAGCTCCTGACAGGACATTGCAGAGAGGCTGGGGCTGGGCTCTGCTCCCAGGGGATCAGGGACAGGACAAGAGGGAACGGCTGGAAACTGCCACAGGGGAGGGTCAGGCTGGGCAGGAGGAGAAAATGTTTCCCAGCAAGAGTGGTCAGAGAGTGGAACAGGCTGCCCAGGGAGGGGGGAGTCCCCATCCCTGGGGGGGTTTCAGGGCCGTTGGGATGAGCTGTGGGGGATGTGGTGTAGGGGAGAACTTTGTAGAGTCGGGCTGAGGGTTGGACTCGATGATCCCGAGGGGCTTTTCCAACCTGAATGATTCTGGGATTCTGAGAAGCAGCAGGAGGCACAGCTGGGCAGGAGAGCTGGGTGTGGGTGGGTGATGCTGAACCACAGAATACCAGAATCTTCTTGGTTGGAGAAGACCTTGAAGATCATCCAGTCCAACTATGAACCTGGAATTGGGAATGGGCAGCTGCACCCTTGGGAAATAAAGACATTTGCCATCATTGCAGCCCAGTCCCAGACTGAAACGAAGTTCAAGAAGTGCCTGATGTCTCCTGGCTGGGAATACTCCAAGTGAGCGATTCCTGCAGAGCCACGCTTGGGGTGGCCGGGGGCTGGGCTGCGTCGCAGCAGACAGGCAGCACCAAGAACACCACAGGGAGAGGCGAGGACACGCCTGTGAGTACATGATTAACAGTAAGAAAAGGTTTAAAACCTCGATTAAAAGGTGCCATTTTTGTGACGAGCCCGTCCCTAAACTCTCTGCAGCTATTGTGGGGTTTTTATTGCCAGGAGCTGGCAAACGTCTCGTTAAGAGCTTGTCAAGAGCAAACTTCTGGGAGAGCTTGCTCTGGTGTGCGGGTAGCATCTGGGAGCCAGCTTGGTGCTTTCCCCACTTTTTTTTTGGAAGCGAGGTTACTTCTGTCACCTCCGTCCGCTTGCTTAATTGCAGCCATCTTGATCAAACGGCCCCCAGCCCCCTCTCCCTCCGCAGCTCTGGCTATTCACTAATTGAAATGCCTAATGAGGTCCCAGGGGTCTCCTGCAGAGATGGAGCTAATTAGGGGCTCCGCCACGAACCCTGCGAGCAGCAGCAAATGAAACGAAGGTTTCCTCCAACCTGCTTTTTTGCGAGGGGCTGGGGGGAGGGCACACCAGATGTCCTGTTTCCCTGCTCCGCACTGGGGTGAGGCTGGCGCTCCACGGACTCCAGGCTCCTGCCAAAGCAGCTGGTGCAGAGGCAGTGGCTACACTTAATACATTTTAATTAGCATCATTAAATTCTTCCATTTGCTAATTGTTTCTCCTTTTGATCCTTTATCCTGACCAGATTAGCCCTCAGGGGAAAGGGACGGGATGGGGGATGTAGACACTTCTGACAAGGTGAGGACTTTATTATCTCCAAGCACGAGGTTGCCAGCAGGCCTTGGGACACCACACTAAAACGCCCTGGTTGGTGTTAAATTAAAGGCCCGATTTGTGTGTCCAGCCTGTTCTTGGCCATCGTGGCTATTCTCAGAAAGAGTCATCCCCAAAACATGACAACCCGCAAGGATTTATGAGAAAAGCCAGAACCAGTCTAGAAAACCAACCAAAACCTCGCTTAAGTTTGAATGTAAAGGAGTTTTTTTTCAGGCGATAAAGGACCAGCAGCTGCCATCACGCTGGGAAGCAGCTGGGTGGGACCAAAAGAGAATTTCCTCCTTCTGCTTTGCAGCAGAGATAATAATCCTCAATCCTCGTCCTTTTCCTCCTACCAGTCTACATCCACATAATCGTACTGGAGCCAGAAGCAACTTCCTTGTTTCCATGTTTGATGGCAGCTTCCCGTTCCTCGGGCTGCACCGAGAGCCTGCGGCCTCGCAGAGGTTAGGTAAGGTCGCTGGTCCTGTTTATCACATTTTAGCCAAGAAAACTGTTGAAGGAAAACGAGCCTGGTGTGAGCCACCAGGCGCTGAGCTGATGTCAGCCTCGTACTTGGTATTTTGGGCAGAATTCTGTTCCCAGATGCATTGTTGTAAATCCAGAGGAACTTGGCCTCCGTTCAGTTACTCTTGACTTCCAGGGGTGTGAGTGAAAGCTGAACTGGCTGGGCATGAGAAATAGCCTCGCTTGTCTGTTTTAAATCTCAGCAAAAGCATTAGGCCAACTGTTCTTCTGTCTCCTTAGAAAGGCAGGCATGGGCAGAACCGAGCTGCTAGGATTATTGGAATGTATTGAATTGAATAGAGGATTGGAAAAAAAAAAAAAAAAAGAAGAAAAATCAACCACATAATCCATCACGCTCTGAGCCAAGTCAGGATTAGTTCCCAAAGTATTATCGCTGTGCAGGACTTATTTGGTTTGCATATTGAATGATGTTGTGATATTTTTCTGTGTTTTAGCATCAAACAGGCTGACGGGAGCAGCTAACGAGTTCGTGATGTTACTGCGATTCCTTCTGGAGCCACGTGAGGCTTCGCTGCTTGTCCTTCAGCACTCAGCACTGCAGGGTGCCATGCTATGGATGAGACAGCGCTGGTGATACCAAGCAATAGTGGGATGCATGCATGGTCTGGAGTGGTTGAGCACCAAGGAAGTTAATCCTGGGTGGAGATGAAGGGAAATCCATTGATCTAAAAGTAAAGAAATGAGATGACAGGGAGGACAGATTGGGATTGTTACCCATAAGCCAATTTACAGAGACTTGATGGCATAATTCATGTGTCTGAAAAACTGATATCAAAAGTCTAGCTGGTTTGGGAAGAACAGGCGGGGAAAAAGCAGACAAAACTTTTTAAAGAACTATGTACCCGCATGTTGTCCCTAAACAGAGGGAGGCAGACCTGTGCAAGGTCACCGGGCAGCAGTAATGAACACAAGGAAGACACAGGAAGGACACCTGGAGCTCTTTGTTTTACCAGGATCCCCCCAAAGCCACAGCTCAGTAGACATGTGCTGGAAAAGGAATACAGCAGGAGGCAAAGCCTCTGAGAAAGCCTAGGACAGCAGGTGGGGACAACTTCTGTACACAGCAGATGACAGCCACAGCTCAAGGACAGCTGGTGCCACGGCCACCTTGTCTCACTGTGATAGGGTTGCAGTTCATGGACCTGAGGACATCAAACCCACCTGTGGAGCTCAGCTATGGGCTCCAGACCCCCATAGCTGCCCAGACCATGTTAGGATGAGAGGCAAATGTGAGGATCTTTCTACATTTTGATTTTATCTTCATCAAATACAGGGCGGTTTATATTACAGGCAGCAGAGCAGAAGGTTGGAGATGGGTAGGACTATAAGTAAGATATGATGAATTCTTTATGTTTGTTCTGCTTACCAAACTGGAGGATTGTTCCCACTTTTGGGCAGTATCCTTTAAGGTATGGAGCGCCTGGAGAAAGTCCAGAAGAGAGCAAGAACACAACCTACAGGAAAGGATGGACATTCAGTCTGGAGAAGGGAGACATAACAGCCTTCAATACAGTATCACAGAATCCCAGAATCATTCAGGTTGGAAAAGCCCCTCGGGATCACCGAGTCCAACCCTCAGCCCGACTCTACAAAGTTCTCCCCTACCCCACATCCCCCACAGCCCATCCCAACGGCCCTGAAACCCCCCCAGGGATGGGGACTCCCCCCTCCCTGGGCAGCCTGTTCCACTCTCTGACCACTCTTGCTGGGAAACATTTTCTCCTCCTGCCCAGCCTGACCCTCCCCTGTGGCAGTTTCCAGCCGTTCCCTCTTGTCCTGTCCCTGATCCCCTGGGAGCAGAGCCCAGCCCCAGCCTCTCTGCAATGTCCTCTCAGGAGCTGCAGAGAGGGATGAGGGCTCCCCTCAGCCTCCTCCTCCTCACACTGAACACTCCCAGCTCCTTCCCTGCCTCCTCACAGGATTGATTCTCCAGCCCCTCACCAGCCTCGCTGCCCTCCTCTGCCCTCGCTCCAGCCCCTCCAGATCTCTCTCGTACTGAGGTGCCCAAACCTGGACACAACCTCCAGGTGTGGCCTCCCCAGTGCAGAGCACAGGGGGACTGTCACCTCCCTCCTTCTGCTGGTCACACTAGTGCTGATACAAGCCAGGAGCCGTTGGGTTTTTACAGAGGAAAGGAGAAGAATACTCCTCGATGCCCACGCAGAGACAAAAGCTGATTTCCTGCTGCTGGTGGGAAGAGCTGTAATCGCACAGGACACATCTAGCCTGGCCAGAACGAAAAATAAAAGGTTATCAGAGCTGTTGGCCTGGCCATGCACTCCCAGTGTGCCCGCTGTCCTCAGGAGCCCTTTCAGGAAGCAGTCCTGAGCCAACGGGAGGGGAATTAGCCCGCACTGGTTGGCAGTTGCCCCCCCGCAGGCCGAGGCAGCCCCAGGGTCAGGGCAGCACCCGACACCCCCACTGGGGGGGGAAGGCTCCGACCACAGAGCACGGCCCAGTGACCCCATTTTGGGCTGCTGCTCACAAAGTGCCAGCACTGGTTTCTCAAGGCCTGGAAACAGAGCCAAAAATGGCAGGTTTTACCTCAATCCGCTGCTTTTACCCCAAAGAGGGAGAGGTTTCCCTCAGGCCCTTGATTTGCATAAGCCCCTCCCAGTCCCGCTGAGCCACTCTTGGCCTCACACTGTCTCCACAAGCCCCGCCCCGATCCCCACAGGCCCCGCCTCTACACCCCTAACCCCGCCCCCCGCCCGACAAGCCCCGCTTCCGAGTCTTGCCAAGCCCCGCCCCGGCTCGCTCCAAGACTGGCCCTGAGCCCTCAGTTCCGCCCCCTTTCGCCTTAAACCCCTCCCCACCCGCACAAAGCCCCGCCCCAAGGCCCTAAGCCCCGCCCCCCGCGCGGCCGTTCTCGCTCCCGCCCGCCGCCTCCCGTCTCTCGCGAGATCTGATCCCGGAAGTAGCCCCGGCTTGCGGAAGCGGAAGCGGGCGCGCCGGCGGGTGGCGGTGAGGCCGTGGCTCCGGGGCAGCCATGCGGCTGCGGCTGCTCCTGCTGCTCTTAGCGCTCTGCGCCGCCGCCCGACTCGAGGGTGAGAGGCCGGAGGAGGGCGGCCGGGGGTGCCCGGGGCGAGGGGGGGACCTGGGGCCAGGGGGCTGGGCGGAGCCGGCGGGGAGGGCCGCGGCTGGTGGGCCCGGGGGTGGACTCGCTGAAGGGGAGCGGGTGGGTTTTGGCGCTCGGCAGCGCCCGGGATGAGGAGCAGCGAAGGCAGAGCAGCGCTTGCCCTGGGGTCGGGATGGGTCTGACACGGGCGCTTGGTTTGCGGGGGCTCTTCTGCCGCTGGGCACTTTCTGCGTGTGGTGGGACTCCCGCGGCGGGGCTAGGGGTGTCTCCTTCGCGGACACCCTGCCGCCGGGCTTGTCACCCCTTTGGTTCCCCCCTCCTGTCGGGGGAAACTCCTTCCAGAGAGCGAGCTTCCGCTTTTGGCGGCGGTGGGACTGCGTGGGCCGGGGAGCTGGCTTAGACAGCCAGGTCTGCTGCTCACGCCGACTGCAGGGGTGGGCGGTGACTGTGACCTCCGTGTTTGCTGACAGTTGCTGACTCGAAGACAGACTCCAGCCAGCCTTCAGCAGGTGGTGTAGGATCCACACAGCAAGGAGCAGGTAACGGCCCAGAACCCCAGGGGACTGAGCACCAGGATGAATCCGAAGAGAATAAAAAACAGCGCTCTGGATCGAGTACACCCAGTGAGGAAAACACCCAGTTGAACACGAGTGATGGAGCGACAACAGATAAAAAACAGAACGCAGGTGTGTCTGGCCAGGGTAGCACAGAGCAGCAGACTGGTGGGCAGGGCAGCAATGGGCAGAGTGGTGGTGGCCAAAGCGCTGGTCAGGGTGACGAAGACAGCACCAACAAATCAGGCAGCGGCACCAGTAGCCAGGCCAACAACCAGAACAGCAGCCCCAGTAACCAGGGCACCGACGACAAAAAGGAGGAAAACAAGGACAGCAACCAAGGTGGCAATGACGGGAGCCAGGATCAGAAACAGGATGACAACACCCAGAAACAGGATAACAACCAGGACAGCAGCAACAGCCAAAATGGCAACAACCAGGGCCAGGGTAATAGCAACAGTGAGGCTAACGGTGGAGGCAGCAGCAACCAGAATGGGGACAGTGGCAGCAATGCCCAGAGCAACAACAACCCGGGCAACAATGCCCAGAGCAACAGCGGTACTGGTGGTGGCAACAACAACCCAGGCAGCAATGCCCAGAGCAACAACGGTGCTGGTGATGGCAACAACAACCCGGGCAACAATGCCCAGAGCAACAGCGGTGCTGGTGATGGCAACAACAACCCGGGCAGCAATGCCCAGAGCAACAGCGGTACTAGTGGCAGCAACAATAACCCAAGCACCAATGGAGACAATGGCAACAATGTGGACAACGGTGGCAACAATGCCCAGAGCAACAGTGGTGCTGGTGATGGCAGCAACAACCAGGGCAACAATGGAGGCAGCAGCAACACCGAGAACCAGGGCAACAACCAGGACAGCAACACCAAGAACCAGGGCAACAACCAGGACAGCAACACCAAGAACCAGGGCAACAACCAGGACAGCAACACCAAGAACCAGGGCAACAACCAGGACAGCAACACTGAGAAGCAGAGCAACAACCAGGGCAGCGACAGTGATAACCAGGCCAAGAACCAGGGTAGTCACACCTCTTCTGCTACAGAGGGTAACAACTTTCCAGACACTGAAGAAAGCCCCGGAGAGGAAGAGGATGGGGCTGGAGCTGGCAACGATGCCTCCTCCTCTAATAAGGCAAAAGAGAAGAGCGTTCCTTCTTCCCCCAGGGACCAGTCAGAGAGCAGCCACTTCTTCGCCTACCTGGTGACCACGGCCATTATCGTTGCTGCCTTATATGTGGCGTATCACAACAAACGCAAGGTGAGTGGTTGTGATCCTACCCCCAGGCTCTCCAGTTCTCCCCTGGGGTTTAGGAACTGCCTTTCCTCTTGCTGGTCACTGCTGCAGTCTGAGACCTGCTCAGTTGAAAACCTTTCTCCTCAGCCTGACTTTTGTTTCTCACCAATACGTCCTGCTCACTGCACGATGTGGGTTTGGTTAGTGTTAATCTGGGCCTTGGTCCCAACAGCTTTGGGAGGAGCAGAGAGGTTTTTGTAACAAGGAAAGGGGAGGAAATCAGCTCTGGTGTTTATTTGCAGCTGAGAGAGGTGAGAAGAAAAAGATCTGTGAAGTTACCCTGTGTTTTCTCGCTGACAATGAGTTTTCTATAGCAGACTGATGAAGATTTGTCCTTAAATAGTCTTGCACAGGGGGATGCAGCTCAAATGACATAACTGTCTTTTGCTGGGATTTTTTTCGTCTTATAAAGCTATTTTTGAGGTAGGAGAAAGAGAACAAAGTCTTAACTGTTTTCTGCATGTTAGGCAAACCTCACTATCACCTGCTTTCAGTCTTAGCTAGGTTTATATATTGTATTTATTTGTTTTGAGTGCTTTTTCAAATTAAATATGTTCACTAGAAGAAGGTAAGTGAAGCTGCTCTTTGGCCCATTAGAACATGCTTGTGTTTAAAGTCAGAAAAAGCTTATATGGTCACTACTGTCCCACTCACGTTGTCCCCACTTCTCTCTCCAAAGATCATTGCTTTTGCTCTGGAAGGGAAAAGATCAAAAAGCGGTCGACGGCCCAAATCTGGCGATTATCAGAGGCTGGATCAAAAGGTAAGGTCTACCCAATGCGATGCTGCCTCACCCCAGGAGCTGGGCTGGCTGCGAGAGGGCTGTGGTGCCTGGTTTGTGTTGTGATATATTGGCCTTTCACATCAGAAATGGTCACAAAGCCCCTACCTGGTTGGTGTTGAAGCAGATTTTTTAGAAAAACTCCATTTGTGGTTTAGAAACAGGGTTTTGCCAGAAAATGGAAGCAGTGATGTTGAGAAATAATGGCAGAGCTAACGCAGGGCAGAATTTGGTGAGTCTTGAGCTCAGGTGTGCTTAAGAATAAATTGCTTTTTTAAAGAAGTTTTTAGCGGGAGAAGGGTGGAATTTGGCCTTTCTTCTTCCCTTTGAGACTTTTTTCACCTTCTGTCCTTGAAGTCAGATGTGTCTGTAGTTATTTTCTGCGATGGGAAGATGAGGAGACAAGGGAAGAAAATTTTTTTAAAGTCTGAACCTTAGTCTCTCAGAAGGCTGTCAGCATTTGGGGGACCAACAATGGCCGTTTTCAAACACCGTTAGGGATTTTGGATATAAAACTCGGGGCAGTGTTACCCGGCTTGTTTTCAGCTCGCAGAGGTGCAGTGTGCTGTTGGGAGTGGAAGCTCCACTCTCTCCCTCCCCAAATTGCAGCCATGCCTGGCTGGGGAAACCATCCGAGTGCCACGGAGACAATTTGCCTGCTTGAGCTTCCCTATTTAGTCTCACCAATATTTCAAGAATTTGTTTCCCTTGCCAGGAATTCCCCAACTTGTCCCTGAGGCACCGTAAAGCAGCCAGGCGGTTAGAAAGAGCTTGTTTTTTATTTGAAAGCTCATCAGAGACACTCGGTCCCCTCAAACTGTGATGTTTTGTCAGAGTAGAAAAGCAATGCTGAGCTTTCAAATTGTTTAAACCTTTCTTTTTGCCTTTCCAGATCTAGATTCTTCCTCGGATATTCAGTGGAATAATGACGGCCAGCAATGAAAATGCAGGAACACTGGGACACCCACTGACTCCCCTGCTGTAGCGCTCTGAGTTGTAGCTGTGCTGCTCTGTTCAGATTTCAGACAACAGGAAGAAGGGGAAATGCTTTTACATTTGCACCTGCACTTGGTAATGTTAAACCTCTCACTTCCTCAAAATGCATTTCTCCTTTCCCAGCTGTCTGAAGATGAACTTGTTTTCCGCTTGGGCATCTGGCTTCTGGCCTGTGACCCAGGAAAAGCCAGTGCCCAGCACTTGACAGAACTTTTGTGTCCAAATGAAATGGAATCTGCCATCTACTGTACTGACGTCTCCTCTTGGGGGGAAAAAAAAAATCTGCCTGCGAAGTGAGCCATCTGACTCTTCCCCTTCCAGAGTCATAGAGCTGCCTTTGTAACCAGCACAGTCTTTGCTTGAGACACAGACATTCTCCTCTTCTGTCCATTGTATTTGGATGCTAAAGTTCCGAGCATGACTGATTGCACTAGTTTGGAAATGATCTGCCAAGGACTTGGTTTTGATTGGATTCTTTCTGTGACGGAGACAATGTCAGAGTTGATCCTCTAGATTCTCTCTTTCATGTGCCTCTTTGGAAATGCTGGAGCAGTCTTTGGCCCTTGGGTTGTAGCTTAAACTTCCTCACCTGCATCTTGTGCTCCACACGGGTCTTTTTCCCTCACAATCCCCAGAGTTCAGATGTTTGCACTAAAGGTGACAGTTGTGATTTGATGCTGTGAAGGAGGGCGGGTTAGGCTTAGACAGCTTTGTGCCAAATTGCCATGGTGTAGTTGTAGCAGACTTTGCCTTGGAAGATTGCTTTCCTCCCCCATATGAAACGTAGTTATGTTTAAGATGTATGGGAATCCTGAATCGTTTGGGATGAATGAACCTTGTAGTTCTTCAACCCTCTTCCTCAGAAATGCGGTATTGAGGCCCAGGAGCCTCTGTCAGTTGTGGATGAGCAGCTGAGCTCTCGGCGTCGGCTCTTGCGGGAGAAGTGCCGCTGTCTTGCCCGCTCCAGCAGCGAGGGGGCTGCTCCCGGGGGCTGCTTGTCCCGAGTCACCCAAGCAACACCTGCCCAGTGCTTCTGACACCAGGAAAGCATGGTAGCCTGCAGTGCAGGCAGTCTTTTCTGCCTGAGTCACCACGGGGTGTCTTCTGCCTCCTGAGCGGGTGAGTGGCGTGCGAAAGGGCTCACGGCATCGCTGGCACGACCCCTGCCCGCTCCTCCGCGGCTCTGCCAGCCCCGGCTTGAAGGAGTGTGTGTGGTTGTATGTAACACGGAACTGGCTGCTTGTTGCTGAGCTGGTCACTTGGGTATTACTGTAGAGCACTTAAAGCAGGGCCTGGGAGGTACTGGTTATATTTAAGGCTGCAAAACATGTTGATTCACAAGTTACAGCTGCGAGGTGGTTTTTATTTTTATAGTTCTACTCCAAAGATGTTTGTTTGAGATGGGATGTTTCTGAAGAAGGCATGAAGTGCCTGCCTGGCTTCTGCTTTTGGGTTTTTTGTTTTTTGTTTCCAATATGGGCAGAAAAAATTGGTATGAAGCATGTAGAGCTCTTCACACGGGTACCCATCTCTGCCTGGAGCTCGTGTGCATCACCCTCCCCATGCACTTGCTGACAGACTGCCGGGGGAGGATCCTGGTGGGGTTAACTTCCCTTCAGCTGGCTGTGAAGGGACTCGTGGGATGAGGCCAACCTTTTCTGTCCTTCCCGAGGTTGTGAACAATTGGTAATCTGCCCTGTGGTTGCTAAAGATAGTCCCGTTTGACAAGGGCAAAGACCTTTCCTTGTCTGGACATGAAAGCTACAGCTGTATATTATTTTTTCCTTAGTGGTTCGTATTCCCCATGTAAGAGGGGAGAAGGGGCTCGACTGTCTCCTAAAAGAAAGATCCTCTCTTTTTTTTTTTCTTCTTTTTGCTGGCTGTTAGCAAGCACAAAGAGCAGGAGAAAGTCCCTCTTGGCTTTAAATAGCTTTCAGGGTTTCTGTAGTAAACTTTTCTGATGCTAAAAGCACTTACAGAAGCTATTTTGGAGGATGGGAGTGTGAGGTGGAGGGAAGAAAAAGGAAAACAAGTCTGGGAACAGAACCCTTGGGGGAAATGTGCCTTTAGAAAAGGGTGGGAACTCCTGCAACAACAGTCCACTGTTTCAGAGATCCCGTAGGATAAGTCTGAGGCTCAGTGTTGTGTGGCTGATTTACAGACAGGATGCGGGGTGGGAGGTGGTGGCTTTTGTCTAATGACAGCGGGGGGGGGGGACGGGGGACACAAACGAACATATTCCAACATATGAAATACCACGTGCTTCTGAGCTGCTCATCCCTGAATTTTTAGAGTGTGTGTGCTGTTTTCCTGCTTTGTCCTGTTTTTTTTAATTGAAAAATAATTTAACAAAAGTTTTTCTCCACTGTCTGCTTGCTTTTCTATTCCACGAGCTTTTTCAAATCCCTTTCAATCCTCTGTTGTTCCAAGTTGCGTTGGAAATCCCACCCCCGTTCCCAGCCGTTAGCTGTTACCCAAAGTGAGCGAGTTCTCTGGAGAGCAGGGCTGTTGTACCTCAGACATCAATTGTCAGGTTAGACCCAGCACGAGCCCGTTAGGTTAAAGAGGACGTACCTCATGTCTTGGTAGAGCTGTTGGTTTGACGTTTTCCCCGGCGTGGCTCTGGCAAAAGAGAAACACTCAGTGCCTGGGAAGTGCAGGGTTTGCCTTGCTCACGCCAGGCTAAATCGGGGGGACTCCCCCCTAAATCTCCTCCCTAGCAATTCACGAGGGCAGCGTGTTTCTGGCAACGGTCGCTGTAATTGTCCGAGCTGTGTGAAACCTCCGGGAGTGACTCCTGGTTTATTGACTTTTATGGTATTTAAATTTATGCAATGTGTTTCAGATGGGCCAAGGTGCACGTAACCTTTTCCCTTTGGACACAACTTGTGTGTCGAATGGATGGTATCTGTTGGTACATAGGTTTTTTTGCCAAATGTTACTACTTTGAGGCCAGCTGCCTTGCCGGTTTGAATCAGCAAATGGTTTGTTTTCTGCTGCATTGAAATGCAACTTGCTTTGAAGGATCAGAATTTTTATATTTCTTTGTACTTTTTTTTTTGTGTGGTGAAGTCAATAAATGGATTTAAAAAAAGAAAAAAGCATTGAGTTATCACCTCTTTTTTCATTCTTTGTGTGATCTCCTTTGAAACCTGGTAACAACAGTGCAGGTTAGTTCCTCTTTGTGGAAAAAAAAAAAAAAACAAACAAAAAAAACCCACCAAAAAACCCAAAACCAAAAAACAAAACCAAAAACAAAAGCAACAGCTCTTTGAGCTGAGTGATTTGTGTTCAAAGCTTTGTGTGCTTGATTTGCACATGCCGGCTTGGCCCTCGTGACCAACTAACCCTGTTCCGGAAGGAACCCAGACAGGTTTCAGCCAAGAGCGGATTTGAAAAATTTCCAGTCTGCTTCACGATCCTCTTGACCGGCTTGGTCCCTCGTACACGTGGTGCTGAGCGGGGTTATTGCCGGCCTGACCTTAAAATAAGAGTTTAAACTGCTTGAAACAGAGCTGAGTCGGGGATCTGTCCTGTTGTATTTCTTCTTTCACCCACAGGGAGGCTCTGAAGAGAATGCAGCTCAGATCCCAGCACAGTCCGTCTCCTCTACTGGGGGAGACTGGAAAAGCAGGAGCCCAGTGGTGCTACTTCTGTTCCCCCAGGGTGAGAGCTCGGGATGCTGCTGCCCCACCAGCCCTGGAAAGGGGAAGAGGAGGTGCCATCATCAAGAGCAGATGATGAGGGCGCTTTTAGGTAGTGTTTACTCCTGCTTCCTGCAGTAAATAAAGAAACTTTCTCCTTTCCCCCAGTTTTTCCCTAAAAGGAGAAAATCCACTCTCCTCCAGCTTGGCTGGACACCAACTGCCTGGCAGTGAGCACAGAGGATGGGCTAGGAAAAAGGGAGGGCTGCTTGTTTTCCTGTTGACAGCATTGCTGAAAGCTTGGGGGAGAAAAAAAATAGTGGAAATGGGGGATTAAAATGAAAATTCTCCATTCATCTGCACATGGGGTTGTCGAGGGAGTGCTCATCCAAGTCGTCTTACGAGGAGATCAAAGTGCCGCTCTGCTGTGTGTCCCCAGAGAAACAGGAATTACTGACTTGTGCTCCAAGAGCTCTCTGAACCACTTGCCTGCTTCCACCCTGATTGGAAGAGGTCTCAAAACTATTTTATTCCTACAGGTAGAGTGAATGTAGTGGGGAAAGGAACAACCCTGCAGGTCCCTGAAGGGAGAGAGGCAGCAGCATGAGTGTCCCATCACACATGCCAGGACGTGCAGGGGAGGGCAGCGAGGCTGGTGAGGGGCTGGAGAATCAATCCTGTGAGGAGGCAGGGAAGGAGCTGGGAGTGTTCAGTGTGAGGAGGAGGAGGCTGAGGGGAGCCCTCATCCCTCTCTGCAGCTCCTGACGGGACATTGCAGAGAGGCTGGGGCTGAGCTCTGCTCCCAGGGGATCAGGGACAGGACAAGAGGGAACGGCTGGAAACTGCCACAGGGGAGGGTCAGGCTGGGCAGGAGGAGAAAATGTTTCCCAGCAAGAGTGGTCCGAGAGTGGAACAGGCTGCCCAGGGAGGGGGGAGTCCCCATCCCTGGGGGGGTTTCAGGGCCGTTGGGATGAGCTGTGGGGGATGTGGGGTAGGGGAGAACTTTGTAGAGTCGGGCTGAGGGTTGGACTCGGTGATCCCGAGGGGCTTTTCCAACCTGAATGATATTGTGTGATTCATTCTCTGATGTGAGTGCTGAGCATGGGTTGTGTTGGGGTGGCTGCCCTGCATGCCTACCCATGCCTTAAAGTCCAGGAGTGGAAAAAATGCCAAATGAAACCAAAATTATCTGCTAGCTGGGTTGGGCTCTGCTTATCAAGCTGAATTGCTTGGGGCTAGGCTGAGAAATACCAATAGGGCCAGAGTTTATCCAAGAGGCCCTTAGGGTGGAGGCGGTGCAGGTTTAATGCATGAGCTTAATGTGTGAGCACAGGGTGAAACTCA
This sequence comes from Athene noctua, assembly GCF_965140245.1. Classification (NCBI taxonomy): domain Eukaryota; kingdom Metazoa; phylum Chordata; class Aves; order Strigiformes; family Strigidae; genus Athene; species Athene noctua. The sequence continues at coordinate 1,178,300 of NC_134064.1, read as the reverse complement.
GCACGTTTTGGTGGAGGTTTTTGCTCCTTCAGCCCCTCCCTCCTCCTGTGGCTGCCTGAGGGCCGATCCCTTGTCTCACCAGGGATGTCCCTGCATGCAGCACAGGAGCCCTTCAGGCTTTTTTATTTTGTGGTTATTGGTACCAAAGAGACAATGGGAGGAGAGAACTTTGAGCAAATACATCAGATCCTCAAGGTGTCCCAGCCCATCCATCCCTTCCACTTGCATCCCAGCTGGAGCTTTTCCCCTTTCCCCTTGCTCATGTAAGAAGGAAGCTCACAAAGACCCAGTTACCAGCCGTGAACTCTGAGAGTTGTCTTGAGCAAATGCTCCCAGATCCACTCCATGACCTCTACGCCAGGTCCCAAGTTAACCCACCATCCTGCTAATCACCCTATTTTTTAATTTTTTTTGGTTTTTCAGCTTTGAATTCTTGTACAGCCTCATGAACAAACAGCTTGAGCATGAGGTGATGTTTACAGTGGTATTTTCATTATGGGTAGGGCACCAGCCAAGTCAACACACCACCTTTCTCTCTGTAAAACAAAAGTCTGTGGCCTGCGAGGGTTTGTTTAAATTAAAAAAAACAACAACCCACAGGTGAGGTTGCATTTGCAAGGTTGGGGCTCTTTTGTCCATGCAGGTGAGGGAGAGAAGCAGGTTTACGTCCCCCTCCGGAGCTGCGGGCAGCCATGGCTTGGGGGTGCTGCTGTGGGGTGTTTAGGTGTTACTGCACCATCGTGTGCTTAAATCAGATGTTCCTGCTCTGCAGATCTGCCCCAGCTGCACTTGGCTTGTGTCTCCCCAGTAGCTCCAGCACATCTCAGCTTGAGCTGGTGACCTTTCCAGAGGGGTTTTCTGTTTGTTTTCTTGTAACTTGTCTTTTTTTTTCCACGTATAGCAGGGAACTTCTCACAACCAAGATGATGCTCTTCACTCCTTGGGCTTTTCTGGAGAACCAGCAGCTCTCAAACACTGTCTGCTTCCTCCACGATGGGTGCTGAGAAGGGGAAGACCTCCTGCACCAGGTTGGTGACAAAGCAGGGCATCTCCTTGCATCCCTCGTAGGCACCCCTGGCCTGGCAGTGAAAGGCCACCTCCCAGTTAATGCGGGTCATGAGGCGGTTGAGGGCCAGGTGACGTTCCTCACCCTCCAGGACCTTGAGCAGGGCCTGGAGGAACATGGATCCGGAGATGTTGAGGAAGGCCACGTAGCCTGCAGAGCATAGAGAAGACTGATGTTGGCTGTGCCATGGCCTTGTGATGGCAATATCTCTAAAACAAAATGGTTTTAGCCGGAGTCAGTGTGTCAGGGTATCTCCCTTACCTGGACTGCAGGCAAACATCACAACAGTTTGAGGAGGGATGGAGAGGTAGCCTGGCTCGTAGTCTGGCTCGGGCTCCCCGCTGTCACACTCCACAACTACCCCCTGGTCGAATTCTTGCCCCCGGCAAGCCTGCAGGCAAAACAGCTGTTTGTGACTTCTCCCCGGCTCTGCTCTCTCTCCCTTTTCCCTGTCTCCAGGGCAAGCCTTCTGAGGTCTTTGGGTGCTCCCTGTGGACCTGTAGCCCCATCCAGGCCAAGCCTACAACCTCTCCCGTGATGCAGAGCCCCTCCCACTGCCCGTTCCCCAAGTTCTACAACCCCAAATCATTCCTCCCCATCACCATCCCCATCTCGTCATTGACCATCCTCATCCCTTCTCATCCACTGCAGCTCAGCTTTGCCAAGTCTCTCGTGATGAGCCTAAAAATGGGGCTCCCTCCTCTTCCCTATGCATTTCTCGCAAGGCTGATTCTCCTTCTCTTTGCATTTACCCCTCCCCTCCATGCTAAAGGTGGTGCTGCATGTGTGAACCCAGAAATACACCTGGAAATGCAAGAGTCCACTAGGAAAGTGGTGGCAGAGAATCTCCTCAGAGCACAGCCCGTGGCCAGCCCAGTTTGTGCACGGTCCTTTATTACAGAATCCCAGAATCATCAGGGTTGGAAAAGCCCTTGCAGCTCCTCCAGCCCATGACCCTCCCCCTGACGTTCCCAACCTCCCCCAGATCCCTCAGCGCTGGCTCAGCCCGACTCTTCAACCCCTCCAGGGATCCCGGGGACTCCCCCCTGCCCTGGGCAGCCCATTCCAACGCCCAACAGCCCCTTCTGCACAGAAATCCTTCCTCAGAGCCAGCCTGACCCTGCCCTGGGCAGCTTGAGGCCATTCCCTCGGGGCCTGGCGCTGGGGCCTTGGCTCCAGAGACTCATCCCCCCTCTCTGCCCCCTCCTGGCAGGGAGTTGCAGAGGGCCAGGAGGTCTCCCCTCAGCCTCCTCTTCTCCAGACTGAACCCCCCCAGTTCCCCCAGCCGCTCCCCAGCAGACCTGTGCTCCAGACCCTGCCCCAGCTCCGTTGCCCTTCTCTGGCCACGCTCGAGTCATTCAATGGCCTTTTTGGGGTGAGGGGCCCAGAACTGAACCCACTCAGCGAGGAGCGGCCTCCCCAGTGCCAAGTCCTACGTAATGGTCTGGTCTCGCAGGGACAGCATACTGGGCTGGTGTTGGGAAGGTGCTGGAGAGGGACTAGTGGCGCTGAGGCTGCTCTGAGGACGTGTTTCACCCCTACCTGGAGTTGCCTCTGCTGGGACATGTTGGTTGGGACCAGACCAAACACCAGTGGCACCCTCTCCCCGTGTTAGGGGAAAGGGGAGTTTACCCCAAACACCAGTGGTTAAATCCTCGCTCGGACACGGCCCATGGAGATGCCTGCAAACAGGCTGTGACCCCCCAGGCACTGAACAGCCCCGGGAGGTGGGCAGAGGCTGCAGGGAGCTGGGAGCCGTGGCAGTGCCTAGGGGAAGCAGCCCCACTCTTCCCGTCAGGGCTCTGGGCACCCTCAGCCCTGCGGTGCTCGTCTACGAGGACATTTTTCATCAGCACAAGCACAAGCTTTGCTCGCTGATGTTTGTGCTCAGGCCAGACTTTGTTGGCTTATCTGGGGGACGTCCCTGGCTGTCACCACTCCCTGAACAGCGGCCACGCCTTTTGCTGGAAGCAAACAAATGCCGCGAGTGATTTATACTTGCTTTCAGGTGAAAACGTTTGCATAATGTTTGCAGAGCTCACTCTATCTGCTGGTCTCCGTCCAGTTTCTGGATTATTTGTTTGTTCAGTGATCTAATCCCTGTCAGATCAGCGTTAAAGCGGACTTCCAGGGCTCCTTTCCTGCAAGGGCACGTTCATGCTTCCCCCCGCTTCACTGCTTGGGAACCAGCTGTGGGCTTTATTTTTTTTCCTTACTGCCTCACCAGTTCACAGCTAGGCTCCTGACCCTGCCCCAGGAGTTTACTGTGCCCAAATGTCGTGGTGATGGGATTTGATGGCAGCTTTTACTGGTTCATCTGTATCCTGGAGGTGTCTGGGAGGACTATTTGATCCCAGCAGTGTCACCTATGATGGCAAACAATTTGGTTTCCGCCCAGGTAGTCCAGAGGGTGCAAACCACCAGGAGAAACACTCCTGTCTGAAGACACCGGGGAAAGACCAAGGCTGCTTCCCAAAGAAGGGACATGGGTGATGAGAGGCTGGGACAGGAGTGTGTGCAGTGAGCAAGGAGGCTTTTAAATCAGTGAAAGCATGAAAAAAGAGGGATGGAGGGTGGTGGTGGGAAGCTGGGGAGTGAAAAAGGGACCAAGCTCTCATATGGATGTACCATTATCCACAGTTAAAACAGGTTTATACAGGCAGTGTCCTTAAGACTCATGCTTGTGCTGATTCTAATTCTAATGGTCTAATTCTGCACAAACTTAGCAAAAGGGATCAAATTATCATCCAGCAGCTGTGTTACCTGGATAAAGAAGATTTTGGGTATTTTGGTGAGCACCAGGCACTTCTCTGAGGATAAAATCTGGAAAATCCGGGTCAGCTTCACCGGCTCCGCGTCACAACCAAATATGACTCCCTCCTCTCCATGGCTGGAGATGATGCTCACAAAGTACTGCCCCTGCTCGCAGCAGCACTCTGCAATGACACGGCCAAACCGACGCCTTCGAGCATCGGCTCGGGGCGTAACGGAGGGTACTTGGACCAAGGGGTGGGAAATGGGAGACAGCTGGGCTTGGGGGAAAATGAGGAGAGGGCTTAGGGGCTGGCAGGGGGATGCATACCTTGCTGGTAAAGATCTTCTATCTCCTTGGCTGTCTTGTTATGCATCAGCTTCACCTTGTAGTTGAGCCGTGAGAGTATCCTGGACAGCTTCTCTGCTTCTCTCTTGGCTCCTTTCCGGGTCCCAAACACCACGTCGCCATCACTGCTGCAGAAACTGGTATTGACGATGACAAGAGCCCGGCTTTGCCTTGGCTGGGACATGCTGGGCTGCCCCCTCACATGAGTAGGTGGTCTCCGAACCCCCACCGTGCTGTTGGGGAGCTCAGGTTTGTCTCGCGGGGAGCCCCACGTGCTCCTTCAGGAGGTCCAGGAGAGTGTTTCCTGCTCTGCTGGCTGACTTGGCAGTGGCGTGGCTGATTTTCAAGAGCAAGGCAGGAGCAGTGCCCTGTCACCTGCCAAGGGAGCGAGGTGACATCTGGGCATGAGTCATGGGTGTAGGAGAGGGCCATGGCTTGCCCCTGGGTTCAAGGAGCATCACTGGCTGCTCAAGGGCTGGGCTGGCACCTTACAGCCCAGAGCTTAAGGAGCATATGTGGGGAGGCAAAAGGAAGAAGATTTTTTCCTCTCCAAGGGGATCACAGGGGGTTACAGAAGAATGGAAACGCCTGGTTTGTGGGAAACAAGAGCAACCAGGTAACCCCTCCCTGCCTTTCTCACCTGTATGAGTCTTGGTTTCCCCCTCTTCAGCCAAGGAGCCAGCGCCAGGCCCCGAGGGAATGGCCTCAAGCTGCCCAGGGCAGGGTCAGGCTGGCTCTGAGGAAGGATTTCTGTGCAGAAGGGGCTGTTGGGCGTTGGAATGGGCTGCCCAGGGCAGGGGGGAGTCCCCGGGATCCCTGGAGGGGTTGAAGAGTCGGGCTGAGCCAGCGCTGAGGGATCTGGGGGAGTTGGGAACGGTCAGGGTGAGGGTCATGGTTGGGCTGGAGGAGCTTCAAGGGCTTTTCCAACCCAGAGGGATCTGGGATTCTGTGAATTCCTGCTTCCCATTGCTGACTGTGGGGAAAACAGCCCCATCCAGCTTCCCCCACAAACTCCTAGCAGGGCTTTCCTGCCAGTGTTGCTCATTGTCTAACCCTACCCACTTGGGGTACCCACTTATGACACTTCTGCAATTATTTCTCCCCAAAAGCAGTCTGCGCTCGTGCAGGATGAGCCCCGAGCAATGTGCTCACAAGAACAAGTCTCAACAGCATCCCCTCTCTCCTTTCCTTCCCAAATTTGCTGACCTGGAGTGTCAAAAAGCTGCCCTCACGCCACCCTAACCCCAGCCCTGCTGATCCCACATCACAAGGTGCAAATCACAAGATGCTTCTTATTACTTTATTTATTTCTGGTCTCACGTGCTTCCCTTCCCATTTAGAGAGGACTTTGATCGTGTTCCCAAGCTTTTCCCAGCAGACAGAAAGGCTAGACACTTTTTTATTGCTGAAGGGGTGGGTGCTTGCACCACCACACATCTCTGGGCGATGAGGGGTACAGCAGCACCGAAATATTGGCCGCATCGTGGGGCTGAGGGGCTGCGTCACGCTCCTGCTACTCTGCTGCAACGAGGCATGACTTTGAAAGCACTATACAGCTAGCAAGGACTGCATAGCTTTAAACCTGCCTTAAATCCTTCTATTCCTGGCAGAATCCTCTCCTGGGCTTGGGCTGGTGTGATTTCCCCATGCTTAAAGGCAGCTGGTGCCCATCCAGCTGGTGCCATGCTCGGCGCTGCCTGGACAAGCACAGCCCTGACGCGGGGAGGTGCCACTGCCTCTGTAACCCCTGGGGCTGCCGAGTCCCACATGGAGCTTTAGGAGTCCAACTTTGTGCCAAAGCTGCCATCTGAAAGGGGGAAAGGATCCCCGGGGCGCTTGCTGCCTTTGACCCAGCGCGTCTGGGAGGTGCAGGTGGCTCTCAGACTGGTGGGGATCATGGGTGTTGCTTGTAGAGGCTGTTGGGTTTTGCCTTCTGGTGCAGCCTGGATTTTGGGGTTGCCTTGGCAAAACTTGGGGTTTCCTGGCTGCTGCTGTGCATGGCATCTCTTGGAGACCCTCTTCCCTACACCAGGAGAAGGGGTTTGCCCTTCAAAGGGTGGCCAGGGATCAGCGCTGGCGTTTACTCGCTAGTGGTGGAAGAGGTGAGCTCTAGGTGGGTAAGGTCCAAAACAAGCTGGAAATGGGAACAATGTCCTCCTGGGCCTTTGGCTTTGTGTTTGTGCTACAGGTGATTTACAGCAGAAAACAAGGTGCTGGGGGAAGGTCCTGGCTGGTGGGGTGGCAGGGGTTAGTCCTCCTTCTTGCAATTGGTGGCCTGTGTGCGCTTTTTCAGCCACGCCACGTCGATGTAGAGGTTGCGCTTGAGGATGGTGCTGGCGCAGATGACAGCTCCTTGCAGGGCTCCCATGAAGCCGCACAGGCACAAATCCTGCCCTGGAAGAGAGGAGGAGGCAGCAGTGACAGTGACCGTGGTGGGGACCTGCGGGCAGCCCGTGCTCCCCATCCCCAACTGACCATCAGTGGTGGGTTGGACATCAACCATCCCAATCCATCATCTACCCTCCCCACCTTCCAGCTGCCCCTTGGGTTTGAACCCACAAAACCCCTCCCTTTTTGACTCCTTCCTTCTCCCCAGCAGGGAAAGGGCCTCATTCTGTCCAGCTAAAATAAATCAGCACTGGGCAGGGAGATAAGGTCCAGCAGCTAGAGGAGGCACAGCCCTCTCCTCCTCCATGCAGCTCCACTCAGACACGCTCCAGCAGCTCCTGCATCACTCCACGGCACAATAGCAGCTTGTCCTCTTATTTCATTGAAGGTTTTTCTCCAGCACCACCCCATATTCTGCTTCCCCAGAGGTGTCCTCATCTGAGAACATGGTGTCTGGAAGGTGGCCATGGTACCTGTCAGGTAGAGGTTGGGGATGGGTGTCTGTGCCCTCATGGTGGCAACAGCTTCAGCTTGCAGGCGGAGCATGTTGTGGTCTATGCCGTACATCTCCCCCTTGGGGCTAGCAATGTAGTGCTGGTTGGTGATGGGTGTCCCACCGGAGATGTACTCGATCTGCAGGGGACGAGGGGACAATGTGGTCAGCAGAGGGTAGGCATGATGGTGTGGGGTGTCTCATGCTCCCAGAAGCTGTTTTTGTGGGGTATGGGCTGGGACAGGTTTCCTTGCAGACCCTTGGGTGGTGGTTCTGGCCAAGTTTGGTCCCAGGACGGTCCTAGAGGCCCATCATCCCCCCTTGCGCATGGTCAGGAGGCAGCAGCGATGGGTTGGTGCCACACTGCCCAGCAGGCCCAGACCCAGCTCCTACATTTGCAGGATGGGGTTGAGTAGACAGGACCAGGAGCGGAGCTGAAGGACCCAGGAATGCCAGGCTTCCTCACCCTGTCCTCAATGCGGGGGTAGAGCTTGAAGACAGCCTGCATGATGGTGTCCACAAAGGTCTTCTTCAACTCCTCATAATCATCTCCCCGCTTATTGACCTGTTTGTCCTTCCACTCCTCAAACCACTCGTATTTGGCAAAGGTCACAATGGCCAGCGTGGATTTACCTGCAGTAGGACAAGGTAGGGGTGGTTGTTCCTGTGCTCACCCTGACATCACCGTTTCACTGTCACAAACCCAACCCACCCCCTGGCAACACCTGGGATGTCCCCAGGTCTTTGTGGGCCCAGATCCTTCATCCAGTTCTCTTGAAGACCGCTTTCCACGGGCAACTCAGCAGCTTTGCCCAGGACTATTTTAGCAGAAACTCCTCAGTTGCAGTTATCGAATGAATAAAACCCCTGCAAGAGTTTTTTGTGGGAATTAAGAACTAGTAGTTAGCAAAATGTAAACCAACCTTGAGGCAGAAGAATGATTTTGGATAACTGAGACAACATTATGGAACCCTGTGTTGCGAGCATCAGGAACAGCAGGTCAGAATAGCGCCTGCAGAATGTGTAATGAGTGTGTGAGCAGTGAACAGATAAAACCTGGATGTCAGTAGGATGCAGAAGTAAAAACAAATGGGAATAAATTGGGAGTTTGCAGACACTGTGGCAGCGTTTGCTCTTGTCAGTGCTCCCCCTTCAACAAACTGGTGTGAGTTTGTCATTATTCAGCTCATTGCCCCAGTCCCAGCTGGACCGAGACCAAATATTACCAAAAGTTTCACTAAGGCCCAATGCCGGGTGCTGCACTTCAGCCACAACAACCCCCAGAAGTGCTACAGGCTTGGGGAGGAGTGGCTGAAGAGCTGCCAGCCAGAGAGGGACTGGGGGGGTTGATAATGAGCCAGCAGTGTGCCCAGGTGGCCAAGAAGGCCAGTGGCATCCTGGCTTGTACCAGCCCTGGCGTGGCCAGCAGGGACAGGGAAGGGATCTGAGCCCTGTGCTCGGCACTGGTGAGGCCGCCCCTCGATTCCTGGGTTCAGTTCTGGGCCCCTCACCCCAAAAGGCCATTGAATGACTCGAGCGTGGCCAGAGAAGGGCAACGGAGCTGGGGCAGGGTCTGGAGCACAGGTCTGCTGGGGAGCGGCTGGGGGAACTGGGGGGGTTCAGTCTGGAGAAGAGGAGGCTGAGGGGAGACCTCCTGGCCCTCTGCAACTCCCTGCCAGGAGGGGGCAGAGAGGGGGGATGAGTCTCTGGAGCCAAGGCCCCAGCGCCAGGCCCCGAGGGAATGGCCTCAAGCTGCCCAGGGCAGGGTCAGGCTGGCTCTGAGGAAGGATTTCTGTGCAGAAGGGGCTGTTGGGCGTTGGAATGGGCTGCCCAGGGCAGGGGGGAGTCCCCGGGATCCCTGGAGGGGTTGAAGAGTCGGGCTGAGCCAGCGCTGAGGGATCTGGGGGAGTTGGGAACTGTTAATGTTGGATTGATGGTTGGACTGACTGGATGATCTTCAAGGTCTTTTCTAACCTAGACGATTTTGTGATTCTGATTTCTGCGAGACCAACCAGTTTTCAAGCAAAGCGTTTGTGATTGGGCTTCAGCCTTTACCTGGGTGCCTCATTTCCCAGGTGGGGTCTTTGGATGATGGGCAGGTGACAAACAGGAGAGGGATGTTCTTGGCAGCTTCTTCTCTGGAAGAAGCCAGGTAGCGATTAATTCTGCAGAGAGATGCAAAGGTTTGAAGTGAGTTTTGGTTGCAAACCTTTCCCTGAATACTTGTTACGGTTGAATCCCCATGCAGTGAGAATATGCCAAGAGCATTTTCTGAGTCACCACCCAGGAATTTATCTCCTTATGCTTAATGAAGCACATGTAAGGTGAAGCCAAACCTACATTTCATCCAGGTCATTTCCTGCATATATGAAGTAGTTGGTGGGCTCCAGCCCCAGCTCTTCCCTCGAGCCGTTAAGACCTACGAAGACGGTGAAACCCCCTTCACCATGTGTCACCATGCGAAGCTGAGACTGGATCTCTGTAATATGGAGAGAAGAAGGAGAAAATAAGTATTTTCTGGGATCCTCAGCTATGGAGAAGCAGTTTCTCCTAGAAGCAGCCCTCCTCATATCTGTGCTGCTCCCATGCTGGCTTGTAAAACTGGTTTATCTCAAAACATCCCATGTGTGCTCAAGGGGTGGGATGGCAACTCCTGCAAACTAGGGCAACGGTGCTGTGATTGCCGAGAGGGGGTGGTTTAGGGTACCCTTGGCTTGAGCTTTTGCTGTTATTAATGACCTCACACTCAAATGCGCTGCTGCTTTGCAAATTTTGAATGGTTGTAGACCATATTTGCCCAGAAAGCTTTCACCCAACCGTGCCCCTTCCAAATCAGCAAGAAGATTTTGAGGCAGCACTAAGCCCAACTTTAAGTGGACGTTTCACCAAATTTCACAAGTTTCGGGGTACTACGCTGTGGTTTTTAGGGAAAATGAGCAGCAAGCCAGGGGTTTGCCAACTGTATGGCCAGCTTTGGAAAATTAATTTAGACTTGATTAAAAACCCTGAGAAGAAATGTATGGCTAGGGATGGTGTTTTGAACACGAAGGACAGGGTTTTGCTGATGTCTAAGAAACAGTTATAAAGAAGCTGCTTTTTGATGGGCTTGGAGGGGGATTGTTGCTGTAACCCCAATGAAACCCAACGCTGCCGTATTTTACCAGGCAACACCCGCGCCTCCGCCGGCAGGAGCCGTTCGTAAGTGTTGAAGATCCCGGCATCCGAAATGATGATGGGAGCGAAGATGTTCACCAAATCTTGGCCTTTCTTGACACTCACACCTGGAAGGGAAAGGCGAGGAGGGGAGGAACAGCTCCGGTTAAAAGCAACATTGCATCGGGAAGAAGCCACGTGCACCCCATCCCGTGCCGGGGCTCACCGCAGGCTTTGCCCTGGGGGTCCAGCAGGATCCTCTGCACCGGCGCCTTTCCCAGCACGTTGCCTCCAGTTTTCCGGATAACGGGAATGGTGTGGAAGGCGATTTCCCCGGACCCACCTTTAGGGTACCACGCGCCACAGAGGAAGTGGTTCACGAGGATGCTGTGCATGGAGAAACTGGCCTTGGAGGGGACCACACCTGAAAAAAAAAGCAGTGTGAGGTCAGTTAGTGCCGAGTCGTGGTTTTGTGGCTTCTCCTGAAGTTTTTAGGATGAGGAACACCCTGTCCTTGGCTGGACACAATGCTGTAAGGATGGATGTGTGTGAGAAACAATGGGTCACTGGCACCCAGAGGAGCAGGGAGGACATCAGATGTGGGTGGCCCCGTGGCAAAGTCGGTGGCTCTTTGGAAATCAGGCTGTGCCCACTGAGTCATTGGGGTGGATCCCCCCAAACCCGCAGGGCGGACAGGAGGATGGGAAGGGGAAGGCTCAGGGCAAAAGGGTTACAGCAAGTCCAGGGTGGTGGGTGCCAGCAAGAGGTTAAGGGTGGGTACGTGTTCCCTTGCATAAGAGGAGTGATGCTGCCGTGCCGTGAAGCTGAAGGATGTGGGGGAAAGAGGTGACGGCGAGAAATGGGGACATGAGGGCAACCAGCCACCGGCGTGGGGACAAGGCTGCTGGCAGAGCATCCACGAACGCAGCATCCCTCACCCACAAACCACAACAGCCATCGCCCTTATAAAAGCAAATTAAAGTGGCTTTTCTTAGGGTTGGGTTTTTTTTAGTTTCTAAAGGGTTTAACTTCACCTCCTCGGTGCCCCGGAGCCTCCTGGCTACCTACCGTAGGTGGGAAAGAGGTAGCTGAAGATGGCCCGGAGCTCGCGGTTGGTGGTGAGACCGTCCACCACCTCCTTGAGGCTGCGTGGCACCAGGCGGCAGAAGGGGCTGAGCCACAGCAGCCCCGAGCGAGCCACCAGCATGGCCAGAGCCCGCGGGATCATTTTCAAGACGATCAACCACACCGTCCCTCCGCTGGTGCTCTGCGGGAGAGGAGCCTGGTGCTGAGCAGCCAACGCCGGGGAGCTGCCCACAACCCTGCGGTGGGCTTGAAAGATGCTCAAAAGCATCTTTTTCCCCTTAAATTTACAGCTTGGCTGGCAGAGAGGAGGCAGCATCTCTTGAGTGCTGCATCCCAGGGAGCTGTGGCCAAGGGGAGCACCTGCGCCCCCCCCCCAAACCCCCAACCCCCCCCCCCCCCCCAGTCTCCCTTGTGGCAGAGGCTCCCGGGCTTTGTGGAGGTTTCAAAGCATAATTAATGTTAATTTAGCACTGTTCTGACGATGACTGCAATCACCCCGACGGCCAGGAGGTCCTGGAGCATCACCCCACAGTGCTTAGAGGGGGGTGTCGGGGCTCATGGGGGTGCCAGCACATCTGATGGGACCAGGAGTAGCCTCGGGGAACTGGGGTAAAACTCAGGGTGCTGACGCTGGGTTTTTGAGGCAGAAAAGGGAGATTTTTGATGTTTCTCAATGCTTTTAGGGCTGGGTCAGGGTGGGTTGTGCAACACCATTATTCTCTGCAGTTGCCCAATATCTGAGTGTCATGGGGGGAGGGTGGGAATTTTCCCTCCTTGCGTGACCCTGTAGAGGGGGACCAGAGCCAAAACAACCCCCCATCCCCTCCCTCTACCTTCACCAGCTGCTCGAACTCATCAATAGCAGCTCCTTCCCCAGGAAACTGCTCCTTCAAGGCTTGGAAATATTCTTTCTTCCCTGAATAGATGCGATACGTCCTGCCGTGACCGGGCTCCCCCAAAACCACGGTGTCGTAGACAGCCGGCAGCCGAGCCCACTCCAGCTGCCCCTCTGTCAGCTGGTCCACCACGAAGCGCATGATGGAATTCTCCGCCATCTGCCCCACGTAGTGGATACCTGAAAGATGTATTTTTGGTTTATTTGGGGAGGTTTTTTCCCTTTTTTTTTTTTTTTACACCCCATTGCATACCCCTGGGACACTCTTATTTCTTCACCTCTCACCCCAGCAGCTCCCTACGGAGGGGAGAGGGAAAATCTCGGAAACACCCGCCTCCCACTTCAGGTCAAAGGGAAAACAAAGCGCTTGCTGTCATGTTTTGAAGCAGTTTTGAGGAATTCCATTACACATCTGTATTTTTCCTTTCTACATCGCTGTAAATAATTAATCCTGTGCAGCTCAAAGGGATGTACAGAGCTGGACTTTGTCTTGCTGGAAGGAGTTGTCCGAGGGAGATGTGCACTGAGGTGACATCCCCTGTATTTTTATTTATCAGAAATTTGTAAGATCTGAGCTGGATTATGGGGAATTTTATGGGGTTTCGATGTTCCGGCAACAGGGCATGACTGGCAGCACCTTCAGCAGGAGGATTTTGGGGTGAGGGAAGGTTTGTGATAGCACTTGTATAACGCTTGTATAACCCAGGGCGGGTGCTGGGGACACCCACTCTGGGTCTCTCCCGGTGTTTTGGGTGCGATTCTCACCACAGGCATCACCCCCCCTTAACTCCCCACCCCCTTCCCCAATCCCCTGCCCTGCTTTGAGCCAGGGGTGCATTTGGGACCCCAAATGCCGGCGGGGCACCTTACCGGTGTCAAACTCGAAGCCCTTCTCAGTGAAGGTGTGGCAGCAGCCCCCCAGCTTCCCGTGCTGCTCCAGCACCAGCACCCGCTTGCCCGCCTTGGCCAGCAGTGCGGCCACTGCCAGGCCCCCGATGCCGCTGCCCACCACGATGGCATCGAGCCCCTCGGGGACTTTATCTGCAGAGAAAACTGGGGTGGAGGGGGAAGAGAGGGGTGTGCGACATCCTCAGTGATGGGATGTGGCACCCCCCGACGGTACCTGGTGGGTGGGTGACCCTCAAAACCTCACTGTGGGTGATGCCACCCTGCTGTGCCCCGGGGACGTGTCACCTCGATGGCAGATGCCGCTCTGGGGGGTCACGCTGCCCCAGAGGGAGATGCTGGGGCGGGAGGGAGATGCCATCCCAGTGAGTGACGCTGTGCCGGGGGGGGGGGTGATGCCGCCGCGGTGGATGATGCCACCCGGGAAGGGGGTGATGCCGCCCCGGGTGGAAATGTCACCCGCGGGGGTGATGTCCCCGCGGCGGAGCGCAGGGAGGGGGGGTCCCACTGGGAGGGTAAAAGCTGCCGGCGAACGGCGGAGCGGGGGCAGCCCCGTACCTGTCTTGACGACCGTCCTGCGGGCAGCCTTGTCGGTAACGAGCGGGGCGGGCGGGCGCCGGGCATCGGCGGCGAAGGGGTTGGGGCCGCCGCCTGAGCCCCACAGCACCCGGAGGAGGAGGAGGAGGAGGAGGAGGAGGGCGAGGAAGAGCAGCGCGTACGGCCACATAGCGCTTGCGCCCGTGTGCCGGCGCGGCTCGACGGGCAGCCCCTCTCCGCCCCGCGGGGAACCGGCAGGCGGTACCGGCACGGCCCGGAAGGGGCGGGGGGGGAGGCGGGATCTGGCACCGGGATCTAGCACCGGCACGGGGCGGGGGGGCCGGGAGAGGTGGGCGCTGGCACTGGGAAGTGATCCTGAGCACTGGGAGCCGACACTGGGAACTGGGAGATGGCACCAAGCGCTGGGAGCTGGTATGGAGCACTGGGAGCTGACACTAGGCACTGGGAGCTGCTGTTTGGTACTGGGATCTGGTACCGAGAGTTGATACCGAGCACTGGGAGGTCACTGGGAAGTGATACTGAGTACTGGAAGCTGACATTGGGCACTGGGACCTGACACTGGGAACTGGTACCGGGCACTGGGAACTGGGAGCTAGCACTGGGAGCTGGTATGGAGCACTGGGAGATGAAGTAGGCACTAGGAGCTGATGTTTGGCACTGGGAGCTGGCACTGAGAGCTGGTACCGAGCACTGGAAACTGGTACCAGGCACTGGGAGCTGGTATGGAGCACTGGGAGATGACAGTAGGCACTGGGAGCTCTCACGGAGCGCTGGGAGGTGGTGGCGGGCACTGGGAGCCGGCCCTGGCCCCTGTACCTCGGGCCCCGGCAGCCCCGCCCCGCCCCGGTGGGCGGCCGCGCTCCCTGCGGTCTGACCCTCCCGCGCCGCCGTCGGCCGCCCCGCGCGGTGCCTGCCGGGAGCTGCAGTGCCGCGGCCACCGGGGGCGCCGACCACAGCTCCCGGCATGCAGCGCGGCCGCGCCTGCGCACTGCGCGGGGGGCCTGGCGGGCGGGCTGGGAGGTGCCGCCGCCGCCGCTTCCGGTGGGCGCGGGGTCAAAGGACGGCGGGTCAAAGGGCAGAGCGGCCCTGGGGGGTGATGGTTGGGGACCGGGAACCGGGGGTGGGGTCAGCGGCCCGGGGCCGCGGGAAGGGGCGCCCCGGGGCCTGCATGGGGGGGGCCAGGCCGCAGGAGAGGCCTGAGGCCCCTGGGGAGTCCCTGAGGGGTCCTTGAGGGGCTGTCACTCCCCGGGACACCCCCGCGGCCACCCGGCCACGCCACCTGAGGCTCCGTTGCGGCTCCCGCCGAGGGGGGAGGCCGCCTTCTTCCCCGCAGGGCATGAGCGGAGGCGCCGGCGCCTCGGAGCAGCCTGAGGAGCGGCAGCGGTTCCCCCCGCCCGGCAAGTCCGTCCCCGTGCGTGTCAGCCCTGAGCCCTGCCCCTCGCTGTGCCCCCCCCGGGGCAGCGCCCCTCGGTGTCAGACGTCCCCCCCCACACGTTATCACTTTATTTCTCCATTTATTCGGGGTACCGAAAATGATCTTTGTGTTACCTGAGCTGGTAACAGAATAGAAACGTGCCCAGAGGGCTCTGAGCCGCTTTCACACTCTTCTAGCCATCTGGTGCACTCCTCAGCCCGTGAGCAGAGCCCAGGGTTGGTTCCCTGAGGGGATTTGGGGGAGCGGTTGGTTTTCTGGGTCTTTTCTGGTGGGTGATGGTTGTGCCTCTCTCTGTGCCTACTTAGATCTCAGTTCTGAGACAAAACGGCCTCCTGCAGGCTCTCGTGCAGGGAGCAGGGCAGCCTGTGTGCGCTGGTAAGCTTTTCCTTTGCTTCCTTGGTGTGGATCTTGTTTTGTGGTGAGGAAAACACCTGGGGAACTCAAAGGGAGCCCAAACAACCCGGCACTGGGCTCACAGGCAAATCAGGCTCTGGCTTGGTGAAGCTTTGTCCCTTGCTTTGTCCCAGATTTGCCAAGGAGAAACCTCACAGCATCTTGGGGACTCTGGTTGGGGTTTCTCCCCAGAGAAGGGGAAATCTTGCCCCAGGATGTCCTGAGCAGTGCTGAGGGAAGGGAGCAAACACCTCGTTGGATCTCGCTGCTATCTCTTAACCTCCAGTGTGCCTTTCCTTTGGCAGAGATCAGCGAGGAGCTGCGGCGGGCCCAGGAGGAATGGGAGGCTGTGGAAGAGATTCAGTCAGGTACAGCTGGTGCTGGGGATAAGGGAAGTCCTTAGAGTTGGATAGAAAAGGTCTGGACAGGGGAAGGGATGTGAGTCCCAGAGGGCAGGAGCAGGCGAGTGTGCAGCAGCAGGGCATTATTTGGGGGTGGGAGAGAGCTGGGGAAAGAGCTGAAGGACGGGGGGGGGGGGGGGCAGGAGACCCCCTGCGTTCCCCAGCTCCCCAAATCTTTGCCCTCTTGCTGTGCCAGCAGCTGGGAGCGAGCTCCCTGTGCCAGATAGATGCTCTGGCATGAGACAGGAGCTCATTTCGGTGCTGGGAAGCTGGAGCAGAGGGCAGGGCTTGTGTTAGGGGGATGGGTAACCCCATTCTCTGCCTCCTTACAGGGCTAGGGGGGACATCGTCCAGTGCTGCACCCCTGATCTCCTTCAACGAAGCGCTGCAGTACTTCCAGACAGCCGACCTCTCCGAGTGCAGGGTACGGGCAGGGCCCCACACTCTCACCCTCTCTCGGGGGTGTAGTTTTAGTAAGTAGGAGAGGGGAGTGTGGCAGGAGAAGCACAGCGCTCCCCTCTTTCCCTTCCGCCTTCCCTCAGCTCAGTTCTGTGCCTGATCCCATCGCTCCCAGCTCGCCCACGGGTTTTCCTCCTGCTCCATTCCCCAAGGGACTGGCCCTGATTGTTGCTTTGCATGTTTTCTCCTCTGCAGAAGAAGGTCCGGGCAACAGTGCGCAGGCAAGGCCTGGCTGCTCTGCTTCACTTCCTCTTCGGTCCTCCCCGGCTCCAGCCGCAGCTGCAGGGAGAGCGGGAGCTGGCTCTGGCCATGGCACAGTGTGAGTGTCCCCTCTGTCCCTACACCAGCCACTCCCCAGCTCGGCCGGCGTCACCTTCATCCCAAGAGCTTTGTGGGAAGCGACTCGAGGGGGGCTTGGGGGTGTAGCGGGGTCTCCACCCGCTTATTCTATGGCAGCTGCTTGTCCCAAAAGATGTGTTTTCCATCACCTTTGCTCCCCTGCTGTGGACATACTCACTCTGTGTTGGGATTGATGGGTCTTTTGCCCCCGTGCTGTGGTGCCGCTGTACCCATTCCACACACACTGTGATGCAGCACCGGGGAGCTGCTCCACTGCTCTACAGCCCTTCCTGCTCCTCATGGCCTGGTGGTACCTCAGCGTGGGGTGTGTCATGTCTGGCTTCCTGCAGTGCATCACATGTGCTGAGCACGTGGAAACTCCTGTTTGTGGGTTGCATTTGGCCGTGATCCCCCAGGCAGTGCTGCTTTGGCCAGCAAAACTTTACGTGATGCCCAAATTAGTCATCACCCCCGCGCTCATACAATACGCAGTCGTATTATTTGTGGCTTTGCACCTCCAATATATTTTCCTTTCCTTCCTGTCTCCCCTCCAGCAGGATAAACACAGCTGGGACATTCTCCTTGTCACCATAAGCTGCTCTCAGCTGCCAGATTTCACTTCCAAGTGGGCTCTGAAAGTGAAATCTTTACCCTGCAGCTGATGGTGGTTTCTTTCCCCACCACATCTCTGCACTAGCGCTCAGAGGCAGGGGCAGGGGTGTTGGTGGACGTGTTTTGGCTGCTGAGGAGTGTTTTCTCTCTGCCAGGTGGTTTGGATGATAACGAGAGAGTGCACATGAGAATCCTGCAGACCATTTATAAGAAGCTAACCCGCTCCGGGTTGGGCTGCCCACGCTACGGGGCGCACTGGGAAGATCTTGGCTTCCAAGGTAGGGCGGAGGGAGAGATCTCGTGGGGGGGGGAAACTTTGCCAAGAGAAATCACGCTGGTCTCGTTCCCTCCTCAGGACCCAGAGGCAGCAGAAAGGTTTGCTGCTCATTCCCCCTCCATTCATGCAGCCACCATCCCTGCTGCTGTTTCATAGGATCACTGAGGTTGGAAAGGACCTTTACGATCATCAAGTCCAGCTGTTAACCCAGCCCTGCCAAGCCCCCCACTAAACCACATCCCTTAGTGCCACATCTACACGTCTTCAAATACCTCCAGGGATGGCGACTCAACCACCTCCCCGGGCAGCCTGTTCCAGGGCCTGACAACCCTTTTGGTGAAGAAATGTTTCCTAATATCCAACCTAAACCTCCCCTGGCACAACCTGAGGCCATTTCCTGTGGTCCTATCACTTGTTACTTGGGAAAAGACCGACACCCCCCCACCTCTGCCCCCTCCTGGCAGGGAGTTGCAGAGGGCCAGGAGGTCTCCCCTCAGCCTCCTCTTCTCCAGACTGAACCCCCCCAGTTCCCCCAGCCGCTCCCCAGCAGACCTGTGCTCCAGACCCTGCCCCAGCTCCGTTGCCCTTCTCTGGCCACGCTCGAGTCATTCAATGGCCTTTTGGGGTGAGGGGCCCAAAACTGAACCCAGTATTCAAGGTGCAGCCTCAGGACAACACTCCCACCCAGCAGGTCCACTCGATCCCCTCATCCACATCAACTATAAAGAGATGAAACAAAACTGTCCCCGATACCAAGCCCTGGTTTTGCAGCAGATCTGTCACTGCCCCAGCCAACTGTCACAACCAGTACAACATCTGGACTGGCTGGTCACACAACACCAGTACCCTCTGCCACGGTTGCCCGTGTCCAGCCGGCGCGGGTGTAACAAGGAATAGTTGGCGTAACCGATTTGCCTGAGCCATTAATGCTCTTCATTAGCAAGTGATCTCTGCAGCTAATGAGCCGTCTCCGGAGGGCTGGTTTATTAACGAAGCGCAGGTCAGGGCTCTGTCACTAAGGCTGCGTTGCAGGTTCCTTTCAGCTTCAGCTGTGTAAGAAAAACACCGTGATTAAAGCTGCTGCACGCGGCCTCACAGCAGTTACCAGGCTGGTTGACTCATGAGTTAAATAAGCTGGGTTTTAATGAAGTCTAAAACCCATACCAGGAGGGGAACAGCTCCTGATTCTCCACTCTTGTCGACTCACAAGTTAAATAAGCCAGGTTTTAGTGAAGCCTAAAACCCAAACCACAGGGGAACAGCTCCAGATTCTCCACCTTGTTGACTCACGAGTTAAATAAGCCGGGTTTTAATGAAACCTAAAACCCAAACCAGGAGGGGAACGGCTTGGGATTCTCCACCCTGTCACATACACAACTGGTTTTAAGCTTTAGTTTCCCAGCCAAATGTGCCCTGGGGTGGTTAGAGCATGTAGGTGCTAATTTCTTAGAGAAGGTACTAAATGGGGACGTGGGTGGGACACCAAGGGCTTGTTTGTGCTCGGGTTAGGGAAGTTCCCTGAAAGCTTTCCCTCAGGGTGCGATTCCTGAAGGCAGTCCCTGGGATCCCTCTGCTCTTGAAAGTGGATGATGGGGTTTAAAGAGCTGGTGGGAGCGGGGAGGTAACCGGAGAGTGACCCAGGGCTGTCCCCCCCTTCCAGGTGCGGATCCCGGCACTGACCTGCGCGGAACGGGGATGCTGGGCCTGATGCAGCTGCTCTACTTTGTCACGGACTCACAGACGCTGCCACTGGCGCAAGAAATTTTCAAGCTGTCCCAGCACGAAACCCAGGCATGTCCTTCCTTCTTCGCTTCCTCCCTGCGGTGGTACCTACCCATTAATTCCTAATGCTCAGGGAAAGGGAAGCACAAAAATGTGGGGGTTTGGACTGATTTTTTTGCCTTTTAATCCCCCTCACGCTGATAAGGGGAGGAAGGTGGTCCCCAAATTGCTGAGGAGCTCCAATCAGAGTCTGAAGCCAAGCTCTAGGTGTTGGCTTTATTCTGGGAATGAAATTTTTAGTGTCCTGGTGGAGATCAGAGATTTGCTCCCGGGATCCTGGCTTGGAGCTGAACTCGTGCATGTTAAAAGGGCTGGAGAAAGAGGTGAAAAGTGGCAGGGTGTAGAAATCGGGGGGAGTGGAGCCTGTCTGCTTAAACTTGGCATTTTAGTCTTGGATATGGTTGGGTTTAAGCCTGAATGTAATCTCAGCTTGACCCACAGCATCCATCTAAGCCCGTATTCTTAGTATTATTATCCTGCTACATGGGTCTGTTGCCTGCAGCCGCCATCCCATGGGTTTGGGGCCACACGTATATGGCGTAAAAGTGCTGGAAGTGTTGTCTGGGCACCTCCATGTGCCAGAAAAGAGACTTTTTCCATAACACTCATTTTCTTGCAGAATTTCCCCTTCTGCATTATGTCTGTGAATATCACCCACATCGTCATCCAGGCCCTGAGGGAGGAACATCTCTCCAGGTGAGGTCTGGGTGACTGACAGCTCCATTAAGCCAGGCTTTGGGGGTGGTTTTGGGGTCTCAAACAACATCTGTCACTGGTTCTGGTGCCCATTGCAGGGAGTGCAATCGCAGGCAGCAGGTCATTGCCGTGCTGAACAACCTGTACGCGGCAGCCTTTCTGCAGCTCTACCGTGTCTGGAAATGGCAGCACAAGACCGTCGCTGACTCCAGCTTCCTCCTAAAGGGTTTGTTTCCCCGCGCTTTCCCCTCCTTTCCCAGACAAGGAAAACCACAGTGCATTCCCAGAACGTTTGTGTCCTGCTGAGCCCAACCCCAAGGGGTGTAATGACCAGAAAGCCTCAACCATTACAGAATCATCTGGTTTGGAAAAGATCTTGAAGATCATCCAGTCCAACCATCACCTAACATTAATCGTTCCCAACTCCCCCAGATCCCTCAGCGCTGGCTCAGCCCGACTCTTCAACCCCCCCAGGGATCCCGGGGACTCCCCCCTGCCCTGGGCAGCCCATTCCAACGCCCAACAGCCCCTTCTGCACAGAAATCCTTCCTCAGAGCCAGCCTGACCCTGCCCTGGGCAGCTTGAGGCCATTCCCTCGGGGCCTGGCGCTGGGGCCTTGGCTCCAGAGACTCATCCCCCCTCTCTGCCCCCTCCTGGCAGGGAGTTGCAGAGGGCCAGGAGGTCTCCCCTCAGCCTCCTCTTCTCCAGACTGAACCCCCCCAGTTCCCCCAGCCGCTCCCCAGCAGACCTGTGCTCCAGACCCTGCCCCAGCTCCGTTGCCCTTCTCTGGCCACGCTCGAGTCATTCAATGGCCTTTTTGGGGTGAGGGGCCCAGAACTGAACCCAGGAATCGAGGGGCGGCCTCCCCAGTGCCGAGCACAGGGCTCAGATCCCTTCCCTGTCCCTGCTGGCCACGCCAGGGCTGGTACAAGCCAGGATGCCACTGGCCTTCTTGGGCACCTGGGCACACTGCTGGCTCCTGCTCAGCTGGCTGGAACATTCATCATTTAATCTTCACACTGAGATTTTCAACAATATGAGTGCCCTGCAGGGTGGGGCTTTTTTCCCGCTTTTTGCATCTCAAATCTTAAAGATGAGCAGCCGTGGAAGTTCAGAGGGCTGCTGTGCCGTGGTGGCTTGAGGTGGGTGACAAACGGGGACGTTTCTGGCTCCCCGGGCTCGGTCTTGCCGTGCAGTGCGGTTGCGTAAGCCCTGTTTGTTGTGTGGGGTGCAAGCAGAGTCACCGACATTCTGCTTTCCATGGCAAGCACTAAATGAACCAGCGGGTTGTTTACTCCAGAGGAGACTGATGTCAACAGAGCTGCCTGGATGCGCCGTGCTAATGGCTCCCTCTTAAAACCGGGTCCAGCTGTCGCGGCCAGGCTCAGCTTTGATCCGCTGTCCTGGGGGGGATCTTGAGGGGGGAGCTCAGGCTGGTGCTGAGCTCTGGGGGTTTTGGCGAGGAGCTTTTTGTGCTCTCTCATCCAGAGTCCCCTTTCCTGTAGGGACACCAGAAATAAGATACAGGTCAAAACCTGCACGCTGCATCCCTGACCCCATCCTGTCCTCACATATTTCCCTTTGACCTTGCAGAGCTGGAATTATCCACCAAAAAGAAACCGAAGCGGCTCCTGAAATCTCTGGAGGCCTACATGAACCGAAGCCCCGCAGCTGACGGCCTTCAGCAACCGTCCTCTCCCTCCACCTCCCTCAGCCAGGAGATCGACTTCACAGGCGTTTGTGACCTGCAGGTTGAGCTGGAAGGAGAAGCCCGACTGATCTGAAGGGCGCTGCGGGGAGCTCGGCTGGCGGAGGACGCTTGACCGCCACCCGTGCTTTGGCTTCGGGGACTCAGGACGGGCCCTGCAGGTCGAGGTGGGCAACGCAGAGCAGTGCGGGGTGGCCGCTGCCCTGAGAAGGGCCTGGGACCGAGCTGAGGGCGGTCAGGAACAGGGATGCCACAGAGGGTATAATGGTTTTGCCCCAAACCCCCAGAAAGGGTGGCCTGGTTCTTCCCCCTCTCACCCTGTAAGTGTCCTGACTGCAGTGTCGGCATCGCTCGGTGCTGTGGGAGTAAGCTGCAGGATTTGACCCTCTCCAGGCAGGAATCTCCCAAAAAAATAGGAGGAAAATATGGCAGAGCAGGTGGATTTTATGAGCCACCAGCCTGCGGGCTGGGATAGTCTGTCTGTCTGTCTCGAATTCACGCTCCCATCTGTCTTTACCCCCAAGAGGAAAGTTCAGTGACGCTCCAGGTGGAGCTGGAGCACGGTGACAGGGCTCCTGAATCCAACTGCGGCTCTGACAGCACCTGGGAGGGTTTAAACCCCCCATTTTGGGCTGTGGCACCCTAATTTCACGTTGGTGGGGTAAGAGCACGAGCACAGCCCTGTTGCTGGCACGGTGGGGGCAGCTCATCACCCAGGGTTTGGGGAACCCCCCTGAACTTCCCTGGGGCATTACTGTGCACGTCAGCACCTAAATAAGTGAATAAAAGGAGGAAAGAAATGTTTTTCTTGGTGTAATGGAGAGTTTTGGACTTGGGATTGCTTCTGGGGTGAGGGGAGAGGGTTTCTGCTGGTGGAGGGTGACTCCGGAGAGCAAGGAATGGTGAAGTGGGTGCTGCCTGGCACCTAAATTTGGGGTTCAGTGGCAGAAAAGCTGCTCTGGAGGAGAGAAACCAGAGTCAGATTCTGTCCTGAGTGCCCAGGGCTCTGCAGAGGGGGGAAAGAAAAATCCCTCCCAGCCTCCACTTCTGCTTGGTTTTGAGAAAACCTCATTGAGAAGGAGACAAGGCTTTTGCTTGCAGGTTTTCGGAGGCCGAGGGACCGTTTCTGAACACGCTCCCTCCTCTCCCAACCTTCCGTGACTCAGTTTCCCCCTTTACAGTTACAGCCCTGGGGACAAGCTGAGAGTGGTAACAGTGGCCACAGGCCTGATGTGAGCGTCAGTGGGTGCTTGGAAATGCTCCAAAAACATCTTCAGCCCTTAAATGAGGGGAACAAAACAAAATAAAAAACAAAAAAAGACCCAATTCTGGAGCTCAAAGGTGTGTTGGAACGAGAGAAGCGAGGAGCTGGTGGTGCCAAACAGCCCTGACAGCTGCCTGGCGCCGTTACCCTCCACAATCACCTTCCTGCTGATGGGCTCGGAATATGCTGCCCCGGGCTGAAAAAATATCAATAAAGGGCAAAAAGGAGCCTGGTGCTGCTTTTTTTTTTTTTCTCTTTTAATTCTGAATTACTGCGTAAATCATTTGGGGGTGTGGGAGAAGGCAGCCGGGCTTGAAAGAAGAACACCTTGGGGGTGATTTGGGGGGGTGTGGGGAGAGGGGGAGTCCCTGGGGATGGTGGTTCTGGGCCTGGAAGAGGAGGTGGGTGCTGGGGCGGGGGGATGTGGGTGCTGGGGTGGGGACGAGGTACTGGGGGGACATGTGGGTGCTAGGGGGGAATACAGGTGCTAGTGAGGGATGTGAGCGCTGGGTGGGGCATGTGGGTGTCAGGGAGGGCGCGGAGGGGGGGTCTCGGGGGAGATGTGGGTGCTGGGAAAGGGACACGGACGCCTGGGGCGTCGCGGGAGAAGGTGCGGAGCCCGGAGCAGAGCCCGGCCCCGCCGGCGGCCCCGTGTGCCCCCGGTTCCGCCCCGGGGGCGGTGGCTCAGCGTGTCGTGTGTGTCGTCCCCCCTCCCCGAGTCCGTGTCCGCTTAAAACCCCGCGGAGGCGGCGCCCGGCAGCGCAGAGCCTAGCGGCGGCGGCACCGGCACCGGCAGGCGGGGACGGGCACGGGACACCGGCAGCGGGGGTGCGAGGTAGGCTGCAGGCAGCGCGGGACAGGGCTGGGGTGGCGGGGTGCGGGCAGGGCAGGCAGGGCAGGCGGGGCGGGGGGCAGGCAGGGCAGGCAGGGCAGGGGGCAGGCAGGGCAGGGGGCAGGCAGGGCAGGGCAGGGCAGGGCGGGGTGCAGGCAGGGCAGGGCTGGCAGCATAAG
The DNA here is from genome assembly GCF_965140245.1 of Athene noctua. Lineage (NCBI taxonomy): Eukaryota > Metazoa > Chordata > Aves > Strigiformes > Strigidae > Athene > Athene noctua. The sequence goes on along the minus strand of NC_134064.1, from coordinate 1,154,278 downwards.
GGACAGCAGGCAGCACAGGGCAAGGGGGCTCGGGAGCGGGCAGGGCTCCAGGTGTGGGCAGGGCAAGCAGAGGTACAGGCGGGCAGGGGTGCAGGCAGCCCCGCACGGGTGTACAGGCAGCAGTAGGGACCGCGGGCAGGACAGGGGAGCAGCAGGCAGGTCAGGCAGCGCAGCACGCAGCATGGCAAGGGGCACCGGTGTCCCCCTGCACCCCGCGGCCTGGCGCAGCCCGGGGGGGCCCCGCTGAGTGCCGGCGGCCGGACCCCGTGGCCCGTGGGACCATGGAGGGGCCCGCAGGGGGTTACTCGGTCCAAGCCACCGCCGCCATCGCCGCCGCCATCACCTTCCTGGTGCTCTTCACCATCACGGGCAACGCGCTGGTGATCCTGGCGGTGCTGAGCAGCCGCTCGCTGCAGGCGCCCCAAAACCTCTTCTTGGTGTCGTTGGCGGCTGCCGACATCTTGGTGGCCACCTTGATCATCCCTTTCTCCTTGGCTAACGAGCTGCTGGGCTACTGGTACTTTGAGAAGACGTGGTGTGAGATCTACCTGGCTTTGGACGTGCTCTTCTGCACCTCGTCCATCGTCCACCTCTGTGCCATCAGCCTGGACCGTTACTGGTCGGTCAGTCGGGCCATCGAGTACAACGCCAAGCGGACGCCGCGGCGCATCAAGTGCAGCATCTTCATCGTCTGGACCATTGCCGCCCTCATCTCCCTCCCGCCCTTGGTCTACAAGGGGGAGAAGAAAGCGGTGGCAGCAGCGGGGCGGCCGCAGTGCAAACTCAACGAGGAGGCCTGGTACGTCCTCTCCTCCAGCGTCGGCTCCTTCTTCGCCCCGTGTCTCATCATGATCCTCGTCTACCTGCGCATCTACCTGATCGCCAAACGCCGCCACCGCTCTCACCCCACCGCCACCAAACCACCGGGGCCACCAAACACCACCCCCCAAGCCACTACGCAAACCCCGGGCACCTGCCCGCCGGCGGACAGGACCTCGCTACTGAGCCCTGAGGAGCCCCCAGCGTCCCCAAATGCTGGGGCAGGGACATCCCCACAGCCTGGGGGACGCCCCAGGGACACTTTGGCCACCGGGACAGGACAGGTGGTGTTGGCCCATCGGCCACCAGCGTTGAACCCTTGGAGGAGGAAGACTCAGATCAACCGGGAGAAACGTTTCACCTTTGTCTTGGCCGTGGTCATTGGCGTCTTTGTCCTCTGCTGGTTCCCCTTCTTCTTCCTCTACAGCCTGGGCGCACTCTGTCCCCACCGCTGCAAGGTCCCCGATGGCGTCTTCCAGTTCTTCTTCTGGATCGGTTACTGCAACAGCTCCCTCAACCCTGTCATCTACACGGTCTTCAACCAGGACTTCCGCAAGGCTTTCCGGCGCCTCCTCTGCCGCCGCCGCGCCCCGACGCCCTGGTGAGGGGCTCTGGTTACCCTCTTCCTTCCTTCCTTCCTTCCTCTTCCTCTTCCTCTTCCTCCTCCTGACAACACTTGCCACCTGGAGCATCCATTGGGTTTGGGGGGGGTGGGGGTGGGTTTGAAGCCCCCCAAAGTGATGATGAGTTTCCCTCCCACTCCTGCTGCCGGCACCTGCCTGCTCTCTGCCTTCTCTGCCAGATTTCCCACGGGGTGGCAGGGGGACGTGCTGCCGCGCCACAACTCCTGTCCCCAAGCCCGGTGGCATCTCAGTACGCTCCCCAGCCCCCCCACCCCCCCCAAGGTGGCCTTTTAACAATAAAAGATATTTTGTAATAAGTAAAAATGTCACTTTTTGTCAAGGTGCAGATGGGGGGGGGGGGGGGGCAGGGTCGTGGTGTGTCCCCCTCAGTCCCTGGGGACTGCTGGGGACAAGAGCCGTGGCCCGTGACAGCCGGCAGCACGGCTGGGAGGAATGTGTGCCGGCAGAGCAGGAACACGATGTCTGGGAGGGGGCGGTTATTTATGGCAGCGCCCGGGAAGGAATAAATAATAATAATTTTTTTAAAAATAAGCCAAAAAACCCCAAAGAATAAATCTTTGCAGCTGCCGGCCCCAAGGACATTCAACCCAAAGGGGGATGGGGACAGAGCCTGGTGTCAGGGGACTCCACTCGGGTGGGGATTCACGGGTGGCTGATATAGGGGACTCGCGGGTGTCTCATATAGGGTTGTGCTGCCCACCCAGGGCAGGGGATGATGCGTGTTGGGGGCCACAGGAGGGGTTTGTGGGATTGTGACCCACACCAGAGTGACCCAGATCACCATATCATGACCCGCATCATGATATCATGACCCACACGGGTGTAACTGTGGGTCATGGTGGAGCATCGTGCCCCACACTGGTGAATCATGGTTTGTGATGGAGTATCGCGACCCACAGCAGGGTATTGCGACCCACACCTCTGTGTCGTGACTCCTGACAGCGTGTTGTGACCCACACTGGCGTGTCGTGACTCACTGCTTTACCATGACTCACGATGGCATGCAGTGACCCATGCTGGCATGTGGCGACCCTCACCAGGGTATCGTAACCCACACCAGGGTGTCATGACCCTCAACAGGGTATCGTGACCCACATCAGGGTATCGTGACCCACACTGGTGTATCACGACCCATACTGGTCCATCGTGACCCATACTGGTGCATCGTAACTCATGATGGTGCATGACGACCCTCACTGGCCTACAGTGACCCACACCAGAATACAGTGACCCACACCAGTATACAATGACCCACACCAGTATACAGTGACCCACACCAGTATACAGTGACCCTCACCAGCATGTGGTGGCCCACACCAGTATATAGTGACCCACACCATCATACAGTGACCCACACCAGCAAATGGTGACCCACACCAGTATACAGTGACCCACACCAGTATATCACGCTTCACACCAGTACCAACACACTGGTGCTCCCCGTGGCTGGGGGATGTGACCAGGGACAGCTCTCCTCTGCAGTGGCAGAGCTGGCCCTATCTCCCCACCCCACTGTGGGACTTCACCCCCATCCACCTTGAAGCCATCTGAACTTTTGGGAAGCCCTTTCCCAGCCTGGCCGCTCTCCTCCTCCCCCACGAGCCCAGCACGTCCAGCGGCTGTTGGCCCATCCCAGTGCGCTGGGAGGACGCTGAGGGTGGGAGAGGGCGTGTGAACAGGGCCGGGGCTGTAGGGCTGCGCACGCCGAGATGCTGGACCCCCGCCAGCCCAGCCCTGAGGCAGCTGGACCCGCTCCCGGCCTCTGACTCCACATCCCGCTCCAGCTCCCTCTGCCCCACGGCTGTGCCCACATCAGCCACTTCGCACCCTGCCTCATGCTGGGGCAGATGTGAGGCTGGGTGTGGGGTTCTGTAGGGCTGGGCATGGGGCTGGGGGTCTCAGCATAGTCTTGTGGGCTGGGCATGGTCCTGTGGGGCTGGGCATGGCCTTATGGGGCTGGGCATGGCCCTGTGGGGCTGGGCATGGTTCTGTGGAGATCTAAGCGTGGTCCTGCGGGGCTGGGCATGATCCTACGGGGCTGAGTGTAGTCCTGTGGGGCTGAGCATGGTCCTATGGGGCTGAGCATAGTCCTGTGGGGCTGAGCATGGTCCCATGGGGCTGAGCATAGTCCTGTGGGGCTGAGCATGGTCCCATGGGGATCTAAGTATGGCCCTGTGGGGCTGGGTACAGTTCTGTGGGGCTGGGTCCCCATGGAACCAGCCTGTCCCCAGCAGGGCCCAATACCCGCCCTGCCCACCCCGTACCCCCACCACTGCCAACTCTGCCCCCCCCCCCCAACCTTCTCCCCCTTCTGATTTCCACTAATTCCCCCAAAACCACCCACAGGTTTCCATGGTGATTCCTTAATTTTCCCCCCCTCCCCAACCCGTATATTCAGCAGAAGCGGGTTTGCTGGGGAAAAAAAAAAAAAAAAAAAAAGCCCACAGAAATTCAAGCAGGGTGAGCTTTTTCGCTGAAAAATGGGTTAAAATGTGTTGGTGAAGGGTTTATGCCCCCCCCCCCAGCGCTTGGGTCAGCGGCTGACCCCCGCGGGGAGGCCCCGGTGCCACTGACCCGGCATTATCGATGCCAGAATAATTGTCATCCCCTCATTAGTGCTGGGGAAGCAGCAGGAGGGGGATGTTAATTAAACAGGATTATTAATTGGTGACATCCTCCTCCAGGTGCTTGCTCAGGTTTCGAGCCAGAGAGGGGCTCAGAATCCAAACTGGGACCAGTAGGAAGGCGCTGCCTTAAACTGGTGTGGGAAACCCTTGTGGGGAGCTTGGATGACGCTGAGAGGTGTAATGAGTTCTTGCCAGGACTCAGCCTCCTGCCAGAGCTGCTCCAGGGCTTGCCTCCAGTATGGGGTTTTTAATTAATGCTGGCTAATTATATGATGAAATATAATAATATGATAGATGTGACAAAACCTTTGGTGCTGGCGCCTGGGATGATCCCTCCCGCCATCTTTTATTTTATTTTTAGCATTTTGACACAATTTGGCCACTTTCACCGGCAGAGGAAGGTCAGGCGCAAAGTTGGGGGCGGGGGGAATAATTTCTTCATGGAGAAAAAATGTGCGTTCCCATCGAAATATTTAAAACGAAGGAACTGGGAATGGCTGCGAAAGCTTTTTATTTGTATTTGGGTTTAATGGCAGAGCAATAAAAGCCAGGGAAGTGAAGATACGGTAACCATAGCCACCGTGGCGGCGGGGGGAGCCATGGCCATCAATTTATGCTTAAAATATTAAAAAAATTAAAATAAAAAATTGGGTTGGGTTGCCTGAAATCTTCCCATCACAGTGACATTTTAAAGGGTCTCTGAGTGATGTGGCGTGAAGAAGCTTTGCTATTATTGGGGTCCCCTGGAAAACAAGAAAAAGCCAGGAAAAAAAAGTGAGAAAAAAGCCAGAAAAAGTGTGAACGGGCCCATTTTTGGAGAAGACGGGCTCAGGGCAGGCAGGATTTGGCCAAAACTCCTCCCCCTGCTATTTCTTGCCCCCTAAAAAGCCCCCCAAATCCCATGGGTGTCACAGCAGCCCCCGCCCCACTCTCCCTCCTCCTCTTCCCTTCCAAGTAACTAAGTTTTTTCTTTTTTTTCTTATGCTTTTCCTTTTTTCTTGACTTTTTTTTTCTTTTCTCTTCTCTGTGTTTTTTTCCCCCCCCCCCCCCTTTTTTCTTGCCTTGCCTTTTTTTTTCTCCTTATTATTTCCCTGCCAGAGGACGATTAAGGGATAACAGCTCTCAGCTGCACTTAAAGGCAGATTTGCAGCTTCAGCCCTCCGGGGGGGGTGTGAAAGCACCAGCCCCAGCAGGCAGGTGAAAAGTGTTGCCTTTTTTGGGGTGTTTTCAGGCAGATTCAGCCCATTTAGGCTCACCCAGTTCCCTGCTGTTTCCTGGAGGTTTTGGAGGTCTGGGGTGATGGGCCTGAGGGTGACAGGGCTGGGGGAGGCTGATGGCCCTGGAGGTGGTGGGGGACTTGGGCGGGGGTTGATGTCCCCAGAGGTGGTGGGGACCTGGGAAGGGGCTGGGACCTCGTGGGGGGGTTTGGGGCTGATGTCCCCAAGGGTGATGGGGGCCTGGGAAGGGGCTGGGGCTGTGTCCCCGGGGAGGACGGGGATGGGCACCGTGGGGGTGACAGGGTGGGGGCCCTGGGGCCCAGCTGAGGCGCAGGGGCTGCGCGCCAGGCCCGGGGGGTTCGGCCGGAACGTGCCGCCCCTCAGGGCCGGGCTCCCCCGGGGGCGGAGCGGGACAGAGCGGCCGGGCCTGCGGAGGGTGAGAGCGGGGCCGGGGCCTGGGGGGGCCGGCGGGGGGTTACTTCCCCCCCCAAGGCCCTATAGGGTCTGTGGGGGGTGTGTGTGCCCCCCCCAAGGCTCTAGAGGGGGTGTGGGGCGGGTTACATGCCCCCCTCTCCAGGCCCTATAGGGTCTGTGGCATCCATGTGGGGTGTTTCCCCCCCGCCTCCAGGCTCTGTAGAGGGTGTGGGGCATATTAATCCCCCCCCAAACCCTATAGGGCATGTGGGGCCTGTATAGGGTGGTTATACACCCCCCCTAGACCCTAAGGGGTGTGTGTGGGGTGTGTTCCCCATCCCCCCAAAGCCTTACAGGACATGTGAGGCCCACGGGGGTCTCCCCTGCCAACAGCCCCCTCCGAGCAACTGAAACCTTCCAAAATAAGACTTTCCAACTCTGTCTTCTTTTTTTCCAGGACCCTTGAGCATCCCCGGTGCCTCTTCTCCCACTGCTTTGGGGGTGTACCCCTACCCCAGGACAGCCTGTCCTAAAGGTATGTGACTCCCTGGGGACAAGGACCAAGGGGACACTCTGATCCCAAACAAGGGGGGGAGGTGACCCTGTTCCTCACCCCCCAAAGCACCCCCTGGTAAATCTGGTGCAGTTTCATAGTTGGGGAGTTTGCTGGGGGGTCCAAAACTTGAATGGGGTTTCGTTCCCTCCAACCTTGCTTTTCTTTACACCCCCCCATCAACGTTTTAAAACCAAATTATTTTTGTTTTCCTCCTTCCTCTCTTTTTTTTTTTTGTTTTTGTTTTTTTGGGGGGGAACAAAACTCCTTAAAACTACCCCAAAACAAAGGGAGGGGGTAGATGTGATTTAAAAGCCCCTGATACCTTGGGGGGGCTGTGTCTCGCAGGAGCAGTCCCTCTCCATGCATCAGTGGGCCGTGCTGGGTCCCCCCAGGCCGATTTGGGCAGGCAGAGACTGGCTGGGGGTTGGGGTTGCAGCGTTTCGGGACAGTTTGTACAGACACTGCAGGGTTTTTGGGTACAGATTGGCATCTCAGTGCTGGGGGGGAGGAGGGTGTGGGAGGGAAAAGTCAATTGTAACAGCACCGGAGCTCGATTACGAAGAATAAATTCCTTTCCCGAGGGGTTTTGGCGCATTGGTTGCTGGGTTGGTTGTGGGGTTTTTTTCTGCCTTCCCCCCCCCCCCTCCCCCTCTCTTTTTGTGATATAAACCATCCATTTCCTTCCTGAGGAGCCCCATTTCTTCCCTGCAAAGGCCTGAAGTGAGGAGAGGGGGCTCAGCACCTCCCCCACCACCACCCTGCAGGTCCCATCCTGCATCACCCCGTTCCCCCACGGCTCTGGTGATGGTGGTGGAAGCATCTCATGCAAGCAGGATCAGGTCAAAGGGTTTGGGGTCTCCCCGTGTGCCCCCCCAGCTCTCACTGACCCCCTCTTGCCCGTGTCTCCACAGCTGAGCTCCACTGGCTGGTGCTGGACGCGTCTCCAAGGCCTCATCCTGGCGCAAAACCCGCTGCCCGAGCACCCCTGCGGTGCTGAGCCCACTGGATCCGGGTCCCCACGCTCCTCTGGTGATGGAGAACCAAGGGTGACTCCTCGTCTGGGGAGGGGGGCAGTGTCCCCTCAGTGGGGGAAACCAGCTTGAGTCTCCCCTTTGTGGCTGCCCCTTCAATCCCAGATAAACTTGCTTTATTTCTCCCCAGTAAGCCCAGTAACAGGGCTTCTTGTGACAGCGCAAATGTGTTTTGGGGAGAATTCACCAACATTTGGTATTTCTAGGGCAAGCAGGATTTGTGCCATCCCTCCCTCCCTGCTGTCTGTCTTTCCCTCCTCAGATGAAAACCTGGATCTACCATTTGGGTGAGAAAGTGGAAATTTTCATCCCTTTTCTGGGCTACTGCCGTCCGCCCTCAAGGCGCTGCTGCCAGACCTGCACCCCGATAAGCTGGGTAAGAGCATGGCTCTGGGAGCTCTGGGCTTTCCCAGAGCTGGCTGGGGAGAAAATCTGGGATCCTGGGATGTGCGTGAAGAGGATAAGCCCCATCCAAAGGGTCTTATGCCTGGGGGGAGGGTGGGGGGCTGGTGTGGCACAGGCACGGATAAAATCTCCCCACCTTTTCCTGCTGTCACCTTTCAAAGGCAGACCTGCTGCTGCCGTGAGAGCTAACCCAGCTTTTTCCTTCCAGGGTCGTTTCTACCACCAGCAGCTCTCCTCTCTCGGCTTCCGCGATGTCATCCGGGTGACAGAGGAGGACACGCGGTGAGGATCGGATCAGCTCTGTGCCTTGGAACGCTGGGCAAACTGCTTTCCCCCCCCCCCCCCCCCCCCAGGGTTTGTCCAAGTCCCCATGGAAATCCCTTTCCCTGCTGCACAAGAGTGTGGGGATGCCTCTCTGTCATCCTTACTCTCTAATTAATCCAAAAAGGAGGGATGTTAATTATATTTTGAAAGGCTGGAAGCCACATCTCCGAGTGCAGCGTGTTAGTAACAGTGGAGAGGGCTTGGTCTGTTCCCTGTCTGCTCTCACACACAGGCTGGGAGGAGAAGTCATCCACAGAGTTGAGGATTTGGGGTTGTTTCTTTCTTTAAAATGAAACTTGGTATCTTGGTGCTGTTGGGAAGAACTTGGCAGGGGGGCTGGGGGTGTTTTCATTCTCCTCTTTGGCTCCGGCACAAGGACAAACTCACGCACACAGCGCTTGGAGCAAGCCTGGCTCTTGGCCCCTGGGGAGAGGGGAAATGGCCTCTTCCCCAACCCCTCCTGCTCTTCCTCCTCCCCAGAGGCTCTAACTCTGGACCTCTGGCTGGTGTCAGCCAGCCTTTTCCTCCTTGAACCCCAGGAGCCGTTTCCTTGCCAAATGCCTGATATATTTTTTTTTGTTCCTGAGGTGCTGGACTCTTCAGTTCCTCTCCCCTTTTCAGAGCAGTCCCTGGTGGTTTAGCAATTTAGCGCTGTATTTTTCCAAATCGGGTCATTATACTCTATTCAGCTTGAAATATCCCAGCTCCAGCTTTCAAACTCTTTGAATAATTCATCGCCGCTGCAGCGACGCGGGAGTTGTGGGGTGGCTAAAAACCACCCAGTGATGGGGTGGCTGAGATCACGAGTGGGAAGGACGAAGGTCTGAAGTTCCCGTGTCCTTCTCTTGCAGCCCTTTCGCTGGGTTGCCGCCCGCTCTGCAAGATCTAAAAACTCCCTTCCGTCCCTTTCAGGTGCTGCCTAGCTCTGATTTGGGGGCAGATTTGGAAAAGGCCCCGATCTGGGACCTCTGCAACGTTCTCTGTGTGTTTTTAGCCATCACAGGTTTCCCTCCTGTGTGAGGAGCGATGCTGCAAGGACCAGGGTGGCTGGGAGCATCGCTCTGCTGGTGCCTCCATTTTCCCAGCTGTAAAATGGGGAGAAAAATCTCAAAGTCTTGCAAACAGCTGGTTTGAGGGGGGCTGAACATGCTGGAAAAGCATCTAAGCACCGGAACATAGCTGTCTGTCTTCCTGCCCAGGTACCGGGGCTGGCTCGTCCGAAGGGTCTGTGGTTTCCTTGCTGTCTGGGACTGGGAAGTTCCTGCTGACACCCCCAGAGACCTCCCCTCGAGGATCTGCTGCAGCAAGAGGTAAGTGGGAGCAGCTGGAGGGGCTCTCTGGGGTCACCTTCACCCCTGCCAGGACCCAGGTCCTGCAGCATCATTCCCCTGACCCTGTGGGATCCCATTCGGTCGCTCGTCTGCGCCCAGTGGAAAGAAAGGTGCCAGCTCCTCCTTGCTGCTGCACCCTTCCCAAAAACTCACCCCGAGGAAGGGGCTTTGCAGCTGTTCCCCCTGTACTCAGCACCCTCAAAAGGAGCCTGTACCCCAGTTTGGTGGGGAACCAGCTCTCTGGGCTCTGCCCCGGGATGCCGCTGAGGCTCTCCCAGTCTCTGTCCCAATGGGGTGACATGGCCTTGTCAGACCTTGTCACTTAACTCATTGTCATGGCTAATTACACAGCAGGAGGCTGGCAGCCGGTACACTGTAATTACTGTAATATGGAGAATGCTTTTTAACCCCTCGCTCTGCCTCCTGCTTCCCACCTCCTCTCCATCCCCCCTCTGCAGGGTACGGGATGTCACTACCGGCCGGTCCCGTGGCTCCAGCGGGGACAGCGGATCCCACTGGCCATGGAAGGAGGAAATACTCAAGATCCTGGCTGAAATCCAGGCCCCGCTCTCCCTTCTCATGCTGAGGTCTGCGCTCCCACTCTGGGGAGGGTTGTGGGTGTGGATCCCCCTTCACGGGCATCTCCCACCTTCTCTTGGAGGGATCCCAGCTCCTGTCTGGGGCATTCCCAGTCCCTCTCCTTCACACCAGGTTTTGGTTTTTTTTTTTGTGCTCTTAATTTGTGTATTAAGCCCCTTCAGATGGGCTTTGAGTGGTGACTGGGTGCCTCATGCCTGCAAGCCATCCTTTGGGGGGATGCACAGGGACCCTTTGGGGGATGCACAGCAGCAGGGCTGGCAGCCCTTGGGGTACCACGCAGCTCTCTGGGGACACTTCCCCCAGTTCTTCCAGTGAGCTGGAATCTGACACTGGAGTGGGGAAGAAAGGGGGGAAATAAAAAAACCACTGGGAGGATGGAAAGCAAAGCAAACCAAAAGGGAACTTTTCCTTTCTCTCTCCCTCTCTTTCTTTTTTTTTTTCCTCTTGTCATTGAGAAATTGGCAATTAGAGGTTGCATTGTAGCCTAATTGCTTGTCTGATTGAGCTGTAATAAAAGAACTCTCTGAGCAGTCTGAAGTATTTAAAGGGAAGAAATTACCCAGGGGATAAAAGCGCTTGGATCCTTCCCGTAAGTGCGGGAGGACAGGGGAGATGGAGGGGTAATTGACTTCAGCTTTTGTTGCCTGAGGGACAAGGGGGTGGTCTTGTCACATCCAGCCTTTAATGTTTTAACTTAATTTATAATAAAACTGTTTATTTGCCTTACAGGAGCTGAGAAGTGAGATTTTTTTTTTTTTTTTTTTTTTTTGATTCAAGCTGTCTCATGCAGCCCCCTTTGCTATTTGGGTGGGGAAACTGAGGCAGGGAAGGGTGGCCTGAGTAATGTCTCTGTGGTGGTTTGGGGGCAGCAATGGCCCCTTGCAGGGTTGCTCACTTGCTTGTTTTCCTGCAGGCTGTGCAACTGGGCTTTACTCAAGCTTCTGAACTGCCTCTTCCTCAACGTGCAGCTCCACCGAGGGCAGCTGGAGATGGTGCTGAGGGCCAGCAAGATGGTAGGGACGCAGTGAGAGCCGCTCTCAGCCCCGTGCCTCGCTGCCAGCATGCTGGATGCTGAGCCTTGGCTTTTCTTGCAGCCTGACGTGCCGCTGGTTTTCCTCTCCACACACAAATCCCCGCTGGATGGGTTGCTCCTGTCCTTCCTCCTCTTCTCCCAGGGGCTGGGGGTGCCCAGGGTGACAGTGGGCGGCCAGGCCTGCAGCTCTCACCTCCGGTAAGGCACAGCAGACACCTGATCGAGCTCAGCACGTGGGTCGTCACCCAGCAAGGAGGGAACTGCACTTGCAAAGCTGAGGGTGATGGCCCTGTGCAAGGTGGCTCTTCTTCCCCTCAGCGCCCTGCTCAGCCGCCTGGGAGGAATTTTCCTGCCCTTGAGGATGGGACAGATGCCAAGCAACCAGGATGAAGGGCTCCCAGGGGCTGTCCTAGATGTGGTAAGTCCAGCCTGGGGTGCTGGGAGGGATAAAACATTCCCCAAGCTTCAAAAGCACCCAGCAAACCTCCCATGCATCCCAGAGGTGCTGCCAGTGCCCCCCAGCCTCACCCCGTCTCCCCCCACCAGTACATCGAGGAGGTGCTGAAGAGCCAACAGCCTCTGCTCATCTTCCTGGAAGAGCCCTCTGTCACCCAGCACCTCTCTGCCCCTGCCCGGGAGTGGCTGGCCCTGGTGTACCGAGCTGTGCGGGACGGCGCCGTCCCCGACGTCCTTCTGGTCCCCATGGGCATCGCCTATGACATCGCCCCTGGCGCTTTGTGCCGGGAAGAAGCGGTGAGAGCTCTTGTCGATGCGGGCGCAGCACCTAAATCACTGGGTGTGTCCCTGGGGAGCAGCACTTGCCTCCATCACCCTATTAATGCTTTGCTCTCCCCTCTTTTCCCAGCACGGGGCTGAGCCCCTTGGCCTTGGCACTTGCCTCTGGGCAGCGTGTCAGGCCATGCGCCGCAACTTTGGCTGCGTCCGGGTGGACTTTGCCCAGCCCTTCTCCTTACAGGTATGGCACTGGGGTTTGCAGGTAAGGCTCCTGTCTGGGTCCATCCCAGCTCTGGAGGTTTTGTTGCTGTGATGTTGGTGGCTGTGCAAACCTCACACAGGATCCCAGAATCCTCTGGGTTGGAAAAGCCCTTGCAGCTCCTCCAGCCCAACCATGACCCTCACCCTGACCGTTCCCAACTCCCCCAGATCCCTCAGCGCTGGCTCAGCCCGACTCTTCAACCCCTCCAGGGATCCCGGGGACTCCCCCCCTGCCCTGGGCAGCCCATTCCAACGCCCAACAGCCCCTTCTGCACAGAAATCCTTCCTCAGAGCCAGCCTGACCCTGCCCTGGGCAGCTTGAGGCCATTCCCTCGGGGCCTGGCGCTGGGGCCTTGGCTCCAGAGACTCATCCCCCCTCTCTGCCCCCTCCTGGCAGGGAGTTGCAGAGGGCCAGGAGGTCTCCCCTCAGCCTCCTCCAGACCAAACCCCCCCAGTTCCCTCAGCCGCTCCCCAGCAGACCTGTCCTCCGGGGGTTGGATGGTGGGGTTTTGGGTGGCTGAAGGGGATCTGGGGTTCTCCAGGAGATCCAGTGAACCCATCGCTGGGGGCTTGCTGGGGCTCTGGGGAGTCAAGGGATCAAGTCAGCTTGTTGGTGCTGAGGGCTGCAAGCATCAACAGGCTTGTTTGTCCTCAATCTCAGGAATTTGTGGCCAAAAACCTCGTCAGGCAGAGCTGCCTGGGGAACCCGCTGGAGGAGCCGCTGTTGCCTACCATCCGCGGCACATGGTAAGCAGGAGCTGAGCCTTGGGGGAGCATCTCACCTCTAAGGTCTGCTCCTAGCCCCACTTTCTCACCCCATTTCCTCCAGTCCCAGCCAGCTGGACAAGAAGAAAGCAGTGGTTTGGGGTCCTGGCCTGGCAACGGCTGCTAGTTTGGAGGCAGAAGAGGAAATATTGGTGACCAAGCTGGGCCTGCACTGCCTGAGCGGTGAGGGGTCTGCAGGGGGAGGCAGGAGTCCGGCCTCCAGCCATCTGCCTGCCCACACAGGGCTGGAGTGGGGGTGGGGAAAACTCCCCCCTGGCATCTGCTGGGTGATATCCCTTGGGATGCCACCGCTGCTGCCTCCTCTCCCTATCAGGCTCGGGGCAGGGGGCTCATCCCCTGATGGCTAACGATTGCTTCTCCATCCCTTGCAGATGGTGTTTCCTGCTCTGCAGTCATGGCTGTGGCTATCACGTCCGTGCTGCTGCTGCACAAGCACTGGGAGGTGAGGCACGGAGGTTTCCAGCTTTCTCTTCCTTTGGAGCAAGATTTCCCAAGCTGCCCCACCATGTAGGGGAGCCAGCTCATCCTCTTCTTCCTCCAGGGCGTCGTCTTCTCCCGGCTGATGAAGGATTTTGCCTGGCTGGTGGAGGAGATCCTGTCGGGCCAGCATGACGTGGGCTTCTCGGGGCAGGTCCGCGTCCTGGTGCAGCACAGCCTCATCCTGCTTAAAGCCCATATCACCTGCTACCACCTCTCCCCCATTGGTGACATTGTGGTGGTCCCTAAGGCCTCGGCGGAGGCCCTGAGTGAGCTGAGCCACCACAGCGCTGCCATCCTGCCCATCTTCGCTCACGAGGCAGTGGGCGGTGAGGAGCGAGGCGTGGGGGATTGGGGACACCAGGGATTGGGGACATTGGGGAAATCGGGGACGCCATTTTCCCGGCAGCCTGTGCCATCCGTGCCTTGCTGGTGGAGATGCTGCCCTTCCTGAAAGTGCCCGTCAGCCTCTTCAGCATCGTAATCAGCCGGGACGAGCTGCACCGCAAGACCCTGGAGCTGCTCCGGCTGCTCCCCCTAAACCTTCTGGGGCTCCAGGTAGGGGCTGGTGGTGTGGGGTGGCACTGCCATCGCGTGGAAGTGGCCTGTCACCGCTGCCTGTGTGGCTACAGGGAGTCCTGCTGCCTGCCAGCCCCTTTTTCTCCTCTCTTCCAGCCCTGCCAGCCCCTCGACTACCAGACCCAGGACGTCATCGACAAGCTCCTCGTGTGTGGGTTGCTGGAGTCTGAGGAGGTGGGTGTCCCCCCAGGACCCCCCTGCCCTATGCTGGGGATGGGTGGCTCAGCTCTTACTGCGCCCTCCGGTCCTGGCTGGGAAGGTGACGAGGGAGCAGGGGGGGGTCCCTGTGGGGGACAGGGTGCTGGCAGGGTGGCATCATAGGTGCTTTTTCCCTGCAGCTGGAGAGCGAGCACTGGGGTAAGGGCCAGGCCTGGGCCAGGCTGGACTTCAGCGACAGTGACAGTGACAGTGACAGCGACAGCAAGGTCCCCAGGTGCTTCTTCAAGGTACTCGGGGTGTCCCCCTGATGCACCCTGGCTGCCTCTGTGGTGGAGGTTTCACCAAGTCTGGCTTCCCCCCCGCCCCTTCCTCCAGCTCAGCGAGCCTCAGGGCTCTCCTGGCTTCCTCTTCTTCCTCTGGCGGCTCCTGAGCCCTGTGCTGAGGACTTACACCAGAGCGCTGGCTTTCCTGGACCGACCCAGCTGGCCCCAGCCTGGTAGGACACCCCCCTGGGGTGGACAATTGCTTCTCCAACCACACTAGTCCCCCTTTGGCTTGGCTTTTGGGGAAACTGAGGCACAGCCAAAGCTCCCTTGCAGCCCTGGCTCTATACTGGGCCAGGAGAGGGGCTGTGTCCCCCCAGGAATGGGGTGGTGTGATTTAACCACCCCTTTCTCTCCCACCAACCCCAGAGGCAGCCTATGTGGAGGCGCTGCTGCAGTTCCTGGCCGAGGAGGACAGTGTCAGTGAGTTTGGGTGGGGACAGATGGGGACTCCCTCCTGCTTTGGGGGCAGCACCCCCATAAAACCGGGCTGTGGGTGCCCAAAGGGTGGGATATGGGTTCTCCCTCCGGGATTTCTCTCCCTCCAGAGTACCCCAACAGGAGCCTGGCCCTCAGCTCTCTGCAGGCCTTCAAGGAGATGGGGGTAAGCACGGCCGGGCTCTGCTAGCCCTCCCCAACCTCAAGCTGTCCCCCACTCCCCTGGGTGATCCTCCTCTTCCTCCCCAGGTGCTGGAGGAGGTGCAGACCCCAGCTGGCCCCCTGCTCCACCTTGCCCAGCCTTTCCACTCCAGCGTGAACCGGGGGAAGCTGGAAGCCTTCATCCAGCAGTTCCTCGAGCCGTGGCAACCACTGTCGTGCCAATAAATCTGGGAGCAGGTACCCGACTGGCTCCTGGCTTTATTGAATACCAAAGCAGGGGGGGCAGGCAGCTGAAGGGGGGTGAGATTTGGCCTCTCCATCTTCACACCACCTTGTTGCAGATGGTGCCCAGCTCCTCGATCTCACACTGCACCTCGTCTCCTCTCTGCGAGGGGAGATGGTGGAAGCCCCACACTCACCTTGTGTGTCCCCCCGGGGTTCTTTATGTCCCCGTTCTGCCACCCCAGCCCTATTTTGAGCCCCCCCTCACCTCTTTCTCTCACCTTAAGAAACACAGGGGGCTTCCGAAAGAGCCCCACACCAGCAGGCGTTCCTGTTAGCAAGATGTCCCCAGGGACCAGTGTGACAAATCTGGCAGGGGGGACACGATGGGAGGTGTCAGCAGTGGCCCCCCCCAATCCCCAGCACCTCACCTCCCCCTCCCCCTGCACTTACCGGGAGATCCAGGCGATGAGTTTGGGCAGGGGGAAGATGAGCTGGTTGGTGCTGCTGTCCTGCATCAGCTGCCCGTTGACACTGCAGCGGATCCTCAGGTTGTGGACATCTGTGGGGACAGAGGGGACGTGCCACACCAGGTGGCGGGGGGACACAGGGACAGCGCTGGGGGATGCCTGCCACTGTGAACATGCCCTTTGGGAAAAGCAGCTGCTTTGGGGGCAGATTTGATGCCTGGTGCTTCCTCTTTTAACTGGGAGAGTCCCTATCTTGTCCCCTTCCCTCCCTGTCCTGTCCCCACCTGCCATGGCCTCCTTGGTGACAAGAGCTGGCCCCAGGGGACAGAAGGTGTCGAAGGTTTTCCCCAGCAGCCACTGCCTCCCGTTCCTCCTTGTCTGCCAGTCTCGAGCGCTGACGTCGTTGGCCACCGTGAACCCCACGACGTGGTCCAGCGCTGACGATTCCTTGGGGGGGGGTGTGTGGGGTGTGACAATGGGGACACGGTTAAGAAAGGGTGGGGGGACACGTGGAGGAGGGGGCGGTTACCTCAATGTGCCGCCCCTTCTTCCCGATGACGGCGGCCAGCTCCACCTCCCAGTCCACCTCCTGGAGGGGGACACACACAATATGGGGTGCTGGGTGGGCTCAGAGGGGCAGCACCCCATGGACGGGGGGCACATGGGGAGGGGGGGCAGGGGTACTCACGCTGCTCTCCTCGGGGTGTACGATGTCATCGAAGGGCCCCACGATGGCGCTGGGAAACTTGCTGAAGATGATGGGCTCCCTGGGGCTCCTGAGGTCCTGCTCCAGGCAGTGGTCGTGGTAGTTGAGCCCCACACAAATCACCTTCTCTGGGTCCCCGATGGGTGCCAGGAGCTGCACCCTCCCCCGCGGCACCCGGTGCTGGCCCGACTCCAGTGCCCTGCGAGGCCGGTGGGGCTCAGTGCCAGGGCTCGATCCGGCGGGGACATGCGGGTGACGCTGGGGCGGTGGGCACCCACCTCTGGGCAGCGGCCAGGCCGCTGGGGCCGGTCTCCAGGAAGGCGCGCATGGAGCGGGGCAGCGCAGGCTCGGCTGCGCTCAGATCCACCACGCTCCCCCCGGCTGCTTCCAGCCCCAGACGGGGCTCGGGCCCCCCAGCCCCCCGGAACCGCACCAGCCGCATGGCCCCCAGCAAGCGCATCCACCACCTGTGGGCACCGGGCGGGGGGGTCAGATCCTCGGGATCTTGCCTGGAGTGGATCTGTGACCCCTACCCCTGGGTGTTGGGGACCCTCCTTGGGTGGGGTTGGATCACAGAATCCCAGAATCATTCCGGTTGGAAAAGCCCCTCGGGATCATCGAGTCCAACCCTCAGCCCGACTCTACAAAGTTCTCCCCTACCCCACATCCCCCACAGCTCATCCCAACGGCCCTGAAACCCCCCCAGGGATGGGGACTCCCCCCTCCCTGGGCAGCCTGTTCCACTCTCTGACCACTCTTGCTGGGAAACATTTTCTCCTCCTGCCCAGCCTGACCCTCCCCTGTGGCAGTTTCCAGCCGTTCCCTCTTATCCTGTCCCTGATCCCCTGGGAGCAGAGCCCAGCCCCAGCCTCTCTGCAATGTCCTCTCAGGAGCTGCAGAGAGGGATGAGGGCTCCCCTCAGCCTCCTCCTCCTCACACTGAACACTCCCAGCTCCTTCCCTGCCTCCTCACAGGATTGATTCTCCAGCCCCTCACCAGCCTCGTTGCCCTCCTCTGCCCTCGCTCCAGCCCCTCCAGATCTCTCTCATACTGAGGTGCCCAAACCTGGACACAACCTCCAGGTGTGGCCTCCCCAGTGCAGAGCACAGGGGGACTGTCACCTCCCTCCTTCTGCTGGTCACACTAGTGCTGATACAAGCCAGGCCACCCGGGCACACTGCTGGCTCACGGTCAGCTGCTTGCCAATGAGAACCCCCAGACCCCTCTTCCTTGCAGACAGTTTTCCATCCCTGTGGATGGATCGCTCTGGCACGGGGGGGGATCCCTGGCGGCTGACACCCTGCAGCAGGGCGAGGAGGGGCCGCATCCTGCACTGGGAGGGGCAGATCCCAGCGCAGGAGGGATCCTGGAGGGAGGGGAGATCCCAACACCAGGATCCCTGGTGGAGACTGAGTCGATTCTCGGCGGTGGGTGAGGGGGCAGATCCCAGCATGGGAGAGACTGGGAGGGGAGAGGGGATCAGGCCCCAGCAAGGAAAGGCTGGGGACAGTGGAAACCTCCCCAGCACAGAGGAGATCCCCAGTATGGCAGCAAAACTCCCCCAGAGCAGGGAATGGATCCCAGCGTGGGACGGATCTGGGGGGAGATGGGATCCCCGGCACAGCAGATGGGGGGAAGCAGATCACCTGATCCCACACAACCCGGGTCCCAGGGGATCCCCCTGATCCTGCCCAACTCCTGAGGGATCCATCCTCCTGATGCCCCTGCACAGTGGGGACCCCCAGAGGATTCCCTCCCATGGTCCTGGGGGATTCCCCCATCCCATCCCACACAGTCCTGCTCCCGGGGATCCCCCCAGTCCCAGGGGATCCCCCCGACCCCACACTGCTCCAATCCCAGAGGATACGCCCCCACCCCAATGCCAGGGATTCCCCTGATCCCAAGAAACGCCCCACAGGCACCCCCGCCCCGGCGCCGCTCGGCCGGATCCCGGGGGTCCCCCGATCCCGCACAGCCCCAGAGCCGCGGGACCCCCCGCTCCCCGAGGACCCCCCGACCCCGCGGTGCCCCGACCCGGGTGGGGGAGGGGGATAAGGTCGGGCCGGGGATTCCCGGGGGGGGCGGGGGGGGCACAAGGGATACCCGGTGCCACCTGCGTCACGTGCCGCGCTGACCCCGCGTCCCCAGCGTGAAGGTCCCCGCGTCGAGTCCCCGCCCCCCCTCCTCGGGCTGACCAATGCGAGAACGGGGAAAGAGGGGCCGCGCCGGCCGCTCCGCCAATGAGAACCCGGCAGCTGCCAGCCACGCCTTCCTCCCGCTGGAGGGGCGGGGCAGCGGCGTTGCTAGGATACGGGCGGCGCCCGCCATGACAGGACCCCGCCGCCATGACAGAGTCGCCATGACGGCGCCGAGGCCGGGGCCGGCAGAGCCCCTGGACGGGAGCGAGCCGGGCCGAGGCGGGTGTTTCTCACCTTTATTTCATGGAAACACGCAGTGAGTGAGCAAGCAACAGGCGGCTGTGGAGGAGGGGGGCTGTGGCCGAGGCCTGGCCAAGGTGTGGCCTGGCTGAGGCGCAGCCTGGCCTCGCTGGCCCATTTGTGAGGAAAAAAAAAGCAGAAATAACCCAAATAACCCTCCCGGCCGCATCCCGCCACTCTTGTGGGTGAAGCTGTCTCTGCTGCCGCTACCCCAGGACTTGGGGTCACCCTCTCTGCCCCCCCTGCAAGGCTGTGTGTGACCATTGTTTCCCCTTGGCTCCCCAGGTGGCGTGTTTCATCCCTAAATCATAGCCATTTGTTTTATTTAGAAAATAAACCCTCTCTCCTTGTACCGCTGGAAGGTGCGGAGCGGCTTCTCTCCTCGCTGTGGGTCCCCTCCAGCGCTGTGCGGGCGGGGAGAGGAGGTTCGTGTGCTTTCAGTTGGCCTTCAGGAGCTGCCGCGTCACGGCTGTGATACAGAAACCCCCTCCTCGAGGGTCCCCTCCCCGACGGCTCGCGTCCCGTGGGAAGGGTTTGTGTGTGGCAAGGTCTCCTGCACCACCTGGGGCAGAGGGAACCCCTTTGAGGGGGGGGCTCTGCCCCCCAGAATGGGTCTGGCTGTCGGGGTGGGCATTGCCAGGTGCTGTGTCAGGGAGGGCTCGGGCCGACGAGCTGGCAAAGTCGTCCATATATCTTCTCGTCTCTTTTAACTGGAGTGCCGGGAGCCAGGTGGATTATTTTCTTTCTTTTATCCTTTTGTTTTGTCTGAAACAGTAGAAAAAAGTTCCCCTCGGCTGCTCAGAGAGGCACTGGCAGGGCCGAGCAGGCGGTCCCGGGTTCTAGATTGCGTTCTCGAAGATCTGCATGGAGCTCATGATGTCCTCGTCCTGGATGGGTGGGAGGGAGAGGTCAGAGCCCACGGTCCCCCTCCTCCCATCGACCCCAGGGTGACCAGAGCTGTTCCCCATCTTTCCCAACCCTCCCCAGCACGTCATTTTGGGACAGGACAAGGAACAAGGTTATGTCTCAGAGTCGCAGGCCTGGCAGTGAGGAGGAGGATGGTGCCAATGCCAAAGCCCACCCGGAGTTCCTCACCTTCTGGCACGTCTCCAGGAACTCCTCGAAGGTCACCACGCCGTCACCATTCCTGTCCATCTTCTGCAAGGGAACAGCAGGGGCTCAGCGGGGATGTCCCTGTCCCCAGCGGTGGTGACAACCCCAGCCTGTCACACGTGGGGGTTTTGGTGGCCGCCAGGAGGATACAAAAGGGGACGGTCTCACCTGGAAGAACAGCTCCACATGCTCGGCGGGCGCGCTGTCCCTCAGGGTGGGCTGGGTACAGCGCCCCATCATGTCGTAGATGGACTTCATGATCTCCAGCATTTCCTAGGAGGGGACGAATGTGGGTCAGGTTGACAAGAACCCTCCAAGTGAGGGCGCCTTTGTCCCCCAGCACCTCTTTCCACCATCCCCATCCCTCTGGGTGTCCCCCACGATGCTCCCACCCTGCTCATCCCCCTCCAGTCCTTGTCCCTGTCCCCTCTGGTGTCACCTCCTTGGTGATGTAGCCGTCTTTATTAATATCGTAGAGGTTGAAAGCCCACTTCAGCTTCTGGTGCACTGTCCCCCGCAGCAAGACGGAGAGGCCAATGACAAAATCCTGCCGGCGGAACCGTGCCCATGAGCGGGGACATCCCACAGGCACTGTCAGCTCACCCAGACCCCAGGGACAGACCCTTGTCCTCCCCCAGCTAGCCATTCGCCCCCCTCCAATAGTGCCGCGGTACTGCCATCGATCGCAGGATGCCCCGGGGGATTTTTTCCCTATCGATCCCATTTCTATTCTCGCTCATAGCTATTTTTAATTGTGATGGTAAAATCAGCACCGGTGCCCCCCCTTCTACGAGCCACCCCTGCTGCAGTGCCTGGAACTCTCCCGGCACAGGCTCCCACCATCGAGGAGACTGAAGAATTTGGCCGTCGCCACTGCGCTGAGCTTTTATCCCCGACCGCATGCGAACGAGGAGGAAGATCTGATGAATCACGCCGCCGGGCACGCTGACAGCCGGCCGCGGCTCGAGGAGCACGGCGCTGGCAACGGCTTTTCCCAGCGAGAAACCGGGCGCGGAAGCACTCCCGGGACACTCACCTGGAAGCAGAGAGCCCCGTTGCGGTCGGCATCAAAGGCGTCGAACAAGAAGTGCGCATAGGTGCTGGCATCTGCGAGGGGAGGAAGAGGAGTGATGGTGAAGCCCCCACCCCGGCATGCGCCAGGAGCAGGATTTGGTGTTTTTCTCCAGAAGCAGCCCCCCCGCCCAGCACCCCCACGCTGGTTTTGGGGGTCTCCCTGACTCACCGCCTTGGGGGAAGAACTGCGAGTAGATGAGCTTGAAGGTCTCCTCGTCCACGAGGCCGCTGGGACACTCCTGGGGAGAAGAGTGGGCGCCCGGTGAACCCCGGCTCCACCAAAACCCACCCCCCTGTCCTGGCCCTGGCGGGGGAGGGGCAGGACAAGGGTCCCCCCAACACTCACGTTCTTGAAGCCACGGTAGAGTGATTGCAGCTCCTTTTTGGTGAACTTGGTCTGCGCCAGCAGCTGCTCCAGCCCCTCGGGTTGGTGCCGGACGGCCGAGAGCTCCACCTCGACGTCGCCGCTGTCTGCAGGGAGAGGCCGGCAAAGACCCCCGTGGGTCCAGCAGCTTCTCCGTCTCATCCCACGCTTCATCCCGGGCTGTTTCCCACCTGGATCCAACCCTCCTTAAAACCAAATCTCACCCCCTGACCCTTGTGCCTGGAGAAAAACCGGGGAGCTCTGGGTGAGGGAGAAACCGGCCGACCCGGAGGGTTTCCCCAGGAGCCACCGAAGCCGTTATCCACCGCCGGCAGCACGTTCCTGGAGCTGCCTCTCACCCCGACCCCGCTAATGCTGCCTCCCGCCCGCACCCGGCCTGGCGGAAGGTAATTAATAAATGATGGCTCATTAATAATTCCAGCTTGGGAAGCCCCTGTGGACCCGTTCAGTGCTGAGACGGGGATATCGGGAACTTCAGGCTGGGAGAAACTGGGCCAGGGTTGGGAAGAGGCTCCGCTGTGCCACACCTGTAGGGACACCCCGGAAAACCCTGGGGTCCCCTGGGTGCTGCTGGGGGGGGGAGGGGGGGGGTTGACCCCCTCTGTCTCCCACCAAACTGGGTTTTCCGAAGTGTGAAGGGGCAGCGCCAAGCCCCTTCTGCCCAACTGGGGTGGGGGCAGGATTGGGGGGCCCCAGCAACCTGTCTCAGGGGGATTTTGGGGGTCGGTGGGGGATTTGGGGTCCCCAGTGTTGCATCTTGGGGGGGGGGGGGGGGTCGGTGGGGGATTGGAGGTCCCTGGTGTCCCATCACAGGTGGGTTTTGGGGTCAGTGAAGGACTTGGGGGTCTCCGGTGTCCCATCTCCAGGGGCTTTTGGGGGTCAATGTGGGCTTGGAGACCCCCAACATCCCACCTCAGAGGGATTTGGGGGGGTAGTATGGGCTCACAGGCCCCCAGCATCCCCCCTCAGAAGGGGTTTGGGGGTTAACACAGGCTCAGAGGCCCCCAACATCTCACCTCGGGAAGGTTTGGGGGTCACTGCGGGCTGGGGGGTCCCCGTCATCATGTCTCCGGGGTTAACAGGGGCGTGGAGGCCCCCAGCATCCCCTCTCGTGAGGGCTGTGGGGGTCGATGTGGAGTTGGGGGTTCCCAGCATCCCTTCAGCGGGGTATTTTGGGGGGGGCTGGAGCCGGCCCAGCCCCTCGGGGAAGGTCAGAGCAAGGCTGGGCCATGATGCGGCAAGTGCAGGGGGCAGGGTGGGGGGCAGCCAGCTCCCCCTGCACCCCAAAACCCTCGGGCTTCACCCCCAATCCCCCTTCCAGGCAGTGTGCCCCCCCAAAAAAAGCAGGTTGTACCCCACAGGGACCATTTATGGGCCCAACAGGTCCTTTAACCCGGAGGGGACACCCTGAGATGTGGTGGGGGGCTGAAAATAAATTTAATTAATTAAAAAGTAATTACTATTAATTAAAATTAATTGGGGGGGGGACACATGCGGGGTTACCTTCCACGGAGATGGGCTCCAGGATGCCGAACTGCTTGAGGACGGCGATGAAGAGGAGGATGACCACGGCCACGGCACACAGCTCCATGCCCTGGATGCCCATGGCCGGTGTGGTGCTGGGGTGGGGGGGGCGTGGAACCGGTGTCGGGGTATGTTTCCCCCCACCCCCACCCCCCCACCCCAAAAAAGAAAAAAAAAAAAAAAAAGGAAAAAGCGGGTCACCCCGGGGTGGGGGTGAGGGTGTCGGCGGGCGGGTGCCGTCCCGGCGAGCGCTGGGGCGGGTGCGCGGGCTGGCCTGCGCCCTCCCTCCTGCCCTCCTCCCTTGGCACTCACCCACGGCCCCCCCGCTCCTGCCCCACTATTGCTGGGATTTTTCCATATTTTCTCTCTCTTTTTTTTTTTTTCCTCTTTTTTTTTCTATCACCCCACACACACATTAGACAAAGGAGCCTGGGGGTGCCCCTCGCAGCACCCATAGGTGCCCCCTAAAATGCAAAAACGGCGAGGGGTGTGTGTGTGTCCCAAAACAACACCGTTTAAAAAAAAAAAAATAGTTTTGGGCCCCCCCTAGGGAGGAGACAGGTGGTAATGCCCCCCCCTCGCCCCGCTGCCCCTTGGGGGGGTGTTCAGTCAGAGGCAATTAGCGCCGGGCCGGTAACGAGCGGCATGGATCGATGGCAATGAGTAAGCAGCTGAGCCCCGCGGAGGGAAGGGCTCCCCGGGGACCCCCCCGCCTGGGGACACTGAGGCAGGAAGTGCGTGGGGGGCTGTCTCTGTCCCCCCAGGGGTGTCCCCTGTCCCTCCGGGGATGTCATCTGTCCCCATCACCCTGGGGATGTCTGTCCCCAGTGTCCTGGGGTGGCCTCGTCCCCCAGGCCCCAGAGGCCTCTGTTCCCATCCCTCCAGGGGTGTCATGTCCGCGTGGGCTTTGGGGACATCTGTCCCTGTCCCCCCGGGGGTGTCCTGGCCCCACGGCCCTGGGGACATCTGTCCTCATCCCCCTGGGGATGTCCCATCCCCATGGCTCTTGGGACATTGTCCCCCTTCCCCCCAGAGTGTCCTCATCTCCCCAGAGTGTCCCCATCCCCCACCAGGGTGTCCCCATCTCCCCAGGTTGTCCCTGTCCCCCCCCCAGGGTGTCCCTGTCCCCCCTCAGGGTGTCCCCATCCTCCACCAGGGTGTCCCCATCTTCCCAGAGTGTCCCCGTCCCCCCCCAGGGTGTCCCCATCTCCCCCCCACCCCCCATCACCCTCCCAGCTCCCAGTGGCCCCTGGGGGCCGCACAGGGGGGCGGGGTCACGCTGCCAGGGAGGGGCTTCCGCCCCGATGGGGGCGTGGTATGTCGCTGAGGGGGGGGGCGACGCTCGCCCACCGCCCGAGGGGGCGTGGCTCAGCCGCGCGGCCCGCCGTGTCGTCACTTCCGCTTCCGCCGCCGCCACCGGAAGTGCTGTTTGCCGCCGCCGCCGCCATGGCCTCAAGGTTACTGCGGGTGAGCGCGGCCCTGCGGCTGCTGCCCGCCGCCTCCTCCCGCGCCGCGCCCGCCCGCTGCCTCGCCGCCCCCGGTGAGCCGAGGGGAGGGGGGAACCGGGAGGGGACCGGGAAGGGGGGGGTGGCGGCGGCAGGTGGGGAGCGGGGCGGGCAGGCCGAGGCCGCGACCTCCCGGTGTGACGGCGGTGCCCTGCAGGTAACCTCGCCACGGATGAGGAGCAGGCGACGGGGCTGGAGCGGAAAGTGCTGGAGGCCATGAACAAGGGCCTGGTGAGTGCGGGGCGGCGGGGAAGGAGAGGCGGGGGGTCGGAGCCGTCCCGGAGGGGAGGTCTGGGGGGACGTCGGTGTCCTGGGGGGTGGCGGGGGGTGGGTCTCAGGGACAGGGTGTCCTTGGTGAGGGGTGGGGGCAGCGTCTGGAGGTGCCCCCTCCTACTGAACCTGTTACCAAAACGGGATAAAAGGACTTATTGACACCAGTGAGATGTAGATAAGCGGCTTTATTGGGTGCACAGGGCATCCGTCTCCCCAGCTCGTGTAACACGCTGATGAGAGAGGATACAGGATATTAACCAAATTCCCATGCATAAATGTGATAATTCCCGTCACTCACTTTATTCTTCCCATCTCTTTCCTGTCATCCACACTTGAGTCTTGAAATGAGTCGGGGGGCTGCATTTGCAACCACCACACACCACTGAGCCTAAAAGAAAGGCCCTCCAATGCCCTTTACTCAAGGATTTTTGGCTCATGTTGGGATTTTAACCCGCTTTGAGGCCCTTTCACAATACAATTTTTAAAACACCTGGTCGACAGGGCAATAAATCGTCCTGACGGGACAGTGTAACGATGGCACCTCGTCTGCCAGCGGAACTGGGTGTGTGGTGACTTTAAACTGAACACAACATCTCTGTGACTGCTGAATGAAAACACTACACCGCTATTTTTTATAAAAAATGACATTTCTATGAGATTCCATTTAATTGATTAATCCTAATCATTCCTTATCAAAATCACCAAAAATCATCAACCCAAGTTAATAACGAATCAGTAACAAACTCCTCTTTTTCCCTCCCCCCAGGACCCCTACAGCATGTTCCGGCCAAAGCGCTACGCGGGGACCAAGGAGGAGCCCAACCTCGTCCCCTCCATCACCAACAAGCGCATCGTGGGCTGCGTCTGTAAGTGGCCCCCCAAACCCTCCCCTCCCCACCTCCCTCCCTGCGTCTGTGTGTCTGTCCTTTCCCCCCTGCCTCCCCTCTGTCCATCTGTCTGTCCCACCCTCCTCTTCCTCCTCCCCCCTCCCCAGGCGAAGAGGACAACAGCTGCGTCATCTGGTTCTGGCTGCACCAGGGGGAGGCCCAGCGCTGCCCCTCCTGCGGCACCTACTACAAGCTGATCCCCCACGAGCTGCCCCACTGAGACCCCAACGGGGTGGGGGGGGAGGCTGCGCCAACACCACCACCCCCCACCCCCCCCCCAGCACCCACTGGAGGTCCCGGTGGGTCACACCAACACCCCCCCAGCACCCACTGGGCATCTTCTGGGCCGAGCTGAGCTGCCCCCACCTTGCCCCACTGTGTGTGCCCCCCCATAAAGAGTTTGTGTGTGTGGAAACCCGGACTCTGTCTGCGCTGAGGAGGGGGGGGGTAGGAGTGCAGCACCCATGGGTGCAGTGGGGGCTGGGGGGCAGCACCGATGGGTGCAGCAGGGTGGGGGGACAGGCTGCGGGAGTGAATTTAAAGCTGTTGCTGTCATCGTGAGCAGGGAGGAGACACGGCGGGGTGGGAAGCGCTCATGACCTTGGAGAAGTATTTAGGGTGGGGGGACCCCACCTTCACTGTTCCTCTGCCCTGAGGGGGGCGAGTGCTGGGAATGGGGTGGGGGGTCTCAGTGTCCCCCTGATTGGGAAACTGAGTAACTGCTTGGGAGCCTGTGGGAACCCTCCCTCCCCAAAATGTGCCCTCATCCACTGAGAGGGGGGTGGGTGTCATCCCCCAGACCCCAAGGACAATCACAGCTCTCCCCCCCCCCCCCCCCCCCCCCCGCCATCCTTCCACACAAGGTGTCCCCTCAAATGTGGGTCTGGGATGTACCCCACCCCCAGCTCTACATCCTGGCGTGGGCTGGCTGTCCGTATGGGGGGGCACAGCTGGACATAGTCCTCCCAGGTGCCCACCTCGGTGTCTGAGCGCCCCCTGGGGTGCAGGGTGTGTGTCCCCCCCACCATGTCACCTTAGCAGGTGATGGGGTCGGGCAGATGCCCCACAGTGTCCCCGCAGTCACCCTCATCCCCTGGAGATGGTCTCCAGCTCCTCCAGCACCTTCTAGGGGTCGAGGTGGGGCTGATCTGGTGCCCTGGGTTGTTCTCTGGTGGCTCCCAACCCTCCCAAGCAGCCACTGGTCGCCCAGAAAAACCTCTTTGTGGTCACAGAAACTGCCAGCACCAGCTCCACGACCGACCGTTCACCTGTGGTACCTCCTTGGTCCCGCTGATGGGGACAGTCACCTTCTCCAGGTGGTCCCAGCAGCACCGTTGGTGCCCACACTCCCCCCGTGGTGGCCCAGGGCTGGCTGGGGCCTCCTGCTTGGCTTGGAGGCTTCCAGGTGACCCTGTTCCGTGGGGTTGGAGCCTTCCTCCTGCTGCCGGGTGTCCCAGGGGGACGGACCCTGCCCGCGGGTCCCAGCTGCTGAGCCTCGGAGACGGTGGGAGCTGCTGGAGGTTCTCCGGGGCTGCCCCTGCCCTGGCAGCTGCTGCTCCGGGGGGGCCGGGGTGTGCCAGGAGGTCCCTGAGGGTCCCTGGAGGCCTCAGGAGGCCCCCGGGGGTCCCCAAAGCTTCCCTGAGGGCTCCAGGGAGGACCCGGCGGCTGCCCGGTCTCCAGCGCGGCCCCCGTGCTGCTGACGACATCAGTGACGTCACGCTGGTCGTGCGTGATGTCACGCATCCCGCTGACGGGGGGGCGGGTCCGTCACGGCCCGCCGCCACGGCCAATAGGGACTGCGGGCGGCTCTGATTGACAGCCGTGAGCGGCGGGGCCGCCGGTGACGTCACAGCGCTGCGCTGAAGGGAACGGCGCGTCCGGGGCGGGCGTGGGGGGCGGGGCTTATCCCCGAGCTCGGCCCGCCCAAGGGGGCGGGGCTCCGGCGGCGCAGAGGGCGCGCGGGGACGCGGCGGGCGGGGCCTTCCCGCACCACGTGATGGATGGCGCGCGCGGCGGAGTGCGGCGGTGACGTCACCCCTGTCGCAGAGGGGCGGGGCGGGGCGCGGGGCCGCGCGCCGGAAGCGGGGCGGCGCGCGCGGAAGGGCCGGCGCGGGGCGGGCGGGCGGACAAGATGGCGGACGGGGACAGCGGCAGCGAGCGCGGCGGCAGCGGCAGCGGCAGCGGAGGGTTCGCGACCGCCCGCGGCGGAGGCGGCGGCGGCGGGTCCGGGTCCGGCGGGGGGTCCGGCGGCGGCGGAGGCGGGGCGGGCCCGGAGCAGGAGACGCAGGAGCTGGCCTCGAAGCGCCTGGACATCCAGAACAAGCGCTTCTACCTGGACGTGAAGCAGAACGCCAAGGGCCGCTTCCTCAAGATCGCCGAGGTGGGGGCGGGCGGCTCCAAGAGCCGCCTCACGCTCTCCATGGCGGTGGCCGCCGAGTTCCGCGACTACCTGGGCGACTTCATCGAGCACTACGCCCAGCTGGGGCCCTCCAGCCCCGAGCAGTTGGCCCAGGCCGCCGGCCCCCCCGGCGAGGACGGCGCCGGTCCCGGCCCCCGCCGCGCCCTCAAGAGCGAGTTCCTGGTGCGGGAGAACCGCAAGTACTACCTGGACCTGAAGGAGAACCAGCGCGGGCGCTTCCTCCGCATCCGCCAGACCGTCAATCGCGGCCCCGGTGGGCCGGGGGGTTTCCCGGGCGGCCCCCCCGGGCTGCAGAGCGGCCAAACCATCGCCCTGCCGGCCCAGGGCCTGATCGAGTTCCGCGACGCTCTGGCCAAGCTGATCGACGATTACGGGGGCGAGGAGGACGAGCTGGGCGGCCCCGGGGGCGGGGGGCCGGGCGGCGGGGGGCTCTACGGGGAGCTGCCCGAGGGCACCTCCATCACCGTGGACTCCAAGCGCTTCTTCTTCGACGTGGGCTGCAACAAGTACGGCGTGTTCCTGCGGGTGAGCGAGGTGAAGCCGTCCTACCGCAACGCCATCACCGTCCCCTACAAGGCCTGGGCCAAGTTCGGCAGCGCCTTCTGTCGCTACGCCGAGGAGATGCGCGACATCCAGGACCGGCAGCGGGACAAGCTCTACGACCGACGCGCCGGACCGCCGGGTCCCGGCAGCGGCAGCGGCGCCGGCGACGACTCCGACGGCGACGACGTGGACGACGACTGAGCCTCCCCTGCCCTGAGCCCCGCCGCCGGCCCCCCCCCCCCCCCTTTCCTCAGTACACCCCCCCCCATCCTCCCCGCCTTCCCCCTCCCCACCCCGATCCCCCACCCGCCGCGATGGGGGCGAAAGGGTCCCCAAAACCCTTCCCTCCCCCCCCCACCCCCCCCCCCCCGCCCAGCTCCCCGCCGCTGGAGAGAGAGAAACCGGCCCGACCGCGACGCCGACCGCGTCCCTCCCTCCCCCGCGCTCACACACCCCCCCGGACGAGCCGCCGCCGTCCCCCCCCCGCCGCGGGGGACCCGGCCGCCCTCCTCCCCGCAGCCCCGAGGACTCGCTGCTTTTATTTTTTTTTTTTTTTGGAGGGGGTGGCAGGGGGAGCCGCCGCCCGGATCCTCTCTCCTCTCCCGTACCGCCACGGTCCCCCCCTTCACCCCCCCATCGAAGCCGGCGCCCACGCCGCCACGCGCCGAAAGCCCGGGGCGGGGGGGGGAAGCAACGGAGCCGGCGAGCAGGAGCTTTCAGAAGCGAGAGCAAGGGGGGCCGTGTTATCTGGACCAACATCTGTTCTCTCTTCTTTTTCCCTTTATTTTTTTTTTTTCCCCCTCCTCTTCCCAGTTATATTTTTTTTTTCCTTTTGTTTTTTTTGGGATGCAAACTGCTAAACTCCGAGCGCCCAAACTGGAACCCGCACCCGAGCTAGTGCGAAGCTGGCAGGTTCCTGAAAATTAAGGAAGACTTTCTCGGTTTTAATGATTTATTACTATTCCCCCCCCCATCCACCTCCTCCCTCTGACCGCGGGGGGGGTCGCAGAGAGAGGCAGGTTCACGCAAGGCACAAAGCACAAGGAAAGCTCGACGGGACGCAAGATCTTCCCCTTCTCTCCAAATAAGGCGGCCTCCAGCTCCGAACTGGGAAGGCCTGGCCACGTTTCCTTCCCGTTTACCGTTTCACCGGCACTAAAGGCGCTGCCACCGGGACCCGCGGGCACCAAAATCGGCCCCTTCGCCTCTTCGCCTGGATTTTATTTGTCTTCAGCGAAACCAACTCGCCACCTTTACTCGGTACCTCATGCTGGCGACGGCTCGGTAGCACCGGCGGGACTCCACACACTCTGGCAGCTGGGGCCTTCGGTGTTGGGGTTTTGGGGTTTTTTCCCTCCTTTTTTTTTTTTTCTTTTTTTTTTTCTTTTTTTTTCTTTTTCTGTTGTTTTTACCACCTGGCCATACCAGCAGGCGCTGGCTCTGCCACCTCGGCCAGCCGCGCCAGAGCCCGTGGGGTCTCTCCAGCCACCACCTCTCATATTAAATGGATTTTTCCACTCTCAAATGGTCTTTTTTTGGGGGGGGTTTTTGTTTGTTTTTAGCTAAATCAACTCAATCCTGCCCTTTCCAGAAAGGTATTTTTTAGCCACGTTATCCCAGGAACTCTGAACTGAATGGGGTTCATCGCTCTTCATTCCAAAGTTTCAGGTCTTCTTGTCCAACGGTTTCTCCAGTTTTAGGACTTTTTTTTTTTAATTAATTTTTTCCACTATTTTTTGGGAGCCTGCGCACGCCTGCCCTCCAATCTCAGCTGCCTTCTTAATTTATTGTCGCGGATCCTGGTGTATCCCTCTCTCTGCGTGCTCCGTATTTCTTGGGCAGCGAGGAACGGCTGGCAGCAACTCGTCTTCGCAAGGCGGGAGGCGGCATCAGTGGGGTGGGGGGACACCAACTCCGTCCCCTTCCTCACCCCAAAACCCAGCAGAGCCCCGGGGGGACGTCATCTGTCCATCCGTCCGTCCTCCAAAACCCCATCCCGCCCTTCCCTGCCTCCGTAGCTCTTTTTAAAGGGATTTTTAAGGCGAATTTCTTCCGTTCATCCCGTTTTTAATTCTCCGTTGCAAAGGACTGGGTTTCCTCACTCACACGGGAGCAATAGTCTTTTATCTCGATGTCCGAACCGCGTCCGTACTGTATTTTGTACCCTAAGGCAGCTCTTTCCAGTGACGTCCTGCTGTATTCACCCATCGGTCTGTTTTTGTGTTCGCTCGCCTTCGGTTCTTTGCCGTGGAGAAAAAATGATAAAACGCCGCGGAAGGTTCCGGATCGGGGGGGGAGAGGGCGGCCACCGCTCAGCCGCCCCGGCAGGAACACCCGGCTCCGCGGCGATGGACTTGGCGGCCTTCGGCTGCCGGGAGCCGGTTGCAAAGATGCAGGCGGTACCTCTCCTTTTATTTTTGAAGAGGATGATATATATATACACATAAAAAAATATATATATATTCTTTTCTTTTTTTTTTTTTTTGGCTGAATTGCGGTAATTTAGCCTTACCTTTCTACTCTGGGGTAGCGGCGGGGTTGCCGCCGGCCCAGCTCGGCTCACAGTAGCCGCCAAGGAAGTATGTGGAAGAGGAGAAAAAAAAAAAAGGCAAATAACGCCAAAAAAACAAAACCAAAACAAAACCAAAACATAAAAACAGGCCCCAGTGCCGCAGATGGCGTTCGCTTTGGCAACCAGAAACCTTTCTCCTGCCGGAGAAGCAATGTATCTATGTACAGAAACCTTCCGCATCTCCATTTGACCTTCCAGCAAATGGGTGAGAAGAGCAGAGTGCGTCGGGGGAAGAAATCTCGCAGAAAAACAAAACAAAAACACATCAAAAAATTAAGATAAAAATTGGAAAAGTTTTTTTAACCTGCCAGCGGCCGGCGAGAGTGATTCGGAGAGGTGGGCGGCCAAGCCTCGGGTGTGAGCGAGGACTCGGGTGGTTTCTGCGAGAGGGGGGTGGGTTTTTTGGTGAGATTTAGGGTGTTGTTTTTTGTTTTTTTTTTTCCAGTTGGTTTGGCCTGTGGACGGCAGGCTGGGGGTGCTGAGAGGGGGGAGCCAGCGGGGAGCCCCCCCAACCTTCCCTGAGGGAAGCAGGACGACGGTTATGCCAGAAACACCAGCCAGGGTGTGGGGAATTCAGTGGCAGGGCGGAGGGTTTGGTTGTTCCCTTCTCTCTATATATATATGTATATACACATCTCTGCGTGCGTGTATATATATGAGATTTGGTTGGGGGTTTTTTTTTGGTTTGGATTCTGTAGAAATGGGCAAATTGCTTTTTTTTTTTTTTTTTTTTGAACCGGAAGAGGGAAAAAAATATCCCAAATTCTTGGAGCTTCCATCTTTCTGTTGCCCCAGAAGGGACGGTTTGAGAGCGCGACTATCGCTGTACAAAAAAATACTGTAAATCTTGTATAGCGCCCCAAAATCGATGTAAATACCCAAAACGTCCGGGCTGAGAGCCGGGAGCTGTCGGTGGCTCCGTTAAAAGTTAAAACCGCTTCAATTTCCGCCCCCCCCCCCCAAAGAGAAAAATATGGAAGAAAATTGGAATTATCCTGCCTTGTTTCTAGCTGTTTTGGGGTCACGGGCACGAGAATCCCCTCGTGGTCCCTCGCTGCCAGCGGAGGATGACATGGGGGCAGGTGACTGGTCCCCAGGGCTGCCGTGCCGGGGAGAGCGGCGGTTTCTCTTGTTGGTGATTTAAAAAAAAAAAAAAAAAAAAAAAAAAAAAAAAGCAAAACCCCTCGCCGGCTTCTCTTTTAAAAAAGAAAAAAATTAAAAAAAAAAAAAAAAAGGAAAAATAGGAAAAAAAAAAAAAAAAAGAAGCGTGAGCGAGTGATGATGGTACTTGAGCTGATGCACAAGGAATCTCTCAGCAGATATTCGCCGCCGCGCTCGCCGCGCTCCCGGTGGGAAATCCGGAGCAGCTCGGCGGGTGCTGGGAGGGATGTTCCCGGTAGGGTGAGGCTTGGCCGTAGGCGCCGTCGCCCTCCTCTTCCTCACGGAGCCGGTTGAGCCAGCGGTGCCCGTGCCACGCGGAGTGGGCCTTGGATCCCCAGTCCAGGCCCTGGGAGGGAGCTCGGAGCCAGGCGGGAGAGGAGCAGCCGGTGAGGGGCCATGGTGGCAACCGGCAGGCTGGCGGTTGGTGGCCGGACCCCGCGGCCCCCACGGCGGCGGTTTGGGGTCGCCGGTGGCGTTACCGGGAGGCCCCGAGGAGCAGCAGCAACACGGCGAGCAGGTCCAGCGCAGGCGGAGGTAAAACATCGGTGCAGGAGAGAGCTGGGAAGTGGCTTCAGCCAATATCTGCTGAGAGACCCAAAACGTTCACCCCGAAGTACCTTGATGACGAAAGAAGAAAGTTTTATTCCTCTTATTTTTTTAATGAAAGAAAAACAAAAAATAAAGCAAACCATGCACTTTAGGCGGCCCAGCGTGGGGCTGCCGGCGCCCGGGGGGGGTCCCGTCCCCCCCCCCCTCCCTCCCTCTGCAGCCGGCGGGGCGGCTTCGGGAGACGCCGGGGAGCGGCCGGCGGTTGCCGAAGGCAGGTCCTGGATTTTACCACTAGCAAAGACGACGCCCGACGTGACGAACTCCTCATGCTAGCGAGCACTCCTTACCGTAGCAGATTTTTGCAAATGGAGTTTTACAAGTCTATATTTAAAGAATTGTATGTTTGTAACAAATAAAAAGTATGCGGAAAAGTGAATGAAAAACCCAGCCCGACCCCGTCTTGCTCCTTTTGGGGGGCGGGGGGGGGGGGATTGCAGGGTTCCCAACTGTCCCTCGGGGGGGTCTCCCTGGTGCCACCATCTCCGTAGGGGATGGGGTGGGGTCAGTGGTGGGGTTGTGGGGTGTCTTGGGGACCCTCAGGGCTCTGGCCGGGGGTGTTTGGGATGGCACAGAGGGGGCATGTTGAGGGCCACCTTGTCCCCAAGCAGTGCTCTGTCTCCAGGGGGGCATCGCGGGGAGCTGGGGGAGGGTGTACAAGGGGAGGGAGGAGGGTTGGGCACAGCACATGCGTGTTGCGTGTGTCATGGCTCACACAGGCATGCACAGACCAGCCCAGCGAGCCCGAGGCATGTGCACGAGGCGTGTTGTCGGGCCGTGCACACGCAGCGGCATGGCGTGTTCAGCGTGGCGTGTTCAGCCACCGCATGCGTGGTGCGTTGGGCCCATGGCAGGCAGGGTGTCGGTGGGTCCCGTGCCACCCCCCCGGCAGGCAGGCAGCCCGCGCCTGGCCGGTCTGCGGTGACGCAGGCACCGCAGCCCACGCCGCATTTAGCTCTGCGGCTCCCTGCGGGCACGGGCTCATCTGAGGACACGAGCGGGAACCGCCTGCGCATGAGCCGCTGCCGCCCGCCACGGCACCGCAGCCCCGCTGCCGCCTGTCCCCGGCGCCACAGGCCTGACGCTGTCCCCGGGGGGGGGCTGGATCCCCACTAACCAGGGTCCCCGGCCCCTCAGGGAGCAGCTGGTGGTGTCCCTGGGGACACCATCCTGCACGTCCCCTGGATGCCGGGGTTGGCAGCTGCTCTGGAGCCGCGGGGGGTTGTGGGGGGATCGCTGGGGACAGCTGGGGGGCCCCAGATACGGCAGTTGCTGCCGGCGGGGCAGGTGCAGGCAGCATTCCCTGCAGGGGGGACTGGGAGCAGCTGCGGAGTCGGGGGGAGGGGGGGGCGGTGTGTAGCTCCTTGCCTGCGGCCACCCCCCGTGGCAGCTGCAGCGAGGGGCAGGGACCACACGGTGCCCCCCACACCCTGCTCAGTGCTGGAGGGAAACTGAGGCACGGGGTGGGGTGTGAGCCCAGGCGCCTGCAACACCCAGGGTGGGACAGTGACAGCTGCAAAGGTGCCTTCCTCGTCTCCCTCCTCCTCCTCCCTGGCCCAGCGCTCCCCTACCTGCTCTATCATCTCCTCACTGGGCAGAGCAGGCTCCAGAGCTCCTTCCACCATCCTGAGGCGAGGGCTCTACTGAGCAAGGGTCTGTGTTAAGCTCCCGAAGCTGCTCCCGCTCACCATCAAGCCTCACTCTCTAAAATCCAGTCTCTTGTAAAATCAAACTTATCACTCAAATCAGGTTTGATTTGTTGCTGGAACAGGCTCATCATGAGTTTTTGTTTCCCGTGACGTGCTCTTCCCTCACGCAACACCAACCCCACTCCCCACGACAGTTTGGACTAGGACGTTTTGGGGGTTTTTTAGCCGTATTTTATCCCTGCTGTTACCAGCAATCGACCCTTTTTCCCTCTCAACGTCCCCCTGTGTCCCAGCTCAAATCCCTGCCCCGAGGCTGACAGGAGCCAGCCTGTGCTACCTCACTGTACTGCCCTTCTTATCC
Organism: Athene noctua; assembly: GCF_965140245.1. NCBI lineage: Eukaryota > Metazoa > Chordata > Aves > Strigiformes > Strigidae > Athene > Athene noctua. The sequence continues at coordinate 1,119,449 of NC_134064.1, read as the reverse complement.
TACAGGACAGGACCAGCCTTTATTTCAGTTATTTCCTGAAAATCACATAGGGAAGGACTCAAAAGCGCTGCTTGCCTGAACCACGGGGCCTCTGCACCACCTGAAAGGGATTCCCCTCAGCTCGGTGCTGCCCACGCCGGCAGCTGCCTCCTCCAGGCACTGAGCTGGCACAGGCAGCAGCCTGGCTGGGCCAAGCGAAACGGCTTCTAACAGCAGTTTAAGTCTTCCTAGGCTGCGCCTCAGGCCCGAGCCTTTCAGTCGGCCGTGGGAGGTGAGAGGTGGGGCGGCAGTACCCGGGGTATGCCCGGCGCGGCCCTGAGCGCTGCCGAGGCCGCGGGCCCCTGGGACAGCCAGGCCCTGTCACAGCCGAGCCCCAGCTACCTGAGGGGAACCTCGGCCCACAACCGGGCAGGCGCGGCGGGACCCGCCAACGGCCCTAACGGAGGCCATGCCCGCAGAGCGGAGACGCCCGGTACCGGCGGCGGAACCGGGCGAGCCCCCTCCCACACCCCGCCCCACGCCGCCCCACTGCCCCCAGCGCCGCATCCTCCCCCTCCCCCGCTCCGCGCAAACAAACAACACGGGGGGCGGGGGGAGAGAATGGGCGGGAAAGGCATCTCTCCTTCCACTGGCTCCTCTAGCTGTCTGTCTTCCCAGCCCCGCCCCCCACGGGACGTATGCTTTTTCTATTGGTAGGCAGTCACGTCACTCCGCTGCATCGCCCACCGACTCGGAGCCGCCGGGCACGCCCCCCGCCCTCACCCCTGCGTGCCGTGTGCAAAGGAAAAACAGCCGTTAAACGGGCCGCGGGGCGGGGCCAGCGAGGGAGCAAGAAGCGGCGTCGGGATTGGTGGCAGCCGGATGTTCAAACTAGGATGGGGCGTCGTTATTGGCTCCTTGTCGCCGTGGCAGGCCGTGCTCTCTCGTTTTCGGGTGGGTTATTGTCTGACGGCTCCTGAGGCAGCTTCGGCGCGGACTCAGGGCCAGAGCTCAGGCGGCAGCGGCGGCACCATGGTGAGGGGTGGGGGCGGCGGCGGCCGGGCTCGGTCCGGCTCTTCTGGGGGTGCGGGGGTGGCTCCGGTACCGGAGCCGGTGGGAGGCTGAGGCCGGGAGGCGCCGCTTTCCCGCCGGGCCGGGGCGGTTGGCCGCACGCCCGGAGGTGACAGGGCCGCCCGGTGGGGGCTGGAGCCGCCGCTGTCAGCGGGGAGCCGCGTCCGGGGTCGCGCGCCGCCGCCGCTCCTCTCGGTGAGAGGCCGGGGGCGGGGGGGTAACGGGCGGCTCCTCTGCCGGGTTCTGTCACCGATCCGTGACCTTGGACACGGCGCCGCTCCCTGCCCTTCCCGGGGGGCTCCCCCGGCAGACTCCCGTTGACGAGACTCCTGGAAGTGCGCCGAAAACCGCTTCACCCCCGCCCCGCGCTCCCCGGGGCCGCCGCCGTTGTGTAACCGAAGTTTCTCGTTGCGAGGCCCTTCGGGAGAGGGTTTGTTCCGGTTCCCGAAGGCCCGGCCCCGCCGATCGGGCCGGGGTGAAGTGAGCGGCAGAGCCAGTGACTCCCTTGTGCTGTCAAAGCTTTCCTGGGGAGGCTGGGAGACGCCGTGACTGCCATCAGTTACGGTTTTGGAGGGAAACAGCTGCTTTTACAGCTACTTTCCGCTCTTACAGATTTTTAAAGTTGATCGTGGAGTAAGGAAGTGACTGTCAGGGTCATAAAACTCTTCGAATGAGGAGCGAGTGGCCTGGAGGGCGCCTGTCAAGCTGCCCGGCCGCCAGCCCCAGGTAGCCCCTGCCCCGGGCAACGTTTGGTTTCCATGGTTTAGCCTGTAACCGACATCTCTGAGTGCGCTGGCTGTGGGCAGAGCTTCCCAGGGAAAAATCTGCTTCCGTGGGAGGGGGGAAGGCTGGTGCCTCATTTGCGTGGCCTGGTGTCTGAAACTTGTGGAACCCCAGTTGCGGGGTCTGTAACTGTCGTTTAGGATACGAGGAGGTTCACTAGCGGGAGATAAGGACCCTGATCGCAGAGGGTTGACGTGGAAACGAGATTATGCAACGCCGCAGAAAACTTGCACTCAAGGATATCTTGTAACTGGTGGCAGAGGGTTAACGTGGAAACGGGAGGGTTAAGATGGAAACGAAATTATGTAACCCTGAGAAAACTTACACTCAAGGATACCTTGTACCAATAGATAAAAAGTTGTTTTTGAAGTACTTTAGTCCTGTTTGAAGCAAGAAGGAGAGGAAAAAAAAAGTAATTTGCCTGCTGTGGGAGACCCAGTGTGTTCAGGGCAGTGAGGTTTTGGTGTGGGAACGTGCTTCCAGTGAGTGGCTTCTGGGGGGAGAAGGGAAGGAGGCTCTGCGTGTCTGCGCCCATCAGCACGGTCCCCTCCGGAGGAAGAAGTGAATTGCTGTTGTCTCCGACCCGGCCGAGCCTCTGTGGGTGCCACATCCCGAGGGAGAGAAGGAAATCTCTGCGCTGTGAACGTGATATTCATCAAGGAACCCTCGTTCCTCTGCCGGGATCGTGCCCAGGAGGGGGATCGGCTTCTGCAGGGAGCTGGTGCTGGCTCAACTGTGGGAAACCGTTGTAAACGTTCCCTCTGCAAACTCCACAGAGGGTTTAGAAGCTGGTGAAGATGGAGACAAACGTCAGGACTTCCGCTGTGAGACTTTTTCTTTCCTCTTTTTAGTCAAATATCGTGTAAAGATGCATCAGATGGGCAGCTGCTGGCTGGATGACTTGACAGAGAAGTGGGAAAGTTCACAGCTGTCTGATAAAAGCCCTCGGTGTGAACAGCCAGGGCTTTTCCCAGAGCTCTCTTTTCTTTTTTTTTTTTTTTTCTAGAGCAAGGACAATCCACAAATCCCCCTTCTTGATTTTTTTTTTTTTTTTAAGTTTTATTGAGTGATATTTTCTACTGATAAAAGTAACTCCTGATGCTTCACCGCAGCAAAGACAGTGTCAAGTGAGCACTTCAAAGCATTTCTGGACACATCTCCAAGTCACCCCTCAGCCGTTCTCCTAACAAACCAGAGCCAACCTCTCCTAAGGAAGGACAGGACGCTCCTGCCCTGGCATCAGCTGCCAAAACGCCGTGTGGGTTTGCTGGGTGCCAGCGTTCCTGCAGCCCTGGCGAGGAACCCACCCTGCTCAGTGCTGCAGGCTGCTGGCCCAGCTCTGCTGCCAACCTCGCCCAGCGCTGCTCCGCTTGTTTTATTGACTCTGGATTAAATATTTCCTCCTTGTGACTTTTTTTCAGTGTTTGAGTTTAAACTGGGCTGGCGCTCCCCAGGTGGGGTAAGCGCATGGTGATAACTCTCACCTTGCTGGGACAGGACATGGATCTTGGACATCCCCATGTTAAACTGGTGTCTTATTTTAAGGATTAATGTGCTCAATTAGCATCACCTTGGCCTCCTGGGGATTTCTGGATCCTGTGGTTTCTCCTAAATGAGCGGGAAGGGCTGGTGACAGCTTTCAGCTCCCTTGCAGCAAGCTGTAATTCCTCCTTTTTTAGAAGGGGATGGAGATTGTTGGGTCAATACATTGTGTAAAACCAGGGATTACAAGTCTCCAGTGTGTTTTAGGGCTCCCTGGCTGTACGGGAGCTTCTCTGCTCATTGTGGGCTGGGAGACTTAATTTTGGGGGTTATAGTTGCTGTTGTTTCTTAGACCAGATTTTGGGTAGGTAACATGGTCTTTAACGTGCAGGGTGCAGGCTCTTTCTGACTGCCCTGCTGGGTTGCCAGATGCTCTCACCTTCATTAGAAGCAGCTCTTGTTACCTATTAGTGATGTCAGGCTTCCTTTCACTATCCCTTGGATTGACTGATTTCCTTAAGGCAGATGTGAGAACCTGGCAAACCCACACTCGGTTCTTCCTCATTTCTCAGTGACTTCCAAACTCTTGCACTTTGGGGTTCCAGCTGCCCTCTGCTACACAATTTTCATTAAATCTGTGATTTCTGGAGCTCCCTGATGATTTTTCCACTCCAGAGCAGGAAGGGAATTGCCCTTGAATCCTGCAGGCCTGAGCTGCAAATTCCTATGTACAGGAACAGCATCCTGCCTTCAGAGCAGAGAAAATGAGTCTGAAATCTATGACTGTTCTCACAGTGGCTGCTGCTGGGGAAAAAAAATGGGGGGGTTCTTTGGGCTGCTTTCCTCCTGTTTGGTGTTTTCTGGAAAATAATGGGAATAGTGGGAAATGAGAGACACCCAGGGTGATAAAGGAGCTGCAGCATCCCTCAAACCCTCCATGTCCCCTCGAATTCACCTTGTTTTGAGTAGTTTGTGAAGCCATAAATTTCCTGCAGTGGCAGAGAGTGTGTTTGTCTCTGGATTATAGTGCAGCAGGTCTCTCTGGATTAATTAAGATTAATTAATAGGTGTGTTTCTCTCTCACAGGCTGGTGGTAAGGCAGGGAAGGACAGTGGGAAGGCCAAGGCGAAGGCAGTGTCGCGCTCACAGAGAGCTGGTCTGCAGGTAAGGCGCAACCCTGCTCACTGGTTCCTCCATCTCATCATAAAATGTGAATTTCTGAGTAAAACTTCCACTTCTGTGAGGCAGGTTGCCCCAAACCCTCTTTTTTGGGGGTTGAAAATGTTTTGTGATTTGTGTTGTCATTATGGAGTGATAGGGCTCGCAGGGGCTGTTTGCTGCTGTGTCCTGACTCGGGCAGGATCTGTCTCTCCTACAGAGAGGGTATGAGGATTAATTTGGATAATTATTGTGAAATCCCATGGAAACATGTGTGAGGGAGGATCTGCTGTGAAGTTGGTCCTGTGTGTTCCTTGTTAAAGCTCTCCTTGTTATAGGAACTCTGTAGACTAGACATGCAGGGTGGGAAATCACTTGAGCCAAAATTAGCAGTGTATGGTCTAATTATGCAAGTGTATAGGTGTTAACGAGGTTACTCCCACTCCAGTTCCCTGTGGGTCGGATCCACAGACACTTGAAGACTCGCACCACCAGCCACGGGCGAGTGGGTGCCACTGCTGCTGTCTACAGTGCTGCGATCCTCGAGTACCTCACCGCCGAGGTAGGTCCCTGTGCTCGCCTTCCTCTGTTTAAAAAAAAAAAAAAACAAAACCCCCCAAAACAAACCCAACCAAACAAAAAAAACCCCCTGAAATAATCACTTCCCTTGGGATCCCGAGCGTCTTCCCAATTTCTTGGCAGGTGCTGGAGCTGGCAGGCAACGCTTCGAAGGATCTCAAAGTCAAGAGGATCACTCCCCGTCACTTGCAGCTGGCGATCCGTGGTGATGAAGAGTTGGATTCCCTGATCAAAGCCACCATTGCTGGCGGAGGTGGGTATTGTCCTTGCTGTGCCCTTTCCTCCCTCCTGTCCCTAACTAGGAATTTTAGTGAGAAGGGGGGGGGGGGGGAAGGGAAAAGGGAAAATACACAGGCATTTGGCTGCGGTGATAAATACCAGAGGCTCACCACTTCCCTGGATCCAGTGGGGGGGATGCATCGCGTGGGAGGAAGCGTTTGTGCAGGGTTATCACAAAACTCTGCTAGGAATCGAGGATTTCTTGGAGCTTTTTGGGGAAGTCTGTGAGTATCTGACAGGAATCTTCCTTCTCTCTCCACAGGTGTCATCCCCCACATCCACAAGTCTCTGATCGGAAAGAAGGGACAACAAAAAACAGCGTAGAGAGGAAAAAAAAAAGGAAAAAAAAAAAGGCCCACTCCCTCCTGTCGTCGTACTGTACCTGGGACAGAAGAAATCTTGGGGATACGTGGAGTTTTTTTTTTAAGGAATAGTTCAAAGGAAGAGCATAGACAACTGACTGTAGAGAGGAGAAATCATTGAAATCATTGGTCTGGGCTTTAGATTCAAAGATTGACACAAAGTTGTACCTTGTCAGGTGGCAGCAGCTGGGGTGGTGGTTGAGGGGCTCGGCTGCTCCCCTGGGTTTTATACAAAAATGGAACGGATAAACCATTTTTTACAAAAAAAAAAAAAAAGAGCACACTTTTCCTGTGGTGTTGGCAGAGGGGGGAAGGCTCTGGGGGGTTTTGGGGCTCCCTGGGGGTTAGTGTAGGGTGAAGGGACACCCCCCCCACCCGGCACTGTTCTGTGCTACGTGCAAATTTGTCCCTGCCCCCTAATTATACCCTGAGCTGTGCTGCCCTGCCCATATACAAATAGGGTGAGGGGAGGGGCCTCCCCCAGGGCTCCACCCCCCTGAGCCCCACATGGCTGGGTCTCCCGGGCCCTGCCCCTGCTGGCTCTGGGGCAGAGCGGGGGTGTCCGTCTGTCCTGGGCAGCAGGATGCTGGGTGTCTGTCTGTCCTGAGTGTCCACCTGTCCTGGGCAGGTGAGTCCCAGGGCTCTGTCTGCCCTGGGCATAGAGGTGCCACATGGCCACTGGGGCCACTGTCTGTCCTGAATGTCCATCCAGCCTGGGGATATGAGTCCTGAGTGTCTGTCCTGGGTGTGTGGGTCCCAGGTGTCCGTCTGTCCTGGGTGTGTGAGTCCCAGGTGTCCATCTGTCCTGGGTGTGTGAGTCCCAGGTGTCCATCTGTCCTAGCCACGTTGGCTCCTTACCCAGCCTGCCCCTGGCTGTGGCCCAGCTGGGCTGTGGGGAGCCCTGTCCTGGCACACCCTGTACCCTGGGGAGATACTGGCGCCAGCTGCCAGATCCTGGGGCTCCAGGTGCTGGCGCCTGACCCTGGGGTGGGGCTGGGCCTGGCCGGCAGCCGGGCAGGTGCTGTGGGCCGGTGGGAGGAGGGAGCTGGGAAGGCTCCAGCACTGGCAATACCAGTGGCTGGTTGCATCAGGCACCTAAGAGGCCCCGATGGCCACTGGCCCTGGGTGCTGACCACCACCCTGCTGTGGCCTCAGCCCCATCCTGCTGGGCTCCAGTGCCTCGGGCAGCCCCGGGGATGCGGTACCAGCCGGTGGGGCCGGGCCCGGCCTGCACCACCTTGGCCACGGTGGTGCTGCTGTTCTCATCACAAGATGGCGGCAGGAGGTGTCGGGGTGAGGCGGGGGGTGGGTGGGGGCGAGGAGCCGACGAGTGGCCTTGGGGAGGGTGGCGGGGCTCGAGAAGCCGGTGCCGGAGGGTGGGGAGGGGAGCGGGCGGTAGGCGGCCAAAGGCCTCACAATGGCGGGGCCGCTCAACCCGCAAGATGGCGGGGAGGGGCTGTCCTCGCCGCCCGCGGAAGACGCACCGCGCATGCGCGTCCCGCGCCGCGAGAGGGCGCATGCGCGTGCCTGCCCGCGCCGTCCGTCCGCACGGGAGGCTCCATCCGGCCGCGCCGGGGGAGGGGAGCGGCGGGTGGTGCCGGTTCCCGCCCGCCGCTCCGCGCCCGGTCGAGAAAGGGCGAGACTATCTGGCCGGTCTCTCCGTACGGCTCGGTGCCCGGTTGGCTGCGAGGAGCGCGCGGCAGCCACGGCGGGAGAGGCCGCTCTCGGCGTTACGTAACGTTCCTCCCCCACCGACCGGCAGTGGTTCCTTCGCCCCGCCCCCGCGGCGCTTTCGGCATCAGCCATTGGCAGAGCGAAGCGGCGGGGCGGGTCAAGGAGGGTATAAATAGAGGCGGGGCGGCGGGCGCCCCGCTCAGTTCTGCCGCGGCCGCATCGTGTGCGCCTGCTCTGTCGCGCTCCTGCTGCCCCCGCGCTCTCGCTCCTCCTCCTCCGCCATCGCCATGAACGGGCAACTCAATGGCTTCCACGAGGTGTTCATCGAGGAGGGCACCTTCCTCTTCACCTCCGAGTCCGTTGGCGAAGGGCACCCAGGTGCGGGCTGCGGCGGGGGGGTGGCAGCGAGCGCGCAGGCGCGGCCCGGCAGTGCGCGGCCGCCTTGGGGCGGGCGGGGGGAGGAGGCGAAGGAGAAGGGGGGTCGCGCCTGGCGAGGAGGAACGGGGGGGGGGGGGGGGGCTTCTTGGACAGGTGGGGGGGGTGATGACGCCACCGGGCGCGCGCGCAGTGCGGGGCAGTGCGGGACGGCGCGCGCCGCATTGCGGGGCCCGACGCGCACGTGCTTCCCGCGTGGGGCGGGGGGCGGACGACACACGACGACACGACACGCGAGACACGGCACGACACGCACCGGGGGGGGCGGCGGTGGTGGTGTCTTACTGGCTGACGCAACGGCAGGGGGGCCGGGGGCCGCCGTGACTCAGCCGTGACTAATCAGCTGCTGGAGGGCAGCGGGACCCGGGGTGTGTCCCCTCACCTCCCCCGGAGTGTCCCCGGTTGTCCCATGGAACTCCCCGCAGCGTGGCAGTCCGAGCGCCGCGGGGCTCCCGCCCCCCCGCCTCCGGGGGATGCCGGGTCGCGGCGCGGCTGCTGGGGCCATCACAGACCTGGCAAAGGGGGCCCCCTCCCACCCCCCACCCTTCTGGGCAGGGTCTGCCCTCAGGCCCCTCTGCTCCCCACATTGGGGTCCCCAGCCGCCCCCCCGCAAGCTGCGGGCTGCCCGGGCGGTGATGGACGAACCCACCCCGGGGCTGCTCGGGCCTCCCTGCACCGGGAGGATCAGGACCCCACCCCTCCCCTCCCGGGGGCTGTTTTAGGATCCCCCCAGCGAGCTCCCAGGCTGTGTTTCAGCTCGGTGCCATGGCGTGCCGGGCTCCCTCCCTGCCTTTGTGCTCGCCGGTTTTGGGCACATGACTGGAAAGCTGCGCAGGCAGCTGCCTCCCTCTGCCCGAGGGCAGCTGCCAGCACCCGCTGCCTGGCCGCTCCCCGACTCCCGCCCAGCACCCTGCAGATGTGGTTTCCCATCGCCCCGCAGCGTAGGTAGCTCCGGCTCGGCTGCCAGCCCCCGTGGTGTAAACAAAGCCCTGCGGCCAGTCTGGGGGTACCTGAGGCTCCCCCCCCCGCCCCCGGCCCCGCCTAGCTGGAAGGGCTCCCCGTACCTGAGATCACGTGCTGCCACAAGGAAAGAGGAATTTAGCAACCGTGTGCGGGTTTAAGGTCCTTTTCCTTGCTCTTTCACCCAGAGAGCGGGCGGGGAGCCGCCTTCCCTCACCCCAGCGAGGCGCTGCCTCATCCTCTTCCCAAATCCGGCCCGAAAGGTCGCCGCCAAGGACGTCTGTGGTCCGAGGGAAATTGCTTATTCACTGCTGAGCCCCTGAGCGGCCCTTGGGAAGCTCTGGGAGCAGGAGGGGTCTCTCCCAGAATAAAACATCCCGGTTACCGGGTATCCGGTGGGAGCTGGCTGGGCACGCTCTGGGGCGGCTGCTGGCACTGGGCATCCATCCCCCCCTCCCCGGAGCTAGGGGCAGAGCTGCCAGGAAGTTGGCACACTCCGGATTTGGAAAGCTGGGGCTGAAGAAAGGGGGTGCCAGTCCCCTTCGGCAATGCCATAGGTGGCTGAGCCCAAGCTCTGACCTGATTGTAACTGGAGCTTAACTGGTAAATGCCTGAAATTCCAGGCTAATAACCCGGCGTGGGGACAAGGCGAGGGCTGTGTGCGCCGCGGGAGGCTGTTGGCTTAAGGGGAGGCTTGTGCTTGGCCATGGCTTCCGTTTCCAGCTTAGCGTGGAGTTGGCTGTGCCGAGGGACAGTGGCTCAGGAAGGAAGGAAGGGCTGGGCGGTGCTGCCGTGACAGCCTCCCGCTCTCTCCCCACCCAGATAAAATCTGTGACCAGATCAGCGACGCCGTCCTGGATGCCCACCTGAAGCAGGACCCCGATGCCAAGGTGGCCTGTGGTGAGTCACTCCCAGGGGACACAGGGTGACGCCAGCGCTGGGGGGGTGACGCAGGCAATGACGTCTTCCTCTTTCCCTTCAGAAACGGTGGCAAAGACGGGGATGATCCTGCTGGCGGGGGAGATCACCTCCCGGGCGGCTGTTGACTACCAGAAGGTGGTCCGGGACACCATCAAGCACATTGGTTACGACGACTCCTCCAAAGGTGGGTGCTGGGGAGGGGATCACCAGCTCGCTGCTGGTGTGGGGTTCGGAGCGCCGGGCTCACCGCAGCCTCCCCTCTGCCCCAGGCTTCGACTACAAGACGTGCAATGTGCTGGTGGCCCTGGAGCAGCAGTCGCCTGACATCGCCCAGGGCGTCCACCTGGACCGCAGCGAGGAGGATATCGGCGCCGGGGACCAGGTGAGGCCCTGTGCCGCGTGAGCCGCTGCTGTTCGGCAGGAGGAGTCGTGGCTTCATCGCTCCCTCCCTCTGCCACAGGGCCTGATGTTTGGCTATGCCACGGACGAGACAGAGGAGTGCATGCCCCTCACCATCGTCCTGGCCCACAAGCTGAATGCCAAGCTGGCCGAGCTGCGGCGTAATGGCACCCTGCCCTGGCTGCGCCCTGACTCCAAGACGCAGGTGAGGGCCCCTGACGCACCTCACTGGGAGCACTGAGACACTGTTGGTGGGATCCCCTGAGTCCCCAAACCTCCTGCCTTGTCCCCTGACCGTGTCCCGGTTCCCTCCTGGCAGGTGACGGTGCAGTACATGCAGGACCGCGGTGCCGTCATCCCCATCCGGGTGCACACCATCGTCATCTCGGTGCAGCACGACGAGGAGGTGTGCCTGGACGAGATGCGGGACGCACTGAAGGAGAAGGTGATCAAGGCGGTGGTGCCGGCCAAGTACCTGGATGACGACACCATTTACCACCTCCAGCCCAGCGGCCGCTTCGTCATTGGTGGCCCCCAGGTACGGCGAGCGGCTTTCCCGGTGAAGCTGTGCCAGTACAGCCGCGGTGGTGGTGGTGGCACGGTGGTGACGGTGTTGTCCCTGGCAGGGTGACGCTGGTCTGACTGGCCGCAAGATCATCGTGGACACCTACGGGGGCTGGGGGGCCCACGGTGGTGGCGCCTTTTCGGGGAAGGATTACACCAAGGTGGATCGCTCAGCCGCCTACGCCGCACGCTGGGTCGCCAAATCCCTGATCAAGGCCGGGCTGTGCCGCAGAGTGCTGGTGCAGGTGGGTGCAGGCAGGTCTCCCCCTCCCCATGTTTCCTCAGGGGGGCTCTTTAGGTTTAATCTGTGCCCCCCCCCCCTCTCCCCCCCCCCAGGTCTCCTACGCCATCGGGGTCTCCCACCCCTTGTCCATCTCCATCTTCCACTACGGCACCTCCCAGAAGAGTGAGCGGGAGCTGCTGGAGATTGTCAAGAAGAATTTTGACCTCCGCCCTGGGGTGATCGTCAGGTAACGGGCGTCGGAGAGGGGGGGACACGCGCCGCTGGGAGAGGAAAGTGGGGGGACACCGGGGGTGGTGGCAGCGTGTGGGGGTCCCCTCCTCGGAGCAGCCGTGGTCACCGCCTGGTGCAGCTGGAACCGGCGCGGAGAGTCGCTTATGCCGGAAGATTAAAAGCGCTTTCGGGCGCGGACGGGGGTAAGTATCCGCTGAGAGCCGAGCGCTTGGAGCTTCTCCGGCTTCTCAGGAATATTTTTGAGGGTGGGGAAGGAAGGAAACAGCCGGGGAAGCTCCAACCGCCACCCCGGGGATGGGGAGGAGACAGAGGTGACGCCGCAGACCCCCCGGCCAGGCAGGGAAGGGGCGAGCGCGCGGCCGCGTCCCCTTTACTGAGTTGAGGACTTGTATATTCCAGGGATCTGGATCTGAAGAAGCCCCTCTATCAGAGGACCGCAGCCTATGGCCACTTTGGTAGGGACAGTTTCCCTTGGGAAGTTCCCAAAAAGCTAAAATACTGAAAAAAAAAAAAAGCCTTGTTAGGCTTTTTCCCCCCACTCCTGCGGGCGTAGGCTACAGAGAAGCTCGCGGGCTCTGGGGGAAAGAGCTCCTTAGCCCCCCCAGGCTCTCCTGGTCCCGTGTCCCCCCCACCCCACCCCTTTCTCTCTCTCTCTCTTTCTCTCTCTCTCGCCGTTGTTTCGGTTGCGTGGGGACCACGCATGGCCTTGTGCCTCCCCCCCCCAAGCCCCTCCAGTGTCCCCCCCGGCAGCCACCGATCCCTCCGGCTTCTTTTTAAACAAAATCTCGTGTGACGTCTGAGCTCAGAGATGGCCAAAAAGCCCCGAGCGCTTCCCCCCTCCTCCCCCAGACCTCCACTCTCACTGTCCTGCTGCGGGGCAGGGGGCAACAGATATTTTTGCTCCCCCCTTTCCCACCAGGACCTCGCTGGTGCTGGTTTTGTTCTTAATCCAGATTTTAAACCTCTCTTTTCTTGGAGGATGCACATTTTGGGGGAGGGAGGAAGGGGGGTGAGGAGGGGGGGGATGGTGTTAAAACTTCCCCCCATTCCCCACCGCCCAAAATCCCCTGTGCGGGTTTGGTACCGGAGGAAAACGTTTTCTGGTTCTTTTTTTTTCTTTATAAGAAAAGCTGAAGTGACTCCACAACTGCACAACCCCCCACACTTCCCACCCCCGGCTCGGTGCTGAGAGGAGGGGCTCAGCCGAGCTTTATATATATATATTGGGGGGGGGGAAGGGGAGGGATTTGGCCCTTCATACTTGAACGTTTTTTTCTAGCGGTGTATTTATTGTGTGCTGAGGCGCGGGGCGTGAGTACAGAGAAGCCCCCGGGCTCAGACGGCAGCTCTTGATTTTCCTGAAAGCCCCCCTGCCCAGCACCTTCACCCCCCTCCAGCCGCCTTTCCCCCACCCTGAGGAGGCCCGTGATGGCCTCCAAATCGGGGTGAAAAAGGGGGAAATCGGGTTTATTTTATGGAGGGGGAGAGGGGCAGGCAAGCGCTGGGGCTGCCCGGCCCTGGGACCGTGGCGCATTTGGCCGGTGTGGTACAGAGAAGCCGGCTTGTTTACCTGCCCGTCCCGGGGGGGCCGGGGCCCCCAGAAGTGCCTTGGTGGGGTGGGGGTGATGGTGGGGGGCTTTCTCTTTTTTTTTTTTTTTAATTTTTTTTTCTCTCAATATTTTTCTGGAGGTTTTATTACATTTGTTTCGATTTCACCAATTCAGGAAAAAAAAAAACTTTAAAAAGAAATCTCAATAAAAGTGCTGGGTTCAACTGTACCTGCCTCAACCTGAACCCTGCGGGGGGGAAACCTGACGGGGGGTGGGGCGTGAGCTTAAAAACAGAAGAGTTTATTGAGGGTGCTCAGAGCTCAGGGCTCTCCTGCCTCCTTGTGCTGCCCTCGGGCTGAGCCTCCTCTTCCTCACCGTGCCAGTTGGCGAAGGCCACCTCCTGGGCCAGCTGCTGCAGGGGGGGGCGGCCCAGCGCCAGGTTGCGGAGGGAGATGGCGGTCATGAGGGCGCTGCAGGGGGTCGGGGGGTCAGTAACGGCGTGGGGAAGATTGGGGGCGGGGGGAAAGGCGATTTTGGGGCTTACCTGCGCCGGAAGAGGAAGAATTTCTTGCGGAGGAAGCGGTGGAGGCGCTGGGCCAGGCCGGCCTCCCGCCGCCGGCTCTGCTCCTCCAGCCGCCGCTCCCGGCGCAGGAATGCCGTCACCACCGGGTCGGCCACGGCCCCCGCGGCCAGCGGCTCCCCCAGGATGGGCCGCAGCTCAGGGGGCAGCGGCTCCTTCTCTGCGGGGGGCAGAAAGGGATGAGCTGTGGGTTCTACTTGAGGCAGTGTCTGTGTGTGTGTGGGGAAATCCCTGAGATTTCCCGAGCCCGGTGCTTACCGGTGCCGTTGCGCACCCGGTCCCGCAGCTCCTGCAGCCGCGTCAGGTTTTTCTCAAGCGCCAGTGCCGTGGTGTTGATGTAGAGGTACATGTAGCAGGATGGTTCCGCTGATACCGTGTGCACCTTGTGGTACTGCCCTGCTGGCAGCTGGGAAGTGGGGGGCATGTCAGCACTTGGAGCGGCCCCCAAAATTTCCCCCTGCTGTCTGTGTCGTTCCCACACCCCCCCCCCCCCCCCCCCCCCCCCCCAAGACCTCACCTGCATCCCCTCACCCTCGCGCAGGGAATGGTTCTGGTGCTGCTCCACCAGCTCCACCAGCACCTCTCCCTGCAGCACCCGCAGGCTGGTGTTACCCAAGTCCTCGCTGACAAAGTTTTCCAGGTGCAGTCCTGGAGGAAAAAAAAAAAAAGGAGGTGCAGCCCCCCTTGTCCAGGGTGTGTGTTACAGAATCCCAGAATTCTCTGGGTTGGAAAAGCCCTTGCAGCTCCTCCAGCCCAACCATGACCCTCACCCTGACCGTTCCCAACTCCCCCAGATCCCTCAGCGCTGGCTCAGCCCGACTCTTCAACCCCCCCAGGGATCCCGGGGACTCCCCCCCTGCCCTGGGCAGCCCATTCCAACGCCCAACAGCCCCTTCTGCACAGAAATCCTTCCTCAGAGCCAGCCTGACCCTGCCCTGGGCAGCTTGAGGCCATTCCCTCGGGGCCTGGCGCTGGGGCCTTGGCTCCAGAGACTCATCCCCCCTCTCTGCCCCCTCCTGGCAGGGAGTTGCAGAGGGCCAGGAGGTCTCCCCTCAGCCTCCTCTTCTCCAGACTGAACCCCCCCAGTTCCCCCAGCCGCTCCCCAGCAGACCTGTGCTCCAGACCCTGCCCCAGCTCCGTTGCCCTTCTCTGGCCACGCTCGAGTCATTCAATGGCCTTTTTGGGGTGAGGGGCCCAAAACTGAACCCAGGAATCGAGGGGCGGCCTCCCCAGTGCCGAGCACAGGGCTCAGATCCCTTCCCTGTCCCTGCTGGCCACGCCAGGTCTGGTACAAGCCAGGATGCCACTGGCCTTCTTGGCCACCTGGGCACACTGCTGGCTCCTGTTCAGCCGGCTGGTGACCAACACGCCCAGGTCCCTCTCTGACTGGCAGCTCTCCAGCCACTCCTCCCCAAGCATGCCCCCCTCTTACACCTCCCCAAAGCCAGGGGATCTCCGTACCAGGGAAGTCGGCGATGAAGACGGCATCGGTGTGTGTGTCCAGTTGGCTCTCGAGCTCCTGCAGCCGCTGGCGCCAGGGCGACAGCTCCAGCAGCAGTGGCAGCACCCAGGGCGTGGGGCTCCACGGGGACCACGGCGCCCGCACCAGGTCCACCCGTGGGTCCACCAGCCTGCGGGGACAGGTCGTCACCACCCCCACATCCCGTGCTGTCCCCAAATTGTGTGGGTGTCATCCACCCCCCCGCCCCCCCCAAACCTCTGCTGGAAGCGGTCATTGATGGAGACCCAGACGTCGAAGTAGATTTGGGGCTCGGAGACGTTGTAGCGGGGCAGGAGGCGGCTCAGGCAGGTCGAGTATTGCTTCAGCATGTCCGCGTGGTCCTTCCAGCGCCGGCTCTGCGTGAACACCTGCGTGGGGGGTGTTTTCCTGGATGAGCCGGTGATGGGGACCCCCCCCGCACCCCCCCACCCTGCCCTGGGGTCCCCCTGCTCACCCCCGGTTTGAGGTAGCCCACCTCCCCGGTGAGCCCATCGCGGTAGGTGATCTTGACGTGTTGGTGGAAGCGGGAGTGAACCATCATGTCCCAGGAGTAACCGTAGAGGCCGTTGGTCCAGTTGTTGTAGCCCTGGGGGGGGCGGGGAATGGGACACACACGACACAGGACGCATGGGGGGAGTGACACCAGGGGACAGTGTCCCCAACCCATAGTGACAAGGAGGGGATGGGGAATCCCTGTATCCCCCCTCCTTCATCCCCTGGGTGAGCCTCCTCCCATGGCAGTGCCCCACCCTGCCCTTAACCCTGTGACCCCCCCCAGCAGTGACATCCCACCCCCCATGCATGTGTGTCCCCCTCTGAGCTGTCCCCATGTGCCCAAGTCCCCCCACCCCCTCATCCCTGTGCCCCCAAGAGTTCCCCCTTACCCACACCCCCATGTGTCACCCCCCCTTGCCCTAGCACTGCCCTCACCCCTAGACATCCCCCCCCCCCCCCCCCCCCCGGCACTGCCCCTGTGCCCCCCTTCATCACCATCCCCCCATACCCCCGTCCAGCATCCCCCAGCTCTTAAGTGTCCTTTCACCCCCTCTGTGCCACCCCCAAAAATGCCTCCCACAGCTCCAAAAATTCCATGTCCCCAAGAATACCCCCTACATCCACCCAAATACCTGTGTCCTGAAGAATACCCATGTTCCCCCAAAATAACCTCCACGTCCCCAAAAATGCCTCCCACGTCCAAAAATACATCCCAAAAAATGCCTCCCACATGCTCAAAAATACTGTCCCCCAAAATAACTGCCATCGCCAAAAATACACCCCATGTCCCCCAAAATAACTCCCATGTCCCCCAAAATGCCTCCCACATACCCAAAAATAAATCCCATGTCCCCAGAAATAACCTGTCCCCCAAAATTGCCCGTGTCCCGCAAAATAACCTCCATGTCCCTAAAAATACCTCCCACATTCCCAAAAATAAGCTCCATGTCCCCCAAAATGCCCCTCATCCCCAGAAATAACCCGTGTCCCACAAAATACCCCATGTGCCACAAAATAACCCCCACATGCCCAAAAATGCCCCCCACATCCCCAGAAATAATCCCCATGTCACCCAAAATACCTCCCACATCCTCAAAAATGCCCCCTCACCCCCAGTAGTGCCCTTCTGCCCCCCCGCCCTTTGCCCCCACCTGGGTGATGAAGTGGGAGTAGGGCAGGAACAGCTGCTCCAGCACGTAGAGGAGGGTGAAGGCGGCGGCCAGATGCTGGCGAGGCTGAAGGCCCCCCCGTGTCCCCCGGCCCCGGTAGTGGCAGTCAGGGCTGGGGCGGGGGGGCTGGGTGCTGGGCAGCACCCTCTGCACCCAGGACGGGCAGCGGGCGCAGAGGCGCCGGGGCCAGCTCGGGTGGCAGAAGAGCCCGCTGCTGGCCAGCATGGTGTAGGGGAACATGCCTGGGGAGGGGGGGACACCCCTTAGGGACCCCTCGACTGCAAACCGGGGGCCCCAAGGGCTGGGGGGAGGGTGCCTGGGTGCCCCTGGCCTGGTTGGGGGGGTTCGGGGGGGGGTCAGAGGGTGCCCCTGTTTTGGGCGGTGTCTGGATGTCCCTGCCCTGGCTGGGTGTGCTCTGGGGGGGTACCCAGGGCTGAGGGTGCTTTGGGGGGTGTCAGAGGGTGCCCCTCACCAGGCTCAGAGTGTTTTTGGGGGTATCTGGGTGTCCCTGCCCTGGCTGGGAGTGCTTTGGGGGGTACCCAGGGCTACGAGTGCTTGGAGGGGGGGGTCAGAGGATGCCCCTGCCCAGGCTCAGGGTGTTTTGGGGGGGGGTGTCTGGGCACCCCTGCCCATGCTGGGGGTGCTCTGGGGGGGCAGTGAGTGGCAGGGGGTGCTGTGTGTTCCCCCTCCCTGGTGCCTCACCGATGCTGAAGAGCTGGGAGTTCATGCAGTGGAAGTAGGTGACGAAGATGAGGGCGAGGGGCCGGGTGGCGTCGAAGAAGAGGAGGAAGCCAGCAGAGAGATCGAGCACCAGCCCCCCGCCGTGCACCACCAGCAGGCTGGTCATCTCCTCCGACAGCACCAGCCTGTGGGCGGTGCGGGCCTGTCACCCTCCTCATCCTCACGGCGACCCCATCACCCCCCTGCCCTGTCACCCTCCTCATCCTCACTTGAAGGGTGCGAAGAGCCAGTGGCGGGCGAGGGAGCCCATGGAGTAACCGCCCACCCAGTCAGCGTCCAGCTTCTTCAGGCCCGCGATGAAGTAAACGATGAAGATCTGGGGAGGGGGCGTGAGGGGGAAGGGGGTGAGGGGTGGTCTCAGAAGGGGACCCAGGTGTCCGGGGTGGGGCACGGGGGACCCCAATGTCCGGGTGCCCACCTGAGCGCGCAGCAGGGTGTAGTTCCACAGTGGCACGTGGGTGTTCCTCTTCTGGGGACGGAGGAGCCCGTCCAGGGACCTGCAGGGACACGGGAGGGACCCCCAGAGAAAGGGAGTGACCAAATCACTGTCACCCCATTGCTGGTGCTGTGGAGGACACGTGTCACCAGCCCATGGGAACCCTGGTGCCATGGGAGACACCCCTCGGGGATGCTGCACCATCTTGGAGTTCATGGTGCCCCCCAGGGACCCCTGGTGCCATAGGGACACTGGGGTCTGTGTCACTCCATGGGGACCCTGGTGGCTTTTGTCACCCCCTGTGGACCCATAGCCAGGAGACCTTGGTGCTACAGGAGACACCAGGACCTGTGTCACCTCCTGGGGACACAGAGCCACAGGGACCCCAATGCAGTTGTGGGTCCTTATGTCACCCCATGGGGGACCCAGTGCCATGGGGGACAGCAGGGAGTGTCACCACAGAGGACACTGAGGACTGTGTCACCCCATGGGGAACACCAGTGCCATGAGGGACCCCAGGGCTTGTCACCACGGAGGACATCAAGAGCTATGCCACCCCATGGGTGACTCACCACCAAGCTGACCTGCAGCACCCTGGTGCTTACAAAACCCGGGATCCCCAGGGACACCCCGCGCTTTGGGGGACCCCAGTGACACCCCAGTAACACCCGGGGGGGTGCCCACCCGTAGCGGTCGGCGCCCAGCAGCGCCAGCTGGAAGCCCAGGAGCCCGTAGAGGTAGGAGTGGTTGTTCCAGGAGGTCTTGTCCAGCAGCAGCAAGTACCAGTACGGCCCCAGGAAGGCGGCGCAGCTCAGGCGGTAGCAGCACCCTGCCATGATGCCCAGTGCCCCTGCGGGCACCGCAGCCCTCCTGTCCCCACTCCTGTCCCCGCTCCTGTCCCCAGCCTTCCCCTCCTGGTGCCCGTCCCAGTGCCGCAGTTATCATGGTGCCCGTCCCCACCCTGTCCCCACGCTCATCACAGCTCTGCCTGGTCCCCATTGCCATCACAGGGACATGTCCCCTGTCCCAATGCCCATCTTGGTGCCCATCCCGCTTTCCCATCATGACATCTGTCCTCACACCTATCCTGGAGCCTGTCCCTGTCCCGGTGCCACCCACTACCTGCCCCCACCCTTCTGCAGTTCCTCTCCTGGTCCCTGTCCCCGTGCCCTCCCCAGTGCTTGTCCCAGTCCCTGTCCTTGGTGCCAGTCCCAGTGCTCATCCCAGTGCCCACCCCTGTCCCAGTGCTCATCCCAATGCCCATCCCAGTGCCCACCCCTGTCCCCTCACCCATCTCAGTGCCTGTCACTGTCCCAGTCCCTCATCCCAGTCCCCATGCCCACCCCATTCCACCCCCATTTCTATCCCAGTGGCACCTCCCCGTTCCCATCCCTGTCCCCTGTCCCCCCGCGGGCCCCCCAGCCCCGTACCCAGGAACATGATGGTGTAGAGCAGGTACATCCAGTCCAGGGGCAGCGGCTGCAGGAAGGGCAGCAGCGGGAACCGACACACCTCCAGCCCATCCAGGAACCGCTGGTCCAGCTGCCCCAGGCCCCGCTCCTGCGGCACGTCCAGCGCCATCAGCAGCCCTGTGGCAGGCGGGCGGGAGGTCACCGGGCACCCCCGGCCCCGGCTCGGCCTCGGGAGGGGACCCAGGTGACCGAGTGGACACTGACCCCCCGCCTCCCCCATCCATCGCTGCCGCCAAACCTCTGCCTGAACCTTTGCTCTGATGGTGACGTGTCCAGGCCCAGGCTCCTGGGTAGCCCCTCGGGTACCCCCCCTGGACCCTCGGGTGTCCCTCCGGACCCCAGAGTCCCCCCCACGAACAGTCGGGCCCCTCCCCGGACCCCCGATTCTCCCCACGGACGCCTGGGTACCCCCCGGACCCTCGGGTACCCCCATGGACGCTCGGGCCCATCCCCGGACTCCCGGGTTTTCCCCCGGACCCCCCAGTCCCTCTCCGGACCCCCGAACGCCTGAGTAACCCCCTGGAGCCCCGGGTGTCCCCCCCCCAGCCACCCGGGCCCCTCCCCGGACGACTGGGTTCCCCCCCCCCGGACCCCCAAGTCCCCCCTCGGACGCCCGGGCCCGTCCCCGGCCCCCCGGGTGTCCGCCCCCCGCACTCCTGGATCCCCCCGCGATCCTCATCCCGCCCCCCGCAGTCCCCAGCGCCCCCACTGACCGGAGACACTCCCCCCACCTCCCAAAAAGCCCCGGAGCCCCCCCGGCCCCTCACCGAAGGCCCCTCGGAAGGCCCCCAGCGCCGCGGGGTCGGTGGGCCGGTGCAGCAGCCGGACAAAGCGGTGCCACCGCGTCAGGTCCCGCAGCTCGAAGCCCAGGAGGCGCCGGGCCAGGCCGGGGCCGGTACCGGGGTCCTTGGCGGGAGGCGGGGTCGGACCCGAAGATTGCCCCGCCGGCTCCCCCCGCTCCGGCCGCCTCCGTCGCGCCGGGCCTGCAGCGGGGCCCGGGGTCAGAGGTCAGAGGTCACCCGGCACCCCCTGAGCCCCCCGCCCCGCTCCGCTCCGCACCCGCCGCCGCCGCCATCGCTCCGGCCCCGCCCCTTCGTGTACGTCACGGGGGCGGGGCCGACGATAGCTCCACCCCGACGCCAGGGGCGGGGGCGCGGGTGCCTCCCCCCCCCCCAGCCCCTCTCGCCCCCTGACCCCGTCACCCCTGACCCCGCCGCGACCCCCGACCCCGCCGTCCCCCGCGCGCCCCCCCGACCCCGGCTCCGCCGCGACCCCTGACCCCGCCCCCCCGGTGCCGCCGCTCCCGGAAGCCCCGGGCGGGGGCAGGGCCGGGCTGAGGGGCCGCCGCGGGCAGCGGGAGCGGAGTGGAGCCGGGCCGGCCATGGTGGGACGGGGGGGAGGCGCCCATGGGGGGGCTATGGGGGACCCATGGGGCGCTTGGGGCAGTGCCCGGGCTGCCTATGGGACACCTGTAGGGTGCTCCGGGGGCCCGTGGGGGTCCGGGGTGCCGATGGGGTGGCTGGGGGGTGCTTGGGGTGCATACGGGGCACTTAGGGAAATGCCCAGGGTGCCTACGGGTGCTTCCCAGGTGCTTGGCGTTGATGTGGGGGGCATATGGGCTGCTCAGGGGTGCCTATGGGGTGCTTGGCTGGATATCGGGTTCCTATGGGGTTCCTGGGGTACATTTGGGGTGCATATGGGGTGCCGGGGGGTGCCCAGGGTGCCTATAGAGTGCTTAGGGAAGTGCCTGGGCATCACATAGGGTGCTTGGCAGAGGCTTGGGCTGGATATGGTGAGCTTATGGGGTGCTTGGGGGGTGTCCAGGGAACATAGGAGGTGCTCAGGGTGCATATGGGGTGCTGGGGGTTCCCATGAGAGACTTGGTGGGAGCTCAGGGGGTGCCTATGGGGTGCTTAGGGGTTACCTTTAGGGTGCCTGGGGTGCTCAGGAGGGGTATATGGGGTGTCTGGCATGCCTGTGGGGTGCTTGGGGGGTGTCCAGGGGATGTAGGGGGTGCTGGAGGGTGCCCAGGGTGCCTATGAGAGGCTTGGTGGGTGCTTGGGGGTCACCTTTGCGGTGCCTGGGGTGTGTCTGGGGTGCTCAGGAGGGGTGTCTGGGGTGCCTATGGGATGCTTGAGGGGTGCCCAGGGTCCATAGGGGGGTGCTCAGGGGGTGCCAGTGTGTAGATGGGGTGGTGGGTCCCTATGGATGCCCACCCTAACACCTGCCCCGTGGTACCAGGCGGGCAGTGAGACGGGCGGCGCCGCAGGCAGCATGGCGGGCAGCGTTGCAGGCAGCGAGGAGGGCAGTGGGCGCGTGCGGGCGCTGCAGCTGGAGGTCGAGGGCGTCAAAACCATCATGACCCAGAACGTGGAGCGGATCCTGGCGCGGGGCGAGAACCTGGAGCAGCTCCACAGCAAGAGCCAGGACCTGGAGGCCACTGTGAGGGGGGGGGGGGACACAGGGTCCCCATGTTGGGCATAAGGGCTCCTGATGTGGCACAGGGTCCCCAAGGTGGGCACAGCGTTGTGAGGATGGACACGGAGTCCCCAAAGGGACACAAGGTCCCCGAGTTGGGCACAGGGTCTCCAAGGTGGGCACAGGGTCCCCGAGGTGGGCACAAGGCTCCTGAGCTGACACAGGGTCCTCAGCGTGGCTCAGTGTCCCCAAGCTGTCCACAGGGTCCCCGAGGTGAGCACAAGGCCCTCAAGATGGGCGCAGGGCTCCTGAGGTGGCACAGTGTCGCCTGGGTGGGCACAGGGTCACCAGGGTGGCACCAGGGCCCAGGGGTGGGTGCAGGGTCCCTGGTTGGGTGCAACATCACCCCAGTTGGCACAGGGTCCCCAAGGTGGCACCGGGTCCCTACTTGGGCACAAAGTTCTGAGGGTGGCTACAGGGCCCCCCTGGGTGGCACCAAGTCCCTAAGGTGACACTGGGGCACAGTGTGGGCACAGTGTCCCCAGGGGGTCCAGGACTGGGGGCATCAGGTCCCCTGGGGTGGCACCAGGTCCTCAGGCTGGTGCTGGGACCCCAGGGGCGGGGACACAGGGTCCTTGAGGGAGAAAGGGGTCCCCAAGGGTGGCAGAGTTGTCCCCAGAATCGTAACAGGGGTCCCCAGGGTGACAGGGTTGTCTCTGGGGTGGCAGCTGGGTGTCCCCAAGGGTGGCAGAGTTGTCCCCAGGGTGGCATGGGCTGTCCCTGGGGTGGCATTGGGGGGTGCCCAGGGTGACAGAGCTGTCCCCAAGGGTGGCAGAGGGATGTGCATAAGCTCATAGTGGGGCATCCCTGGGGTGGCAGTTGGTGTCCCCAAGGTGGCAGCAGAGGGTCCCCAGGGTGGCAGTGGGGGGGTCACAGAGTGGCAGGGCTGTCCCCAGGGTGGCAGGGGCTGTCACTGGGGTCACAGCGGGTGTCCCTGGGGTGGCAAAGGAGGGTCTCCAGGGTGTCAGAGTTGTCCCCAGGGTGATGGGGGTGTCCCCAGGGTGGCAGTGTGGGGTCCCCGTGTCCCCCCCCTGAGCAGTGTCCCCGCAGTCGGAGCACTTCAAGACGACGTCGCAGAGGGTGGCCCGTCGGTACTGGTGGAAGAACGTGAAGCTGCTCATCATCCTCGGCCTCGTGGGCGCCATCATCCTCATCCTCATCATCCTCCTGGTCACCGGCACCATCCCCACTTAGAGCCCCACTGTGTCCCCACCCGCGGGGACACCCACCCGGTCCCCCGGGCAATAGAGGGATGACGAACTGTGTGGGGCTGAGTGTGTACACGCCTCGGGGGGGAGGGGACAAGTGGGGACACGCGTGGGGACAGGCGGTGGCGTGGGGCGGAGAGCGGTGCCAGGCGGGCGGCTGGCGCCGGGGGACAAAGGGCGCAGTGTGGTGGCACTGCCACCCTGGGGGGGGGGGCTGGGGTGGGGGGGACGTGGGGGGTCCTCAGGTACAGGAGGAGGCATGAAGGGGGGGACATGAGGGTCCCCAGGGGACCCAGGTATGGGGGGGGACACGCATGGGCGTCCCCAAGAGACCCATGTCTGGGGGGTTTTGGGGACATGGGGACACCCCCCCCACACATCTGGGGGACGCGGGGCCGGGGAGGGTCCGAGGGGAACCCGGGGACACCCACCCCAAGGGGGTGCGGGGGGGGGGTGCGGGGAGGGGACACACCCGGTCCCGGTTAGTGGCCCCGGGGACACGCGGGTGAGGCGGGGGGGTGGGGGCGGTCCCGGTCCCTCCCGCCGGGGGCGGCCGTTGGGGCCCGGGGCCGGACACTCCGGTACCGGCACCGAGCCGGGTGCCGGCACCGCCCCGCGGGACCATGGTGAGCGCCTGGGGCTCCGCCGCCGCTTTCGCTTTCGCTTCCCGGGGGGGGGGGGAACGAACCGGGACGGGAGACACGGGACCCCCCACCCCGGGCTTGGGGACCCCCCCGGTCCCGATGTCCCCGGGCTCCTCCTGCCGGCGGGACGGACGCGGCCCCAGCCGGGGGGGTGGGGGTGGCCCAAGTGGGACTTTCCGCGTCCCCGCGTGTCCTTGTCGTGTGTCCCCCTGTCTGTGCCCCGGGATCCCTGCGTGTCCCACCCCCTCCATGTCCCCACCACACCCCCTGTCCCTCCCTGGGCCCCAACCCCACGGTCCCCGTGTGCCCCACCCTTGGGTGTCCCCACACCGTGTCCCTGTGTTCCCAAGTCCCCCGTCCCTGTGGTCCCCGTGTGCCACCTCCTCACGGCGAGTGGTCCCATGTGCCCCTTCCATGTGGTGCCCTCGTCCACATGTCCCCTCTGTCCTCATGGTCCCCATGTCCCCTCTGTCCCCACTGCCACCAGATCCCAGATGGCCCCATGGTGCCCATTTCCTGGGGTACTCTTGTCCCCATTGTCCCTCTGTTGTCCCCACAGTTCCTATGGCTCCATTGTCCCCCTATTTCCCCTTCCCTGTGGTGTTCTTGTCCCCATAATCCCCACGGTCCCTATGTCCCCACTGTTCCTTCATGTCCCTACGGGCCCATTGTCCCCCTAATGCCCCTTCTCTGTGGTGTCCTTGTCCCCAGGGTCCCATATGGCCCCACTGTCCCCTTACTGTCCCCCTAGTGCCCCTTTCCTGTGGTGCCCTTGTCCCTATATGCCCCTTCCCCGCAGCACTCATGGTTCCCCCCCATCCCCATAGTTCCCCATCCCTGAGGTGCCAGTGTCCCCACACGTGTCCCCCCTGTCCCCAGGCGGGGCTGGCGCGGTGCCAGCGCGAGGCCGAGGAGGTGACGGAGCTGATGAAGCAGAATTTCGCCCGGGCACTGGAGCGGGACGGGCGCCTCAGTGACCTCGACAGCCGTGCCCAGGAGCTGCGCGCCATGGTGGGCACCCACCCGCACCTATAGGGACATACAGCCTGGGGGGGGGCACTATAGGGACATAGAGAGCCTGGGGGAGAGACACTATAGGGACATATAGCCCCTGGGGGGTACATGCTGTAGGGGCATAGAGCCCAGGGGGGACACACTACAGGGACATAGAGCCCCTGGGGCGGGGCAGGGACACACACACACACACACACTACAGGGACATGTAGCCCCTGGGCATGCTACAGGGACATAAAGCCCCTGGGGGGGACACGCTATAGGGACATACAGCTGGGGAGGGGGGGTGGGCACAGCCCCAGGGTACACACACTATAGTGACATACAGCCTTGGGCGGGCAGGGGGACACACAGCCCCAGGGAGGACACACTGTAGGGACATATAGCCCTGGGGGACACTACAGGGACATTGAGCCCCTGGAGGGAAACACACACTATAGGACACATAACCCCTGGGGAACACTATAGGGATATACACCCCCGGGGGGGGGCACAGCCCTGTGGGACACACTATAGGGACATAGAACTCTGGGGGGACACACACTAGAGAGACATAGAGCCCTGGGGGACACTATAGGGACATGTAGCCCCTGGGGGGGGGGGCGACACACAGTATAGGGACATATAGCCCCAGGGGGACACACAGCCCTGGGACACACACACACTGGTGGGGGATGGTCCCGGGGGGGAGGACACACGCGCTATAGGGACCTGCAGCCTCAGGGAGGGGGGACCGCTCGCAGGGGGACACTATGGGGACATACAGTCCTGGGGGAAGGAACGTGATGGGGGGACATGGACACGCTATAGGGACATACAGCTGGGGGTGGCACACACACACACACTATAGGTCTATAGCGTCAGGGGGAGGGGGCTCTATGGCACTATAGGGCCCCCCAGACACTATAGCCCTATATGGCCCAGCGGGGTGTCCTATAGGTGTCCCCCCCCCACGCTGTTCCCACAGGGCGAAACCTTCACCCGCAGCACACGGGCGGTGGCACGGCAGCAGCGCAGGGGACACCGGCGCTGGTGCCTGGTGGCCATCGGCCTCATCACCTTCCTCTTCTTCCTCCTCCTCGCCCTTGCCCTGGCACTAGGGCTGCCACGGCCACCCCTTGCCATCATCACTGTCACTGTCCCCCCCAGTACTCCCCCCAGCACCACGGGCAGCCTGCCAGGACTTGGGGAGACCCCACAATAACAAACCAGCGGGAGCAGCTTTGAGGAGACCCTACAGTAACAGAGCAGCAGGATGATCTCCGGGGAGACCCTACGATAAACAACCACCAAGATCTGCTTTGGGGAGACCCTGCAGTAACAAACATGATGGACCCTACGATAAACCAGCACCAGAACCGGATTTGGGGAGACCCTACAATAACAAACCACTGTGCCTGGCTCCAAGGTGACCCTACAGTAACAGCCCCGCAGGACCTGCCTTGAGGAGACCCTACAATAACAAACCCCCGCGCCTTGCTCCTGGGAGACCCTACAATAACAAAGGGACCGGATTTGGGGGGACCCTACCACAATAAACCAGCACAACCCACTTCTGAGGAGACCCTGCAATAACAAACCGGTGGGATCTGCCCTGAGGACACCTGGTTTTGTCCCCAGGTGCCACCAGCACAGCGTCGGGGAAGGACAGGAGGGCGCTGTGGCCCTGCCACTGACACGGAGGGGACGCGGGGGACACGATGGCACCCGGGGAGGGGACAAGATGGGGGGCACCCATTGGCACCCACACAGGGGGCACCCTGGCACCCATGGCTGAGGGTGATGACAGCAGAAATGTGACACATTGGGGTCCCCAAACCACACACAGCCCCCCCCCCCCCCCCCAGCTGAGACATCTGGGTGTCTCCCCTGTGCCTCAGTTTCCCCAAGTGGAGCCAGACACCAGAGCCTCGCAGCACCTTTACTGATACCAGATAGTGACTGTCACCGATCCCCGGGCCTGGCAGTGTCCCCAGGGGGTGGCAGTGTCCCTTGGGGGGTGCTGGTAGCCTCACCCCGTCCCTCGGCGCTTGCTCAGCTCCTCCTGCACCCGCTGGCAGAGGGCCCAGCGTAGGGCCGGCTCCAGTGGGCTCTGGGCGCACACCTGCCGTGTCACCTCCTCTGCGCTGTCCCCCTGCGGCACCCTGTCACCCGCTGAGCTTCATGGCAGCGCCCCACAGCAGCACCCACACCCACCCACCCAGCACCCGCTCTGCCCCACAGTGCCCACCTGCATCCAGGGCGCCCCATGGCGCCCACGCCATGCCCCACAGCCCCCTCCCCGCACCCATGGGTGCCTCACCCCCCGTGCACACAGCATTCCCCCCCTTTGCTCCCCCTGCCGCCCCCCCCCGCCATGGGTGCCCCCAGGACCCTGCCCAGCCACTCCCCAGGGGTGAGGGGTCCGGATGCCACGGTCCCCACCTGGTGCACGATGACAGAAGTGATGCGGCCGTCGTCACCCTCATACTCCAGGCAGAAGAGCCCGGGCCCACGGGTGTCGGCAGGGGGGGGATCCGGGCTAGCATCTCCCCCGGGAGCCCCTGTGGCACCTACGCCCTCAGGGAGCCGCCAGTGCCCCCCTCCCCATGCCCCAGCCCACCCTTAGGTGCCCCCCCACTCCCAAACCATCTCTTGGCTCCCCCCCCATCCCCGTCATTCCCTTGGGTGCCCCCCCCATGCCCAGCCCACCCATGGGTGCTCCCCGTCCCTGTGTCTCCCTTGGGCGCCCCCCATGTCCCAGCCCACCCTGGGGTGCCTCATGACATTCCCCCCACCCCTGGGTGCCTCCTCTTGTCCCAGCCCACCCTGGGGTGTCCCCCATTTATCCCCCTTCTTGGGTGCCCCCCATCCCCCAGCCCACCCAGGGCTGTTCACCCCCCACCCGTGGGCGCCCCCCACTCACCGGGCCGCCGGGGTCGATACACCTGCTGGTCGGGGCGGCGGGGCCGGGGGGGAGTCGGGGTGAGCCGGCCCCGCGCACGCCCCTGCGCCTGCCGTACCGCCCGCTCGTAGGCGTCCCTGTGCACCGGGGGGGGGGACGACCAGAAATGTCACAGGAGGTCCCGGGGCCGCGCTGGCCTAGGGCTGGTGAACCCGGGACGGTTCAGGGCCCCGCCGGTGCCGGTACCTGGCGATCTGGTTGCGGCGGATGTGCCGCACGAAACCGTGGCTCATGTCGAGTCGCCCACCCGGCCGGCAGCGCCAGTCCGCGGTCGCCCCCATCAGTCGCCACCGGAGCCGGCCTAGAGCAAGGGAGCGCGAACAGGACCACTCCAACGGTAACGGAGCGCGGTCCCTTTAAAAGCCCCGCCGGCCGCCGCGGGCCCCACGCGCATGCGCCAGCCGGGGCGCCGCACTGCGCATGCGCCAGCCGGGGCGCCGCACTGCGCATGCGCAGAACAGGCGTCGCTCGCCCCGGCGGTTCCGCACGTGCGCAGTAAGCGAGGCCACGGCGGCTGCGCTGCCGGTGCCGATGGCGCATGCGCAAAGGGCTGCGGCCGCCGCGCCTGCGCAGTGGGCGGGATGTCGAGCCGCGGGAAGCGGGACCGCGAGCGGGAGCCCCGGGCGGCCCCGCGGGGGACGGGCGGCGGCGGCGGCGGCTCCACTTCCTCCTCCTCATCGCGGGGCTCGTCGCGGAGCCGCCGGGAGGGGGATGCGGAGCGGTCCCGGGGGCGGCGGGAGGCGGAGCGGGACCGCGGGAGGCGGGAGGCGGCGGAGCCGGGCCTGGCCCTGCCGCTCCCCGTCGATCTCGCCCGTATCAAGCGGGAGCCGGGCACCGGCTCCTGGGGGGGCTCCGCCGTCCCCACCGGCCCGGTGCGGGTCAAGCGTGAGCGTGAGCCTGATGGCGACTCCGATCCTGAGCCCGAGCCCACCGGTGGGGACCGGGAGTGCGGGGAGGGGAACCGGGGTGTCTGTGGAGGGGGACACACGGGGGAAACGGGGTGTGCAGGGGGTCCGGGGTGTTACGGGAGGCTGAACCCGGGTGTGCAGGGGGGCACCGGGGCTGATCCTGGGGGTCCCGGGCTCAGGTCTGGGGAGGGGAGGAGGCACCCGGGGGGAACCGAGACTCATCCCCGGGTGGGGCTTAGCGGGGATGGGGACATTTCCTTCGCCTCTGGTGTGAGGCGCCATCCTGGCACTAATGAGACCCCGCGACCCCCTTCGCTAACGAGCTCTGCCCCCCGCAGTGCGCTATGGCCGGTTCGACCCCGAGGACCAGCGCAGCCGGCACTGCCCCTACTTGGACACCATCAACAAGTGAGCGGGGGTGGGGGGGGACAGCTTGGGGCATTTTGGGGTCCCCTTGGGGCTCCTCCGCCTCCCGGGGGTCCCCCCTGTCCCTGGGGGTCCCCCCAGCCCACTTGCAGCTCTGCCCCAATCCCAGGAGTGTCCTGGATTTCGATTTCGAGAAGCTCTGCTCCATCTCGCTGTCCCACATCAACGTCTACGCCTGCCTCGTCTGCGGGAAGTACTTCCAGGGTGAGTCCCCCTGGGGAGTGGGGTGCTGCTGAGGGGACATGGCGGGGACACCCAGGGGCCAGGGTGTTGCTGGGGGGGGGACGACATGGGGGACACCCAGGGGCTGGGGTGCTGCTGTGGGGGGGCACAGGGATACCCAGGGACTAGATATTGCCTGGGGAGAGGCATGGGGACGCTCGGGGTGGGCAGAAGCAGCCTCCAGATGCAGGTGGGGAATCCCTTCTGTCCCATCTCCATCGACTCCTGGGTTTCCTATCCTCTCTCTCTCCTCTCTGAGGACTTGAGGCTCCCCCCAACCCCACCACCTCCTTCTCGTGCCCCTCCCATGCCCCCCCTGCCCTGACACACCTTCCCCTCTTCCCCACAGGCCGCGGGCTGAAGTCTCACGCCTACATCCACAGCGTTCAGTTCAGCCACCATGTCTTCCTCAACCTCCACACCCTCAAGTTTTACTGCCTCCCCGACAACTACGAGATCATCGACTCCTCGCTGGAGGACATCACGGTGTGGCAGGAGGGCTGAGCTGCCCTGGGAGGGGGTTCAGCTTCGTGTGCCCCCCTTCTTTTCCGACGCCGTTTCTCTCCCGCAGTACGTGCTGAAGCCCACCTTCACCGCGCAGCAGATCACCAACTTGGACAAGCAGGCCAAGCTCTCCCGTGCCTATGATGGCACCACGTACCTGCCTGGCATCGTGGGGCTCAACAACATCAAAGCCAACGATTACGCCAATGCCGTCCTCCAGGTATCACCGGGTGGGGGGCTCCAGGCTTCATTTTTGGGGTGAAACCCCACCCCGAGGCTGGTAGGGATGCTTCCCGGCTTCTCTCCCACAGGCTTTATCCAACGTGCCGCCACTGAGGAATTATTTTTTGGAGGAGGAGAACTATAAGAGCATCCAGCGTCCGCCCGGGGACATCATGTTCCTGCTGGTGCAGCGTTTTGGGGAGCTGATGCGGAAACTCTGGAACCCTCGGAACTTCAAAGCGCACGTTTCACCCCACGAGATGCTGCAGGCTGTGGTCCTCTGCAGCAAGAAGAACTTCCAGATCACCAAGCAAGGTGAGGAGCAGGGTGGGATGGTGAGGGGGGACTCTGGATCCAAGCCCCTGCCCCAGTTCTCATTTACTCTCTGGTATGTAGGGGACGGGGTGGACTTTCTCTCCTGGTTCCTGAACGCTCTACACTCGGCCCTGGGTGGCACAAAGAAGAAGAAGAAGAGTGAGTGGAGAGTGATGAAGGCTCCTTATTCCTTTGGGGCACCCTTGTGTCACCCCTGGTCTCCCCCAATGTCTTTCTGTCCCCGCAGCCATTGTCACCGACGTTTTCCAGGGCTCTATGCGCATCTTCACCAAAAAACTGCCTCACCCGGATCTGGTGAGTACATGGAAAGGCAAAGGGGGGTGGCTCTTGCCCCCGTGGGGGTCTGCAAGCCCCCAGCTGAGCCCCGTGTCTCGCAGCCAGCCGAGGAGAAGGCGCAGCTCCTGCAGAACACCGAGTACCAGGAGATGATGGTGGAATCCACCTTCATGTACCTGACGTTGGACCTTCCCACCGCCCCGCTCTACAAGGACGAGAAGGAGCAGCTCATCATCCCCCAGGTCCCCCTCTTCAGCATCTTGGCCAAATTCAATGGCGCCACCGAGAAAGAGTACAAAACCTACAAGGAGAACTTTCTCAAGCGCTTCCAGCTCACCAAGCTGCCTCCCTACCTCATCTTCTGCATCAAGCGCTTCACCAAGAACAACTTCTTTGTCGAGAAGAACCCCACCATTGTCAACTTCCCCATCACGTGAGTGGTGAACACTTGGGGTTTCTCTCTCCCTTTCCCTGCACCCTGTTGTGGGTTTGGAAGCATCTGGAGGGGGTTTAGGAACACCTGGCGGGGGGTTTGGAATAATCTGGAGCAGGTTTGGAAGCATCTAAAGGTGGTCTGGAAACATCCAGGAGGAGTTTGGAAGCAGTTGGGTAGGGTTTGGAAGCATCTAGGAGGGGGTTTGGGAGCATCTGTGGGGATTTGGAAGCATCTGAGGAGGGGTTGGAAACATCTGGGCAGGTCTAGAAGCATCTGGAGGGGGGTTGAGAGCATCTGGGCGGGTTTAGGAGCATCTTGGAGGGGTTGGAAGTATCTGGAGCAGGTTTGGAGGCATCTGGGGAGGGCTTGGAGGCATCTAAGAGGGGATTGGAATCATCTCATCTTCTGGGGAGGTCTGTGGGTAGCATAGGGGTTCCGTTGGGGTTTGGGTGCCGGTGACACCCAGCTGAGGGGTGTGGGGTGCTCCGGGGTGTCCCCCAGGAACGTGGACCTGCGGGAGTACCTGTCGGAGGAGGTGCAGGCGGCGCACGCCAACACCACCTACGACCTCATCGCCAACATCGTTCACGACGGGAAACCCTCCGAGGGCTCCTACCGCATCCACGTGCTGCACCACGTGAGTGTCACTTGTCCCTGGGGGTTGCTGATTAAGGATACTAATTAAACTCGGACGCTGCAGTGAGAAGAGTAGGTGTATTTTACTGGGGGTAACTGAATAACGTAAGCGAGTCATACAGAAAACACGCAGTAAGAAAAGATGGGATAATGCACTTAAATAGGAAAATTCAGGGTAATGCATCCCCTCGTGACTAGGAGAGGGGGAGTTAAGGAAGATCCACCCCCACTGGCACCCGTTCCCGCCATCCCGACCCGCAGGCGCTGGGCAGCCCCGGGTGCAGCGAGGGTTTGTTGAGCCTGTCCCGGCGAGTGGGAAATCCTCCGCGGTGCCTCCACCCGTAGCTGAGGCCTCCAGAGTCGCTGCCAGCGGGTCCGGCCTGAGGGACCAAGAACCAGCAAGGCAGAATAACTGGCACCTCTGTTTGGAGCGGAAACAGCTGGTTTCACCCTCCTGTTGGATTCCACCCAGAGCCTGGCCAGGGCTCGGGGCGGGGGGAAGAACCAAGGGAGTTTCTAACAAGGCCGAAGATCTGGGTTCTCGGCCTTGAACAAGGCTAAACAAGGAAAGCTGGGAACGTTCTGCATTTCATCCTCATGTTAGAGTTATACTTACATTTATAGTTATATTTATACTTTTATATTTTATACTTACATTTATACTTATATTTACACCTATATTTATACTTTTATACTTTATACTTATATGTATTTAAATAATATTAATTATATTAGCTTTATATTTATATTACGTTCTAAGCTACGTCTTTCACTAACGAGCGTACACACTTCGTTAATGATTCCATACTGCATTAGCTTCGGCTCGGGGCCTGTTGTTCAGGCGTCAACACTTGAGCACTCTGTCCATCAGCGTAGGTGGTTTGCTACCCCTTAGTACCATACCTGCTAGCACAACAGTTACGGTTATCAAATCGACAGGATTCATCCAGAGGCCAGCTCTGGCTTGGCCTGCTGTCCAAGCATTAGCCCTTCAGGGGTGACAAGGGGGGTGCCCCCCCCTCACCTCTGCCCCCTCCCGCCCCCTCGCAGGGCACCGGGAAGTGGTACGAGCTGCAGGACCTGCAGGTCACCGACATCTTGCCGCAGATGATCACCCTCTCAGAGGCCTACATCCAGGTGAGGGGCTTCGGTGACCGCAAGGGGGGGGCCCGGAGGACATTTGTCACACCCCAGAATGTCCCTTTGTCCCCCCCTGACCACTGCTCCCCCCCCTTTTCCCTGCTCTGCCGCAGATCTGGAAGAGGCGCGAGGAAGACGAGACGAACCAACAAGGCGCCTGATTCCCTTGGGGACCCCCACAGCCCCCCCGGGGGCACCCACAGCCCCCCCGGGGGCACCCACAACCCCGCCTGGGGCACTCACAGCCCCTCCAGGGCCACCCACAGCCCCCCTGCCCCCGAGTTAAAGGCCACCCCCTGTATTTTTGTAACCGTTTTTGGCTGTCGCTTCTCTTTGGGTGGGGGACGTGGTTTTCACAGCTTCTGGGAGGTGCAAAAACCCGCCTGTTTTCTGAGAAAAAGGCACCTCCACTCCTCACACCCCGTCACCCCCCCCACACTCTGAAACACCCCAAAAAACTGAGGAAACTGAGGCAGGGCAGCATCCAAGCTTTATTTGGGGGCTGAGGGTGAGGGATGTAGCTGGGGGGTGGGGGCTCCTCCTGCCCCCCCTTATGCCCAGACGTGCTCCTGGCAGTGCTGCAGGGCCTGTGGGAGAGCCGGGGAGGGGGCAGTTGGGGGGCACGGTGGGTGCCAGGTCCCCCCACCTTGTCCCTTTTGTCCCCACCTTGTCTCCAACTCACCTGGCAGCGGCGGGCGGCCTCAGGGCTGGAGCACCAGTAGGTCGGGCCCAGGGCGCAGGGTCCCAGGTTTGGGGACAGCGCGGGGAGGGGGTGGCCTGGTCCCAGGCCCTGCAGGGTGGGGACGTGGGTGTCAGGGAGGTCCTCTAGTACCCCCTCAGGGTGGGGACACCCCCAGGAACCCCCTTCCCAACGGCTGTGATGTCCTCATTGCATCCCGTGGGGCCATGGCATTCTCAGTGCCCCCCTGCCTTGAGGGGTGCTATACCTGGGGACACCCTTGAGTGTGTCCCCCTTGGGGCTGTCACACTCTGCGACATGTCCTCGGGGGATGTGACACCCTCTGGGTCCCCAGGATGTGTCCCTGGGGGCTGTGACACCCCAGCACAGTGTCCCCCTGGGGCTGTGACACCCTGGCATGCGTCCCTTGGGGCTGTGACACCCTTTGGTGTCACCGCATGTGTCCTTGGGGGCTGTGACACCCTTTGGGTCCTTGGCATGTCCCCTTGGGGCTGTGACACCCCAGCACATGGCCCTGGGAGCTGTGACACCCTTTGGGTCCCCAGGATGTGTCCCTGGGGGTTGTGACACCCCAGTATGTGTCCTTTGGGCTTGTGACACCCTAGCAGGTGTCCCCTGAGCCTGTGTCACCCTTTGGGTCCCTGGCATGTCCCCTTGGGGCTGTGACACCCCAGCATGTGTCCCCAGGGGCTGTGATACCCTTTGGTGTCACTGCAGTGTCCCTTCAAGGCTGTGACACCCAGGAGCTGTGACACTTGGGTGCCCTGTCCCATCCCTGGGGACCGTGACATCCCCCTGTCCCCTCAGTCTCATCCCGTAGTGCCACCCCCTCACCCCGCTCACCTCAGCGCCCCCACAAGGGGCCTCGGTGTCCCCAAGGGGCCTCTGGGGAGGTGACAGCGGCGTGTCACCGTCCTCGGGGCGGCAGGAGAGGAGCAGGTGACAGAGCAGGCGGGGGCCCAGGCGGCCCAGCACCCCCTCCAGCGCCAGCACCGCGTACCGCTGCGCCAGGCACTGGCACGCGCCCGCCACCACCGCCGGCAGCACCCGGCACAGCCCCGCCGCCGCCGCCGCCACCTTCTCCTTGGGGACAGCGGCCTCGGCGCGGGTCAGGAAGGTGCGACACAGCCAGCACAAGGGCAGCGGCACGGGCAGGGCCTCGCCGGCGGTGACCTGGGGATGGGCGTTCACTCTTGAGACTAGTGGTGGGGCTGCAGCTTTGCTTGTACCCACGGCGGGACCCTTTGGGTGCTCAGCTCTGTGCACACCCATGGAGGTGCCCCTCGATTCCTGAATTTATGCCCAGGGTTGTGCCCACAGAGCCGCCCACGGAGACACCAGTTCCCGTGCCGATGTCCCCAAGGTCCCTACCTGCAGGCGGGTGCTGAGTGCCCCGAGGGGGGGCACAGCCGGGGCCCCCTCGGGCTCACCTGGGCACAGCGTCAGGCGGGCACAGATGGCCGAGGGCTTCTAGGAGGTGGGGACACAGGGTGAGGGCACCCAGCATAGGGCACCCCGAGGTGACCTAGGTGTCACGGTGTCCCCAAGCACCCCCAGGTGTCCCCAGATGGACAGTGGCCCCCAGCAACCCTAAGGTGTCCCCAGCACCCCCAACACCCTGAGGTCCCCAACCCCCTCAGCACCCCAAGGTGTCCCCAAATGGCACGGTGACCTCCAGCACCCCAAGATGTCCCTGGCCAGTGTCCTCACACCCCCCCCAGCACCCCGAGGTGTCTGCAACCAGCAGGGTGTCCCCAAACCCCCCCTTCCCAGCACCCCAAGATGTCCCCAACTGGCACAGTGTCCCCAGGTTGTCCCCAGCTGGCATGATGTCCCCAATCCCCAGGCCCCCCCAGCACCCTGAGGTGTCCCCAGATGTCACAGTGTCCCAACCCCCCCCCAGCACCCCAAGATGTCCCCAGTGCCCCCCGCACGCCACCCCCACCCATCCAGCGCAGCACCCGTGGGTGCCCACTCACGAGGCGCCCCTCGAGGTCATCGAGGAGGAGGCTGAAGTACTGGTGCACCAGGTTCTGGCAGGGTGACACCATGGTGGGCACCGGCAGCGCCGCGCACTCCCGCCGCAGGAAGCCCTCCACGGCCACCTGCGCCCACAGCCACCATGGCACCCGCGCTGGCACCCGTGGTGGCCCCCATGGTGGCCCCCCGTGCCCACCCCGTCCCCACAGGCACCTTGGTGGCTGACTCGTTGGCCATGCGGGTGAGGAGGGTGACGATCTGCTGGCAGTCGGAACACATGTCCTGCGAGAGGTGGCACGGGGGACATGGGACGTGGGGACACGTGTGGGGTGGGGACATGGGGTGTAGGATGTGGGGAAGTGAAGTTGGGGGCATGGGGACATACAGTGTGGGGACACGAGGCATGGGGACAAGGGATGTGGGGACATACAAATGTGCGGCATGAGGACATGGGGGACATGGGGACACGAGGGACATGGGTGCATGGGGGAATGGGGACACGGGGGACATGGGTGCATGGGGACATGGGGAACGGGGGACATGGGTGCATGGGGACATGGGGAACGGGGGACATGGGGGAATGGGGACATGGGTGCATGGGGGAATGGGGACACGAGGGACATGGGGGAATGGGGACATGGGGAGCATTGGGACATAGGGACATGGGTGAATTGGGGACATGGGTGAATTGGGGACATGGAGGAATGGGGACTTGGGGACATGGGGAACGGGGGACATGGGGCTATGGGGACAGGGGGCTATGGGCCGTGGGGTGGAGGTGTGGGGCCACGGGGGCCACAGGGGTGAGTGGGGACAGAGAGAGGGGGCCTGGGGCCGCGCGGGGGTTCTGGGGACACGGGGGCTCTCACCGTGGCGGGGGGTGCCCCGGCCTGGCGGGCGCAGTGCCCCAGGGCCCCGCAGCGCAGCGCCGTCTCCCAGCTCTGGCACCAGGCGGAGGGGGGCACCCCGCAGCGCCCCCCCGGCACCCCCAGCCCTGCGGCCACCGTCAGCACCCAACACCCAGCACACGCCCCCCAGAGCCCGGGGGACCCAGGCGTCAGGCACCCCCACCCCAAGGTGCCCCATCCCACCCCCAGCCCTCGCAGGGGGACCCAGGGCCCCCCCCAGCCACAATGCCCCCCCGTGTCCCACCCCAAGAGGAGACCCAGGTGTCCGGGACACCCCCACCCAAGCCCCCCCGCCCCCATCCTCAAGAGGGGACCCGGCTGTCCGGGCCCTTCCCCCCCAGTGTGGGTCCTCCCCCACCCCACCCCTGGGGACTCTCCCCCCCACCCATAGGGCCCATGGGGAGGGGCACCCAGCTCTGGGGGGGCACCCAGCTGTAGGGAGGGGGACCCAGATCTGAGGGTACACTCGGTCTTGAACCCAGCCTGGGGGGGTCACCCAGCTTTGGGGGCGCACCCCGCCCAGGGGAGGGTGTGGGGGGGCCCTACCTGGGGTGGCACAGAGCAGGGTGAGGAGCAGCGCCAGCACGGGTGACGGTGACAGTGGCGGTGCCATGGTGGCGCTGGAAGGGCCGAGCCCCGCGGCCTCTTATAGCCCCGGCGGGAGGTGGCCGCTGGGACGGTGCCAGCGCCGTGGGGACACGTGCGCACCCGCCACGGGGACACCTGGGGGCTGCCACCCCTGTCCCCCACCCCATGGCCTTGCTGCCGCCCCATGCTCCCGTGTCCCTCACGGCCGTGTCCCCCATCGGGGTCCCCGTTTCCCCATCCCACCCCGGTGGCCACGGTGTCGGGGGACAGACGCAGTGTCCCTGCTGCAGTGACAAAGCCTTTATTGAGCGGGGAGGGATGGAGTGGCTATGGCATGGGGGGGACAGTGTGGGGGGACATTGGTGACATCAGGTGCCCTTGGAGCCAGCTGGTGCCTGCAGGGAGAAGAGGTGGCAGTGGAGAGACAGGGCACCCGCGGGCACCGTGTCCCCATGTCCCTGTCCCCATGTCCCCTCACATCCCCGTGTCCCCGTGTCCCAGACCCCCACATCCCGCCATGTCCCCCCATGTCCCCATACCCCACTGTTCCCATGTCCCCAAACCCCCATGTCCCCGCGTCCCCCCACACTCCCACACCGCCATGTCCCGTGCCCTCTTGTCCCCCCATCCCTCCATGTCCCCCCATGTCCCCACACCCCCATGTCACCCCCTTGTCCCCATGTCCCCACACCCCCATGTCACCCCCTTGTCCCCGCGCCCCCCTGTGCCCCCACACCCCCATGTCACCCCCTTGTCCCCATGCCCCCACACCCCCATGTCACCCCCTTGTCCCCATCCCCACACCCCCATGTCACCCCCTTGTCCCCATGCCCCCACACCCCATGTCACCCCCTTGTCCCCATGTCCCCACACCCCCGTGTTACCCCCTTGTCCCCATCCCCACACCCCCATGTCACCCCCTTGTCCCCGCGCCCCCCCGTGCCCCCACACCCCCCTGTTCCCGTCCCCCTTTGTCCCCCTTTGTCCCCCACATCCCCCCACCCTTCATATCCCCGCGTCCCCGCCCCCATGCCCGCTCCCCCATGGCCCCCCCTCCATTCCCACGGCCCCCCAGCAGCGCCCATGGGTGCGCCTCCCCCCCCGGCCCCCCCCTTCCCGTCAGGGCTCCGAGGCGCCGCGTCCCCGTCCCCGCCCTCCCCCGAGAGCCCTCCTGGGCCGGGCGCGGCCGGGGCGCGGGGAGGGGCGGGGGCCGGGGGGGCTCACCTGCCTCGGGGGGGCGGCACCAGCGCAGGCGGGCGCAGAGGCGGGCGGGGGTCTGGTGCTGCTCCGGGGCCGCCTCGATGGTGCCCAGGGCCTGGTGCAGCAGGCGGCGGCACAGCCCGGCCCCCCGCGGCAGCCGCCTGCACACGCGGCGGGTGACACGGGCCACCCCCGCCTGGGGACGCGTCAGCACCGCCACGGGGGGGCACGGCGGGGGGCGTCGCCCGCACGAGGGCCTTGCGCGAGGGCCTTGCACGAGGGGCCTCGCTGCACACGGGGGTTTTGCACGGGGTGTGGGGGGCAGCACCTTGCACGAGGGTGTTGCACGAGGGCATTGCATGGAAGGGGTAGCACCTTGCACGAGGGCCTTGCACGAGGGGCCTCACCTCACACAGGGGCTTTGCACCGGGTCAACACACGGGGCGGGGGGGGCGTTGTCTTGCAAGGGGGCATTGCACAAGAGCCTTGCACAAGGGGCGGTGTCTTGCACAAGGGTCATCGCATGAGGGGCACGGCAAGACGGGCAGCACCTTGCACGGGGGCATCGCACAGGGGCATCACACGGGGGTGTTGCCTTGCACAAGGCATTGCACGAGGGTGTTGCACGGTGAGGGGGGGCATTGCCTCACACAAGGGTGTTGCACGAGGGCACCACGTGTGTGTGCGTGTGTGTGTGTGTGACCCCCCCGCCCCGTCTCACCTTGTCCTTGGGGTTGACCACGACGTCCCTGAGCGCCGACACCACCCTCTTGCAGACGGCGCAGACCATGGGGCCGGGGGGCAGCTGCCCCCCCCCGCCCTGTGCACCCACAGCTCAGCACCCGCTGCCAGCCCAGTGCCCCCAGTCCCCCCCTGTGCCCCCCCCAGTGTCCCACCAGTCCCCTTCTTGGTGCCCCCCCCCCCCGCAGTCCCCCATGGGCGCCCCCCCAGTACCTGCCCAATCCCCACGGGTGCCCCGTCCACCCCCGTGTCCCCTCACCCCCCCTGTGTCCCCTCACCCCCGTGTCCCCCCACCCCCGTGTCCCCTCACCCCCCCGTGTCCCCTCACCCCCCCTGTGTCCCCTCATTCGCCCCGTGTCCCCCCACCCCCGTGTCCCCTCACCGTGATGTCATCGTCACTCAGCTGCAGCCCACCCTCGGTCTCGGGGGGGTGTTGGTGCTCCGGGGGACCCTGCCAGGGCAGCCCCCCCCCCCCCGACAGGGTGTCCGGGGGGGGGCCCTTGGCCGCCGCCAGCAGCATGCCTGGGCAGTGCCGTGTCAGGGGACACGTCCCCGCGTCCCCTCCCCTGACCCCATGTCCCCTCTTGTCCTCGCCCCCCCCGTGTGCCCAACCCCTCCATGTCCCTGACCCCCCACTGCCCCTCACCCTCCTGTACCCCATGTCCCCGTCCCCCCCATGTCCACATCGCCCTGGTCCCCCTGTCCCCCACGTCCTCATGTCCCTGTCCCCCCCCATGTCCTCATCCCCTTTGTCCCCGACCCTCCATGGCCCCTCCCATCCTCCTGCCCCCCTTCCCCATATCCCCCCTTCCCCCAGCCCTCCGTCCCCTCTGTCCCCCCCCATGTCCCCATCCCTGTCCCCTATAGCCCCACGTCCCCCACGTCCCCCATGTCCCCATCCCTCCATGTCCCCTCTGGCCCCCCACGTCCCCCATGTTCCCTCCCATCCCCATGGAGGTCCCCACCAGTGACACCAGTAAGCAGGGCCAGCAGCACCAAGGCCATGGTTGCCCATCCCCGAGCCCCAGAGGACATTTATGTCCCCGCGGGGTGGGGTGGCAGCCAGGGTGACGTCAGGAAGGGCCCCCCACAAAACCACGGCGGCCACAGCGCTGGAAGGGGGGGCTGGGGGCCCCCAGCGTCCGGGAATGGTGGCCCCCAGTCACGTCTGCTGGGGGATGTGAGTGCCCTGGGGGGGACCGGGGGCACATGGGGGGCCGGGGGGAAGGACAGGGTGTGCTGGGGGAGCCCCTGGGGAACACGGAGGGGACAAGAGGAAGCCATGGGGACCTGGGGGACACGGGGGGGGGGTCAAGAGGGGACCTGGGGGACACTGAGGGGACGTTGGGAGGGGACAAGGAGAGACCTGGGGGACACTGGAAGGGGCCAGAGAGGGACCGGCGGGGGACATGGGGGGACAAAAGCAGAGGGAGGGGAGAACTCGGTGACTTTGGGGACCTGGGGGGTGTGTGGGGCCCTGCGGGGGGACAAGGGGACACTGCGGAGACTTCGGGGATGGGCGGGAGACAAGGGGACACCACGGGGACCCGGAGGACGTGGGGGGGGCAAGGAGAGAGCAGGAGGACACGGGGGGGGGACTGGGGGAACTGGGACAAGGTGGGAGCTGGGGGATGCGAGGGGACAAGGGGGTAGAGTGGGGGGCACCTGGGGGGGCTTTGGGGACCTGGAGGGACTTGGGGGGGGCTGGGGAGGATGAGGGGGGAACCGGGGGGGACGGGGAGGGGCTGCGCCACCCGCTGTGTTCCTGGCAAGGCCTGAGGCCACCACGAACCCCAAAGCCACGGGGAAGGGGGGGACACGGGGGGCCTGTCCCTGCCCCCAGCCCTGCGCCCCCTTCCTGTTCCCATCCCCCCCCGTGAAGCCACAAACCTCTGTCACCCCCCCCTTCCTCTGCAGCGGGGGGGGAGCTGGGGGTGCAGGGCAGAGCTCCCCCCACTCCCCAGTGGCCCCCGGCACCCCTCGCTCCCCCCTCCCCACCCCACACCGCCCCAGTGCCCCCAGTAATCCCCTGCCCTCATTTCTCCCAAGTGCCCCCAGTGTTCCCATTACACCCAGTATCTCCCAGTACCCCGGTACCCCAAGACTCCCACTCCTCCCCCCAATCCCTTCAGCTCCCCAGTTACCCCAGTACACCCAGTGCCCTCCCCAGTATGTGTCAGTACCTCCAGTACCCCCCAGTAATGCCCAGTACTCCCGGTGCCCTCCAGAATCCCCCAGTTCCCCCCAGTGTCCCCCATTACCCCCGGTGCCCCCAGTATCTCTCAGTACTCCCCAGTAAACCCCAGTACCCCCATTATCCATAGTAACGCCATTAACCCCAGTACCCCCAGTTTCTTCAGTATCCCCCAGTATTCCTTCTTACCCCCCAGTGTTCCCAGTACCCCAATATCCCCCCCAGTATCCCCCAGTGTTCCCACTATCCTCCCCAGTACTCCCAGTATCCCCTAGTGACCCCATTAGTACCAGTATCCTCCAGTGCCCACTGTCCCCCATTACCCCCAGAGTCCCCCAGTACCTCCCCCGTACCCCCCAGTGGTCCCAGTACCCCCAGTACCCCTATTACCTCCAGTATCCCAAATAACCCCCAGTATCCCCCAGGGCTCCCACTATCCCCCCCCAGTGCCCCCATTACCCCCAATAACCACAAGTATCCTCCAGTATCCCCAGTTTCCCAGTATCCCCCAGTGCTCTTTGCTACCCCGCAGTGCTTCCAGTATCCCCAATAGACCCCAGTACCCCCAGTAACTCTCAGTGCTCCCAGTACTCTCAATAAACCTCATTAACCCCCAATTACCCCCCAGTACCCCCCAGTTTCTAGAGTACCTCAGTAAACCCCATTACCCCTCAATTACCCCAGTACCCCCCAGTGTTCCCAGTTTCCCCAGTAAGCCCCGTTACACCGCCATTACCCCCAGGGTTCCCAGTTTCCCCAGTAAGCCCCGTCACCCCGCCATCACCCCCAGGGTTCCCAGTTTCCCCAGTAAGCCCCGTCACCCCGCCATCACCCCCCGGGTTCCCAGTTTCCCCAGTAAGCCCCGTCACCCCGCCATCACCCCCCGGGTTCCCAGTTTCCCCAGTAAGCCCCGTCACCCCGCCATCACCCCCCGGGTTCCCAGTTTCCCCAGTAAGCCCCGTCACCCCGCCATCACCCTCAGGGTTCCCAGTTTCCCCAGTAAGCCCCGTCACACCTCCATCACCCCCCGGGTTCCCAGTTTCCCCAGTAAGCCCCGTCACCCCGCCATCACCCCCCGGGTTCCCAGTTTCCCCAGTAAGCCCCGTTACACCGCCATCACCCCCGGGTTCCCAGTTTCCCCAGTAAGCCCCGTCACCCCGCCATCACCCCCCGGGTTCCCAGTTTCCCCAGTAAGCCCCGTCACCCCTCCATCACCTCCGGGTTCCCAGTTTCCCCAGTAAGCCCAGTTTCCCCAGCACCCCCGTTCCTCCCCGCGGCCTCCAGCCGCCAGGGGGCGCCGCCGCCTCCCCGCCGCCCCGGGCCAAGATGGCGGCGCCCGCGGCTGCCCGGGCGCTGCGGGTGAGGGACGGGACGGGGGGAGCGGGGCGGGACGGGGACACCGGGCGGGGGGGACAGCGGGTGTGGGGGCACCGGGGGCTCCAGGCGGGGGGGCTGAGGGTGTGGGCGTGGGGGGCTCTGGGGACACGGGGGGGACGGGACACTGGGGACACTGGGGATGGGGGACAGCGGGTGTGGGGGACACTGGGTACAGGGGACACTGGGGACACTGGGTATGGAGGCATTGGGTATGGGGGACACTGGGTGTGGGGGACACGGGGGACGCCGGGTATAGGGGGCACCAGGGATGGGGGACAGAGGGTGTGGGGGACACCAGGGATGGGGTCACCGGTTGCAGGAGGTTACAGGGACACCACGGGGGTGCCCAGGCATGGGGCGCCCTGGGGACACCGGCCGGTGGGGACACGGGACCGGGCAGGGCCAGCCCCCCCCGCTGCCGCGGGTACCCGCTGCCCCTCACCCCTGCCCCCCCCAGGCGGTGCCCCTCACCCGCCCTGTCCCCGAGGCCACCCGGCACCTCCACACCACCGCCGCCTGCCTCAAGGTAAGCCCTGGGGGTGCCCCTCTCCCCCCTTTCCCCCGCGGGGCCCCCCCAGCCCTGACGCCACCGCCCCCACAGACACGGGCGGCGCGAGTGCGCGTGGGCAAAGGGGACAAGCCGGTGTCCTACGAGAAGGCGCATCCCCCCCACTACATCGCCCACCGCAAGGGCTGGCTCTCCCTGCACACCGGTGGGTCACCCCACACCCCCTGGGGCCGGGGGGACCCTGGTGGGGCGGTGGGGCTGGGGGGGTGTGGGGCACGGGGCACCCTGGGGACAGGGGATGTGCGATGGGGACGTACGGGGCGTGAGGGCATCACGGGGGGCGGGCAGAGGCGTGTGGGTCACCCGGGCTTGGTGGAGGCAGGGATGTGTGGGGCACAGCAGGGACGGGCGTGCAGGGACGGGGGCACGTGGGCACCATGGGGACAGGGACGTGTGGGGCAGTGTGGGGACAGGGATGTGTGGGGCACGTGGGCACAGCAGGGACGGGCGTGCAGGGACGGGGGCACGTGGGCGCCGTGGGGACAGGGACGTGTGGGGCAGTGTGGGGACAGGGATGTGTGGGGCACGTGGGCACAGCAGGGACGGGCGTGCAGGGACGGGGGCACGTGGGCGCCGTGGGGACAGGGACGTGTGGGGCAGTGTGGGGACAGGGATGTGTGGGGCACGTGGGCACAGCAGGGACGGGCGTGCAGGGACGGGGACACGTGGGCGCCGTGGGGACAGGGACGTGTGGGGCAGTGTGGGGACAGGGATGTGTGGGGCACGTGGGCACAGCAGGGACGGGCGTGCGGGGACGGGGACACGTGGGGCACGAGGACGCTGTGGGGACGGGCCACGGGGCATCGCGGGGATGGGGCCATGTGGGGCACGCGGGGCCGGGGAGGTGCGTGGTGGGTCCCCGCTGGCCGTGGGGCCGGTGCCACCCTCTCGGTGCCCGCAGGGAACCTGGCGGGGGAGCCGGGCGCGGCGGAGCGGGCGGTGGAAGACGCTTTCCTGCGCCGCTTCCTCAGCGGCACCTTCCCCGGCATCCTGGCGGACGAGGCCGTGCTGAAGCGTCGCGCCAACCTGCTGGTGATCTGCGCCGTGCTGGTGCGGGGCCTGGCCCCCGCCAAGCTCCACTTCCTGGTGGGCTACGCCGAGACCCTCCTCAGCCACTTCTACAAGTGCCCCGTGCGCCTGGAGCTGCAGACGGTGCCCACCAGGGTCGTCTACAAGTACCTCTAGTGCCCGGCGGTGCCGCCCTGGGCTGGGGGCGGGGGAATAAAGCGGGGGGTCTGAGCCCACCTTGCCCTGCCTGTGGGTCTTGGAGGGGTTTTTGGGGCATCGCTGCGCTGTGGGGCGCTGGTTCCACAAAGCCCCTGTGGCCTGAATGTCCCCGTCCCTGTGTGCCCCACGTGTCCTTGTCCCCACCGTGCCCCTGTGTCCCGCTGTCGTGGTTTGTGCGTGGAGGGGAACGGAGCACCGTGAAGCTGCTCACTCCCCGCTTCTCAGAATCCCAGAATCGTTCAGGTTGGAAAAGCCCCTCGGGATCATCGAGTCCAACCCTCAGCCCGACTCTACAAAGTTCTCCCCTACCCCACATCCCCCACAGCTCATCCCAACGGCCCTGAAACCCCCCCAGGGATGGGGACTCCCCCCTCCCTGGGCAGCCTGTTCCACTCTCGGACCACTCTTGCTGGGAAACATTTTCTCCTCCTGCCCAGCCTGACCCTCCCCTGTGGCAGTTTCCAGCCGTTCCCTCTTGTCCTGTCCCTGATCCCCTGGGAGCAGAGCCCAGCCCCAGCCTCTCTGCAATGTCCTCTCAGGAGCTGCAGAGAGGGATGAGGGCTC
Source organism: Athene noctua (assembly GCF_965140245.1). Classification (NCBI taxonomy): domain Eukaryota; kingdom Metazoa; phylum Chordata; class Aves; order Strigiformes; family Strigidae; genus Athene; species Athene noctua. Next base: position 1,074,943 of record NC_134064.1, on the reverse strand, counting down.
CCCTCAGCCTCCTCCTCCTCACACTGAACACTCCCAGCTCCTTCCCTGCCTCCTCACAGGATTGATTCTCCAGCCCCTCACCAGCCTCGCTGCCCTCCTCTGCCCTCGCTCCAGCCCCTCCAGATCTCTCTCGTACTGAGGTGCCCAAAACTGGACACAACCCTCCAGGTGTGCTCAACATGATCAAATCTGTAAATCCTGTGCTTGACGCACTGGTAGTGCAGGTTTCCAGCGCTGCAATTTCTCTGCCTTCCCCCAGAATCCTCCTGGCACAGGGCATTCCCACCTGGCAGCAGGCTCCAGGGAGAGGAGCTGTGTAAGCCCTGGGGCAGAGCTGTCCAAAATGCCCCTGGGGTGGCACAGCAGAAGGGGAACAGGGTTCCTGGTGCTGCTGAGCTGAAAAGTACATCCGTGCTCCCAGACCTGGCACTGGCTTTGATCTGAAGGTCCCTGAAGGTGCCCCAATGACATCACTTGGGCACCCCAACGCTCGCTGACCCACCAGGAACTCCCAAGTTTCACTAGTACCTCCTGGAACACCCCCAGCACCCCAATGGTCATCACCCTGCCCACCCTGGCTCCACTCCTGACCCATCCTCACAGACTCCCCCTCCTTGCTGAGGTCTCCTCCAGTGTCTCCCTGACCCATTTAATCCCTTGCCAGACCCCCACCATTCCTCTGACCAGCCTGAGGGAACACCACCCCAGCACTGTCAGAGCCCTCCATCCCTCCCCTGCCCTCACCGCCCTCGCCTTGCCCTCCGAGAGGCACATTGGATCCTCCTGCGTCCATCTGTATTTGGTTTACATGGCAAGGTTTTGGTAGCAGGGAAGATGCCAGAGAAGGTGCCAGGATCTGTCCCCACATCTGACGGAGCCAGGGCCAGCTGGCTACAAGATGGACCTGCTGCTGGCCAAAGCTGAGCCCATCAGCAACGGCGGTAGCACCGCTGTGGTAACAAAAACTGCTGCACAACAGCAGCTGGGAGAGAGGAGCGAGAAAATGTGAGAGAAACAACCCTGCAGACACCAAGGTCGGGGGAAGGAGGCGCTCCAGGCACTGGGGCTGGAGAAGACCCGGGTGAGGCAGGCTGTCCCCTGCACCCATGGAGGTCCATGCTGGAGCAGAAATCAGGAGTGAAGTTGAGCCTGGAGAAAAGGGAGAGGTGGGGGAAGGTGTTTTTAGAATTATTCTAATTTCTCATTAGCCTACTCTGTTGGTAACTGGCAATCATTAATTGCCGGTGTTGGCAATTGCTGAGTGATCTCCCTGTCCTTATCTCAACTCCTGAGCCTTTCGTCGTGTATCCCCCCGCTGACTGTAGAGGAGGGGGAGTGATCGAGCGGCTGGGTGGGCACCTGGCAGCCAGCCAAGGTCAACCCACCGCACAGCCCTGTTTGCTCCCGTCCCTTCCCCTCTCTGAGCACCCTCCCTTCCCCTCTGCGAGCTCCTGCAGCCCAACCCTCGCTGGCCTTCCCCTCTCTGCACACCCGGAGCACATCACTTCCCCTCCAAGGCTCCTCCAGCCTCCCGTGTTCCCTGCAGTGCCTGTTCACACCTCTTCCTGCTGCCTGCTGGGTCTCCTCTGACCTGCCATTTCTCCTTTGTTCACGCTCACATCCCTCTTATTGTCCAGTCTGGATCCCTCACGGCTCCTTCCTTCCCCTCTTTGGATGCTCAGAGTCCTCTCCTTCCCTCCACACGCGATGACATCTCCTCTGCTGACCCGGGCCTGAGCTGAGACACTGCCTGCCCCTGTGTGAGATCCCTTCCCCTCCCAGGACAATGGCTCAGGTCTCTGCCCTTCCCCTCCTGCAGGCTCACACCTCCTCTACTTCCACCTCCTCTGCTGTCCTGGGGTGCCCTCAGGGTTGCCCTCTAGGCACTCGCTGACCCTCCCCTTAGAGCCCTGTCCCTTTCTGGGTGCTCCCTTCCCCTCCCCATGCCTGCTCCAGTCCCCCATGGGGCAAGAAAGGGGTGAGCTGCCTGTGCACGGCCACCCCGAGGTGAGGGGCCACCCCCGAGGTGAGGGGGGCTGCTGTGCCCTTGCACTGCTGCCCACCCCCCCCGGACCTGCGGATCAAGGTCCTGCCAGGCACATACTGGTGACTCCAGTGGGGAGCTGGCCCCAGGGGACTTTGTTTGGCATTTCCAAGGGGGCTGAGGGCAGCAGGAGCGGGAGCTCCCACACAAGCACCCCTCCGCGTGGCCCCAGCACTGCTCACCTTGGCGTTTCCCCACCTTGGGGTTCCCCTGGGTCCCCTCCAGCATCATTTGTCTGCGGTTGGGCAGGTCCGTGCGGGTTGGACTCACAGCTCTGCCACCCTCCCAGGAAGGCCCCATCCGCTTCCTGATGGAGCACAACCTTCCCCACAAGCCTAAGTGCAGCTCAGAAGGTGTCCATGTGTACATGAAGAGGGCGAGATGTCCTGCCCATCTCCTGCAGGAACCACTGGCCCAGTGGGCGAGGTGGCTGCGGGTGGCTGCTCTGCCAAAGGACAGGCTCTCTGGGGTGGAAGGTCAGAGCCAGACTCTCTGTTCCTCCTCCACCTTTCCTGGCAGGATTTATTTGGCTCCAGCCTTGCCAGAACCTCTCTTGCTTATGGTGGCAAGATACTACAACAGCAGGGAAAACTTCCCTCTTGATCCTGGCTGAGACCCAGCCCCTGCCCAGGAACCAGGAGAGTCACCTCAACAGCCCTGCAAGGCATCGCTTGGGTGTCCCTTGTGCACTGGGAATGGCCTTTGGCCAAGCAGGAACACGCAGGGCAACACTGGTAGTGCCACCAAAGAGCCCAGGAGCCCTTCAGAGAAGGTACAGCCATTCAGCCCCAAGACCTTTTTCCCAATCAGATTTGAGGCTCCATGCCTTGCCGACTGAAGCCAGCAGACATTTTCATTTTCTCTTTTCCTGCTTTTTTATGCCAGTGTGCCTGGGAGACAATCCTAATGCTTCAGATTTAAAAGAAACCAAACCCACAACCCCCTCCAACACATCCCTGTTCTATTCACAAATTAAAGTTACTGGTCATGCTAATAGAAGTACAGTAAATAAAAAGACAACTGGTAGCTCCTCACTGCACTGCAAGTAGCTCCAGCCACTGGACTGGAAGAGCCCGAGTCAAGACAGCAAGCACTGCAGGTGACGGCTGTCTGAGTTGCATAGAGTGATTAATCTGTGCCCTCCCCAGAGGCCAACACTTTTTTTGTCCTTTGGCTTTTCTTGTCAACTCTTCCTCCCTCGTGGTCATAGGGGCAGGTGAATGTGAAAGACAAGTGCAGTGTGAAAAAGGAAGGAGCCATTTGCAAGACTGAAAGGAGGAGCCCACAGAAGTAATTGAACGAGCATGTTTGAAGGGCTCTTTTAAGATTCCACATCCAAAGAGCTGTTTTTCTACACTCGACACCATCACTATGTCAATTTGTACCACACACTGCTCTAGCTCTTGTCTGATGCTCTTTTCTTCTCCAGTGAATAGGAAGTCAAGCAAAAACGCCCAGGGGCTGGTCGAAAGCAAAGCCATGGGTTTCCACCACATGCATTTCCAGTGGCTTTGGTGGAACAGGTTACCCAGAGAGACTGTGGAGTCTCCATCCTTCGAGGTGTTCGAAAGTCCTGGGCAACGAGGTCCAGGCGGCCCCACTTGAGTGGAGGGGTTGGAACTCCCTTTGCCACATGTTCGTCCATGTTGCTCCATGACTGGCATGGTGCTGAAGGCTGCTGAGCTGATTGTCTCGCCCTTGCTGTTCAGAAGTCATGAGAATTTCACAGGATCCCAGAATCATCTGTGTTGGAAAAGCCCCTGAAGCTCCTCCAGCCCAACCATGACCCTCACCCTGACCGTTCCCAACTCCCCCAGATCCCTCAGCGCTGGCTCAGCCCGACTCTTCAACCCCCCCAGGGATCCCGGGGACTCCCCCCTGCCCTGGGCAGCCCATTCCAACGCCCAACAGCCCCTTCTGCACAGAAATCCTTCCTCAGAGCCAGCCTGACCCTGCCCTGGGCAGCTTGAGGCCATTCCCTCGGGGCCTGGCGCTGGGGCCTTGGCTCCAGAGACTCATCCCCCCTCTCTGCCCCCTCCTGGCAGGGAGTTGCAGAGGGCCAGGAGGTCTCCCCTCAGCCTCCTCTTCTCCAGACTGAACCCCCCAGTTCCCCCAGCCGCTCCCCAGCAAACCTGCCCTTTGGCAGCCAGTGCCGACCGCTCCCCATCAGTTTCTTGCTCATCATGAGCTTGGAAATGGTTTTCAGGTCTTCATTCTTGTCCTCCTTGAAGATAAGAGCGGTATTTCCTCTCTTCCAGGCCTCAGGAAGCTCACCTGATCACAAAGCTAATCTACATCCAGCTCTCCTGAGCACCCCAGTGCTGCTGACTCCTCCTGGGTCCCAACCCCGCCTGCGTTCACCTGGAGGCAGCTCGGAGAAGCTCCCACACCCGCTCACCCCCCAGCCCTGCACCTGCTGTGTTCAGCGTCGCCCCCTGCGCCCCCCAGGCTGCCCCCCATGTGCGCGGCCCTGCGCCCCGCTCCGCTCCCCACAGCACACCCCTGTGCTCAGCCCTGCACCTCATCCTCGGTGCTGCATCCACTCTGCTCGGCGTTGCACCTGCTGATGCCCCCCGGGGCCACCTCTGGGGGGGTGCAGGCACACCCGGGTCCCTGCCTGGCCTTGGGGGTGCGGGGGGGTGGGACCCGGGGTTCTGGGCCTTCAGTCCTCCCAGTTTCGTCCAGGGGGTTCTGCCTTAGTTTCCCCTGGGCAGGTGGGGACTCCCAGGGGGGACAGGAACGAGGGATGGGGTGGGGTAAGGGCACAGGGTCATCCCTGCTACTGCCTCAGGGGGCTGAGATGGGTGAGGGCACCCCTGGCTCCAGGCACATGACCCCCCTGATCCCTAGCCCCGCCATGGCCAGTGCTGCTGCTCCGCTTGTCCGACGCTGCACGTGGCCAGGGACACAGGGCCTGTGGGGACACGGGACGGACTCTGGCCCGGTGATGTGGGAGCAGCGGGGCCGGGGCACCCTGGCTGCTCCCCCCCTGCCGGGTGCCATCCGTGGGCCCACGTCATCAGCGGCCTGCGACGCGATGGCCCGCGACAGACCAGCCCAGGCCGGCACCAAGCCGCTGACCCGTGCCCAGGCACAGCCCCCGGCCGGACACTCCAGGTCCCCGTGCCAGGCTGACCCGCTGCCCCAGGGCCGGGATGCTGCGGCTGTGCCTGCTGAGCCACGGTTCCTGATGGGCAACGGTCACCCCGAGGCAGGACGGGCACCGGCACCTGACCCCACCAGGAGCCACGTGTGGGCACCCAGCGTGTGCACGTGGGGGCTGCGTGTGCACACGTGTCCATGGAGGGGGGGGGGGGGCACCAGCAGGGTATGGGGGGGCACCCCCCGGGCTGTGCTGCCCAGGCTGGGGGGGGCTGGTGGGAGCCACAAACCTCCTGGCACCCCGTGGGACCCCCCAGGCCCCACCTGTGGAGGGTCCTGGTGGGAACTAGCTCCGGTCCCCACAGAGGGCCTTTGCTGGAGGGGGGAGACACATGTGGGCTGGACTAGTGCTGAGGCCAGGAGGGTGCCCCCCGGGCCAGGCGCTGCGGTGGGGTGCTGGCCCCCAGCCGGTGCCAGCACAAGGCCCCGCGTGGTGCCGGTTCAGAGGGGCGGCCCCTGCGCCCAGTGCAGACCAGCCCAGGGCGGTGCCCGGCCCACACTGGGGCCCAGCTTGGAGTGGTGCCGGTGCCGGATGGGGCCAGACCCGCAGGGGCCCAAAGCCGACCCTGTGCCCAGCTCTGGCAGAGCTGAGCCCACTCCCGTGCCGGAGCCCAGCAGAGCCCACGCCCGCACTGGGCTGTGCCAGACCATGCCCCAGCCCAGCCCGCACCCGTGCCCGGCTGTGCCGGAGCCGAGCCTGCCCGCGGCCGGGCCGGGCCGTGCTGGAGCTGAGCCTGCGCCTGTGTCAGACCGGGCCGGGCTGAGCCAGGCCCGCCGGGGCCGAGCCGCCGTGAGCCGGGCCGGGCTGTGCCGGGCTGAGCCAGGCCCGCCGGGGCTGACCGAGCCGCCGTGAGCCGGGCCGGGCCGTGCCGGGCTGAGCCAGGCCCGCCGGGACTGACCGAGCCGCCGTGAGCCGGGCCGTGCCGTGCCGGGCTGAGCCAGGCCCGCCGGGACTGACCGAGCCGCCGTGAGCCGGGCCGTGCCGTGCCGGGCTGAGCCAGGCCCGCCGGGACTGACCGAGCCCAGCCGGGCCCCGCCCCGCCCGCGCCGCCGCCGGTCGCGCACGTGGTGCCGGGTCTCGCTGCCCGCGCGCGGGGGGGGGTCGGCGGCCGGTGGGGGCGGGCCCCGGTTCCTGCTCGGCGCTGCCCAATGGCGGCGCGGCCACGCCCACTCCGGCACGGAACGGGCCAGTGGGCGCCGCGGGCGGGGCCGCGCGTCAGAGGGAGGGAGAGACGCGGCGGTCACGTGGGCGCGGCACGGGGTTAAAGCGCGCGGGCGGCGGCGCGGGGCGCAGGCGGCGGGGGCGGTTCGGCGCGCGGAGCGGAGCGGCAGGTTCCCGGAGGGCGCGACCGGCCCTGCTGGTGAGCGGCGGCGTGGGGCGGGCGCGGCACATGGCGGCGGGAGAGGGAGAGGGCGGGGGCCGCGCGCGCGGGAGCGGCCGTTGCCGATGCGCGGGAAGGGCCGTTATCCGGTGCCCCCCGCTGAGCTGTGTCTCTCCCGCAGGATGAGGAGCGGCGCAGGCCATGGCGCAGCACCCGGCCCCCAGCCCCCGCGGCCGGCGGGGTTGTAGGATGGTGGAGCCCCGCTGTGCCCTATAGCGACCCCCCACCCGCCCCTCTATTTAATTTTATACCTAATTTATTAGTACCTCGCCCCGCTCCCCCAACCCGAGCCATGGACCCGACCCCCGCAGTGCCATCCGCCCCCATGGGGGGCTTCCTCTGGATGCTGGTCCTGGGCTTCATCATCGCCTTCATCTTGGCCTTTTCTGTCGGCGCCAACGACGTGGCCAACTCCTTCGGCACGGCGGTGGGCTCGGGGGTGGTGACCCTCCGGCAAGCCTGCATCTTGGCCAGCGTCTTTGAGACAGTGGGCTCCGTCCTCCTGGGAGCCAAAGTCAGCGAGACCATCCGGAAGGGGCTGATCGATGTGAAGATGTACAACTCCACGCAGCAGCTGCTGATGGCGGGTTCGATCAGTGCCATGTTTGGTGAGGAATGGTGGGGGGGATTTAAATGGGGGGCGCTGTACCCCAGAGATGGCTTTCTGACCAGGATTTTCTTTCCAGGATCTGCTGTGTGGCAGCTAGTGGCTTCGTTCTTGAAGCTCCCCATTTCTGGTACCCACTGCATTGTTGGAGCAACCATTGGCTTTTCGCTGGTGGCCAGAGGCCAAGAAGGTGTCAAGTGGTCTGAGCTGCTAAAGATTGGTAAGTCTGGCTCTTGTGACCCCCCTGTGTGTGGCCTTCATGTGCCCCTGAGCTTCCTCTTGCAGCAGGGGGATGCTGATTGTGCCTCTTCTCTCCTAGTGTTGTCCTGGTTCATCTCACCCCTCCTTTCTGGCATCATGTCTGCTATCCTGTTCTTCCTTGTCCAGAGGTTCATCCTCCGTAAGGTAAGTGCTGTCCACCTCATTTTCTCATGCCCTGGGGCTCTCGGGTGCTCCCTTGTCTGCCTGTAGAGTGGTTGTTGATTTATGTGCACCAGGGCTTCTCCAGACACATCCATCCTTATGTTGACACTTGGATGAGCCCTTTGGGAGGAGCTGAACAGGTGGGACTGTGAGACTTTTAGCTGCTCCGCAAAGCAGAGCCTGGAAGGTGCAGAGGCATCATTTCACCTCCCCTAAAACATCTGGGCCAGGAGTGTCCTGTCTGGCCTCAGCAGAAACTGCTGCACTTTCCAAGTAGTGAAGTAGCCCAGAATTGATAGGAAAAGCCTGTCAAGCAGTTCTGATCTTAAATCCTGGTGCAAGGCTAGATCTCCTCTTATTCAGGCTGCAGATGGAAGCAATGACCAACAGTGGTGGCTGTTTTTAAGCCAGGAGGGCCAGGATTGTCACTGGTGCTGTAGAAACTGTGCCTTCCTCCCATCTGAGGCCCCAGGTAAAGTGGGGGCTGTTCAGGCTGGCTCTGGGGTTGTTCTCCCACTGTTGGGAGTGCCTGGAAGCCCAGGAAGAGGGGTTGCACACCCAAAGGTGCTCGAAATGGAGGTGCAGCTTTAGACCACATCTTTCAGAGATGATGATGGTGACCCTTGAGTGCAAGATGTGCTAGCCCAGAGCAGGGGGTATCTAGCCAGCTGTACAGAGAAACTCCAGCGTTTTCTTCTGCATATTTGTGGTTAACTTAAACTATTTGAGGTCTTAGCTCTAACTATTTCTGGTTTGAGAGATGTTAAGATATCACTGCTAGTTTCTACCTGGCAGCCCTTTAAAACAATTCAGCGTCACTGCTGTCAGAGTAACCTTGCATAACTGGCCTTTCAATGCTGGGCTGGCCCTATTGTGCTTCATTCCGGTACTGAATAGTCCCGTTGATCTGTCCTGCTCAGTGTTCGGTGAGGCTCAGTGTGTTTGTACCAATGCTAGACCCCCATTGCTGGGCAGCAGTGGAGATTAAGTGCTCCTGCTGCTCGGGTGAGGGCCTCTCTGTGCAGGTATGTGGTCATATAAGCTGCTTTTGTGAGTAACATACTTTTTAATTTCATCCAAGTCAGCTGGAAAGAGGTGAAAGCTTTGTCTGATAAATGGTTTAGTCTGAAAGCACCTGGGGATTTGAAAGAAAACATAGCTGGAGGCTGCAGAGGTCTGCAGGAGGGGTTCAAGAGCCAGGCAGCAGATGAGATACCCCAGCCTTGGGGGTGGTGGGACACTCGGCTGGTCCTGCCCTGGGGAGCCCTGTGGGAGCCACAGTGTTCTGCCACCTTCTCTGCGGGGCTCTGGCAGTGGCAGCCCTGTGAGTTATTCTCAAAAACTGTCGGGAGCTCTGGCTTTTGGCAGGGTTTGTGGGAGCATGGTATTTGACTTGCTCAGCAGTTAACTGAAGGCACAAACCCCCTTTTGCAAAGGGGCTGTTTCTTGGTTGCTCAGGGTCTGGCTTTCTGCAGCGCTGGTCCTTGTCTTGCAGGCAGATCCCATTCCCAACGGCTTGCGAGCTTTGCCCATCTTCTATGCCTGTACTGTGGGGATCAACCTCTTCTCAATCATGTATACCGGTGCACCTTGTAAGTAGGCATCAGAATACTTGAACCTGAATTTTTTAATTCTTTACAAAACCTCCATTAAATGCACGATTTACCCCTTTTTTGCTTTACAGGGCTGAAATCTTCTAGAAGGCGGCTGGCCTGTGCCGGTTACAGAAGGCTGCAGGCTAGCGTGCGCTGAGTTCTGGGCTAGGTAGTTGCCCAGCCAAAGAGACCTGCTCAAACTAAATCCCTCCAGACCTTTCTCCTTAGACTTCACAGGACTGGCAGATAACATGACTCCCCCTTCCCTTCTCTTACCTGTGCTAAAACTCAGGTACCTGGCTGCTGCTGAAGAGACTCCTGGGGCTGCCGGTAGCGAGGCTAGAAGCAGGGATGGAGGCTGTGCCTCCTGATTCACCTTGTCCCTATGAATAAATTAATTATCCCTGGCAAGAAGAGCTGGCACCTGTACTGAGAAGAGGAGTTTATTTCAGTTTGCAAAGCCAAATTGAAATGCTTGTTTGGCTGTTGTTGAGGGGGACAGGTCACAGACAGGAGTAGGAGAGGGCTTGGCAGGGGATGGTGGCTTTGCCTGTGGAGCTGGAGGCTCCGTAACCTCCATCCGCCGGGGTGACTCGGCATGAGCTGTTTTTGGTCTGAGCATGGGTTTCCTGTTGTGGAGGAGTCTCTGGAGGTGGGCTGAAGGGCAGTTGGTGCTGGCTCCACAGGGTTTTCTCTGTAAACAGTGGCTGGAAAAATTTTTGGAGGGCTGTCAGCTTCCCTTTCCCTTGCCTGTGCAGCCTGGGGGAGAAGGCAAGGTTGCTGTGGTGCTGCTGGAGTTATGGGGGCTGTGAAGCAGCAGCGCTGCTACTCCAAGATCACTTTATCACTTGGCACCCCTGAGGCGGATTCATGTTTATCCCGAGTCTGCAGCTGCAGGAGGGCTGGGTGAGCGCTGTGCCACTCAAGTACGGGGTTTGTAGCCTTCAGTGACCCAGGCTTGGCACAAGCAAATAGCCAAATGCGTGGGTAAAGCAGCTGCAGTGTTGCTGGTGGTGCATTAGGGGCCATAAGTTGTTGTCTGCAGCAGGAGTTGAGCAGTTGCAAGCACCTGATACCCTGACTGGGGGCTGCAGCAGGCTGTATCATGAAAAACCTCTGTGAAAAGTCACACTGCATGTGGGAATGCTTTTAACTAGGTCACATAACACCTCTCATGCCTTGAAACTTGATCTTAAGTTCCCAGGGACTCGAGGAGCAGGAGAAACATCTCCCCAGCAGCGGGAGGAGTGAATGGAGACGGGGGGGGGGGGGGGGGGGGCTCTGGTGGGAGCAGCCCAGGTCCTGCGTGTCCTCCCCAACTGGGGGAAGCGGCGCTGTCGCTGCAGCAGCTGTGCTGGGTGGTTTTTTTTTTCTTTGACATTGCAGCAAGTGAGGAGACAAGGGCTGTGAGGAGCCTTCCTTCTGTCCCTGCTCAGGGTACACACCAGCTCCTGGTCGGGTTTGGCTGCAGGAGGGAGGAGAAAGTGTCTGCACATGTGAAAGATTAGCTTTTGATGGGGGAGACTGTAACCTGGAGTGGGGGGAGGGCTGGGGGGGGGGAGGGCAGGGGGGAAAGGGCTTCTGTGTGGGTTAAGCTCTTGGTTTCCGTGCTGTCATTTCTCCCTGGCAGGCAAATTAGCTCAGGGATGTTGCAGGTGATGGAGTCCCTGTGCTGGGAGGAGCAAAGTCATACATTGAGGAGGCTTTTGCCCAGAGGTTTTGAAAGATCCATTGTTTTATTTCCTAGTGCTGGGCTTTGACAAACTTCCTCTGTGGGGTATCCTCCTAATTTTGGCGGGGAGTGCTGTTGTCTGTGCTCTCGTCGTCTGGTTCTTTGTATGTCCAAGAATGAAGAAGAAAATTGAACGTAAGTAATGCCTCTCTGCAATCCTTTGGGGAAGGGCATGCTCGGACTAACCAACTTCTTTTCCCCGCGGGAGATCTCATTAGCTGCAGGGCTGTTATTAGCAGGGATCCTCAGCTTCAGTTATCGCTTAAGCTGCTCTGAGTCACTGGGGCACATCTCATTGTGCTGGACCCTGTGTGCTCCTCACCTGCAGCAGTGCCAGAAAGCTGCTCCCTGGAACCCCAGAACACCCCTCGAAGTAGCTGTTGTGCTGCTGAGTGGTGTTTGGCAGCTGAATTCTGAGCAGGGTGATCTCTCCTTGAACTGCATGGGACAGCAGGCAATATTAAACAGCCCGATTTTACTATTTAATAGAGAAGAGAAGGCAGGAGAAAACCTGCCTGTTAACCAGTGTGTAACCTTTAATCCTCTGCATACCCGCTGATCAATCTTTGGCCTGGCAGATGCAGATCACAAGTTTAAAGCTGTGTAAGCTGATGAAATCCTTTCCCTGTAGCAAAAAAAAAAAAAAATCTCTATTGAAAGGCATCCAAAAGAGCAGTCCTGAGCTTTGCCTCCTGAAAAGTACAGGCAGCTCTCCTGGAGTTGTGTGTGGTCTTGCATATAAATTTTGTGTGCAGTCTGGGGCACTTAAGGAACTGGAGATGAGGGGATAACCAGTGTCCTTGTCAGACTGGTGTAATTGGGGTGTGACTAACAGCTTTATGGCTGCCCTTGACATTCTTCCAGCTGTTCAAGCTTTGGCTTAACTCCTGCCTGCAAGGCAGGCTCTCCTGCCTGCTAAGGAGCACTGCTGGGAGGACGTGGTGATGCAGGGGGAGAGGAGCTCTGCAGGAGCTTGATGCCACAGCCTGGCCCTTGTAGTGAGCAAACTCTGGGAAATGGTCATGTTTGTGACAAGGAGGTGGTTTTTGTTGTTGTCTGAAGGAGCTGACCTCATGTTTTCACCTGAAGAAAACATGCTTTTCCCGGTAGAGGGGGAGGAACAGTCTCAGCTTCCAGGGCTTGGTGCCACTGGCTTAGCTCTTCCAGTGGGACAGGAAACCAGGCTGCCCTCAGGAGGTGGAGACCAGCTCCTGTTTGGGTTTGTCACCCACCGGTGGGAGCTGGAGAGGAGCCCGGGTGGGCAAGTCCTCCCAGCAGGCTGGAGCTGATGGGCTGGTGGAGTAACTGGGCTCTGCTGGGCACCTTCTCATCAGCTTCAGGGGTCACAACCACCCCAGGAGCAGGTCCAGAGCATCCCACGGCCACTGGGAACAGGAATGGGACAAACATGGCTCGAAATGGAACCTCTGCCGTAGGAAGAACAGGCATAAAAGCCCCATAATGGTGCTCACCACACCCCGTGTGGGTGGGGGGAGTCTAAAAATAGGAGATGAGCTGGCTTGTGATGGTTTGGCTGTTGTGCCTGGTACAAGGTGCGACTGTAAGTTCAGGATGGGGAGGGGAAGCTGTAAATTTTTTATTTAGTTGCCATAAATCTGAGTGGTCAGGGGTGTGGGCTTGCTCTTGGTATTGGGTGTGGTGGTGGGAAGGGGTTTGATGGCAGCTTCCTCCCTTTGCAGGAGAGATCAAATCCAGCCCTTCAGAAAGCCCCTTGATGGAGAAGAACATCAGCCCGAAGGAGGACCACGAGGAGCCCAAGGTGCCCCTGGGCGATGCCAAGAGCCCCATTGCTGACGTGAGGTCAGCTGTGCCCCACCGGGCAGTGGTGGAGGAGAGGACTGTTTCCTTCAACCTGGGGGACCTGGAGGAGGCCCCGGAGCAGGAGCGGCTCCCCAGCCTTGACCTGAAGGAAACCAGCATTGACAGTGGTGAGTGGTGGACAGGGGGGGATATGGGGGTGCTGGGGTGGTCTCTCCCCCCACTCCGCGTGCTGAGCCCCTGCTGTCTCTCTTGACAGGACCTATGCCACTGCCCAATGGCAACCTTGTCCAGTTCAACCAGGCCGTGGGCCACCAGATGAATTCCAGTGGCCAGTACCAGTACCACACCGTGCACAAGGACTCCGGCCTCTACAAGGAGCTGCTGCATAAACTGCACCTGGCCAAGATGGGGGACTGCATGGGGGACTCGGGGGACAAGCCCCTGCGGCGCAACAACAGCTACACCTCCTACACCATGGCCATCTGCGGCATGCCCCTGGACTCCCTCCGGGCCAAGGAGGGCGAGGAGATGGAGAAGCTGACCTGGCCTGTGGCGGACACCAAGAAGAGGGTCCGCATGGACAGTTACACCAGCTACTGCAACGCGGTGGCGGACGCTCACCCAGCGGCTGACGTGGATCTGAACGCAGCGCAGGTGGAGATGGGTGGCAGTGAGCGTAAGGGCAGCAGTGGCTCCCTGGAAGAATGGCATGACCAGGACAAACCTGAGGTGTCCCTCCTCTTCCAGTTCCTGCAGATCCTCACAGCCTGCTTTGGCTCCTTTGCTCATGGTGGCAACGATGTCAGGTCAGTTGGGTCAGCGGGAGTGGTGGGCTCGCTTGCTGGGGCTGGTGCTCATCTTGCCCGGAGCTTCTGGCCCTCTAGTCCAGCTCTCCTTTCTCTTCCAGCAATGCCATTGGGCCCCTGGTTGCACTCTACCTGGTCTATCAGACCGGTGATGTGGCTACCAAGGCGGCAACTCCCATCTGGCTGCTGCTCTATGGAGGCGTGGGTATTTGCATCGGCTTGTGGGTCTGGGGAAGGAGAGTCATCCAGACGATGGGGAAGGACCTGACTCCCATCACACCATCGAGGTAAGGTCGGCCTTGCGGGAGGCTTCAGGTGGTCCTAAAGCTGCATCCTGCTCCTGGAGCCCTCTCCATGCTCTCCTTGGGGGTTTTGTTGCTTGGGTGGTGGAGTTGGGGTGGGTGTGGCCCCATAACTTATCCCTGTGTCCCTTGCGGGGGTCAGTCTGGGGCTGCTGGGGGTCTGCAAAGCCAGGTGAGGAGCTGACCTTGCTGTGCAGGGTGTGCCTGGGGAGAGCAGCCCCCCCGTCTGCCTTGGGCTGAGCCAGCCCGATGCCCCTGGAGTGCTGGAGCTCCCGTGCCCCTATTCTCACCCGCTTTCTGTCTCTGCAGCGGCTTCAGCATCGAGCTGGCATCTGCCCTGACGGTGGTGATCGCCTCCAACGTTGGCCTCCCCATCAGCACAACCCACTGCAAGGTAGGTGGGGGTGGTGGGAGGGGGACGGTGCTGGCTTGATGCAAGCTCAGGCCCCCCCAGATCCTGGTGCTGCCAAGGCCGAGCTCTGCGGGAGCTCCCAAGCACAACCTGCTCACTGGCTCCGAGTTTGTGTCTGTGGGTGGTACCCCAGGGCTGGGGGAGGGGGTACCTGAGGAGGTGATCGAAGAACAAAACCCCTTTGGGGGACCCTTGGCCTCTGCCCAGTGGCCGTGGGAACCTCCCTGTCCCCATTGCTGCTCTGGGGTGGCAGCTCCTCGCTCTGCTCTTTGCCTGGGGTCTGCTGGGTCCCCGGGGCTGGACCGAGCCCCACGGTGGAGGCTTTCCCTGGGCACCCCACCAAGAGCTGGGGGGTGGTGGGCACTGGGGGTGCCCCACACGGCTGCCATGCTGAGCCATGCCCCGGCTCCTCGGGCAGGTGGGCTCGGTGGTGTCGGTGGGCTGGCTGCGCTCCAGGAAGGCGGTGGACTGGCGCCTCTTCCGCAACATCTTCATGGCCTGGTTCGTTACCGTCCCCATCTCGGGCCTCATCAGCGCTGCCATCATGGCTGTCTTCAAGTACGCCGTGCTGAAGGTGTGAGGGCACCGGGGTCCTGCTGCTCCTGCTTCCCTGCTGCCACCCTCCCCTCCAGGAGCCGGGGAGGCTCATCCCACCACGGGGTGGGGGCTGCTGTCATCTCTGGGGCTTCCTCAGTTCTGCATAGTGTTGTCACTGAAGTACATATATTTTTTTTTAATATAAATGTCTTGGCGCTAAGTTCCTTGAGGGGGTGCAGCGCTGAGCCTGCACCTGCCCCGGGGGTGACTCCCCTGCTGCGCTGTAGCTTTAGATTAGCAGTTATGGGAGGCCACTTTTCTTATTTTTAATGACTTAATTAAGATCCTCTGGCAGTGATTCCTCCATGAGTAAGGACTGGGGCTGGTCTTTGCCCCTCCTCGGAGGGCTTGGGGGCTGTGGGGCAGCCCCCCAGCGCAGGCTCTGCTGCGTTCAGCTTTGCCTCCATTGCTGTAGTGGTGTGGACATCAGATGCTGCCCAACCATCCTGCTCGGGGGTCCCTGGGGGGCAGCCCCCACGCCCCCCCCCCCCCCCCCCCCCACTGCTGCTACCTCGGACTCAATAAAAATTTCCTTCGTACGCTGGTGCTGTCGGTGATTCTGGGGCTGGAGGGGGTGCTGGGGCGGCCCCCTCACCTGCTGCCCTGTGGCCTCTGCCCTGCTCCTCCATGGGGGTGGCTGATAAGAGCCTCACGTGTCCCCGTGTCACGGAACGCCTGTAAACAGCCCCGGGCTGCACCCCAGCCCTGCGTGGGGGGGTGCTATCACAGCCCCACATCTGGGGGGCAGCTCCTGGCCCTGTTACCAGCCCCTGGGGCCCCCGGAGGCAGGAGCTGTCCCTGCCCTGTTCCCGGCCCCGAGGTGCCCCAGCGATGCTCCCTCCCGTCCTGGGGGGGCCCGGCCCCGGTCAAGGCCGGGCGGGGGGACCCGCGTCAGTGCGTTGGCACCAGGGTGTTGCAAGATGTGCGGGCGATTGCAGCGGGGCCCGGGGCTGGCTCTGGGCCTGGGTGGGTGGGGGGCCGCTGGGACACCCGGGGCTCTGGGGGGGTGCAGAGCCCTGCCTGGGGGTAGAGGCATGGGGGGCGCGCGCCAGGGGGGGTCTGGGCTGTGCCTGGGGGAGCTGCGGGGGGATGTGACCCGCGGGGGGGGGGGCATTTCGCACCGGGACTGGGCTGTGTCCCACGGGACGTGGGTGCCCCCCCCTGTCCCCGTCCCTCCGGTGTGCGGTGCTGGGGGTGGCCCCCGGTGCTGGACCCCCCCATCTGCCGCGCAGCATCTGCCTCTCCGGGGGGGTTGGGGCGCCCATCGGGGTGGCGGCGGGGCCGGTCCTTGACCCCGGTTAATGATTCGCCGCCGGTCGCTCCCCGCTGCCAGCGGCCCCGCTGGGCAAACACCGGCCCCGGGGGCTCCGGGCCGGGCGCCCGCGGCCGCTCCTGGCGCCGTCGGGGCCGGGGCCGTGGGAGGCCGCTTCCTCCGGGGGGGGGCTGGGGCACCGCGGGGGGAAAGGGGGGGGCTGGAGGGCGCGGGGGGGCCCGGCCCGGGAGGGGCACGGGCTGGGGCGGGGGGGAGCCCCTTCGGGGGGGCACGGGGCAGCAGCGCCCCGTTTGAGGGTGTATGGGGCGGGCGCTGCCCCGCGGGGGGGGCACGGGGGGGGCCCTGCCCTATTTTGCGGGGGGAGGTACGGCGAGGGGGGCACTGCCCCGTTTTGGGGGTCACCACCACGGGGTGCCCCGAGTCCCGTCCCGGCTGTTCGCCCGGGGGGCCGGGCCGGTGCCGGGGGCCGGGGCGGGGCGGTCCCGCGGGGCCCCGTTAAAGCGGCGGCGGCCGGAGGCGGCGGCCGGAGGCGGCGGCGATGGGCAGCGAGGGGGAGCGGGGCCCGGCGGCGGCTCCGGGCCCGGGCCAGGGCGACCCGCGGGCACTGCGGAGGGACTGTCAGCACCGGTGGGACCGGGAGCAACAGGCCGGGGGGGCGACCGGGGGCAGCAGGACCTGAGGGTGCAGGGAGAGGGTTGGGGGGATCCGCTGGGGGAAGCGGGTCTTCGGGAAAGGACCCCCCGGGTGTGCGGGTATGGGGGAGGGCTCGGGGGGGCAGAGGCTCTGGGGTCACCCCTCATGTAGAGACGCCGGGGGGGTACTCACCATCCCCCCTCCCTGCCCTGTCGTCGTGCGTGTCCCGTGTGTCCTGTCTCCCCCCCTGCCCTGGCCCTGGCTCCATTTCCAGCTCAAAAGCCCATTTTTCTGCTCCAATAACTCTCTGTGGGGCCCCTGGGCCAGGGCGGGTGCAAAGGCCCCCCCCAGCCCCCCGTCCAGGGACAGAGGAAGTGGGGAGGGGTCCCCATCCCCTTCTCTATGCCACCCCCAGCCCTAGACACCCCATAACCCCCTCCCCGCTCATCCCCAGCATCTTTGTCAACCGGAGCCTGGCGCTGGAGAAGATCAAGTGCTTCGGCTTCGACATGGACTACACCTTGGCTAGTGCGTTTTTGGGGTGCGGGTGGGGGGACTGAGGCAGGGTGGGGGGCAGTGGGACCCCCCCAGCCCCTGCCCACGCCGCCCTTCTGCCCCCCCCCGCAGTGTACAAGTCCCCTGACTACGAGGAGCTGGCCTTTGCCCTGCTGCTGGAGCACCTCGTCTCCATCGGGTACCCCCACGAGATCCTCGCCTACAAGTATGATTCCACCTTCCCCACACGGTGAGTTTTGGGGTGAGGGGTGGGGGCACAGGGTGGAGGTGTCGGTGGGACCCCCCCATCCCCGCTGACAAGGTGTGCGGCGCAGGGGGCTGGTCTTCGATGCCCTGTACGGGAACCTGCTGAAGGTGGATTCCCATGGGAACCTGCTGGTCTGTGCCCACGGCTTTCGCTTTCTCAAGGGGTGAGTGTGGGACCCCCCCACCCCGGGGGCTGGGGGGGTGAAGGACGGGGGGGACCCTCGGAGTGGGGTACAGCTCCATGCTCCCTCCCCAGGGCGGAAATTCTCCACTATTACCCCAACAAGTTCATCCAACGGGACGACATGAAGCGCTTCCACATTCTCAACACCCTCTTCAACCTCACGGGTGAGTGAGATCCTGCCCTCCCCCGCCAGTGCCCCCCCCATCGTGGGGTGCTGTCCCCGTGCCCCCCTGCGTCCCCTCTCACAGCCCCCTCCCCGCCAGAGGCCCACCTCTACGCCTGTCTCGTGGACTTCTTCACCAACTGCTCCAGATACGTCAAGTAAGAGGGAGATGGTGGGTGAGGGCTGGGACCTGGTGGATCTGGGGGGGGGACTCTTCACCCCCATCACCCCCCTCCTTTTCCTGACTGTTATAGCTGCGACACCGGCTACAAGCACGGGAACCTCTTCATGTCCTTCCGCAGCATGTTCCAGGACGTGCGTGAGGCCATGGACCACGTCCACCTCTCGGTGGGTGCAGTGGGCAGGGGGCTGCGGGGAGGGGGGGATGCTGAGGGTGCTCCACCTTGGCGAGGTTTTAGCCAGCCCCACCCATCCCCTCTGCAGGGCTGCCTGAAGGAGAAGACGCTGGAGAACCTGGAGAAATATGTGGTGAAGGACGTGAGTGTCTGTGGACCTCCATGGACCCCCCACCCCTCCTAGCCCCCTTGGCCGGGTCCTGGTGGCCCCCTGCCCCGCCACACACTGACTTGCCCCTTGCCAGCCCCGTGTGCCGCTGCTGCTGAGCCGCATGAAGGAGGTGGGGAAGGTCTTTCTGGCCACCAACAGCGATTACAACTACACCGACGTGAGTAAGGGGTGTCTATGTCCATCCCCCCCACACCCTGGGTCCAGCCTGCCCTGGGTGGGGGGCACCTGGAGGGGGGGAGCGAAGAGCAGGCAGGGCTGTGCCCTCCCGGGGGACAGCGGTGACCCTGGTGTCCTTGCAGGCCATCATGTCCTACCTGTTTGACTTCAGCAATGGGGACAAGGTGAGTCTGCCCCTGGTGTGGGCTGGGTGGGGGGTGCTACTGGCAGCCCCTCACTGACACCCCCCACCCCGACACCCAGCAGACCACGACCCCGCAGCGCCCCTGGCGATCCTATTTCGACCTCATCGTGGTGGACACCCGCAAGCCACTCTTCTTCGCTGAGGGCACCGTCCTGCGCCAAGTCAACACGGTGGGAACCCCGTCACTGCTGTGGGGTCAACTGCGGCAGTGGGCACCGGTGGGGCACCACAGGGTGGATGTGCCGTTGGGTGGGCACTGAGCGGGCACAGTTAGCAGTAACTGTTGGTTGCCAGCTGGCTGAACAGGAGCCAGCAGTGTGCCCAGGTGGCCAAGAAGGCCAGTGGCATCCTGGCTTGTACCAGCCCTGGCGTGGCCAGCAGGGACAGGGAAGGGATCTGAGCCCTGGGCTCGGCACTGGTGAGGCCGCCCCTCGCTGAGTGGGTTCAGTTCTGGGCCCCTCACCCCAAAAAGGCCATTGAATGACTCGAGCGTGGCCAGAGAAGGGCAACGGAGCTGGGGCAGGGTCTGGAGCACAGGTCTGCTGGGGAGTGGCTGGGGGAACTGGGGGGGTTCAGTCTGGAGAAGAGGAGGCTGAGGGGAGACCTCCTGGCCCTCTGCAACTCCCTGCCAGGAGGGGGCAGAGAGGGGGGATGAGTCTCTGGAGCCAAGGCCCCAGCGCCAGGCCCCGAGGGAATGGCCTCAAGCTGCCCAGGGCAGGGTCAGGCTGGCTCTGAGGAAGGATTTCTGTGCAGAAGGGGCTGTTGGGCGTTGGAATGGGCTGCCCAGGGCAGGGGGGAGTCCCCGGGATCCCTGGGGGGGTTGAAGAGTCGGGCTGAGCCAGCGCTGAGGGATCTGGGGGAGTTGGGAACGGTCAGGGGGAGGGTCATGGTTGGGCTGGAGGAGCTGCAAGGGCTTTTCCAACCCTGATGGTTCTGTGATACCTGCTCCCACCCTGGGGTCTTTTTCTCCTGCAGGACACAGGGAAGCTGCGCATTGGCACGTACACCGGCCCGCTCCAGCACTGCGCCGTCTACTCTGGCGGTGAGCACCCGGCTGGGCTCTGCGGGCAGCGCAGGGGAACGTGCCCATGCAGTTCTCTTGACGTCTGGCTGTCGCAGGCTCCTCGGATGTGGTGTGTGACCTGCTGGGCGTGAAGGGCAAAGACATCCTCTACATGGGGGACCACATCTTCGGGGACATCCTCAAGTCTAAGAAGCGGCAGGGCTGGCGCACCTTCCTGGTGGTGCCCGAGCTGGCCCGGGAGCTGCAGGTCTGGACAGAGAAGAGTGGTGAGCAGCACCCGGCCAGGGACACGGGCCCTGCTCGGCCAGGGACAGAGCTGAGCCCAGCTGGGAGAGGTGGCCTGGAGCCTCCTGCCCCCGTCAGTGACAAAACTGTCCCCGGTGGGATGTGCCCCAACAGCCAGTGGTGGTGGTGCCAGGCAATGGGGGACGCTGCCTGCACTGAGCCGGCCCCATTGCACTTGCAGAGCTGTTTGAGGAGCTGCGGAGCCTGGATCTCTTCCTGGCAGAACTGTACCAGTGAGTTGTCACGGGATGGGGGGCAGTGTGTGCAGGCACCTGTGGGCGCCCCTCCCGGCGAGCCCCCAGCTGGGTCTCTCCCACTCCAGGCACTTGGACAGCGGCAGCAGCGAGCGCCCAGACATCAGCTCCATCAAGCGTCGGATCCAGGTGATGCCAGGGGCACCGACTCAGCTGGCACAGAGCTCAACCTACCCCCCAGATCCCCCCCACGGAGACACCCCGGGGTGTTGGGTGCCCTGACCATCCCGCTGCGCCCGCAGAAAGTCACACACGAGATGGACATGTGCTACGGGAAGATGGGCAGCCTCTTCCGCTGCGGCTCGCGCCAGACACTCTTCGCTAATCAGCTGATGCGCTATGCAGACCTCTATGCTGCTTCCTTCATCAACTTCCTCTACTACCCCTTCAGCTACCTCTTCCGAGCACCCCCTGTTCTGGTACGCAGCTCCCGTTCCTCCCCTCCACTCCATGCCTCCCCCCGCCTCAGTTTCCCTCCCTGGGTATGGGGCTGATGGAGGCATTTGGTGGGCACCCGATGCCTTGGCTGGCCGGTTCTGGCCCCTCTCTGCCAGCCCTCTCCCCACCACAGATGGCACATGAGTCGACGGTGGAGCACAGCCGCCTGGATGTGGGGGAGGCAGGCACAGCCCTGGCCCCCTGGCTGGCCCAGCACAGCCACCCCAGCCAGCAGGTGGGTGGCAGGGGACAGAAGCAGCTGGAGGCTCCAGGCATGGGAGTCCCAGCACTGGCCCCTTGATGCCGGTGGGGTCCTGAGCCCTCTGAGCCCCCCCCCCCTTCTATCTCACTTTGCTGGGGTCCCCCAGGACTCCAGCGGGGAGGAAGAGGATGATGGAGAAGCCTGAGCCCCCCCCAGCGCTAACAGCTGCTGAGCTGGCAGGTGCCACCCCCAGGACGGCGTTCGGTGACCCCAGACCACTTGCGCTGCCAGCAGCAGGCTGAAGCCACCCATGGTCACCCACCCCTCTAGTGGCCACAGGATGGCTGGTGGCCTTAGCTCATGGCCCAGGCCATGCCTCTGTCCCTGCAGTGGGGCCCTTCTCCTGGCTCCCGGCTCTGTCAGGAGAAGGGCCCCCCCAAGCTGCCTGTGCCCCCACTTTCACTCATGGCTCCCCCCGGCGTCAGCTGCTTCTCGCAGCCCCCTCACTGCCAGCCTGGGGCTGCCCGGGAGCGGGCAGAGCTGGCAGCACCGCTGCTCCGGGTACCACTGGAAACCCCCTATGCAGCGTCTGGTGGTCCCAGCAGCTGCTGCCCCCCAGCTCGGGTGCCCCAGGCTCCAGGTGGAGGGAGGTGGATGTTGGTTGCTCAAGCGTAGGAGGGTTCTGGAGGCAACTGCTGCTCCCTGGAAATCCCTTTTACCTGCTATTATTACTTTTCTATTTATAGAAGACACTCAAACTCCCGGCACCAGAGAGACAGAAAATTGGCTATTTTAAAGGAAAACTGCTTTGCCCTCGAGCCTGGGAAACGGGGGCAAAGGGCAGTTCCCAAATCCTCAGCCAGCACCAAGACCCCCCTCCCCACCTGCCAGCACTGTCCTGCACCCCAGAGAGGGCCGGGCCTGCCGTGCTCCCCAGACCCACACCAGGACTCCCAGCTACTGCTCTCAAGCCCTCCTCCAGCATCGAGGTTTCTCAATAAAGATGCTGAGCCAAGCCTGGTGGTGGCCATTTCGGGAGGAGGCAAAAGGGTGGGATGAGGCCAGCACTGCTGCTTGCTGGGAACAGCAGTGTGACAATAGGGCTCCCCACCTTCACGGCAGCCGCATCTCCTTCCTCCTCAGAGCAGCGAAGCCGGGCCGAGTGCCAGCTCCTCGTGCCGCTGCTTGCTCTGGGCAGCCCTTGAGGGAGCAGGAGAGGCTGCTGCAGGGCCCTGAGCGCAGTAATGGGGCTCAGCTGAGCCCACCGGCCTGTCCCAGACCCCCAGCCATGCCCAGGGCTGCACAAGCCCAGCCTGCTGCCTCCCAAGGGCTTCTGCACCCCCTGCGGGTGCCTCCTCAGGGCCCGTGTGGGAGCTGCTGGGCCCCGTGGGTACTCCAGCCCCTCGCCAGTCTGGCACAGACACGGGCTCTGCACATGGGGACCAGCCAGATGCTGGCTGAGCAGGGCACAACGCAGCAGCTCTGGAGGAAATCCCTGAGGCTGGCACTTCCGAAAGAGTGGAAGGTGCCTGGAGCACTGCAGAGCCTGACCGAGAGCATCCTACAGCAGGAAAATCGTGTCACAGCAGAGGAGCCAGGGGCGGGCCCAGGGGAACAGCCCACATCTCCAACCCCACACCTTGCCTGCTACATCTGGCTGCAAGTGTTTATACTTCTAAAACAGTACTTATATATTTGGAATAGGCTTATTTATTAAGTGCCACCCCTGCACATTCACATTTGGGAGGCAACAAGAGAAGTCGGGGAAGTGCATGCAAGGCAGCACAGGGGAGCAAGCAGCCCGTGCCCCACCAGGAATCCTTCAGTTGTCCTCTGGGGGATACACACTCAACCCCTCCAGCTCCACCACCTCTGGCAAAGCCTCATTTTTCCGGAAAAAGAACCGAGTCTGCTCTTCAACATCCAGGATTTCACTGAGGGATGACACCACAGGGTCATGGTCCTTCAGCATCTCCGGATAGCAGCTCCCAAAGTGCTCTATCCGCAGCGAGCGCCGCACCGGTGTCAGGAATTTCAGCTCCGGGCCCTCCAGCAACTCCTTTCCTCTGTGGACAGGACAAGAGTTTTTAGGTAAATCCTGCAGAGGAGAGCTGGCCCGGAGGGTGCTTGCTGCCAGGAGCAGGCAGCTCAGCCTTACCTGGCTGCAGACATAACTTGTAACTTGATTGAAACGGGCAGGCTGGTCATGGACCTCCCCGTCAGGCAGGGAGTCACCGCCGCGTGCTGCCTCTCACTTGGGCAAGGCGTTGCTGGCTCCCAAGGCACGGGCTGAGCAGCCTTTTCCCCTGATGGGAGAGGAAAAGGGCAGCGTGGTTGCAGAGAGGGCAGAGAGCAGCAGCCAAGAAGGGGTTACAACACCGCGGGGCTCAGACATGGGCGAGGGCGCCTTGCTGGGCCTGGACAGTGCCCAGCCCTGGCAGAGGGATCTCGCCCCATTTTTGAGGTCAGGATTCTGGACTTTAACAACACTCAGTCTCCATCAAAGTCAACAGGGACACGGGGTGCTGGGACACATTGCAAACCATGCTGCTTCCCTGCCTGCAGCAGCAGGGAACCCCAGCCTGCCCACACTTCCAGCCAGCCCCCCCCCCCTCCACATTACCCTCTGATGTTTTGTCTGTAGCCTTCAAAATATCAAGGACAACTTCTCTGAGCTCCTGTAGTGGCTGCCGGGAAAGCAGAGAACAAATCAAGGTAGGTCTGACTTGGGAATGGAGACTAGAGTTACAACTGAATATGAGAAAAGGGTTTTCCTGCATTGTGACACCCTGTGCTGGAGTCAGTGGCAAAAAGCTGCAGAATTTCCCTTCTCCAAGTCAGACCTCCCAGCACCCAGACACGGCTGGGCAGGCGTCCACCCCGACTGGGTAAACCCCAGCAGATGCTGCAGTTACGCAGAGCTGCCATCACGCTGCTTCCAGCTACAACTCTGACACAGCGCAGGGTGTGTGTGTCCTCCCCATCCTCCCCCGGCCCCATTCGTGCCCACACAGCACTGCCTGCTTGGCTGATTGGAGCCAAAGTCATTTCCACGTGACAAAAGTGGACTGGCAGCTCTAAAAGGCTTTTTTACCAGTGACTAGTGCTGCTAAACTCATCCCAAAATCCAACCCCTAGATCTTGAGGAAACTGGGGGGTACAGAGACAGGGAGCTGCTGAAGAGAAGCGTGCCTCACTCACCACAGCACCAGCACAGACTGCGGCTTTGTACAACCCCGTCACGTCAAAAGGGCCGCCCCGGGCCAGCAGTTTCGCTTTGCAAATCCAGAACTTGGCAAATTTCTCTGCCTGGGGCACTTGGGACAACACCGCAGAGAGGTCCTCTGTCTTGGCGCCCTACAAGAAGAAGGGCAATGTCCTAGAGAAAGGTGCAATTGCAAGGGCCAGAGGTGTGCACTGGAGAAGCTGTTGGTGTAACCGCTCTCCCAGCACTCTCTAGGAAAAGGAGGGTCTGAAGAGTCTGAGTTTTGTCTCCTACGTGACCCTGGACAGGTAACAGCTTTTCTGCCTCTATTTTCCCCTTGGTAAAACAAGTCTAGAGGGGTGTTGAGGGATAGACTCTTCAGTGCTGGCACCAGCAGAGCCACTAAGTCCTGGCACAGGGCTGGTGCTCAGCGTTCCTGGGATGATCCTCCCTGGCAGCTGTGAGGTCCACCAGGGACGTACCTCTCACTGGCTCCATCAGCCCGGGCTGCTGCTGCAGAAATTCCTGCTGCACACCACGCTGCCAGGTACCAGGACACCAGCGAGGACCCATGCGAGCCCTGTGACTGGGTATTGCTCTGTTTTCCCCCTTAGCACAGCTCACTGTGTGCCTTTGGCCTCTATGTAACTCCACGGGGACTTTTACTTTCCCTACATACGATGTTACCCCTCTGGCAACTGCAGCCAAGGGAGCAAGAACGCTCCCAACACCTCGGTGCTGCTTGGGAACATGGCCCTCAACTCCTGGGATGCTCCAGAAGGTTCAAGCAGCTCCTTTCCCATAATTACCTCCTCGATGAGCTTCAGGCACTCAGTTAATATGTTGTTGATCTTCTCCAGGCAGAGCTGCTCTGGTTTCTCTCGCTTCTCTTCCACCTTGACGTTTCTCCAGGACAGTTTCAGTGGCTTCTTCTGGAGCAGCGTCATAGGTGGCCGCTTGTATGTCTTGCCTTTGGATGCCAACCACTCCTCCAGCTGTTTCCTGTCAAAGCACCAAGGGATCACTGTTAACCGCCCCAGCAGACAGCCACCACTTGCCAGGCTGCTCTTTTCCCTTGCAATTTCCCTCTAGCCAACTTCCGCTGCTTGGGAAGAAAAAGTCTATCTATCCTAAAAACGCATCTGAGCTCTAGGCTGGGAAAGGAAAACCCCCTCAAGTTTAAGTGTGCCTTGAAGATAAAACATGAGAGTAGCTGCACACTCTCCTCCGACGTGCTGAATGGGTGGGAGAAGAACCCAAGGTACCACCAAATCGCATCCCCACCCTGCTCTTCTCTGGGGTATCAACCTCCAACAGGCATTCACTGATAAGGGGACTTTGGACCCTGTTTCCAGCAGGTTGGTGCTGGTTCACCCAGTTAAACAGTTTAAACTCTGCCGTCCCCTGGAGGCAAGGACAGAGTTGGCCAAAGCTGCTACTTACTTACGATCTGCAGCGGATGGGGTCTTGGGAACACGCCTAGCCTGTATGCCGCTTGCCTTTGGCAGCTCTGATTTAAGCCTATCTCTCCTACTTGTAAAATCACTCTTAATTGCTTGAGTTTCGGAGCTGTGTGTGCTGTGAGGGTGGTTTTGGGGGACTGTCGCTCGGGATGATGCTGTGCGTCCGACAGGTACCACCTTCACATCCTTCCTACCCGCCTCCCTGTTAGCCGTGGGCCTTTGCCCTTGCGTGGGGCCACACGGCTTCAGGCTGGGTTTCAGGTTTGTGGGCCCCTGGGGCCTGCTGGAGGGTGCAGGTTTTACAGGAGATCTTTTCATTTGGGGTGGCCGACTGTGGTGCTTAAGATTTCCCCCTGGAAGCATGCCGAGTGGCTTTCCTACGGGTTGCCTTGCCGGATTAGTTTTCTCCTGGTTTGCCCCTGGTTTTTTATGTAGCAAATTAGCAGAAGCAGTAAGTAACGGAGGGGGCTGCAACGGCTGAGTTTTGACACTTGGTTTTTGAGATGTGCTTTTTGAGCCTGGCAGAGTTTTCCTGAATTTATCCTGAATAGGCTCTTCCTTAGTCCGACAGCTATTAATTCTGTCCTTTGGGCCTGTGATGGTTCTTGACATCCTGGCTGAGCTTTGCCTGTGAGCCAAGAGTCTCTTGTTCCCAAGATTGTTTCCATCAGACTGAAAAACTGTGTTCAGCACAGGCTGTGCAGAGGCTTGTGCTTGGACGTTTTCTTTGTTACAGCCCGGCCTGTCCTGCAGGCCCTCAGTTAGGGAGCAAGGTGCCCCAGGAGGGGGGTGGTCACTGCTAGTCTGAGGTGCTGCAGCACTAACAGTCTCCTGTGCAGGCTTCCTGTTCATTGCTGGATTTTGGTGACCAGAGTTTGAAGTTGGGAGCCTTCCTCTGGCCTGTATAGTGTGGCTTGTTCTTGGCACAAGCCCCGTGGGAAGATTTGTCCTCTTTCTCGGCTGCTCAGGACGCACCACCACTGCTCTCTGGGAGGTACTTGAAGACTTCTGCTGAGCAGCGTGGCCAGTGTGCTGTGTGGATTTGGCAACAAGCTTGCCATCCCTCTGAGCATCCTTCGCCGTGTTTCTGAGAGCATCCTTCTTGTTCCTGTCAACCTGGAGAGACAAAGTGAACCTCAACGCTGAGGAGAGCTCAGCTTCCTCAAACCCTGGCAGCTGGCTCCTGCCCCAGCCCTGCTAGTCCAGGAGACATCCACGAGGGCCTGCAGTAACAAAGCAGCTGTCAACAGAATAATAACACAACACCCCCCAGCACATGGGCAGAGGATAAGTCTCCCACGCTAAGTTCTTCTGAAAAATAATTAGTTGACTTATTGACAACTATTTAGCAATCTGTTGACTGCACCCCATTTGGGGTCGGTGGAGGAGTCCATTAGACAGGAGTTAATGCAGACAGGTAGATTCAAGGCCGAAGGCAAAGCTAGCAAAAGAAGGAGTAGCTGTACAGATAGCAAAAACCAAACACCTGTGGTCAGCAAAAGCATACTAGTTTGAACAAAGCAAGATATGGGATGATGTAGTTTGGCAAGTTTGGGGCTTTTATATACAATTAACCAATACAAATGATTGTAGAATTTAATTGTATTTAATACAATTAACCAATGCAAATGCTTGTAGAAGCACGTGGACAGCATGTGTAGATAGCATGCAGCCTATTAGAGGACAGATAAGTGTGTGTACGGAACTTAAGAGTACTATAAATGTAACCAGAATCAGAGAATAAAGGGGATCTATCTGATCATCGTATTAGTGTTGTGTCATTCATGAGCCCGCATGAGAAAATAAAGATCCTGGCGGGGGTGGATAACAACGCCGGCAGGGTTGGGAACTCACTACCCTGATTTGGGTATCCTGTTCTGCTCAGACTCGCTTCAAGTGTGAAATACAAAACTAGACTCAAAAGATTTCTACTTACATGCCCTAGTTTAGAAGAGACTGGTTCTGCGGGTGGATTCAGGCAATTCGTCTTGTCCTTTAAACAGGGTCTGTAGGAAGCCAAACAATAGATCAGGTTATTTAACAGCTGTTGCATAAAAGGTTAAATATCTAAAACACTGCTGGGTGTCTCCGTCACAGGAGCTTATGAGCAGCTTTTGGAAATCAAAAAAAGCTGTCAAGGAAGTACCATGTAATATTAATTCTTTTTGTTTCGCATGACAACAGAAAAGCAACACAAACCACTGACATGCAGGTTTGTCGCAAAACTTAGGGCTTCCACTGACAACAGAAGTGACCAAAATGGTTCCTGCAGGCAGGGGGGCCTGGCAGGCAGGAGACTACAAGAGGTCTGGAGGGTCCTGACACTGCTGCCCCGGCCACCACCCCACCTTGCCCCGCATGCTGCAGACAGCCAAGGCGGCTCCTGCCGTGCTGCAGGTCGCAGGGGTGTCTTGGGGCACATCAGCCAGGGTTTACCCCGCCATGGTGAGCCCAGGCGGTGGCAGCAAAGCAGGGAGGTGGGGCAGCAGCCCTGGCTGTCAGCTCCACCCTGTCCTGTCATCCTCCTCCTCCTCTCTGAATTGGAGCCCTCTGACAGCAACCAGCTACAGGGTTCTCCCACCCCTCCACTCTGGAGCTAGCAGCTCAGCCATTAAGGAAGATTAATGCCTGTGCAGATATTTTTCTGCAATGAAGGAGCCCAGAGAATTAGGGTATTGTCCTCCATTCTACACAAGTGGTGTACTCTGCCATAAAGAAAGATCATGAATCTTCTCTCCTTATTGCTATGTGGTGTTTTCCAGAGCCTGGCACCAGGGACTGGTTGGCTCTTTCTGGTCTCTGATCCTGCTTCCCTTTATCTTCTCCCCATGGAGAGGTTTTATGGCTTCCTTTGCGCTATAATGTCATCAGAAATACTGAAACGGGGAGTCTTTCAAGCGTTCAGATTTGTCAAGTGCATGAGCAGTTTTAATTAAAAGCTTTGCAGAAAGGTGTCTCACTATCCGCAGCCTGCGAGCTGCATATCCACACACAGCCTGGCTCCAGAGGAACCGAGAAAGGCAGCGAAGGCATCCCACAGCCAGGTAACTCATTTAACATTTCTTTTAAATACACTGAAAATGCCCCTTCCTAATATTAACCTATCCCAGAATGCCACTGAAAGCTGCCATTAACAAGCAGCAGCAAGACTTGAACCACCTTTTCTTCAAGACCCAGTTAGGAAGCTGAGCTATTGGACCTGTTCTGCCAGAGCTGAGATGAGAAAGTTTCATAGAGACTCAGAAAATATCCAGAAGAAACAATATCAACCAGCAGGAAATGTCAACACTCAAACCATCCCTTTGCTCCTGCTGCCAGTAACTCCAGAGAGTGCTGCTGGGGCGCTGTGGGGGCAGAGCTGCCCCCAGTTGCTGCCTTGACAGAAGGATCCTGGCAAGAGGCAACTGTCTGTGCGTCAGTGAATCGCTGCAGAGAGAGGGCAGACACTGGCAAGCTGGGAAGTCAGCTTTACCTCAGAGAATCACTGAGTGATTTGGGTTGGAAGGAGCTTTTACAGATCCCAGAATCACTCAGGTTGGAAAAGCCCCTCGGGATCATCGAGTCCAACCCTCAGCCCGACTCTACAAAGTTCTCCCCTACCCCACATCCCCCACAGCTCATCCCAACGGCCCTGAAACCCCCCCAGGGATGGGGACTCCCCCCTCCCTGGGCAGCCTGTTCCACTTTTGCTGGGAAACATTTTCTCCTCATGCCCAGCCTGACCCTCCCCTGTGGCAGTTTAAAGCCAGATCATCTAGTCCAACCCCAGCATCCCCAGCATACTTTACAGTCGAGCATTTCAGCTTTTCTTTGCCCACTAGGTACTCCTGGAGCCATCTTCTTCGCTCTCCTGTGAAGGGAAGGTAGGAAAATGCAGTGCACACATCACAACCTTGGTATTTGAAATACCGACAAGAATGGATTTCTTTTACATTCACAGCAGTACCATATAGGTCTCCCGAGCTCCCTGGCCGAGTCTGGCAATGCTGTTCCCAGCATCCCAGAGTATTTTCATGAACGTGATACTTCCAAGGGGCTTATCGGCACATGGAGACCAGAACGCTCTGATGCTCACAGCATAATGCAACTCAGAACCTCAGTTGTGTGGGCCTTGGCCAGTTTGCAGAAGGAAAGGGGAGATGCTGCTGACAGCCCTGCCTTGGCAATGATCCCCTAAGCCTGTACCCTGCCGTGGCCAAGCCCTCTGCTAACACAGGCAAGCAGGAAAAGTGAGGAGCCTCTCAATAGAGGGGACAGGGGATACCTCTGACAGCCCCTGTTTGGCTGCAGTACTGGGGCATCCCGTGGCCGGACAGCCTGGCCTGGCTGGAGCCCAGCACCGCCCCGTCCCCAGGGCCTCACCCCTGTCCCACTCTCATCTGACAGCCCATGCCCAGGGCTCTGAGGGCACCTCAGTCCCACCCCCACCAGCCCCCCAAGCCACCCCCTTCCCTTGACACTGCCTCAAAGCTTCCACAGGGCCCCAAGAGCAGCGCAGCACCCATGGGTGCCCCCAGTCTCCCCAGCACGCCAAGGCCCCCCACAACTCCTGCCCTCCCAAACCGCATCAGTACACATTTTGTGCGTACCCCGTGTGCACCCTTTTGCGTACGCGACGCTCTCACCCCCCGAGACCGCCCCAACGCTCCTCCCAAAGACCCAGAGGCCACCCAGTCCCTCCCTGCCCCCTACTCCGCCGGGCCACCCAAGCCTGTCTCAGCTCACACCCAACGCAGCACCCCCCAGGTCACCTCCTGCCCCCCAGCACCCCGCAGGGTCCCCGCTGATCGCCGCCGGCCCACAGCGCCCTCCAACCCTCCGCCCCATACCAGCCCCTGCTCCCATCACCCCCCACCGGCGCCCAGACCTCCCTCCGCTCTCCCCCGACGTGCCCGCACCCCCCAGCACCCCCGCGGCCCCTCACCCTGCGCGGCCGCCCCTGCCCGCTCCATGCCGGCGGCTCCGCTCAGCGCGGCCAATGGCCCGCCCGCCGCTACCCAGCGCCGCGCCGCGTCCGTTGGCCACCGCCTTCTTCAAACCATCCAATGGAGAGCGAGAAACCGCCGGACCGGCGGGCGAGAGGAGCTCTGATTGGCTAGAGGCGGGCAGGGAGGCGGGGACAACGAGTCCACCTCGGCGTCCGCATTGAGGGACGGGACGAGGCGGGGAGAAGGGCCGAGAGGGGGCGGAGCTTACTGCGTGCTGGGGGCGTGTAGGGGGCGTGGCTGGTGTGGCGGGGGCGTGGCGAGGGCGGGCGGCGGTTGCCCCGTTAATTAGAGCCGATTTCCGTCAATTAGCGTGGGCCGGTGTAGCGTGGAATGCCGTGCCGTATGATGCCATGTCAGTCATGCCGAGTCATGTCATGCTACAGCCCACCGCAGCACACTGGGAGCTGGTGGTAGGGGCTGGGACAGCCGTGGCAGCCCCGGGGGGCTGCTGGGGGCTGTGGGTGACCCCCACTCCTGGGCCGCCCACCCCAGCCCCGGCCCCCAGCTGCAGGTTTGGGGGGGTCCTGTGGGTGTGGAGTGGGTCCCAGGGGTGTGAGGCCACCCTGTACCCCTTGGGCTTTGCACCCAGGCCTGGAGAGCCCCCAAACCAGCCGAAACAGCAGGATTTTCCCATCCGTAAGCTACCCCCACGTCACTTAACCCCTGTGAGAGCAACGAACTGAGCAACGCCATCCTGGGAAACCTTTTATTTTCATTATCAACAAATACCCCCATTCTCGATAACAATACCACAATATTTCCAGTAAAATTATATATATTAAAAGCAAGGGATAGACACAATAAATAGGGATAAGTTGGGGTACCTCAGACCCACAGGGCCCAGAGCTGCTATTTCACATGAAATAGATGGGGAGGATGGGGGTGCCAGTGCGGGGGTTTGTACTCGGTACATACAGCCTGAAAACCGGCAACTGCCGGTTGGGTTTGGTTGGGCACGGAGGCCCCTCAGTGCCCGCTCAGCTCATAGGTGGCAATGTTGACCTGGTCAGGCTGGTTGGTGATGCCAACGGGCTGGCGGGGCTGCAGGGAGGTGCAGATGAACCAGCCAGGGAAGGCAGCTGACTCGAAGCGCGTGGTCTTCTCGTTTGGGCTGTCCAAGCGGTAGAAGATGAAGCGGGTCAGCTCCACGCTCTCGATGTCCTTCCTGATGTCAGCTTCCTAAAGTTGGTGGGGCAAAACAGGGTTAAGGGTGGGATGGAGCCCCCCTCCCCATGGGCTATGGAGCCAGTGGGACCTCCAACTCACCTCCAGCTGCAGCACAGGCTCAGCACCACTCATCACACATGACATGTAGAGTTGGAAGCCCTTGATGCCCAGTGCAACTGGCATCCGCCCAGTCCCTGGGCCACCCTGTGATGTCCGGGGTCGGTACAGAGCGATGTTGAGCTTCACTGCAGAGAGAAGAGATGGGTTAATAAGTGATCTTGGGGCTGTGGGGTGTCTCCTGGGTGGTCCCGGGGTTGGGGATGGGGACATTGTGTAAGGACTGTGTCCCCTCACCTTTCCGCCCAGCATCAGGTCCTTGAAGGTGCAGGGCCACTAGCTGGGTGGGTGACTCCAGCACAAAGCACTTCTGGTCGATGTCAAGGATGTCAAAGGACTGGGAGCGGGTGTAGCGGTAGACGGGCGCCTTGGCATAGCTGCTCTCAACCCTCTGGAAGGAGACGGGCTCTGCAGGAAGGGAGACGGTCAGGGGGATGCTGATGCTCCCAGGTTCAAGTGCATCCCCAAGAGCTTCCCCCAGCTGCGGTAACACCCCAACCGCCACCCCCCCTTACCAAAAATATCATCCAGAAAGCCTGCAAGGTCACTGTCAGCAAAGTCCTTGTGCGTTGGCTGCTTCAGGAGCTTGGTCATGGCCACCACAAGGATGGCGGCCCGGCGAAAGTTCCTGGCAGGGTGTTCCTTGGTCACGGTGACCTGGATGCCCACTCCGGGTGATGTCACCTCTGACTCCAGGCGAGGTTTCTGGGAAGGAAAGGGGACGTGGGGTGAGAGCCCGTCTTCAGGATGTGGGGTGAGAGCCCAGCTTCCCCATCATGGGGACCTCACTGTTTCCACCACCCCTGTGTTACCTTCTGCAGGCAGACGCAGTCAGGGTCATAAAATGTCTCCTCGTTCAGGCTGAAAGGCAAAGGGAGATGGTGAAGCCAGGGCCACCATGGTACCAGGGAAACATCATGTCCCCAGCGTCCCTTCTGGCACAGCCACACTTACCTGCTGCTCTCCAGTGTGTCTAAATCGGGGACGAATGCCATTGCCGCTGCTGACTGGAAAAGCCCACGCAGAGACCTGTCGGTACCTGTTGAGTACTGTGGCACTTGGCTGCCTGCTCCTGCCTGTCCTGCCTGCAGCGTTACTTGGGCACTCTCTGAGTCTGGCGTCTGTGTGCTGGGTTTTCAAGAGTCTCTGGAAGGAAGCACTGTCAGGGCGGGATTTCCACCTTTCGCAATGGGTTTGCTCAGTTCCTCTAGTGAGACTGGGAGGGCTGGGGAGCTGGCTGCCCCCAAGCAGTGCTGTGGGGCTGTGGGAGGGGCTGTGTGTGGGGCAGAGCAGAGGCAATGCTTTGGGGTTGGTGTGTGAGGCAGAGTAGGGGGGATGCTTTGGGGTTGGTGTGTGGGGCAGAGAGCAGGGGTGATGCTTCAGGATGGGTGCGAGGGCAGAGAACAAGGGTGATATTTGGAGTCAGTGTGTGGGGCAGAGAGCAGGGGTGATGCTTGGGGTCAATGTGTGGGGCAGATGCTCGTGTTTCGGCCCTTGGCAGCCTGGCTGACCCAGCAGGAATTGCCCCAGCCACAGGCCCATCCCACCGGGGCCACAATGATGCCCATCCTCGTCAGAGCTGGGGACCGTGGCTGCCCCGGAAGGGGCCAGTGTTGCAAGCACTGCTGCTCTGCCATTTCCCCACAGCCTCCTCCTGCGCCACCTGGGCCCATGGCTCTGCAGCACTGTGGCCGTCGGGGCCCTCTCCATCAACCCTCCTGTCCCCACCATACCCATATCAGAGGCTGTAGGACCCCCCAGTCCCCCCAGTCCCTTGTGCCCACCCTGGGAGATGCGGTGCCTTTCGGGTCACACCTCGTCACCCCCCAGCAAGCAGCACACCCACTCCCCAGGATGCCGCACGTCCAGCTGGGCTGCCAGCGGTTGCACCATGCTGGCCGGGCCAGGGAAGTGCGTGGCTGGGCTTGCGTGGCCGCGGGCTGTTGGGGTGGTTTCCTGGGGCCAGTTTCGCTTCCCAGAAGTGCTGACCAGCCCTGCGTGGCTCCTCGACTCGGGGTGACTCACCCGGCAGGAAATTTCCAGAAACTCCGGAACTCCCCGGGGCACCTCCTGCCTGCCCAGTCCTGCTTGTGCCCCCAGCCAGCTCTGCCTGTCCCCCACGCAGGGGCGAGGTGCGCCGGCTGTCATCATGCTGAGATGCCCCTGAGGGCCTGAGGTCCCCAAGGCCAGGGTGTCCTTCACACCATGGCAGGGGTCCCCAGGTCATAGTGGGGACCCCAGGCCGTGGTGGGGATCCCCAGGGCACTGGGGGGATGTTGGGGGGTCCCCACAATGGAGGTCTCCAGGCTGTGGCAGAGGTCCCGAGGCCATACTAGTGGTCCCCAGGCCATAGTGGGGTCTCCAGGTTGGGGGGGGGGGGGGGGGGGGGGGGGGGGGCAGGGCGTACTAGGGGTCCCCAGACCGTGGTGAGGATCCCCCGGCCATGGTGGGGGTCCCCAAGCCATAGTGGGGTCCCCCGGCCATGGTGGGGGTCCCCAGGCTGTGGTGGGGGCCCCAGGGCGTATTAGGGGTCCGCAGGCCGAGGCCTGAGGCACGGGCCGCGCCGGGTAACCATGGCGACCACCCTCACCCCCGGCCCCGGCCCTGCCCCCGCCCCTGGGGGTTCCTCCCCGCCTGGCGCGCAGGCGCCTTGGCCGGGCTCGCGCGGGGCGTGGCGGCAGGCGGGGGCGTGGCGACGCGGTGACGCAGAATTCGGGGCGGGGCGGCGCGGGGCGGGGCGGCAGCCGGCGGTTGGGGGCCGCTGTCAGAGTCGGGGCCACGAGTGGGGCGGACGGACGCGCCGGTAGGTACCGCGGCGGGGCCGGGCGGCGGGGCGGGGCGGGGCCGGGGCGAGGGCCAGGGCCAGGGCCGGGGGGAGGGCGCGCCGGGCCGGCGGGGCCGGGGCAGCGCTCCGGTGTCCTTGGCGCCGCCGCCCGGGCGCCTCGGGGCGTGGGGGAGGCGGGACTGCTGCTAGAAGGGCAGCCCGGCGCGGCCAATGGGAAGGCGGCTCGGCGCCTCGCCACGCTCCTATAGGCGGGAAGGTCGCGAGGCCCGGGCGGTGGCGGCGGGCGCTGATTGGTGAGCATGCAGCGGGGGCGGGCCCGGCGCGCGCGCGCGTTCCTGTGTCCGTAAGGGCCGCGCGCGGCGGGCGGGGTGTCCCGCGCCCCCTTCCCGCGCCCGCCCGCACGTGGGGCCCCCCCGGCCCCCCTCTGCCCCGCCCAGGCTGCCCCGGCCCGGCCGGCGGGTGCATCCCCCGCTGCGAGCCGGCGGGGCCTTCCGCGGCGGCATCGGGGGGCTCCGGCGGGCGGGCGCCGTGAGACACCCCTTGGAGAGTGTGAGCGCCTGACTCCGGCTGCCCCGGGGGCCCTCGGCTACGCCGGGCCCGAAGCGCCCGGTGCTGGAGCAGCTGGGCCCGGAGCCCGCGGCCCTGGGACAGCGCTGGGCCCGCTGCTTCCTTTAACGCTGAATTTGTTCTGTTTTTAACCCCCCCAAAACAACCGGTTCCCAACTAGCTGCCTTTAGGGGCAGGTGTCACAAATCCCGGCTGCCAGAGGTCAAATTTAGTACCTTAATCTGCTTAACGGTACGTTCTCACCCGTCCCAGACGTTAATCTGTTACGAGTATTCCTGTTGTTTGACCTCTCGGTGAAATTTGGGCTGTGGTCCAGCTGTGCCCAGGAGGGCCTGGCCAGCAAGCCGGGGATTCCTCTCCTTACTCTCTCCTCAGCTGTAACTCTGTGCATGAACCTTGTGTTCATGCGTGACCCCTGTATCGGTTATCTTGGGTTTGGTTTCCTACGTTCTTGCTCCTGGTCGTTGTGTGCTGTTATGATTTACCTCGGAAACATTCCTGCTCCGAGCTCGCCCTGGTTTGTGGTGCGGCATGGGCTTGTGTGCCTTCAAAGCCAACCCTTTCTGTGAGAGACCCTCAAAAGACCGTCTGGTTCTGCTCCTTTTGGGTCAAACCTTGGCATTAACCCCCCTGTTTTCCAGAGAGGTCACCGGGACGCTGCTGAGCAGCAGCACCGAAACCAGACACCAAAGCCAGAGACACCGGCGACTCTTTCGTCCTAAAGCTTTTTCCCTGCCATGTGCATTCTTGTGCGCCGACACCCAATTCAGTCGGCTCTAAAATATCTGCCTGTGTTATGCTGCTTAAACCTGAGGAGGGTAAGCTGGGAAAACATCTTGTGCTGCCGCACTCTCTCTTCTGCTCCTGCCTGCCATTTCTTGCCTGATAATGGTCCAGGTTTGACTGCAGGCAGAAGGGAGCAAGCAGGGTGGAAGGGCCAAGTGGTCTTTACTTTTTCCTCGGGGTAAATCTGAAAACACTTTGGCTGAGTTAAAGTGATCCTAGGTCTTCCTCGGGCTATTTGGACCAAAATCTTGTGTTTTGAGGCAGGAAGTGTAGCTGCTGCCATGCCAAGTAGTCAGAACAGCAAAGAAAATCTGGAAGCGTGGCTGATGAAACACCAGTAATGAAGGTGTATTTTTTTTCTCTGCTCAGCTGTGAAACTTCATTTTAATACGGTGAACGCTTGATAGCTGCTTTGACATTGGGCTGCTGCTCATTAAACTGGTTGGGGATATGGAAACTGGCCAGTTGGGTCACCTCCAGCCTCGGGTCCTGCCTTTTGCGGGAGGAGCTGGGTGGAAAGGGCAGCTCCAAGAGGAGCTGGCTCTCTCCCTGAGATGATCTTGCTCCAGTGCTTTCCCTTGGGCTGCGGCTGATGGTTGGGTGTGTGTGACAAGGAGCATGGTTAACCCCAGGCCTCCCTGTCCATGTGGGGCTGCACCCCACCATGAGCTGCAAGGTGGACATTGCTGGTGGACCTCTGAGAGGTCCCACACTGGCTCTGGGTTGCTCTTCTGGGTTTTCTGGGCAGGGGAGAGCCCCTTTCTGGGTCCTTCCACCACGTTGGCCTTCTTGGATCTGAGCTTTTACAGAGAAGCTATGAAGTGGTCTGCCCTGGAGCCAACATGCCAAGTGCTTTACACCACCATACTTTATGAGGGGTCTTTCCCATAGATGGTTTCTTCCCAGCTTTATCCTGGTGCCTGTAACCCAAACAGGTGACTTGGCCAAGCAGAGTGGCTGTGGTGTGAGTAACACAGCAAAAATTGAGGCCAAGATCCTCCACCTGGGAGAGTGATGGAAAAGGCTTCCATGTTGGGTCAGCATGATGAGAGTTGTTCTGTGGCTTGCACAGAGCTGGAGGAGTGTACCCTGCTAGACTTGATCAGCTCTGTGTGAAGAAAAACCTGATGTTCAGTGTTAAAATCCATCTGGTAACAATTTTTTTATGCACCCTTCTGGGCATGGTGCTTTAAAGTACTTTTCTTTAAACTTGTACAGTGTCCCTGCAAACGGGACATTGAAGGGCCAAAGCGTCCAACTCCTGCTGGAATCTGAGTTTCATAGAGCGGATTTTCCTGTTTAAAACAAACAGAAAGAGGATTCCCAGAGGAAGAATTAAAAAATCGAAAGAAATCAAAGAATACTTTATGGATTTATTATTGGAAAAGTTGTAGATGTCGTTGCCTAAGAACTAAAGAGGAAAGCGCTGGGGGAACCTGATACCTTATACCATGAATCCAGGCTGTGTTTCACCATCAAGCTGCCTTATTTTGTACGGTGCAGATATAAAAAGGTGCAGGTGCCTTTGATGTGCAGCGGCTCATTTGAGGCTGGTGTTGGGAACCCCACTAAGCAAATCTACTTTTCACTGTTGCGTCGGGGAAGATGACGATGCCATGGAGCAGGGATGGGGGAGGCAGACCTGGCCGTGTTGAGCATCTTGAGCAAAAATAGTTTTCCAGCCATTGGGGACTTGGCTTCAGGACGAGGTGGATGGATTAATCTGATTTAAAACCAGATCCTAAATTCAGTTCTCCGTTCTTGGGGCTGACAGGGGGGTGGGTGGAGCAGGGGTAGTCTCTCTCTGTGCTCTCCTGCAGTAATTTTTAACCCACTTTTCCCTTCTCTCCCAACAGGAGCTTGTGTGGAGGCAACAGGACAAACATGCTTAACTTAAGGACTTGTGCAGCAAAGCTGAGGCCGTTGACGGCCTCACAGACTGTAAAGACAATTTCTCAACACAGGCCGGCAGCACCCAGGACGTTTAAACAGATCAGGTGCTACAGCGCACCGGTGGCTGCCGAGCCTTTTTTGAGTGGGACTAGTTCAAACTACGTGGAGGAAATGTATTATGCTTGGCTGGAAAATCCCAAAAGTGTACATAAGGTAAGGAGCAACCTTGCCAGGATATTGCCTTCGCTTCTCTCTCTGTGTGTCTGAGCAGTGGGTTCAGGTAAGTGCACACGTCCGAAGGATTGAATTCAGCCAGAGGGGCCGGCTGGTTGTGGATGGTCCTTCTGCCTTGTTTTGCCCGAAAGAAACATCAGCAATTCCTTGAGCAAGAGCCAAGAGGAGCTTCTCTGTTCAAGAGGGAATGCAGTGGGCTTGTGGGACGCAGGCAGCATCCTGGATCACAGCGGATACAAAGAATGCCTTCTGGAAATCCACCTTTAACCAACTCCTGATGCTTCATTTTTTCCAGCTCTGATGGCTCATCAAGAGGATTTATTCTGGAGTGGAGGGTGGGGTGGAGAGGGTATTTTCTACATCTTGACTGGTTTCCTTTTTGCTTCAGGCATGGGTGGTGTTACATGTTGGAGCTGTAGCTAAGCTTGACTCTGAGCTTGTGTTCATAAAGCCAGACTGCTGATCTGCAGCCTGAGGAAGGGAACTGGGTCTGGTGGCCAGAGGGATTTCCACCAGCTACTCCCTAACTTAAAACTGGGAAACCAACCTGGCTGTGGGCAGTATGCACAGAGGTCTGTTTGGATCTGAATTACTGAAGCTCCTCCAGTCAGAAGGCCAGCTCTAGTGTCGAGTCCATCAGGTGAGGGCTCAGCTGGGAAGAGGTTTTCTGAAACCTGACTGCATTTCTTCCCAACCCCAGTGTTTCACAAGGAAAATGTTCCTGTGGTGACTAAGTCTCAGCATTACCCAGGGGATTTTTAAGACAGTATTGTACATGTCCTGATGTAGAGCAGGGATTTTCTTTGCTCAGTAGCACGTGAGCAGTCTGCAAACTGTGATGGTTAAATGAGCAGTCAAGGGTGAGTAAGGAATCTCATGCCCCAACACCTGCATCAGTGTTGAGTGTATTTTCAATGGCGCGGTCCCATGCATCCAAAACGCAGAGCCTGTAGCATGCTGTAAAGGTATTAAGGTAGGCTCAAAGCTGGATTTTCACAATGTTGACTTTATGCTGCTTTTGAGGCAAATGGGTGGCTGAGCCAAGTAACACAGACTCAGAAAACACAAAGTGTATTGATTTGGGTTGTGCCCTTTGTCAGAGAGTGACTTGAGAGCTCCCCAAGTGCACATATGTGTGGTGCAACCGAGTCCTTCAGAGATGGGATATGGAATTAAAAGCCATGAATCTAAATGCTGTAATATAAATTAAAAACAAGTGAGGGTTACACCACACCTGTCCCAATGGCAGGCACAATTGTGTCTTTGGCAAAGAGGCTTTGTGGTTTGATACTGGCTTTTTAATCTACAGACCCTGCTCAGGCTTGAATGTTGCTCTGAGCAGATGTGAAAGTAAACTGAGATTAACAGGGGCAGTTGGCTGGGAGGTGTATTTGGGTCCTGAGGCCAGACCTCTGGATCTCTTCCGCTCTTGTCTCCTCTTTAACGTAGTCCCTATAGTTTCATCAGCTTGCTGGCAGGTAGGCAGTGAATGTGGTGCTGTACAGGAGTCCTCATGTATTCTCATCTGAAGAAATTGGGGGAGAAATTAGGATTAGAAGGAGCCTCTGGAGCCTCTGCTTTAGCGTGGCCATCTTG
Organism: Athene noctua; assembly: GCF_965140245.1. NCBI lineage: Eukaryota > Metazoa > Chordata > Aves > Strigiformes > Strigidae > Athene > Athene noctua. The sequence goes on along the minus strand of NC_134064.1, from coordinate 1,035,191 downwards.
GAGGTGACATCTAGCTTCATGGCTAGACCAGGTCACTCAGGGCCTGTGTGGCCAAGTTTTGAGCACCTACAAGAGTGGAGCTCCCACCACCTCCACAGGCCCCCTGTGTTTATGGCGAAGAATTGCAAATGTGCATTAGTCACCCCTGGAAATCAGTGTCCCTTTTAAATTACTTCTAAGTGCTTAGAGAGCAGTGCAGGAGTTGATACAAGATTTTGCCTCCAGTGGGGCTGGGAATGGTTTCTGGCAGTAGGAGAAGCAGCATGAAAATGAAGTGGGGTCTTGTCATTGCCAGGAAGTGAGCCTGACACTGGTAGTGTCAAAAGCAAGTCTTAGGAACTGCTTTTTAAACAAAATCGAGCTGGTGTCCAGCTTGGCAGAAAGGGGGTTGGACCAGGGGGGTTGAACTAGATGATCTTTGTAAGTCCCTTCCAACCTGAATCATGCTGTGATCCTGCAAAATCCAGCTCCATGTCCCAGAACTTGAGGTGCGGCTGATACCTGAGGTTCGGTGCAGCCTTTGCTGTTGCTCTCTGATGCACTTGGCCTTGCTGTGGCTTCTGCTGTTGTTGCTGTTCACTCGTCTCTCCTGGATGGATCCCACCTCATTCTGGTGGGCTCACCAAGATCCATTCCCAGCTCCTAGCTTTGCCCCTGTCTTCTCTCTGCACTTTTTTGTAGCTCATCCCATCCTCGATGGGGACACCAAGCTGCTGTGGTAGGATCGGGGTTGTGGCTGTCCCTTGTCTTGGCTTGCGAGCGGTCTCTGCCAGCCTGTGTCCCCTCTGGCATGACGCTGCAGCAGCAGTGGATGGTGTCAGCCCTGTCCCTGATAAGTGTTGGCCTCCATCCCGTTAGATGCAGGGTCAGATCTGAGGGTGGAGTTCCCAAAAAAAGCCAGGCTGTCACACAGACCTGGCTGCGGCTTATCAGTTCCCTGCACAGAGCAGGGACGGGCTGCGCCTTGCCATGCTGCTTTGTGCTGGTGAGTGTGAGACCTTCTGCCAGGAGACAACTTTGCTGTTGTCACCAAAACCCCAGGAGCCTTCCAGCCAGCACGACCGTCCCAGCTGAGCAAAATTAATTCACTTCCTTTGTGCAGACACTGGTGGTGTAAGCTGTAAAATATACTTAATTGCTTGTTTAGAGTAGGGAAGACCTTTTTTTTTTTTTTTTTTTTTTAAAAAAAGCTATTTTAGACTTTTTTCTGCATGCAGTCCTTCAGCTGAACTCCACTTTCTGAGTCTGATGAGCAACCAAGAGTAGAGCTAGGGAAAAAGGAGCTGAGGAGGTGGAGGTCGCTGCTGGTGGGCTGCCGCAGGGTAAGGCTTGCTCCTGGGACCGTGTCCCGAGGGTGCAGGGACACGCTCCTCATGCCCCCTCTTCGCCACTCGGGTATGATGCTGGCTGCCAGCGGTGCTGGGCACAACCCCTGCCATGTCCCCAGCACCTGAAGTGACTCGCTGCCTGCAGGGCAGGTGGCCGAGAGCTCTGCGATGAGCTCAGTCTTCCTAAAGAGCATCCCTTGTGTTTGGGTTAAACTGCTGAAGGGATGCAGCTCTCCCCATATGTACGTACATCAGTCTTTAACGTGGATTTCTTAATATGCCGGTGTTTTGATTTTTATATCAAAGTGGTTTTGTGACCACAGTGTGTGTAGGCCGTGCTGTGTAACCCAGCTTCGCCAGCCCTACGGCAGGAACCTGCGGTCTGCAGTGAGGCCAGATCCCTGGCAGGTGCTTCTGCTGTGTCCTTTGCAGTCGTGCTCACAAACAGGGGCCCAGGCTGAATTTTGTAGTCATCTTGCTTGAGAGTTTGAAATGTTTGGGTTTCAACCCCCATCTTCAAAAGCGAGCACCCTGGAGAACCAAAGGGCCTTGTTTATGTTGACAAGGGACAAGGCAATGTGCAGAGCACGAACCCATCGATCGCTGCTTGGCCCCTTACTCTCAGCAAAGGTTGCCTGCTGTAAATTTTGTTCAGGCACCTCCTTTTCCAGCCTTAATCCCTGAATGTTCCTCCTCTTCTCCCTGCTAACGCAGGAGGTGATGCCTGGCCTGCCAGCCATGCGGAGCAGGTGTGGCTGGTGCTTTCTGTACCCTGGAGTCCGTGGCAGGAGAAGCAGCAGGGAGGCAGCCTGAGCTGGAGGTAGAGGCCATGTATCCTTTGTGCACCTCCCAGCCTGGAGCTGCCCCAGTCCAGTTTGAGGTGCCCTGCAGCAGGTGGAAGATGTCACCCCTCTCTCCTTGCCATGCATTCCTGACCTCTGAGCTGGCTTTGTGGCGGAGGCTGGGATGTAGCAGTCTGAGCCCACGCCCTTCTCTAGCAACCGAGTCAGATAAACGAAGTGAAAGATGCTGGTTTCACTGGGTGAGCTGGTTTTGGGGCTGTTGTCAACAGAGAAGCCCGTGGTGAGCTCTGCTCTCAGACTTGAGCTCAAAACCCCTCTAAAGCCTGGCCTATCCAGGCTTGCTGCAGTCAGCTGCCTCTCCTGTCCCACTTCGCTGGCACAGAGGAGTGCCAGGAAGGCTGCGCCGGGCTGACGCCTTGTGCTGTGGCCGTGGTGGGACACGTGGCCGTGGGACCATCCCAACAGGGACCTGGGGTTGGTGGTATTTAGTGCGCCGAGAGCTGAGGGCTGCCTACGCACTTGGGAGCAGGGACATACTGGCTTTGAGCCCTCTTGGTAAAAATGAGTGAAGCTGAGCTCTTTTATCTACTATATATATATATTTTATACCCTGTTATATATCTTATACCCTATATATATATATACTTGCAGCCTATGAGAGCTGGAGGAGTGCTTGTAGGGCTGCTCCGGGCATGGAGAGGGTCAGAGGGAAATAACCCAATGAGCTTTATTACTGCTGTTACCTTTGGTGAGTGCTGGATTAAGGTGAAGTCTTTCCTGTGATAACGCAGGATAACGCTGATGGGGCCCTGTCAGACTCTCCCACGGGATATGTGAACTCCAGGGGCACCTCCCTGGGTCACCAGAAACCCTGGAGTGGCCTTTGAATATTCTTGTATTCAAAACTACATCAACAACTTGAAAGCTGATGTTTTTGTAGTGCTTATCAGGGGCAAAGCCTGCAGTCAGGCAGTTTGAAATACTCTCTAATTACGTTGGGCAATAAAGCATTTAGCGAAGGTGCCTGAGCTGACCAAGCCGGTGCTGCACCTTGTTTGGAGAGCTTAAAAGGAACTTCTTTCAAAACAGAAGCAAATTGCATCTCCCAGAGGTTAATATTGTTGAATGTCAGAAGGGAGGAAGTCATAAAGGCAACACTGCTGCCTCCTGGCTCTGTTCCTGTTCCCCCAGCACTGCTGACAGCCCCCTCCCTAGGCTAGCAGATGCTCCCTTTCTCTTGCCTGCCTTTATTTTCCAGTACATTAAACAACCTTAAACCACTGAGCAAAGCTGCCAGCCAGATTCCTCCACATCCCAGGGTGCTCGGTCCTCCCGCTCTCAGGAGCTGATGGCTTCTGGGGCACCCATGATCTCTGTGAGTCTGGGGAAGGGTAGGGGCTTGGGCTGCTCTCACCAGTGCCCAGGAGTGAGGATCGTACAAAAAGCAGCTCTCCTTTTTTTCCTACTGAAATTTCCTTTAGCAGACAGCAATCAGAATGGGGTTGAACATTTTCTGGCTTTGCTCTTTTTTTAATTTTTTTTTTTTTTTTCTTTGAGGGAGCTATTGTTTATCAGTTATGGTGCCAAATTGTTCCAGATTTTATTTACGTTCCTTCAGTGTGACCTATTTCTAAATTTAATCACCTTGTGCAGCCATATGATGGGGCGTCTGGGTAAATCAGGGCTGGAAATAGCTTCCTGGGGCATGTGATGGGCTCTGCAGCCGGAGGAGCTACAGGGAAGGGGGAGAGCTGGTGCTCCTCTGGCAGAAGTCTGGTCTTCAGTCCTCTCCACCCTGCTACCACGGTGCAGAAGCTGCTTTTTCTTCCCCAAATCACCGCTGGAGCTGCTCTTATGGCTCTTTTCAACTTGGTTTAAACACGCTGGGGTTGGCTGGGCAGCACTTCGCCCGTCTCTGCATCACCAAGGTTGGGTTTGCTGCTCTCCGCAGACACGAGGCGTGCAGGGCGCTGAGCGCTGGGCTCTTGCTCCCAGTTAGTGGAGAGACCCTTGGGCTGAAACCAGAGTGCAAATCTGACAGGATTTGTTTGCTCTAGCTGGTGTCTCAGGTACGTGCAGGCGCGCAGACGCCTCCACCTTGCCTCTGTCATCTGCTATTGCTCTGTGGCACGAGGGCAAGGGCGGGAGCGTGCCAGGAGGACGTGGCTTGGACTTTGCTCTGCTGGTCGCTCCCCTTCTGCAGGTCCATTACTGCTTCTCCAAGTAGACAGGTTAACTTGGGTTTGGCCTGGGATGCCTCTGGGCTCTTCCAGCAGTGCTGTAACCACAAAATTACACCAAGTCTGTCGGCTTTTTTTGGGTGTTTTGCTTTGTTTTCCTAACACCTAGAAGCACCCATCTGCTGAGGGGAACAGGAACAGAGGTGATAACTGCTTTGTTAAGGGCATGGAGAACTGGCATGGGAGTTTCCACATAGTGCTGGCATTGGTGTCACCAAAAGGGTGGGGAAAAATTAGAGGGGACAGAAAAAGAAAAAAGTCGTTGCTGGTTGAGGGCTGGACAACATGGCTTATGCTGGGATTTGGGTCTCAGGACATTTAGATAACTGAAAAGAGAAAGAGGTGTATTTGATTAAGGGGCAAAAGTATTTTTCAGGAAGTATTGTGGGTATTTAGAGGGCAGTCTCTTGCCCTGGAGAGAAGGAAACAAGCTCCTGAAGACCAGGTTGGGGCTCATTGTGCAGAGTAGTGGTTTCAAGAGCCAAGCTGGGCGAGTGGTGTCATCTGTTCCTGTCCTAAGCACTGATGCCGAGGGAGGGAGCACTCTGGGGATGGTCTCATGCCAAAAGAAACAATCCAGATGGATGAGAAGTAGGATAACGGCATAACTGGGATAGTGGGAGAGCTTTAGTGCTCTCCTGTCCAAGGCAGGGGGGTGCTTTTGGAAGCAGCTACATGGAGCTGGGGTGCAAGGGAAGAGTCAGCTCTACCCACAGGGATTTTACTCCCTGCTGTGGCAATAATTGAGTTGGGACCCCAGTAACCTCGAGTGAGGAGATGTTTGGGTCGTGGGTAATGACCCTATCACCTCTCCTCTTTCCCTAGTCATGGGACATCTTCTTCCGCAACGCCAACGCTGGAGCTGCTCCAGGCACCGCTTACCAAAGCCCCCCTCCACTGAGTACCAGCCTTTCCACGCTGTCCCAAGCCCAGTTCCTGGTTCAAGCACAGCCCAACGTAGATAAACTGGTGGAGGACCATCTTGCAGTACAATCTCTCATCAGGGCGTATCAGGTAAGGAGATGGGCTTTGCGCCCGGGGGGGCATGGCTTCAGTAGAGGGGCATGCGGTGGCCGAGACTTTGTGCAGTTGATGCGTGTGTTTCGCATGGAGGGTGTGCAGGATGCGTGCTGGGCTGCCTGGTTTGTAACAGGAGTTGCTGATCTGTTGGGGCAGAAGCTCAGCTGATGCTTTGCTGGACAAAGGAAGATTAAAGCTATTCTCACCCAAACAGAGCCATTACAGTGGCAGGGAGGGGGAGGTCTTCTCTGCACAGGGTGGTTTGCTGGCTTCTGGAATGATGCTCCTGTGCTGTGGGCTCTTACCGTGCTCAGCAGCGGTGAGGGATGCTCATTCTGCTTCCCCCACGTTGCTGAGAGAATTTCTGAAATCCTGAAAATAAAAGCGCAGGAGACATTTCCTTGTGATTTGCAACCTGCAAGGGTGCTACTGGGTTGAAAATCAGACCAAAGTCAGCCTTCCAGGAGAAACAAGTTTTGAGCAGGAGGTGACCAACCAATATTTTAACTTGAGAGAACATTTAAATGTGTTTGTACATCTGTGTCATCCTTTCACCTTTGGTTGCACCCTGGTTTGTCAGCTGTGGGGGCTCTCGTGGGGGTTGTGGTGAGAAGGTAACAGACCCAGGTGCTGTGGAGGTGTGACCATGGTCACGTCACCTGTTCCTGTAAAGAAGTGCCCGCTGCACGTTGTGTTCCTGCTCAGGTATGGGGAAAATCCAATGTACAAGGCCACAGGTTAAGGAGAGAACTGCAGCACTGGGTGAGTCCAAAGGTGTGCCCAGCCTTGGACCTGCTCTCTGGCTTGAAGAAAGTGCCCCCGCCCTGCGCACCTCTGCAGCCGAGGTCCTGACGTCAACGCTGGGCACCGCCCGGCTTTTCTCTAAGAAGGGAAAGCTGGGACATGTTTGTGAGGACTTCAATCTTCCATCGTGGCTGATTTCATGGGAGGTGACCACCCTGCCAGCTCTCCAGTTCAGGTGGATCCTGGTGGGCCATTTCTAGAGGCCGTGCAGCTCTCCCTGGGGGAACAAGCAGGCAGATGCCAAGTTCAAACAAGCAGTGACTGGTGTAGTTGGAGGCAGCAGCTCTTAAGTCAGCGATTTGAACGCAAAATCCATGAGCTCTTCTGCATTCCCATCATTTCCTCAGTCTCTGAATGGCAGTGCTGGGAGGTGATTGCTCTTGGATGTATTTTTCTAAGCTATCTGCAGTGAGAAACCACCTCCCTCCCTACCCTGGTGTCGCCGTAGGGCTGTGGCTGCAGTGGGGTGTCCAGTGGGGGAAGCTGAGCACAGTGTGTGGAAGGTGAAAGAGTAGGAAGGCAGGAGGAGGCCCTGATGGGTAGTTTAAAACCATTACCCCTTGTCCTATTATTACAGGCCCTACTTAAAAGTTTGTCCCCATCTTTCTTCTAAGCTCCTTTAAGTACTGAAAGGCTGTGATAAGGTCTCCCTGGAGCCTTCTCCGGGCTGAACACCCCCAACTCTCTCAGCCTTTCTGCACAGGACAGGTGTTCCAGCCCTGGGATCATTTTTGTGGCCTCCTCTGGACCCACTCCAGCAGGACCACGTCTTTCTTGTGCTGGGGACCCCAGAGCTGGGTGCAGTGGTCCAGGTGGGGTCTCGGGAGAGCAGAGGGGCAGAATCGTCTCCCTGGACCTGCTGGGCACTCTGCTTTTGATGCAGCCCAGGGTATGGTTGACTTTCTGGGCTGTGAGTGCACGATGCTGACTCATATACAGTTTTTCATCCACTACTACCCCCAAGTCCTTCTCTGCTCTCAATCCAGTCATCCCCCAGCCTGTATCCATGTTTGGGATTGCCCCAACCCAGGTGCAGGACATTACACTTAGCCTTTTTGAACTTCATGAGGTGTGCATGCACTCACTTCTCCAGCCTGTCAGGGCCCCTCTGGATGCCATCCCTTCCCTCTGGAGTATCAACCACCCCACTTGGCTCAGTGTCATCTACAGACTTGCTGAGGGTAAACTCAATCCCATTGTCCATGTCCCCGACAGAGATATTAAACAGCACTGACTGCTGAGGACACCACTCACCACTTCTCTCCTCTTGTATATTGAGCCATTGGCCATGACTCTTTTGAGTGTGACCACTGAGCCAATTCCTTCTCCACAAAGTGGTCCATCTGTCAAATCCACGTGTCTCCAGTTTAGAGACAAGGATGTTGTGTGGGACAGTGTCAAACACTTTGCACAAGTCCAGGCAGATGATGTCAGTCGCTCTTCCCTTACCCACCAACGCTGTAACCCTGTTGTAGAAGGCCACAAAGTTTGTCAGGCACGGTTCGGCCTTAGTGAACCTGTGTTGGCTGTTACCAATCCCCTCTGGTGCCTCAGCAGAGTTTCCAGGAGGGATCACCATGATCTTGCTGGGCACAGAGGTGAGACGGACTGAACTGTAGTTTCCCAGGTCTTCCTTTTTTCCCTTTTTAAAAATGGGGTTGTTTCCCCTTTTCCAGTCACTGGGAACTTCCCACCAGTCTGCCACGACTTTTTGAATATGATGTGTAGTGGCTGAGCTGCTTCATCTGAAAGTTCCCTCAGGACCTGCAGATGCATGCCTCCAAGTGCCATGAACTCATGCACCTTCAGGTTCCTTGGATAGTCTTGACCCTGATCTTCTGCAGTGGGTGATACTTCATGGTCCCAGTCCCTGGCTTTGGATTCTGTGAATTCTCTGCTAGTGCACTTGCCAGTGAAGACCGAAGGAAGAAAGTTAAGTACCTCAGCCTTCTCCATTTCAGTTGTAGCCAGGTCTCCTGTTTTGCTTGTTGGGGGAGTACAGTTTCTTCTTTCATCTTCCTTTCTTGTGCCATGTACCTTAAGAAACCTTTCTTGTTATTTTTCACATTCTAGCCACATTCAGCTCCAGCTGTGCCCTGGATTTCCTGATCCCTGCCCTGCACTCTTGGGCCATATCCCTATAATCTCCCCAGGATGTGTGTCCCTGCCTCTTTCTGTGTTTCAGTTTGGATAAGAGGTCTTGACTTAGCCAAGCTGGCCTCCTGTCTCCCCTGCCTGACTCCTTGCATGTCGGGACTTAGAGCTCTCACACCCTAAGAAAAAGGTAAATATCTCTCAGCTTTTGTTCACTCCTTTTCCTCCGAGGGCAGTTTCCCAAGAGGTACCATGCACTAGTGCCCTAAACAGCTGAAAGTTTGCCTTTCTGAGGTTTAGGGTCCAGCCTCTACTTTTTACCCTTCCTCGACTGAGAATTCCACCAGGATGTGTTTGCTGCAGCCCAGGCTGCCTCCAGTCTTGACCCCTCTGATAAGTTCTTCTGAATTAGTGAGCAGCAGGTCCAGCAGTGCCTCTCCATCATCTCTATTAGGAAGTTGTCCTCAGCACACTTGTTTCCTGACTGCTTGCAGCTCACTGTGCCGCTTTGCCAGCAGATGTCCAGGTGGTTGAAGTCCGCTGTCAGGGTCAGGGCCTGCCAGCATGATGCTTCCTGCAAATATCTGCTGTGGTCTTGCTTTGGGTTGCAGGCTTCTTGTTTTGGCTTGTGTTGCATGTGGAGAATAACAAGCAGCATGACTCCAACGGGGGGAAAAGACCTTCTCCTTGCCCCAACACCGATTTGAGGAATTGCTGTGTACTTGCAAGCTGCCAAGTTGACCTCAAAGCCACTGGCTGATTGCCTGGTCCTGGTGAGAGCACCCTGGCCGTGGGGAGCAGTGTGGTGAGCTTATGTTCTGATGAAATGATGGGCTAGCCCCCGTGCTTTGTTGCAAGATGGACAAGTAAAAAGTTCCCAGACAAAGCTGGCCCAAAGAAGAGCTTTCCATGTGGCCACCAGTGCTCAGGGGCACATGGTCATCTGGCCCTGCAGAGAGCATGGGGGGGATCGGTGCTTTCTTAGCAATTTGCCTTAACGTTGGTGGCTGATTTCAGGCTCTTTGCCTGGTAAAACCACAAAAATCCTTTCCTGAAATCCCCTCGGGATACTCTGAATAGGAATTCCTTTCTGGTAAATAAGGTCAGATCAGTATGTCTGGTTTGTACAAGAGGTTTAGTAATCCCCTCATATTTGAGTGCTTTTTCTAGTTGATGGCTGGGAATATAATTTTCGCAGTGTAAAGAAGGCATTCCACCCCATACCATGGCAGGAGTGTTTCCTGTCCTGCTCCCAGCTGAGCCTGAAGCTTCAAGAGCAGCAGCTGTCAAGAAATAAACTGTGACTTGTCAATTGGAGGGTGCTGGCCACCGAGGTGAACTGAGTTTGCCCATCAAGATGTGCTGGGGTCCATCTGTGGGTATCTCCTCCTGTGAAAATCAAAACTCCTCATTACCTCTCGTTACTCTCTGTGGCTCCTGAAGTGGATCAAACGCAGCGTGGTGATTCCTGGCCTGACTGCTACCACCAGGAGCCATCAAGGCTCTCTTGGTGCCAAAGATCTTTGGTATTTCCACACCTGCCCTTTCCCCGCAGAGCAACATGAGTGACCCAGGTCCTGTTGCAGGTTCCTCTCTTCAAAGGATGCTGTGAGCTGCTGACCTCCGATAGCACAGACAGGCAGCTATTCCTCAGACACATTCCTCTGCCTTTCAGGAACTCCTGCTGCTGGTGGAAGTGTTTGTTTCCTCTGCCACGTTGGCAAGAGAGCACCTAGATCTGCGGAAATCTGGGAAACTGCCTCTTCATTTTCTATGATGCTTCGGAGGAAACCACCAGTGCGGAGTTACTGTGTCCATAGAGGGGAGGTTCTCGGGTTGGACACAGGGAAAGCAGTGGGAGACCCTTGGACCTCAATTCTGGAAGGGCTCTGCTGTGAAGGAGCTGGCCTTGCCCCACCGAAGCCTGTCTTGGGGCAGAGCAGAGCAATCCCTGTAGCTGGTGGCACTCACACCTACGTGCTGTAGTTGAAAGTAAACCCAACTTCTCCAGGCTGCAGCCAGAAACTGGGGTGGCTCTGCAGAAAATGTAAAGTGGGAAACTGTGCATAACTTTTTTTTTTTTTAAGGAATGTCTCTTCAATTAACTTGTTTTAATGACTAATTTGTGTTATTGCTTCCAGGTCAGGGGTCATCACATTGCAAAGCTTGATCCTCTCGGCATTAGTTGTGTAAATTTTGATGATGCGCCAGTAACTGTTTCTCCAAACGTCGGTGAGAATTACTCTGCAAATTAATTCTAATGTAATTTAACTTTTTTACCCCTCCCCTCTTTTGTTTCTCTCCCTTTCCCCTCTCTCTCTTGGTACCTGTTCTCCTTTCCATTCCTGGCCCATTTCATAGATTCGAGGGCATCATGTAGCACAACTCGACCCACTGGGCATCTTGGATGCAGATCTGGACTCCTCCCTTCCAGCTGATATTATCACATCCACAGACAAACTGGGTGAGGGCTTTGAGAGCAGTTAGTGCTGCATTGCTTGAGCTCCTCTCTTTCAGCTTTATAGGTAGATTGCTTCACCAGTAAGGGGGGAAAGGTCTTAAGTTTCCTTAGTAATGATCACTCTAAATTTATAGTCAACCAGCTGCTGCGGAGCAGTTCTGCCCCCCTCCGGCTGTCATGGCAAACGGGTCTTGTGCCAAAGCCCTGTTGCTCAGCTCATGTTTCTCCTCCAACCAGTGCCAATTAATTATGTCATTGAACTTGCTCATCCAGGGATGGAAGCAATTGCATCTCCTGGAAATGCAAAGCAGAGAGGTTTTGTGTTGGTGAGAGCTGGAGGTCTGTTCCCTCAGCTCCTCTTGCTGCTCTTGGGGACCCTGAAAGCTGGGGGGAATGGGCTGCTTTCATCTCTGTGGGGCTCAGAAGCACCTCTTGGGGTGCCCCTGTGACGATGCCCTGTCCTCCTTTGCTCCCAGCTTGCTGCAGCATCTGTAAATCTCTTTATTGCCCCTTTTTACTAAGACTGAGCTATGAGTCCCTGCCGGTGATCATAACAAGGAAGCTTTGGGATGTGTTCCCATCCAAGTAGAGAGGTGGAAATCCCAGTGCCTTCGAGTGAAAGATGCATGAGTGTTGCACAGAAGTGTGTGTGGTGCCTAGGACTTGAAATCCTAATCTGAAAGTGCTTAAACTCGGTACCTCTCAACGTGCTTTAGATTTGATCTCTAGTACGCTGCCATTCTTCTAGCTAGAATGAGGTTGCGGCGCTGAGCTCTGTCCCCTTGCTGGTGCTTTCCAAGGGTGGTTACCCCGGCACTGTGAGCGCTCAAGAGGCATGCTTCTAACTTAGAGTAGAGCAGCAGTAATGATTACTAACCTTGCACAACTGGAAGAGCTGATCAGAGTGTACAGTGCATGTGAATGATCTTGATTCCTTGTTCAGCTGCCAGCACAGGGATGCCAGCCCTGGACCTGCTGGACCTTCATACAGGGTTACATGTACTGGGAGTGGTTAGGGGAGGATTAGGTTCTAGTTGTCCCAGTTTACTGGGTGATGGAGAAGCTGCTCCATCCCAAGGTCTGGACTTCTGACGTGCTTGTCTGAAGGACCAAGCCCTGGCTGGGCCCTGGGATCCAGCTGGCTCTGGGTTGGAGCAAACCCTGTGCCTGGAAGATTTTGAAGGGGAAAGGTGGGGAGATGGTGGCCATGAACCCAGGCACAGGAGAGGACACAAGTGCTCATAGTCAGCACTGTGAGAGGAGCAGGGAGACTTTTTTAGGCGACTTTGAAGCCCCACCTAGAGGAAAGGGTGAGGAAAGCTTTTTCTAGCTCAGGGTTTTTGGCCTCTGCTATGGGCGCTACAGTCCCTTTGAAGCAGAAAGCAGAGGAGAGCCCTGAAGCCCTGTGCCTGGCAGATGTGTTACCCTTTGGAGAGAAGAGCAGGGTCTTGCATGAAAGCCAGAGCCGGGATGCTACAAATGGTTGCAGTGACTGCTCTTCCCTCACCAGAAAAGGGAGCCAGGTGTGGGGAGCAGAGTTATTGTGCTGCTCAGTAAGTCTCAGACTCAGAGAGCGGTCTGACCTTCAGAGGTCACCTAGTCCAACCCCCCTGCACAAGCAGGACACCTTCCACTAGCCCAGGTTGCCCAAAGCCCCATGGCTGTGAACCCTTCCAGGGAGGGGGCAGCCACAGCTTCTCTGGGCAACCTGTGCCAGGGCCTTGCCACCCTCAGAATAAAAAAACCCACTTTCTTCCTTATGTCCAATCTAAACCTCCCCTCTTCCACTTTAAAACTGTTGCCCCTTGTTCTGTCACTGCAGGCCCTGGTAAAGTCTCTCTCCATCTTACTCATAAGCCCCCTTTATACTCCAGAATGCCTCAGTAAGGTCTCCCTGGAGCCTTCTCCGGGCTGAACACCCCCAACTCTCTCAGCCTTTCTGCACAGGACAGGTGTTCCAGCCCTGGGATCATTTTTGTGGCCTCCTCTAGACCCACTCCAGCAGGACCACGTCTTTCTTGTGCTGGGGACCCCAGAGCTGGGTGCAGTGGTCCGGGTGGGGTCTCGGGAGAGCAGAGGGGCAGAATCGTCTCCCTGGACCTGCTGGGCACTCTGCTTTTGATGCAGCCCAGGGTATGGTTGACTTTCTGGGCTGGAAGTTCAAAGCTCATGTCCAGTTTGTCACCCACCAACATCTCCAAGTCCTTCTCTTCAGGGCTGCTCTCCATCCATCCATCTGTCCATCCCCCAGTCTGTGCTGGGACTAGGGATTGCCCTGACCCTTGCACTGGCCTTGTTGAACTTCATGAACTTCACATGGGCCCACTCCTCCAGCCTGTCAGGGTCCCTCTGGATGACATCCCTTCCCTTCAGCGTATCAGCTGCACCACTCAGCTTGGTGTCACCTGCAACCTAGCTGAGGGAGTCCTTGATCCCTCTGTCCGTGCCGTCGATGAAGGTACTAAGCCATATTGTCCCAGTACGGGCACTGCTGCTTACTGATTTCCACCTGGACACTGAACTCACAGGGCTGCTTCAGCGAGGAGGGTCAGTTCAAAGGGCTTTTCTTCTGCTTTGACCATGGCATTCCCCTGAAGCAAGGTGTGCTCCAGCAGTGCCCTTGCTTCAGAGGAAGATGAGCACGAAGCGATCCAAGAACAGGTCCTCCCTTGGAGCCCCAGCTGCAGAGCTGGGCTGACAGCGTCGTCACAGCTGTAACAGAACCTGGATAAAGCAGCATAAGCTCCATTTTTCCTGCTCCCCCAGGGTGAGCAGTCACGAGCCCAGCAGCGTGACCCAGCCTGGCTCGCTGTGGTGGAAAGTGTTCAAGCATGTCTGTAGGCATCAGCTGGAAGAGAATCTCAGCCTGTGATCTCCGTGTCTGAGCCAGGCGATAACTTTCATTTCTGTTTCTTCATGGCTTTCATACTAAGATATCTCTCATTGCGGTTCCTGGCGTTGATTTAATTACCAGGAACCCTTGAATTTGTAGGAAATAATGAGTCCTGTGAACAAGCTACGCTGGTATCAGCCCCGAGCTCATGCTGGGGTTGTGTTCCGTGGTAGGACCCCAGTCTCAGATGGCTGTGTCTAATTGAAGGAGGCTTTATTATCTTGCTGTAAGTATTATTTATACTGAATAGACTTTCCTCTGGTATCCTTATCCTGGAAAACCTCATCTGGTCAATCCTAAAATACAACTTGGCGAACATAGCTTGCGAACAAGGCTCAGCAAGAGGAGAGGAGAGCAGCGCTGGCGCAGAGCGTGGGCAGAGTTCTGGCCGAGCCCAAGATCGAATGTTGCTTGCTTGTGGCAGAGAAAGCCAATTTCTAAGCAGATCCTGCTGGCTTTTTTTGCTTTGAGAGAGTATTTCTTAACACTTGACAGAGCAGTTAATAACAGGAGTGGTTTTGAAACTTGGAAACAATATTGTTTCCTCTTTCTGAGCAGTAAAATCCTTAAAAGTCAGCCTTTGTGGTGTGAGCTCTGCTGCCAACATCTTAAACTGTGGCTGGGCAGTGCTGTAATTCAAAGGAGTTGCATGGTTAATCTCAGAAATGGATCTTTCTTCTCAATTGCCTTTTGTTTAGCAACTGGTTTGTGTCTGTTTTGGAAGCTCTCTTCGGATTAAGTAGTGTTAGTTCTGCAGAAAATGTAAAGGGGAGAAAGCCTGCCTGGGGGTACTTGGTCTGATGAGTGGTGGGGCTGGAGCCTCCAAATTCGTCTTTCTCTTGTCTTTTCTTTTAAAAAAACAAACTAATATCTTCCTGGTCTTCTACTGCAGCTGATCTGGCACGGTAAGTGGTGTAAAACAAGGACAAAGATGACCACAGGGACTTGATGTGACCTGTCCAGGAAATAATACGTTAGTGTGCTGAAATCCAGGTGGTGTGTCCAAACGAGTGTCCGTCTGTCCATGTCTTTCTGCGGAAGGCAGCTGCTGCTCAGGGGAATTGATGGAAATCGTTCCCTGCTCGGGAAGAGCCAGGCAAGCCCCTGCGGGGAGGTGGACTGGGAGTGCTGCCCCCTCCCCTTCCCCCAGTTTGAGGCCTTGCTAACTGAATGTCTCACTTAAACGTATGATTGTTCCCCGCTGACTAAAAGGAGAAGTGTTTCCAAAGCCTTTCTTGTAACCCAGGTGAGATTGAGGCACTCAGGTCACCTAACCTTGACTCTGGTGACGCACGCTGCCTGCTGCTCGGGCAGCCCTGCCTGCATCTGGCACGGCATCCCAGCGCTCCCACCTGCCTGTGCCTGCCTCACCGTTGGTCTTCCTCATTAACAGCCTGCTCATTAACACCCCGATCCCCCTTCTGCCTGTGTGTAGGTAGCAGCAGTGCCTCCTTGGGAGTGACCTTGAAATCCTCCCGGTAGCAACGAGCAGAGCAAAACCCTGCGGGAGCAGATGTGGGAGGCAGCTCCCTGCTCTGCAGAGGATAATGCTCCCCTTGATGCCGCTCGGTGGGAAGATGCCTTTTGGTCGTAGCAGGTGAAGATGCCGTGCCGGGAGGTCTCCCTCTCCCATGAGGTGTGCCCGTGAGAGGAGATCTCAAACCATGCAGCTCAACTGCTCCCCAGTGTCTGATGCCCTCCGCTCCCTCCCTGCTCCTCCCTCCTCTCACCAGACTTTCCACTGGGATTTCTTTTCCGCCTAGTGCGTAGTCATCCTCCATTCCAACCCTTTTGCCTCTGATGTTTTTTGACTGTATTTTAAATACTGTATTTTTTTGACTTGTGCTTTCCATGACTAGTTTTCACGGTTCCAGAGGTTTTTTTTTTTACTAACTTTGACTGCGTCTCTCTATCTTCTCCCTTTCTGCACCCCCCTCCCTGCCCACCCCAGATCTCGCAGTGTTCAAGGAGCGGCTGAGAGTGTTAACAGTAGGAGGTATGCAATTAATGAGCCTTTAACCCTCTGGAGTGCAGGACTCTCTTTGAATAGGTTATTCTGGGCATGAACCAAGCCGGTAAAGCGGTCCCCTCCCATCTCACACCACTCTAGAGTTTTGTAACATGTTTATTTTAAATTTGTCCCACTAGAAGTCTCAATGTAGGCGCATGGTTAGTGATGCTTCACCTGTAGTGATCCCAATTTAGAGCTTTGCTGGCCTTTTCCATACTGTGTGTTTGCATGCTTAGCTTGCTAGAGTACACGTTTTGTTGTGAAAATTAATTTTACGAGGCCTCAATCTCCCCGATGGGTTTGAGTCTCCTAAAAATCCAAGCTGTCTTTTCCTGACTCTCCCTTGGTTTTGTTGCGGTGAAAATTTGGCAGCTCATCCTTAGCCTTCCTCCCTATCTGATGGTATTGCTGCCTATAAATACTGAGCACTGTCAAAAAAAGCTGTCAGGCTGCAGCAAAGCAGAAGCAGAAATGCTTAGAGCCCTGAAAACTCCTTGTAAAATCTGATACCCCCAAAGTGTGCCTGTCTTCAAACCAGTGTGGCAGAGACAGCCGAAGCCCTGTGCCACGGGGCTGGGAGCTGCAGCAGATTAACAAGGCTTCCCTGAAACCTCCAGCCGGCAGTTTATCTGGGATACTGTGTACTAATGCTGCCTCTCTCCAGGACTTCTGTTTGGATAGGAACTACAGAGAAGTCCTGGAGACACGGAGGCCAAACCCTCAGCTCCTTCCATCTGTGGTTCAGTGCCCCCAGGCCTGGCCCTCGCACTCCCCTGGGTCTAGCTTAATTCCTTCTTGGGACTAGTGGCAACCAGGAGGGTGATGTGGGCAGAGGAGAGGATGAATGATGGTGGCACCCAGGAAAACCGAGCCTGCTCTTGGGTGTTCCCAGCCTCTGGCAAGCACCGTCCTTGGAAGTTGCACAGGGAGGAGTTGTGGCCAGCCCTGTTGTCAGCTTGTCTTCCATTCCTGACCAGAGAGCAAGGGTTAGACTCTTAAGATTAAGTTCAAGGAGGGCCAGCTCTGGAGAGGGGGCTATTTTTGCCTCCCTTTGCCTGGAGGAAGGTGGGTTACGCTGTTCTGCAGTGTTTAGGGGGGTGGCATCCCCCGAACCCTTCCTAGAAGAAACTCCAGCAGGGGCGTTGGGCTGGTTTGGAGGGAGCTGGAAGGGGTGGTGGTAACTCTGCCTCTTCTGTGGCTCCTGCCCTGGGTTAGAAAACACTGTGAAACCTGGCTCTGTTGGGAGTTTGGGAGGGATGAACAGGGAAGATGCTGGGACTCTAGGCTGGCAGTGGGCAGCTTCACTCCACCCTCTTTCCAGCCAAGCTCCTGCTTCAGAAGGGTCTTGGGACTCCCCAGTCCCCTCCCCAGCTCTGCTTCTGCCTTGCTGCATCAGTCCAGCGAGTTCATTGTCCCTCCTCCTCCGTGCCTCAGTTTCCCCAAAGAAAACCGTGAACTTCAGCAGGCCCTGAGGCACCTCCGATGGCTTTGAGGTACCGAGGAGCTACTGCGGGCCCTGGCAGGGACCTTGCCATGCTGTGACAGCAGCAGACGGTGGCAGCAGGGCTCATCTGCAGCAATTAAACCCGATGGTTGGCTCTGAGCCTGCTCGGCACCTTCTCCAGGCACAGCTCAGCTCCCCACAGCCCCACGTGCTGCAAGTAGGAGCTGCCTACGAACCGCGAGGTGCCAGCACCAAAAAGGAGGGGGTTTGCTGAGCAGAGCTAGGCTAAACCCCTAATTAAAAAGCTGTTAATTGGGGTAAGAGGGTATCTGGGCAGCAAAACCCCTGAGGGGCTGGCTGGCTGCCCTGCTCCGGGCTGAGCTATTCAGGAGAGTCCGTTGCAGAGCCCTGACGCTGTTTTCTCTTGCTTCTCTTTCTCTCCCTCTTTGGGGTTTGTCTGTTGTAACTGTTTCCTTCTCCACACTGACTCTTCATTTTTAATTCCCACCATGTGGTGACACCTCTGTTGTGCTCGGTGCTTCTCAATTCCTGTTTCTTTCCTCTCCCCTTCGTTATAATTTGTGGTGTATTTTTTGCGTTCTTGGGGCTACAAACTTCCTGACTCTCACCCTGGATTTTAATTGCCAATTTACATGTGTATATGTATTGCTTTGTGTTCTGTTTCCTGCGTTACCTTTTGTAATAACCTTGTTGTTCTGTGCTTAATGTCTTTTTGTTTAATTATGGCTTGGTTTTTATCCATATAAACCTCCTTCATGCTTATTTTTGGTTTTGTGCTGCTTTTTTTTTTTTTTTTTTTTTGTCCCTTCCCCACCTCTCCCAAATGTACCCGGTCCCTGCGTGACGGTGTCCCCCCATCCCCTTTCCTTCCTTCTCTCTCTTGCTTTCGCTTGTCCCACCCATGAAAAATCCTGCAGGCTTTTACGGGCTGGATGAATCTGACCTCGACAAGGTCTTCCACTTACCCACAACAACTTTCATTGGTGGAAATGAATCGGCTCTTCCACTCCGGGAAATCATCCGTCGGCTGGAGGTGAGGAGGGCAGGGAGGCCTGTTTGCAGGCTGGGTCAGGGGCAGAGCAGTTGCTTTTTGAAGGTCTTGGGCCGCTGCTGCCCGCAGCCTGGGCCAACCTGAAGATTTGAAGCTTTCCAGGTTGGGAGCTGCTCCTCAGCACTTGCCCCACTCGTAGCAGTGTGTTACCTGCTCATCTCTGTTTGCCTTCAGCTTCATGCTGCACTGGGGCAATGCATTGGGTCTACCCAAGGCGGAGCAAATCCCAGGCAACTAAATATTGCGGTTTTGGAAACTTCTCTGGCTGTGTTTTCCAGTTCAAAGCAGCAAATGGTGCTGGGAGATCCCAGGAGCAGGCTGGAGGCAGGTGATGCTCACCTCCAGGCACTGCAGTAGTGCTGCTGCCCTGTGTGGTGGCCCCTTGGAGGGTCTCTGTGCAGGAGCAGCACCAATCCGGGGCCGGGGCTTCCAGCTCATGCAGCTGGTTCCCCTTTCTTGCCAAATTTCATGCCCTGCTCTGCCTGGTCTCAGAGCACAGATGGCTCTCAGGGAGGCTGCAGGCTTGCTCAGAAGGTCTCTGCTGAGACAAGTTGACCTTGGGAAGAAGCAAAACTGTGTCAATGTCTTAGATAAGCTGCAGGAACAGGCTCCTTATTTGTTGGGGGAGGTTGTTTTGCTGATTCTCTTCCCACCATGTGAAGTGAGGTTTGTGGATCTGGTCACAGCTGATGCCACCAAGAGGGAAAATCTCGCCTCTGAGGTGGGTGCAAAGGGCTCCCCCCTGGGCCCTCAGGGAAAGGGAATTAAACATTTTGATGCTGGGTCATGTGCAGGGTCCAAGCTGCCCAGAAACATCCCAGGACATCCCCTGCAGTGTCCCCTTTCCTGGGAAGACAGCTCAAACCAGGGTCCCAGAACAGGGCTGAGAGAGGACCAGCTGCTGGGCACTGCTCACGCGTGTCCCCGGGCTGCCGGCACGGGCAGTGCTTGCCCACGTTCAGGCAGGGCAGCGTGGCTGCCAGGCAGGAGGGTTTGTCTCTGCCAGTGCAGGAGGGCTCTTTGTCCTGCTGAAAGGTTAGAGGGGAATGAAAGAACCCTGGCACGGTGGTCCCAGTACGATGCCTGTCTTCTTTACTGGGGGTGAGGAGGTGCTGAAGGCTCTTGTTTCATGGCCCTTCCTGTCCCTTCGGGGCAGATGGCGTACTGCCAGCACATCGGGGTGGAGTTCATGTTCATCAACGACTTGGAGCAGTGCCAGTGGATCCGGCAGAAGTTTGAGACCCCTGGCATCATGCAGTTCACCAATGAAGAGAAACGCACGCTGCTGGCCAGGCTGGTCCGCTCTACCAGGTACCCTGGGGGGTTCTTCACCTTCTCCTTATCTCCCCTTGCTGCCAGGGGTGGTTTGCTCACAGCCAGAGCGACGTGGTCGCCACCTGAGTCACATCTTGACGTCATCTGTCATGGCTGGCTGAATCAGCAGGGTGACGCCAGTGAGCTGCTGGGCTGGCAGGCTCAGGTGCTGGCAAAGAGCCTGAAAACATGGATGATCCTGAAAGAAAAGGTCTAAAAATAAGGTTTAAGTGCAACACAGTGTTGGGGTGGGGGAGCAGCCAGCTGGGCTCCGCAGGTGTGGACTGGGGTGGCCGGGAAGGCTGTCGGGCTGCTGCGTGATGCCTGTTTAAGCATCACTCAGTGTTCTGGCTCCCCTGGTGCACTCCTCATCCTTCCTCTGGTTTCTGCCCTCAGCTGTAGCCCTGGCACTGATCCCTCTCTCTCTTTGCCTTCCAGGTTTGAGGAGTTCCTCCATCGGAAATGGTCTTCGGAGAAGCGTTTTGGTCTGGAGGGCTGTGAAGTGCTGATCCCTGCCTTAAAGACCATTATTGATAAGTCGAGTGAGAAGGGAGTGGATTATGTTATCATGGGGATGCCCCACAGGTAACCTTGCCTCTCTCCAGGGCAGTGCTTGGGGTGTGGAGGAGAGGGATGCTGCTGGGGTGCGGTACTGGAGGGCACACCAGTTGCTGCCATCACCTAACTGGTCTTGGTTGTGGTGAACCTTAGCTGGAGAGCTCAGGCTTTGGCTGCTGTCTGCTCATTGCAGTGCTCTCAGCTTCATCTCATTTGTAAATTCACCTGGAGAGGGGTGGTGACTCAGGTGGCAGAGCTGGAATCCCAGAGCAGGATCCGGCCTGCCCGTGCCAGGGCAGCTGTTGGGATGGGGGTCTGCAGTCTCCTCAGGAGCCCACTCCCCTGGTGATCTGCTGTCACAGGAGGTGTGGGGTTGTTGCACCACCTCTTCATGACAGAGGGGATGGCAGGTCACCGTCAGCACTTGATGCTGGCCTGGTGCTGCTGGTTGCCCACAACGGTCTTGCTTTTGTAGGGGACGCCTGAATGTTCTCGCCAACGTCATCAGGAAAGAGCTGGAGCAGATCTTCTGCCAGTTCGACTCCAAGCTGGAGGCTGCTGATGAGGTGAGTCTCTTCCTCTGCCTGTAGCAGGTTGCTGTCCCCTGTCCCGGTGCGGTCCCTGAAGGCCGTGGCCTTGCAGCGTGAGCTGGATTGTGCCACCGCTTGTGGTGTCGCTCGGTGGCGTCAGTGTCACAAGGATTTCCACGTTGCACGAGCACCTGTGTGACTGAAGCTTTCGTGTTGGTGCCGGTGCGGGTCTGTTCTTGCCTGTCCTGCGGTGACCTGTGCCCTGGTCGCTGCCGGTGTCTTGAGTGCAGGTTGTGGGCAGTCAGCGATGCTCTTGGGGTGAGCAGCGAGGTGAGGGGAAGGGGCCTGGCGCAGAGGTTGGCCTGTCCCCTCGCAGCAGCCCCTGGTCCCCACGGGGCCTTAAAGCAGTTCCAAAAGCCCTGAGGCGTGAATCCCTTATGCTGCAGGCTCTGCCTCTGGGATGCTCTCATGCTCCAGAGCTTCCAGCATCATAAACCAGGGTGATTTGGCTTTTGGAAGGCTGGGCTGGCTTTATCCTGCTGTGCCCTTCAGGTGGGGTTTTGAGGGGGGGAAAGCAGCATCCTGGGGCATCGAGGTGCCCTGACTGGGAACCGCAGCGTCTCGCGAGCGGTGCCGGGGGTGGCTGCGCTGCTGCCGTGGGCACGGCTGGAGTGAGCGTCAGCTGTTTTCTGGTGTCTTCCCCAAACCCACCACATTTGCTTCTTCCCCTTCCCCTCCAATCATAGATGGGGCTGACGCGTGTCTGAGGCTTGCTGGCGGTTTGGCACCTGGAACAGGCTACTTTGGCTTTGCTGCGTGCCAGGTCACTCCTAAAGTGAGGGCCTGCTGCTTTCTGCCAGTGCCTCCAGAAAACGCCCCCTTTTTCCAGCCCCTGCGGTCAGCACTGCCCTGCCTCAGGTCTCCTTCCATGCCCCCCGTTCCCGGGGGTGACTCTCCTGTCCCCTCCGCCAGGGCTCCGGTGATGTGAAGTACCACCTGGGAATGTACCACCGGCGGATTAACCGCGTCACCGACAGGAACATCACCCTTTCCTTGGTGGCAAATCCTTCCCACTTGGAGGCAGCTGATCCTGTTGTTCAAGGCAAGACTAAAGCGGAGCAGTTTTACTGCGGGGACACGGAAGGGAAGAAGGTGAGTGATGCTGAGATCCCCACAGTGAAGTGGCCTGGGCTGGACAGGGTTTGGTGGGAGGCAGGTTGATGGCAGGGGGGGCACTCCTGTTTATTTGGGGCCAGTTCTGTTTAACATCTTTATTGATGATCTGGACAAGGGGATCAAGTGCCCCCTCAGTAAGTTCGCAGATGACACCCAGTTGGGTGGGAGTGTTGATCTGCTCGACGGTGGGGAGGCTGCAGAGAGACCTGGCCAGGCTGGAGCCATGGGCTGAGCCCAACTGGAGGAGTTTCACTGAGGGCAAATGCTGGGGGCTGCCCTTGGACCACAACAACCCCCAGCAGGGCTACAGGCTTGGGGAGGAGTGGCTGGAGAGCTGCCAGTCAGAGAGGGACCTGGGATGGGTGATTGACAGCTGGATGAACAGGAGCCAGCAGTGTGCCCAGGTGGCCAAGAAGGCCAGTGGCATCCTGGCTTGTACCAGCCCTGGCGTGGCCAGCAGGGACAGGGAAGGGATCTGAGCCCTGGGCTCGGCACTGGGGAGGCCGCCCCTCGCTGAGTGGGTTCAGTTTTGGGCCCCTCACCCCAAAAAGGCCATTGAATGACTCGAGCGTGGCCAGAGAAGGGCAACGGAGCTGGGGCAGGGTCTGGAGCACAGGTCTGCTGGGGAGCGGCTGGGGGAACTGGGGGGGTTCAGTCTGGAGAAGAGGAGGCTGAGGGGAGACCTCCTGGCCCTCTGCAACTCCCTGCCAGGAGGGGGCAGAGAGGGGGGATGAGTCTCTGGAGCCAAGGCCCCAGCGCCAGGCCCCGAGGGAATGGCCTCAAGCTGCCCAGGGCAGGGTCAGGCTGGCTCTGAGGAAGGATTTCTGTGCAGAAGGGGCTGTTGGGCGTTGGAATGGGCTGCCCAGGGCAGGGGGGAGTCCCCGGGATCCCTGGGGGGGTTGAAGAGTCGGGCTGAGCCAGCGCTGAGGGATCTGGGGGAGTTGGGAATGGTCAGGGGGAGGGTCATGGTTGGGCTGGAGGAGCTGCAAGGGCTTTTCCAACCCAGAGGGATCTGGGATTCTGTGAAAGTGAAGAAACACAGCTGGTTTTTGTTTGCTGTGCCCCTTCTCCTACCCTCACTCTGCCCTTACCCTGACTTTGTTCCCCCATCTGTCTTTGGGGATGACTTTGGTAGGGGCTCATCCTCCCCAGGCTCCCATTGCTGGTTCCTCCATCTCTGAACATATGGCTCAGCTGGGCTGCGGGGAGCAGCAGGTGCCCCAAGCTCTGGTCGGAAAGCAAGGAAATGAGGGGTGCTCCCAAAAGACAACCTGAGCATCACAGCTTGAGGGGCTCGGCAGGAGGAGCCGCAAGCTGAAGGATTTCAGCGTGACCAGGGAGAACCATTCCTGGGGCTGGAAAGCTGGAGCTGGCAGCAGGAGGCAGCTCTCCTCACCCGGGTGGGAGAGCAGGTGGGGAATGGGCTGCGGGGGGGGTTTATTTGTGGTCTGATTCATCACAGACCTGTCTCCAACACCAAGAAGTGGAAGGGTGAGATCAGAAGTGCTTCCCTTCCTCCTACACTCCAGGGGCTGGATATAAATAGATAAACTCTGTCCTCGTCTGACAGGCAGTGGCCTCAGCCAGCCCTGGCTATGACAGCAGAAGAACGTCACCGAAGCTGGAGTGAGCTCCTTGGCCCGGCTCCTCTGCAGAGGTCTTCTGGGGTGAAAGCGTGGGGGAAAGGGGCATTTTTCTCTTCCCCCTGTTAGAAAAAGGCTTTGCTTTGAGATACGTGTGTTTGGAAATGGGACTCGCCTCCCGGCTGCTGTGCACCAAGTGCCACCCCAGGGCCTGACCAAGGCACCCCGAGCATGCTGCCTTGGCTCAGGGGCAGAGCTGGTGGCCACGGCCTTCTACCCAGTGGTGGTTCCAACCACAGCTGGCTCTGCTCCGACCCCCGAGAAAGCATCAGATGCATTCACAAGCTACTCTGTGTTCTTCTGGGATGCCAAAAGCTCACAGGTCTGAGACCTGGGCCCTTTCCTGGCGCCCGCCATGCCCGCAGAGCCCCCCTGACTGCTGTGGCTTCGCCTCTCCCAGGTGATGTCCATCCTCCTGCACGGAGACGCCGCTTTCGCTGGGCAGGGCATCGTGTATGAGACGTTCCACCTGAGCGACCTGCCCTCCTACACCACCCACGGCACCGTCCACGTTGTGGTGAACAACCAGGTGAGGACCAAATCCCCTGCATCTGTGGGGTTCCTCGCAGAACAGCCACTGCAGGCTCAGGTCTGGATGGCAGTTGGCAGCAGGCAGTAGCTGTTTCCCAGCCAGTGTTCCCTGGCAGGAGCCGTAATCCTGGGGTCAGCAGAGGGTACTTCATACCTGGCTGCTCAACCACAGCAGCTTTTGAGTGCAGCCTGGCGCAGAGTTGGTGTGATGCGAGCTCGGCATGCGAGATCATGCAGGGCTGCTCCGTTTTGCCCCTGTGTAAACCAGAGACATTCCACTGGGACCAGCCCATCCCCACGGGTGCGCTGGGATGATGGCCTGGCCTCAGGGACTGGGACAGGCCGTGGCATCCAGGAGGCAGGAGATGGGCAGGTTGTGCTACGAGTGAGCAGTGCAGCTGTGGGGGAACCCCCAGCTCAGCCGCAGCAGCTGAGCCACCTGCGTGCTCTCCTGCTGCTTTCCTGAGCCAGTAAAATGCAGCTGCCCCACGCCGAGCCAGCTTTAACATCAGTATCTAAAGAAGGAGCTGCCTAGCAGAGCTGTTTTCCAAATCCTTACCCCTGTGCTGGTCCTGGTCCCTCTCAGATTGGCTTCACAACAGACCCCCGGATGGCCCGTTCCTCCCCATACCCGACTGACGTCGCTCGCGTGGTGAATGCGCCCATTTTCCACGTCAACGCAGACGACCCTGAGGCTGTTGTCTACGTGTGCAACGTGGCAGCGGAGTGGCGAAGCACCTTCCATAAGGACGTGGTGGTGGATTTGGTAAGTAACGTGGCATGAGGCTGTACCCTAAAGCTGTGGCTCTGCTGTGGGTGCTCACCAGTACCTCTTGGGGTGTATTTTCTGAAAGCTAAGGTTTCTCCTCAGGGCTTGTCTGGCCCTTTTGATGTGAGGAGGGGGAGGAGGTGGTGTAAAGCTGTAGTGGCACTTGGAGAGACAACGCTGTCTCTGTATGGAGCCTGCCCTCGCCTCCCACATCGGGAGCACACGCTTGAGTCCCTCCTGGGCTGTTTCAGACTCTTCCTAGCAGAGAGACCCAGGTACCTCCCACTGCTTTCGGAGCTGCGGGTTGCAGGCAGCTGCTTTCAAAGGCTCTTCCCGTTCCCCGCAGGTTTGTTACAGACGCAACGGTCACAATGAGATGGACGAGCCCATGTTCACGCAGCCCCTGATGTACAAACAGATCCGGAAACAGAAGCCAGTGCTGCAGAAATACGCAGAGCTGCTGATTTCCCAGGGGGTGGTGAATCAGCCGGAGTATGAGGTACTGTCCCACAGGGCCTGGGAGGAAAACTGCAGGCGGCATCTCCCAGGAGAATTGTTTGTTTGGTTCAGACCTGGGTGTGAATGATGTGATGGGGCCCGTTTCTGCTCGTGTTTGTCACCTGAAGGTGGCAAAGCTGTGCAAGGGTTGGGCAAGCGCTACAGACCTGGCAGTGACAGGATTAGGCGCTGAGATTTGTCCTTGAGCTGTGCCAGCTCTGAGCAGCACAGGAACATCTAGTTCAAGGATTGCCCCGTGATCAGCACAGCACAGGCCACACTGGGCCACCACAGCGTGGCTGGGACCCGCGGGAGAGCTGGGCTCTGCGGCACTCGGGCTCGTGGTGCCCTGGGGGTGTCTGGGGCAGGTTCCCCGCCCCGGTTCTGCTGCCCTGGCACCAAGCACTGCAGCAGCTCTGCTGGCTGCTCCTTGCCTTGGTACCGCTTTGCAGCGTCTTTAGGGTTGGATGCGAGTTGTCAGGGCTGTCCCTGGTGGGACAGGTGCTTCCAGCAGCAGCTCTGCTCTCTGAGGCTGAGCTGTGCAGCCCTGGGCCTCCCCTGCTCTGGGGACCTCATGCTGAGGCCCCCAGGGTTGGCACCCTTGTTTGGAGACCTCTCGTTAATGCTTTTCTGCCTCTCAGGAGGAAATTGCCAAGTATGATAAGATCTGCGAGGAGGCCCATGCGAGATCCAAGGATGAGAAGATCTTGCACATCAAACACTGGCTGGACTCACCCTGGCCTGGTAAGTCACTCACAACGTTTTGGAGGTCCCTAGCAGAAAACCTGGTTTCTCTAGAGCTGTGGCAGCTATTTTCTAGTAAATGGCTGGGGGAGACAGGGTAGTACTCTCCATTCCTGGCATCCCCACCGTTGCTTGAGGGTGTCTGTGAGCTGAGCTCATCCCATGGAGCTGGGCACGGCTCCCCCAGCACAGCGGACTGCTCCTCCTCCGGCAGGTTTCTTCACTCTGGACGGCCAGCCCCGAAGCATGACCTGCCCTTCCACTGGTCTGAACGAGGAGGACTTGACTCACATTGGTCAAGTGGCCAGCTCGGTGCCGGTGGAGGATTTCACTATCCATGGAGGTAAGAGCTTGTGGAAACTATTCCAGAGAAGATGTGGGATTGGGCTGGAATGTGACCTGGAAGGAAGGGACCTGCTACAGGGCTCCGATAGGTGTGGCCAGCAGGTTGAGGGAAGGGTTTCTTCCCCTCTGCTCCACTCCCCTGAGACCCCACCTGGAGCCCTGCATCCAGCTCTGAGGCCCCCAGTGAAGGAGGACGTGGACCTGTTGGAGTGGGTTCATGAAAATGATCAGAGGGCTGGAACACCTCTGCTGTGGAGAGAGGCTGAGAGAGGTGGGGGTGCTCAGCCTGGAGAAGAGGTGGCTTCAGGGAGACCTTACGGTGGCCTTTCACTATATAAAGGGGGCTTATGAGAAAGACAGAGAGAAAGACTTTACCAGGGCCTGTAGTGACAGGACAAAGAGCAATGGTTCTAAAGTGGAAGAGGGTAGGTTTAGATTGGACATAAGGAAGAAATGTTTTACAGTGAGGGTGATGAGACACTGGAACCTGTTTTCCAGAGAAGCTGAGGATGCCTCATCATTGGAAGTGTTCATTTGAGCAACCTGATCTAGTGCAAGATGTCCCTGCTCATGGCCCTAAGTGGCCTTTGACACTTCTTCCAATCCTAACCCTTCTGTGAGTCTACAAGAATTAGTTCACAAGGGAGCTGTGGTTAAGGGCAGTGAACTGAGCAGTAGCTCTTCTTTGGAGCTGATCCTTCCCTGCACGCTGATTCCTCATCCCTGGTTCATCCCCCTGGCAGAGGTGGATCCATTTCCCTGCCCCGGGCATTCGCAGTCTGTCCGTCCATGGGCAGGTTGTGGAACAAACACAGTGTCACTGGAGCCTCCTACGGTGTCACAGGTCTACGAACCATCTTCTGTCCTGGCAGGTTTGAGCCGTATTCTGAAAACCCGTGGGGAGATGGTGAAGAACCGGACGGTGGACTGGGCCCTGGCAGAGTACATGGCGTTTGGCTCCCTGCTCAAAGAGGGCATCCACATCCGTCTCAGCGGCCAGGACGTCGAGAGGGGCACGTTCAGGTAAAGCCGTGCTGCTGGAGGCCTTTCCAGGAGAGATCTGAAATTGAGGAGCAATTGAAGGAGCTGGGAGTGTTCAGTGTGAGGAGGAGGAGGCTGAGGGGAGCCCTCATCCCTCTCTGCAGCTCCTGAGAGGACATTGCAGAGAGGCTGGGGCTGGGCTCTGCTCCCAGGGGATCAGGGACAGGACAAGAGGGAACGGCTGGAAACTGCCACAGGGGAGGGTCAGGCTGGGCAGGAGGAGAAAATGTTTCCCAGCAAGAGTGGTCCGAGAGTGGAACAGGCTGCCCAGGGAGGGGGGAGTCCCCATCCCTGGGGGGGTTTCAGGGCCGTTGGGATGAGCTGTGGGGGATGTGGGGAGGGGAGAACTTTGTAGAGTCGGGCTGAGGGTTGGACTCGATGATCCCGAGGGGCTTTTCCAACCTGAACGATTCTGGGATTCTGTGAAATGTGACAGTGGACTAACACCTTCCCCTCTTCCAGCCATCGCCATCACGTCCTGCATGATCAGAATGTGGACAAGAGGACCTGTATCCCCATGAACCACCTCTGGCCCAACCAGGCTCCTTACACCGTCTGCAACAGCTCCCTGTCGGAGTACGGTGTCCTCGGTGAGTGAGCAGCTCCACACTTGCCTCTCGGGGGTGAGGCCACTCTGGGACTATAACCCCCTCGCTTCTCTCCCATCCCTCAGGCTTTGAGCTGGGCTTTGCCATGGCCAGCCCTAACGCCCTGGTGCTTTGGGAAGCCCAGTTCGGGGACTTCCACAACACAGCTCAGTGCATAATCGACCAGTTCATCTGTCCTGGGCAGGCCAAGTGGGTCAGACAGAACGGCATCGTCCTGCTGCTTCCCCACGGCATGGAGGGCATGGTAAGGGGTCCCCCAGCTTGTGGGCACCCAGGGGTGCCTGTTGCCCAGCAGCAGAGCTGAGGGCAGCAGCAGCAGGCAGCACTGCTGGCAGGGTGGGGCATCAGCCTCTTGCACCAGCCTTGCCCCCCCTGCTCACTGTCACTCCCTGCTTGCTCCCCGCAGGGCCCCGAGCACTCCTCCGCCCGCCCGGAGCGGTTCCTGCAGATGTGCAACGATGATCCCGATGTCTTCCCCGTGAGTGGCGGCCGTGCCGAGCTCAGCACGGCCCCTCCCGTGTCCGGATCCACCGCTGCCTTGAAATGGGGAGGGGGGGCAACCCCGCTGGGGTGGGCTTGGCAGGGGGGGTGTCGTGGGGCGGGTAGCAGGAGGTGTGGGATGCCCTGAGCTCGCGCTGGGGCCGGGAGGGTTTGGGGAAAGGGGCTGAACCCGGTGCCCAGGCTGCACCTCCACCACCCCTGGGGCTGCTGCAAAGTGCGAGGCAGAGGCGGCCCCAGGAGCAGCATGGGAGGGGGCTGCTGGCCCAAAGGGGGGGGCACAGACCTGCAGCCTCTCCCAGGTCTCAGTGTGCTCCGGAGCGGGAGGGGTGGGAGGGAGGGAGGCTGGGGGCCACTCTTATCCCCACTGCTGGAGCTACGAGGCCAAGAGGCACCTTGTGTTTCTTGAAATCCCCTCGACTGCCGAGGCAGAAACTGGACGACTTCGATGTGCGCCAGCTCTATGACTGCAACTGGATTGTGGTGAACTGCTCCACTCCGGCCAACTTCTTCCACGTCCTCCGGCGCCAGATCCTGCTGCCCTTCCGCAAACCGGTCAGTGCCGGCAGCTCCGCGCCCCGCTCGGTGCCAAGGCAGGGCAGCCCCTCGTGTCTGCCCGGCCTGGGGACGGGACTCGCAGGGGGCTGGTTCTTACCTTGGCAGCAAACACGGGCCGTGTGCCTCTGCCTGGGCCAGGGACCTCTTGGCACTCGGGGCTGGCTCAGTACGGGACGTGCTGCCAGGCAGCTCGTGCAGGCTGGGGCGGCCGCAGCCCCTCCCTGCGCGCTGTGGGGAGACGTGGGGGCCCATGATCAGTGAACAACCAGGTCCAGCCGCCTGCCTTCAGCTCCGGCTGTGGGACATGCAGGTCCCCAGCAGCACCTCAGCCTCTTCCCCACGGGAAAGACAGTGCTGTCTCAGAAACCAGCCGAGCACAGCGGCTGAGCGGGGAGCAGTTTCTTGCAGGGGAGGGCGCTGAGGACGGGCAGGTCGGTGCTCAGCTGCTGCTGGCAGCAGAGGTATTTCTGGTGAGGCTGACTGCCTTGCCCTGCCTCTTCTCCCCTCCTCCAGCTGATAATCTTCACTCCAAAGTCGTTGCTGCGCCACCCCGAAGCCCGCTCCAGCTTTGATGACATGCTGCCAGGTACGAGTGGCACGGAGGTGCCTGTTTGCCCCCGCGCCACTCTGTGGGATGAAGGGTGAAGGGCAGGAGCTGGCCACCATGGCTAAAGTCCACCTGGCAGCAGCTTCCCCGCGCCGGCGAGCGGCCGAGCGAGGCTGCTGCCAGCGGCATCGGGGCACGGCGGGCGGCCTGCACAGGCTGTGGGCTCCTCCCGCCCTCCCCGCTCCCCTCCGGCGCCGAGGTGGCGTGTTCGCCCCCGCCGCGGCCGGGCTGGGCCAGCTGCACCCATCTACCCAGCAAATTGGAGTCACCCCTTGTTAGCGCCGGGTCTGGCAGCCTGGAGAGACGTGGTTCAGCTTCCCGGGGTTTGCCACGGCTCTTCCTCCACCGCCAGCCCCCTCCTGCCGCAGCGGTGCAGCCGGGGGTTGGCAGCCCCCAGTGTCACAGAGCCCAGATGGTTTGTACTGGGAGCTGGACCCGGTACCAGCTGGTTTGTCTCTGCCTCTGGGCTTTGCCTGCCCAGGCTGGAGCCCCGGGAAGGTCTGGCGGGGGGGTGGGTGCAGGCAGCTGCCGGCGCAGTGCCCTGGGCCGCTGCGGCTGACGCTGCCGTCCTGTCCCTTGGCAGGCACCCACTTTCTCCGTGTCATCCCCGACGGCGGCCCCGCGGCCCAGAGCCCCGAGCAGGTGAAGCGGGTGCTGTTCTGCACCGGGAAGGTCTACTACGACCTGACCCGCGAGCGCAAGGCCCGGCAGATGGAGGCCGACGTGGCTATCACCAGGGTGGAGCAGGTGAGCAGGGTCCGAGCCCGTGAGCTGGGGGTGCCGTGTCCCCTGGGATGCCCGTGTGACGCCGCTCCGTGTCCCCCGCAGCTCTCCCCGTTCCCCTTCGACCTCCTTCAGCGGGAAGCCCAGAAGTACCCAGCTGCTGAGCTGGTGTGGTGCCAAGAGGAGCACAAGAACCAGGGCTACTACGACTACGTCAAACCCCGGCTCCGCACCACCATCAACCGCGCCAAGCCCGTCTGGTAGGGACACGGGGTGGGGAGGGGGCTGGGATGCTGGGGAGGGGGCTCGGGGGTGCAGAGGCCCCCTCACCGCCCACCTTTTACCCCGCAGGTACGCGGGGCGAGAGCCAGCCGCTGCCCCTGCCACTGGCAACAAGAAAACCCACCTGACGGAGCTGCAGCGGCTCCTGGACACGGCCTTCAATCTCGACGCCTTCAAGGACCTGGCCTGAGCGCCACCGCGGCGGCGGCAGCATGCGCCCGTCCGTCTGTCCGTCTGCCTGTCCCCTGCTCGCCCCCCCTCTCCTTAACTACAGACCTTGTAAAACCCCGTGCTGGCGCCTCGAGTCCTTGTCTGCCCGGCACCGGGGCCAGCGCTGGTGCAGCCGTCCCGGCGGGCGGGAGGGGATGCAAACTGCACCTTCCCCCCCCCAGATCTGTTCCCCGGGAGGGGCTGGTCCCCCGCGACGCTTCTCTTGGGGGGGGCGGTGCACTGCGTCCAGCCCTCTCCCAGTTTCTCCCAGTTTGATGCCACACTTGCCCCTGCAGCCTCTCTGGGGGAGTGAGTCGGGGGTGGGCTGCCCCCCTCGCAGGGCCCAGGCAGGGCTGAGGCTGCTGCCTCCCCCCCGGCCCCCCCTCCCCGCGGCTTCCAGCGCCCCCCTGGGGCCGTTTGCCCGTTCGCGGGAGCGCTGCCTGCACCCCCCGCGCCCCTCCCGGCCTTGAGCCTCCGCATCCGCCGCGCCGCGTACTCCCGGGGGGGCCCGCGAGCAGGGGGGGTGTCCCCGGCCGGCCAGGGCCGCCTTCGGCTTCCCCGATAAACACCGAGACCCCCCCCGCCGCCACCCGGGTCCCTCGGCCGCGGGGCAGGGGGCGCTTCCCCCCCCCCCCCCCCGAGTGCTGCCACAGGCGTGCGCGGCCTCCCCCAGCGCGGGGGGTGGGCCGGTGCGGGGGTGCTGCCGCAGCCGGTCGCACGCAGCCCGCCCCCCCCCGCCGCCTGTCGTGCCCCATCGCCCCGCACACGCCGTGTCGCGACACGGTCACGCGCTGCGTCCCGCTGCTCACGCGCAGGTTGTCGCGCGCGGTGCCCGTGTCCCGAGCACCCCCCCCGCCGCACGGCTGCGCCCCTCCCCACTGCCCCCCCCCCCCCCAGCTCAGCCGCTCGGCGCTCGGCTGGTCGCGCCTGGCGGGGCGGGGCGGCCCGCGCATACTGATGCGCTCGCGGCCCCATTGTGCGCGGCGGCGGCGGCGGCGGCGCGGGCTCGGCCCGGCCCGGTTCGGCTCGGCTCGGCCCCGCCCCGCCCCCGCGCGCCCCGCCCCGCCCCGCCCCCCCCGCGCCGCCGCCGCCGCCATGGAGCCGGGGCCGCGCGCGGGCTGAAAATCCCGCGCAGCTTCCGCGCAGCCGCGCGCGCCCGGCGCCGCCAGGGCCATTTTGGGCCGCTCGCGACGGTGAGTGCGGGCAGCGCCGGGGCGGGCAGGGACGGGCAGCGCCGCGCCGGACGGGTCCCTGCGCGCAGCCCCGCCGCGGCTGAAAATAGCTCCGCGACCCCCCCCTCCCCTTCCCCCCCGCCCCGTGCCCAGGGGCGGTTGCCATGGCAATGGGGGGGGCGGCCCGGCCCCCGGGCCTGTCTCCGCGGTGCCACCGGCCCCGCGGCCCGGGGGGGCGAGGGCTGTCACGACGGCGGGGGGGCGCCCGGGGCGGGGGGCCCGATGGTGGCACCTCCCGGAGGGCCGGGGCAGGCCCGGCGCGGCGCGGATGCCCCCCTGCCCCCCCCCCCCCCCCGGCCTGTGGCGGCCCCATCCCCGCCGCCCTCCCGCGGGGCCGGGAGGGAACCGAAAGCGCCGGGGTGACCCCGCGGGCCCCCCCTCGCCGGGCTGGAAATACCCCGGGCGGCGCCGGCGGCCCCCGGCGCGGGGCGATTCCACGGTGGGGGCCGCGTCGTGTGTGTGCGCGTGTCCCACCCCCCCCGCGGCCCGGAAAGTCCCCGCG
Source organism: Athene noctua (assembly GCF_965140245.1). NCBI lineage: Eukaryota > Metazoa > Chordata > Aves > Strigiformes > Strigidae > Athene > Athene noctua. The sequence continues at coordinate 1,002,652 of NC_134064.1, read as the reverse complement.
GCTCCCCCCACCCGCAGGCGTGGGGGAAAGCCCACGGCAGCCGCGGCCCCGGGGCGGGGGGAGGTGTCTGTGCCCGCGGGGGTTTTTGGGGTGGGAGCGCGGGGGACCGGCACGGGGGGGAGGGGCGGGGCGGGGGGGCGCTTCCTGGGAGGGCCACAGACCCCCCCCGGGGGGCGGCCGCCTGCCGGCCGGGTCCCGGTGCCAGGCCCGGGCAGGACGCCGAGTCCCGGTGCCGGCGGCCGGGGGAGGCCGTGCGGGCTCGGGGCCTCCTCAGCCTCGGCCCCGCGGGGGTCCCCGGTGCCCTGCCCCTGCCGGGGGGGGGCCGTCCCCTAACCCGCCGTTTCCTCTGCCTCCCACAGCCCCGGGGACGGTGACGCCGTCCCGCAGCGCCCGCCACGGCCTCGGAAGACCCAGCGCGCGCCCGCCCGTTGCCGATGAACTCCATGAACCCCATGAAACCCTCCCTGCCGCCCACGCCCCACGGGTGAGCGCCCGCACCCCGGGGCTGCCCCGGCCCCGGCCCCTGTTCCTCTGTCCTTGTCTTAATTAATTTGTTTTTCTTTCTAGTGATGGTTCATTTGCATACGAGGCTGTTCCTTGGCAACCGAGCACCAATCAGCCGGCGGGATCCCTCTCCGTGGTAACCACCGTCTGGGGTGTCAGCAACACCTCCCAGAGCCAGGTACCCGCAGCATCCTCGTCCCCCACCCCGGGAACCCCCCCCGCAGACGGGCATGGCTGCGCCCTGCCTGACCCGCTGCCCGCCCCCCCACCCCCCACCGGCACCCCCCAGGTTTTCGGCAGCCCCATGGGCCCCGGGGGGAGCAGCTCCAGCACCCCGCTGCTGCCCGGCATGGCTGGCACTGGCTCAGGCATGAGCTCGCCGCCGTTCCTGCCGCAGCAGCCCTTCGCCGAGGGGGCACCCGGGAAGGGCTACGTGCAGCCGGGCGTCTATGGCCGCAGCACCTACCCCGGCGGGCCGGGCTTCGCTGCCAGGTAAGGCCGCCGCTGCCCGCCCTGTCCCGTCCCGTGCCCTGCCGCGGGGCCGCCGCACGCCCCTTCCCCTCATCTCTGTCCTCCAGCTACGCTGGCAGCCCCGGCGGCCCTGGCGGGATGGGGCTCCCCTCGCACGCCAGCCGGCCCCCTGCTGACTTCACCCAGGCGGCCGCTGCCGCCGCTGTGGCCGCCGCCGCTGCCACCGCCACGGCCACAGCTACGGCGACGGTGGCGGCGCTGCAGGAGAAGCAGAGCCAGGAGCTGAGCCAGTATGGCGCGGTAAGAGCCCGCCCGTGGCGGAGCTGGGGAGCCGGCGGCTGTCCCTGCCCCACCGTGACCCCCCGTTGTCTCCCTGCCGCAGATGGGCGCAGGGCAGCCCTTCAGCAGCCAGTTCCTGCCCCACGCTGGACCTCGCGGCCCCTCTGGCATGAGCCCGGCCGGCATGGCGGGCGTCATGGCTCCCTCCGGCGTCTCCCCCGTGAGCATGAGCCCTGCGCGGGCGCCCGGTACCAGCCCCCTGTATGGCGGGCAGCGGATGCCCCAGCACGCCTACCCTGGCCCCCCCCCGAGCCAGCAGCTCCCCCGGCAGGGCCTCAAGCGGGCGTACTCCAGCGAGGTGAGCATCGGTGCCGGCGGGGGCCATGGCGTGCCGCCGGCCCCCTCCTGCCAGCGCTGAGCCCTGTGTTCCCGCAGGGGTACCCGGCGCAGCAGTACCTCCAGGGCGGGCAGTACGCTGCGGCTGGCGCCCAGTACGCCCCCAGCGCCCCCCAGCCCTCTGCTCCGTCCCCCTCCTACCCTGGCCACAGGCTGCAGCAGGGTATGGGCCAGTACCTCTCTGCCTCGGGCAACTCCGGACCCTATTACAAGGTACCGCAGCAGGGCCGGGGCGGGGTGGCCAGGTGTCTGCTGTGCGCTGGTGCCAGCCCCTGGGGATCTCCCTCCTCCCGCAGCCGGCTGAGCAGTTCAACGGGCAGAGCGCCGCCTTCGGCACCTACAACCAAGCGGCCGTCAACGGGGTGAGTCCCAGCACCGGGGGGGGTGGGGGGGCAGTGCTGGCCTGGCTGGGCGCTGAGGGTGCGCGGTGCTTCTGCAGCCGGGCCGGTCGCTTCCGGGGTACCCCAGCTCGCCGCTGGCCGGGAACCCCACGCCGCCCATGACGCCGGGCAGCGGCATCCCCCCCTACGCATCCCCGGGTCAGGACGTCAAGTCACCCTTCCTGCCGGACATGAAGCCCAGCGTCACCTCCCTGCACCCGTCTCCCTCGGGTAGGTGCCCCCGGCAGGGGTGGGGAGGCTGCTGGGGTGGGGGGGCACGTCGGAGAGACCCCCCTGCCCCCGCCGCCGTGCCCTGAGGCCCCGCATGAGCGGCACTGCTGGTACCTTGTGGCCGTTGCCCCTTTAAGGACAAGGTGCTGTGGGGAGGGGCTTAGCGCAGGGGGCGTGGTCAGTGCCGGTGGGGGGTTTGCGGGGGGGGTGGGGGTGGGTGTGGCATTGCAGGCACTGCCCAATGAGAGGGCAGCTGGACGAAGTGACAGGGACTTCTGGGGGGGGGGCAGGACGATGAGTAGTGGGGGGTTGTGCAAAGGGCTCAGGGGGAGGGGCTTCACTGCGAGGGTGGGGCCTCCTGGAGTGGGCAGGGCCTCTTGGGTAGTGGGAGGGGCATCTCAGAGGGCGGGGCTTCTCAGGTGGGGCCTCCCATATAGTTGGAGGGACCTATTGCCTAGTAGGTGGGGCCTCTGGGGTAGTGGGCGGGGCTTTCAGAGGGGTGGGTTACCCGCAGGGATGGGGGGTGGCTGTGTGGGGTGGGCCCTGGCAGAGCAGGAGGGGCCGGTGGGGTAGGGGTGGGCGCTCCGGGTGGGCCAGGCTCCCGGGGGTCGCAGGGTGCTGCACTGGGGAGGTTGAGGGGCTCCAAGTGGGAGGAGCTGCCTGTATGGGTGGGGCTGGCCAGTGGGAGGAGCTTCTGTTGAGCCATGGGGTACCATGGGGCGGGGCTTGTAGCTAGGGGGCAGGGCTTGCCAGGGCGTGGCCAGGGCAGGGGGGTCCCTGCTGACAGCGTCCCTGGCAGGGCCGGCCCCCGGGGAGGAGCTGCGGCTGACCTTCCCGGTGCGGGACGGCGTGGTGCTGGAGCCCTTCCGCCTGCAGCACAACCTGGCCGTCAGCAACCACGTCTTCCAGCTGCGCGACTCCGTCTACAAGACCCTCATGATGAGGTGGGGGGGCGGCGGGGGGCAGAGGGCTGCGCGGGGTCGCACGGGACGGCGTGGCGTGGCACGCCGCGGTCTGGCGTGGCCGTAGTGGCGCGGCGTAGCTCGGCCCGGCGCTGCGGCGTGTCCCGGCGTGCGCTGTGGCACGCGGTGTGGCTCGGCCCGGCGGGGCCTGGGGCAGTGTGGTGCGGTGGTACCTGGCGTGGTGGCTCGCGTGGGACCCTCCCCCCTGCTCGCGCCCCTGCCCACACCCCTGCCTGCCCCGCCAGGCCCGACCTGGAGCTGCAGTTCAAGTGCTACCACCACGAGGACCGGCAGATGAACACCAACTGGCCGGCCTCAGTGCAGGTGAGCGTCAACGCCACGCCGCTCACCATCGAGCGCGGCGACAACAAGACGTCCCACAAGCCGCTCTACCTGAAGCACGTCTGCCAGCCTGGCAGGAACACCATCCAGATCACCGTCACTGCCTGCTGCTGCGTGAGTCACCGAGGCGGGGGCCCGGGGTTGGGGGTGAGCAACGGCAGCTGGGGCCGTGGCTCAGCGCCCCCCCACCCCGTCTCTCCGCAGTCCCACCTCTTCGTCCTGCAGCTGGTGCACCGGCCCTCGGTGCGCTCGGTGCTGCAGGGTCTCATCAAGAAGCGCCTGCTCCCCGCTGAGCACTGCATCACCAAAAGTGAGCGCTGTGCCTGGTCCCCCGGCCCCCCCCGGGCCCTGGGGGGGCTGCAGCATGGTGGGGGGGACACACACACCCAGATGATGCCACCCCCATCCCAGCGTTCAAGTTCTGACCCTTGGTGCTTGTGTGTCCGTCCCCCCCTCCCCAAGTCAAGCGCAACTTCAGCAGCGGGACCATCCCGGGGACCCCGGGGCCCAACGGCGAGGACGGTGTGGAGCAGACGGCCATCAAGGTGTCCCTCAAGTGCCCCATCACCTTCCGCAGGATTCAGCTCCCGGCCAGGGGCCACGACTGCCGGCACATACAGGTGGGGGTGGTGGTGGCCAGGGGCTGTCAGGTGCTCCCCACCCTGTGCCCGGCTGCTCCCCCTCCGGCCCAGCTCAGCCACCGCTTTCCCCACAGTGCTTCGACCTGGAGTCCTACCTGCAGCTCAACTGCGAGAGGGGGACGTGGCGGTGTCCTGTCTGCAAGTGAGTGGGCTCCCAGCGGGGCCGTGCCCGCTTTCCCTGCCTGTGGCGGGGTTTTCCCTGCCCTCACCCTGCCTCTTCCTGCCTGTGGGGAGGTTTTCCCTGCCCTCACCCTGCCTCTTCCTGCCTGTGGGGAGGTTTTCCCTGCCCTCACCCTGCCTCTCCGTGCCTGCAGTAAGACAGCCCTGTTGGAGGGGCTGGAGGTGGACCAGTACATGCTGGGCATCCTGATCTACATCCAGAAGTAAGTGTCCCCACTCCATCTGTCCATGGCCAGCGCTGTGCCACTCCCAGGGGGGCTGTGCAGCTAACACCCCCCCCAGCCCCAACCTGAGCCTCCCCCCCCTCCTGCCACCCCCAGCTCGGAGCACGAGGAGATCACCATCGACCCGACCTGCAGCTGGAAACCCGTCCCGGTCAAACCCGACGTCCACATCAAGGAGGAGCCGGAGGGGCCAGCGCTGAAGCGGTGCCGGACCCTCAGCCCCACGCACATGGTGCTGCCCAACATCATGGAGATGATCGCGGCCCTGGGGCCCGGCTCCGCGCCCTTCCCGGCCCTGCCGCCACCGCCGGCGGGCGCCACTGCCGACTACGGCGCCCCGGGTACGGGGGAGCCCACGGGGGACGGGGATGGGCCCTGTCCCTGCCGTCTCCGATCCCCCCTGCCCCAATCGCCTCTTTTTCTCCCGCAGGTTCCAGCTTTCCGGGACCCGGGGGCTTCCCAGAGCCATTCCCTGCCCCCGGTGCCCCCGGCACGCCGACGCTGAGCGACTTCGCCCCGGGACCCCCCCCCATCTCCTACCAGTCTGACATCCCCGGTGGCCTCCTGGCCCCTGAGAAACCCCCCGCACCCCCTCTCCCTGCACAGGTTAGCTGGTCTGTGGGTGGGGGGGCTCCCCCCCCAGCACCCACGTCTCCCTCCAGGGGGACCAGGGGTGTCCCGGTGGGGGGTGGGTCTCACCACCGCACTTTCCCCCCACCAGCTGCCCCCGCCGGGGCGGATGGAGCCGTCCCACCCCCCGATGCAGCCCCCGGGCAGCCAGCCAGCGCAGCCGCTGCACCACCGGAGCGTGCCAGCACGGCCCCCCCTGGGCCCCCCCGGCCCAGCCCACGCCGCGGAGCTCACCTTCCCCCCTGCGCCCGGCATGGCCGGGACGGGCGATGGCTCAGAGCCTGCCCTCGACGTGAGTACCCTGGGCGGGGGCGGCCGGGGCTCCTGCTGCTGGTTTGGGACCCTGGCCGCCGTGGAGTGGGGGGGGCAGGAGCTGGGGGGGGGAGCTGGTCGTCACATGCTGCCACCCCCCAGCTCCTGCCCGAGCTGACGAACCCCGACGAGCTGCTCTCCTACCTGGGCCCCCCCGACCTCCCCAGCAGCAGCAACGATGATCTTCTCTCCCTCTTCGAGAACAACTGAGCCATCCTTGCCCTCCTCACTGGACCCCCCACCCCCCCTCCACGGGGCCGGGGGGGCAGCACTGGTGTGCCCCTGCCCGCCGCAGAGCCGGGATCCCCCCCCAAGGGGGCTTCCTCTGAAAGGATGCCACGGGACAGACGGACAGATGGGCTTGGCCCCCCCAGAAGCACAAAGCTGTACATAGTGTAGAAACACTACTGCCCCCCCCTTCACCAAGACCCCCCCCTCCCCGTATTTAAAGGCAAGTGCGTCGCTGCGGGGCTGGCCCGCACCCCCCCCTGTATAAATGTGCATACGCTTCTCCCTGGAACACACGCGCCCGGCCGGGGCTGCAGGGTGCGGGGCTCAGCCCCCGCCTGCCCCGCGCCCCCCCGCTGTCGGGCTCCCTGTACCGTCTCCATATCGCTATTAAAGGATTTCGTTTCGGCGGCGCTCACGCGTGTCACTGGCCGGGGGTGCTCCCCGCGGGCCCCCCCCCGGGCCTTCGTCACCCTGCAGCGGGGCCGGGACAGCCGGTGGGGGCTGGCGGGGCCTGACCCTCCCCGGGGCGGCAGCGGCCAGCGCGGGCGGCGAGCCGTGCCCGCCGCCGTCAATCATTAACCGCGGGCAGGGCAGGCAGCGCTGCCCGCAGGCCCCGCGCGGCATGGCGGGGGGGCGCCCGCCCCCGGGGGTTCCCTCGCGGCGGGAGCGGGGCTCGGCGGCGGCGCGGAGCTGTCCGGGCCCGGCCGCCGCACAGCCCGCGGCGGGGCGCCCCAAGGAGAGGCCGCGGCCGCCGGCCCGCACCGCCGGGCGCTGGAGCCGCCCCGGCCCCCCCGGCCCCCGCCCGGCGCCGCGGCCCCCGTCGCCCCCATCCCCCGCCCGCCGCACCGCGCATGCGCGCCCCGCCCTGCCCAGCCGCCAGACCCGCGCGCCCCCCGCCCCCGCCTTTTTTTTTTTCCCCCCTCTTTCAAACGCGGCGCCGCCGATTGGCCGCCCGCCCCGTCACTCCGCCACAAGACGGGCGCCTGTTGGCCGGCACCGCGGGAGAGGCGGGTCCTCCGCGACCGTATATAAAGGGCGGCGGGCAGCCCCTCTCCTTCTGCTGCGCCGCGCCCGCCACACGGAGCCGTCGCCGCCGCCTCGCTCCCGCCTCGCCATGGCCAACCCCGTCGTCTTCTTCGATATCGCCGCCAGCGGCGAACCCCTGGGCCGCGTCACCTTCGAGGTGGGGGGGGTGGGGGGCCGGGCAGGCCGGAGGGCGGCGGCGGGCGGCAGCGCTTGAGGGGGAGGGGGCGCCGCCATTTCCTCGCCGGGGCGCGCGGGGCCGCTCCGGGGGGAGGGGCGGGGGGCGCTGCGCCTGCGCGGCCCGGGGGGGGGTTGGGGGGCGGCGGGGGCCCGCGCCGCCTCCACGTGGCCGCGACTCTCTTGGGGAGGGGGTGGGGGGTGGGAAATGTTAACGGCGCCCCGGGCTGCTCGGCCCCGGCGGGGAGGGAACAAAGGACCCGGCGCAGCCCCCGGTGCCGCCGCCCCCGCTGCGTGCTGAGCGCGGCGGAGGATGCGGCTGGGCTCGCCCGGAGGGCGGCGGCGGTGCGGGGCCAGCCCAGGGTTTGCCGCCGCCCTGCACCTCCCGCCCTCCGCCGCAGCGTCTGCTCCGCCTCGCGGCCGGCCCCGGCCCCTCCGCACCTGCCGGCCCGTTAGCGCAGGCCCCCGTTGGCCTTGCCGTCAGCCGCATTCCTGCCCCGCCGAGGAGGCTCCGCGCCTGTCTGCTCCGCCCCGGGGAGCGGCGCGGGGGGGGGGCGGCGGCGGCGGCGGCTTCCCCAGCTGCGGGATCGGGGCCGCGGCTGCCCGCGCCGCCATTTTGTCCCAGTCCCCCCCGAAACGGGGCCGCCCTTCAGCGGGCGGCAGCGGCCTCCGGAGCCGCTCGGTGCATCGGGGCGAGTCGCGTCCCCCATCCCGGGAGATGCACTTCTTAGGGCGCCGGTTGTGCTGTCCGTTCTTGGAAAGCCGGCGGAGCGCGCGATCGGGAGCAACCCGATCGCTGCGGGATTGTCACGGCCAGAGCGAAGCATTTAGCGCCCCGCGAAGCGGCCCCCGGGGGTGCGAAGCATCTCTGGCACGGCCGGGCACTGCGCTGCGGCTGTCGCAGAGCCCGCGGGGAGCGCGCTCCCTCCCCGCCTGGCAGCGCCTTGCTCTGCAGATGGCTGCTCCCTGCCCAAAATCCTCCTCAAGTCATTGGGAGGTGGCGTGTGCTCTGCCTGCGAAGGCTCGAGTCAAAGAGGTTTTTAATTTAATCCCAGCCAGCGGAACGAATGCACATCTGCCCCGCTGCTGAGGCGTGTGGCGGATTTAAACTCGTTTGGATGCTGTGTCTGTTCAGTTCCCAGATGAAAGCACCAAGTGGGGAGTGCCCTGCAGGTGCGGGCACGGCTGGGATCCACCTTCCGGAGGCTGCGAGCAGCGAGGGGGGGAGCCCCACAGGCCTGGGGGTGCCCCCCCGAGGGGGAGGGGGGCGGTGGCCAGTCTTCACCCCAACCTGACTGATGGCCTCTTCTCTCTTTGCAGCTGTTTGCAGACAAGGTCCCCAAGACAGCAGGTTGGTAAAGTGGCACTGGCCATGCTGTGGCTACACCAGACTCTGATGCTCTCCCGAACTCTGGACAAAATGAGCCATTCATGGTGGTTTTCCTCTTCCTTTGCAGAAAACTTCCGTGCCCTGAGCACCGGCGAGAAGGGATTCGGTTACAAGGGATCCTGCTTCCACAGAATCATTCCTGGGTTCATGTGCCAGGTGCGTGGTGCTCCTGCTGCAGCAGGGAGGTGGGCGGGTGAGGAGATTGGCGTTCGCATGGGTTTAGGAGTTGGGTGCTGGCAGATTTGGGGTGGGAGGATGGTTCTGCCTCTTGCCTGCAGCCTCTGCAGGGCCGCCACGCCTGCTTGGAGAGTTTTCTCTTGTGCCTGTGACCTGAAACGCTGCTTCTTTGCAGGGTGGCGACTTCACACGCCACAATGGCACTGGCGGCAAATCCATCTATGGGGAGAAGTTCCCTGATGAGAACTTCATCCTGAAGCACACGGGCCCTGGCATCCTGTCCATGGCCAATGCCGGCCCCAACACGAACGGCTCCCAGTTCTTCATCTGCACTGCCAAGACCGAGTGGTGAGTTGGGGGCTGTGGGAGGGCAAGTTTGGGGGTCCCTGGCTGGGGAGGTGACAGCCCAGCCGTGGGGATGGCACACGCCAGCCGTGACCAGTGCTTCTCCTACAGGTTGGATGGCAAGCACGTTGTCTTCGGCCGTGTCAAGGAGGGGATGAACGTGGTGGAGGCCATGGAGCGTTGTGGCTCGAAAGATGGCAAAACAAGCAAGAAGATCACCATTACCGACTGCGGGCAGCTCTCGTAAACTCTCCGTCAACTGACCATTCCTCGGCAGCCTGGGCGCTGCACCTCACTGCAGCTCACCCCATCCCACCCCGCTCCTGACTTACTGCTGCGTTTCTACTGGGTCTCAGCCCCATGTGCATGGTCCAGCTGGGCCGCAGTTACCTTTATGAGTCTAAATAAAACGAGTTAAACCACAGTGCCCTGTTTCTTTTTCCCCTTACTGGGGTGGGTGGTGTGTGGGGGTGGAAGGGGGGGATTCTGGAGAGGGGGCATGAGGACCCTTGCAATGGGGCTATGCCAGGCTCTCAGTAGGGTCCAGAGTGAACCAGGCAGCTGGTCCTGGCACAGAGTCAATCCTTGGGGGCCTCTGCTGCGAACTGGAGAGACACATTCCTGCCCCTGCTCAGGCTGCCATGGACCCCTGCCGCTGGGGGACTGCCCCCCCTGCCCCCGGCTGCTGGGCTGTTGTGGGAACTTGGACCCCAGTGGTCCCAGTAATTGAGGGTCCACGTCTAGGAGGATCCACTTGCTCCCGGTTGTCCCTGGGGGGGGCAGTGGGCCTGTTGGGGGGTGCCCAGCTCTGTTAAGGGTCCCAGTTTGGGGCCGGGCTCTGGGATGAGGGGTCCGCCTGTGCCCCCTGCCTGAACTTCCGCCCGTACTGAGAGCTGCGCCCCAGCCGCCCCATTCCTCTCCCCTGGCGCTGCGGGGGGCCCCGCTTCGGGGCCGAGCTCTGCCGTGGGGGAGGAGGCGGGGGGGCCGCGCTCGGGCCGCAGGGGGGCGCCGGGCGCTGCTTTCGGCCCCGGCCCCGCCCGGGAGGAGGCCCGCGGCGGCGGCCCCGGCCCGCGGGCGCTGCCGGGCGGGGCGGCGCGGGGGGGCGGTTTCCGCGGTGCACCGGGGCGGGAGGGGGAGGCGATTCTCCGCAGCACCCGGGCGGGAGGGAAGCGGGCGGTGTGGCAGCGGGTCCGCGCCGGGGCGGCTTGTGGAGCACCAGGGCGGGGGGGCGGGCGCCTCCTCGCCCCCCCGATGTTTTCCCCTCCCTCGGCGGGTCAGAGGGGGCCGCTCTCTTCCCGCATCTCCCCGTCACGGCGCTGGAGCTCCGGGCCGGGGCTCTGGGAGCTCCTGCCGAGCTCCGGCTCCCTCTGACCCCTCTTCTCTTTCTTGGCCTCCTTCGGGCTCGGAGCGTTCGCCGGGGTCGCTCCCAGGGACCGGCCGAGCCGGGCCGTGGCGGGGGCTCCCGCAGCCCTCGCTGACCGTGGGTGTACGGACGCCCCCCGCTGCCAGACCCGGCAGGGCCCGCTGCCCGCCGCCCTGCCGCTGGCTCGGGACGGCGCCTGGTACACGGAAACGATCCCCGGCTGCGCGACGTACAGTGATTTCTGAATGTTGCTTAATAATCCTGCTCGCCCTGACTGCTCTGTGAAAGCTGACCAAGGGCCACTGTCTTCAGCAAAAATAAGAGATGTCCTTGGAAAGCAGATGTGCTTTAACAAGTCTGGTTTTGTAGTGGATAGGTAGCCATGAGCCAGCAGTGTGCCCAGGTGGCCAAGAAGGCCAGTGGCATCCTGGCTTGTACCAGCCCTGGCGTGGCCAGCAGGGACAGGGAAGGGATCTGAGCCCTGTGCTCGGCACTGGTGAGGCCGCCCCTCGCTGAGTGGGTTCAGTGTTGGGCCCCTCACCCCAAAAAGGCCATTGAATGACTCGAGCGTGGCCAGAGAAGGGCAATGGAGCTGGGGCAGGGTCTGGAGCACAGGTCTGCTGGGGAGCGGCTGGGGGAACTGGGGGGGTTCAGTCTGGAGAAGAGGAGGCTGAGGGGAGACCTCCTGGCCCTCTGCAACTCCCTGCCAGGAGGGGGCAGAGAGGGGGGATGAGTCTCTGGAGCCAAGGCCCCAGCGCCAGGCCCCGCGGGAATGGCCTCAAGCTGCCCAGGGCAGGGTCAGGCTGGCTCTGAGGAAGGATTTCTGTGCAGAAGGGGCTGTTGGGCGTTGGAATGGGCTGCCCAGGGCAGGGGGGAGTCCCCGGGATCCCTGGGGGGGTTGAAGAGTCGGGGAGTTGGGAAGGGTCAGGGGGAGGGTCATGGTTGGGCTGGAGGAGCTCCAAGGGCTTTTCCAACCCAGAGGATTCTGTGAAAGTGAACTACCCAGACCACGCCAGCATCCCAGCCCCTCTGGCACCTCAGTGAAACCGTTCCCTTATCTGGCATCAGAGATAAGGAACGGCAGCAAGACCTGCTCCAGTGATGCCTGGATCAAGAAAGAAGCAGATGGATCATGATGCCACAGATTTAGAGTTGTGTGTGTGCGTGTCAAGCGGCAATCAGTCAAATTGTGCTGGACCTGAATGCTTGAAAGGTGCAAGAACCATGTATGAGATCACGCTCAGGATGCCCCAGTTTGAATGGGACACTTCATGCACATGAATGCAAGAATTCCTCTTGTAATGCTATACTTTGTGTCCCAGCCTCTCTCCTTGGACGGCAGAATTTTGGTGACAGCTCGCCATCATGGCCACATGGTACTGCTGGTTCCACCACAGCTGGGAGCAGCAGTTGCCCCTCGGGGCAGAGACGGGGAGGACAAAAACAACCCAAAAGCACCCCAAGTGCCCACCTCCAGGGTGGGATGGGGCCACACACATGTTGGCATTGCAGGGCCACCAGTGCTGGCCTCATCCCTTCCCTTTGGACAGAAAGTTACCGCCCCACAAAGGTCAAGCCTGGGATGGGAAATCGTGAGGGTGGGAGACCGTTGGGACAGGAAATGATCACGAGGCTGAGAAATCATTACTAGGATGGGAAACCATCATTGTGATGGGAGATCATCATTGGGAGAGAAATCTGTTGGGATGGGAAACCATCGCGGGTATGGGAAACCATCACTGAGGACAGTAGGACGGGAAATTATTGAGATTTCTCATGGGAAGTTGTGGTGTGAAAACTCAAAGCCTCGCAAGGCTGGCCGGAGCCGGTGCTGGCAGAGCGGTGGCGGTGGGGAGGGATCCCCCAGAACGCTGTTCGCCCCCCAAAACCCCACCCTGCCCGCCCGCCGTGGCCGGTACAGCAGCAGGCTCCTGTCCCCCCGGGGCTCCTGCCCCCCGGGGCTCCTGCCCTGCGGGTGACGCCCCAGCCAGCTCTGCCCCCCGATATCTCACCCCGTCGCCCCCGTCACTTCCCCAACAGAGGTTCCCTCTCCGTCTGCTGACGGTGTTGGCGGTGCCTGGTGTGAGCTTCACCGCCCCGGCCGTGCCCCCCCCGTCACTGCTGCCATGCTGCACTCTGTCCCGGGGCTGCCGGTGGCCTCTGAGCCTGCCCAGCTGCCCCCCATCACCTACCAGCTGCCCCAGGCCAGTGTCTGGCAGAGGAGGGCAGGGCCCGTGGGGGCCCCAGGGCAGCTAGTGCAGCTTCCCCCTTTGGTTATGTCTAAAATTTAATACCTAAGATTAATTTTTAGTAATTCAGCCTGACTGGGTTTTAAGCCAGCCGTGGTGAGGGGCTGTACAGGGCACCAATGAGCAGCATTGGCACTGAACTGTCAGTGTGGTTCCTCGAGCACCTGTGCTCTATGAATTAAACCTATAAACCAATATCTAATTATTACTTATTCCTGCTATTAATAATATCCTGAGAAAAGAGTTTTTTTAAAAGCTGTTCGTTTTACAGTGCAGTTCCGCCCTGTGCCCCTGCCCATGGCTGGGGACAGCAGGTGGTGGTGGTGACACTGGTGTCCCCCCAGCTGATGGGGGGCTGTGGTCTAGGGGGATCCCCTCTACCCCACAGGCTGCATGTTGCTGCCTGCCCTGCCTCCCCCCCCCCCAATCTCAGCACTGGGTGCAGGGCCCCCCCTGTGCTCCGCACTGTCCCTATCAGTGCCCAGAAGCCTTTGGAAACCTCCAAAAAGGAAGCAGTGGCCATCGAGGACAGCGTCCCCGCTGCCAGCCCCCGCCAGCCTGCTCTGGCTCTGCTGACCGGCAGAATCACGACAAAGCCCAAAGGTGAATTTTAGGGGGTGTGGCAGAGCCCACAGGTGGGTGGCCAAGCTCCGCATCCATCCCCATGGCCCCACGGTTTGTTGCTTTGTCAGCAGCTGTGACCACCCTGATGGCCCCTGGGGAAGCCTACAGCTCTGCCCAAGCAGGGGCCGGCCACCTTCACTGAGGCCTTTCCTGAGCAGGCACAGGACACCACTGTCAACTAGCTGCTCACCTGGCTCAACACCGTGGATGGCAGAACACTGTCCCCAATGTCCCTGACAGCCCCAGCTTGATTGCCCTCTTCCATGAGCTCCCCAATCTCTCTGACTCTGTGGCAGAGGGCGGCTGCCCCAAGGAGTGAGCAGGGGCTGTGATGCTGGGGGACAGGATGGACACCATCCCCGATGTCTCTGACATCCCTGGTGTCCCTGAGGTCCCCAACAGCACCTCCTTCCTCAACCAGCTCCCTGCCTTCTCGGAGCACAGGGTCGAGGGCGACTGCCCTGAGAGTCAAGTTGTGGTAGTAATGCTGGGGGATCCTAAAACCCCTCCTGGAGAGGAGTGGGTTGCGGGTGGTGATGTCCCCCTTGCTGGACCCCCAAAAGAAGCAGGGTGGGGTGGTGATTGTCCTCCCCACCTGGCTGCCAGAGAGTACTGGGGACCCTTCTCAGGGGAGTCTTACAGAGTCCCATAGAGAGTTCAGAGATTCTGGTGGAGACTCCTGTGGAGGGTCCCTGGAAGGGTCCTCTGGAGAGTCCCCTACAGATCCCCCTGTGGATCCCTGGCCAGACCCCAGCTGCTCCCCAGCATCATCCACCCCACACGGCCCAACTGGTGGAGGAGGCCCTGCTTAAGCAGCTCCGGGTGGTTTTGACCTGCTTGCTGCCACTGTCTCCTGGCAGGTGATCCCAGAGCGGGCAAAGTGGGTGGCATGCAGGTCAGACGGCACCCCCAAGGTGTAAGAAACCTCCTGGCAGGACAAGATCCCACCAAAGAAGATGGTGGTGTGCGGGGTGGCAAAACACTCAAAAACCCTGCGGGAGGGGAAGCTGGACAGGGATGGCATGGCAGCAGGCAGCAGCAGGCAGCAGCAGGCAACAAGTGGGTGGCAGTGAGCATGGGGCATCTGAGGACACCAGTGTGCCCTGGGGACAGCGGGGGCCCTGCGCCCGCTGGCCTCCCATCCCCACAACACGCAGCCCCAGGACAGGCTGATGCGCAAAAGTCTGGGGCTGAGGGTGCCCCACACAGACCCGAAGGAGCACTCGATGAGCTCCCGCAGAGTTTCCACCCTCTGGGGTAGTGTGAGGGTGCTGGGGCTGGGGTGCTGATGCCCAACCAGAGGCCAGGCTGGCCCTGGCATGACCCCACATCCTCAATCCCCAGCTGATGGCCCCGAGCCCCCAGGAGGGGCTGCCACTGCCGCTGCCATGCCCTCCTGATGACTCCGTGCTACCCTTTGGTGCCTGGGGGAGCCTTACAGCTGCCCCCACCCTGCTGGTGGAGCAGGAGGGGTCAGTGCCCATCACACTTGAGCAGAGGCCTGAGTGGGAGCGCAGGAAGGAGCTGCCCAGAAGGAGCAGGTGGCCCTGACTGGGCCATCTGCAGTTTTTTGTGCAGAGGGAGACTGACACAGAGATAGCCAATGAGTACAGTCACCCACAGCATCATGCCCCATAGCACCCACCTGCAGAGGAGATGTGGAGGCAGAGACCCACCCACCCACTCCAGCCCCAGCCCTCTCTCAGATCCCTGTTCCTTGCTTAATTCATTGAAAGAGTTGGGTCTTTGCTTCGCAGCACCTCTCTCTGCCTGCGGTTGTTTGCACAGTGGGAAGGGCTGTGAGGGGGTTAATTCAGCCTCTGCCCATCCCATGGAGGGGCTGAGGAAGGCCACCGAGAAGACGGGTACCCAGGGCACCGCTCTGGGTGGCAGGTCCCCTTGGGAGAAACCATGCTGAGTAGTATCAATGCCAGGAGGATGGAGGCCCCGGTACCAGCATCACTGTCATGGCCTCAGCACCAGATCACTGTTGGTGAGCTGGATTCGGCCCTGGGAAGGAGCCGCAGATGCCCCAGGGTGACCAGGCAGGGACTGGCTGAATGTGGAAAACTTAGCTCGCAGCTGGCTTGGGGCTGGCGGTCTCAGATCCTGGAGCGGGCGCTGTGCTGACTGCCCAGCCCGCTCTACCCCCTCTATGGCCTCATCTGGCGCTGCTTGGACCTCACCCAGAAAAAAACCCTGTCCATGGGTGAGCCCTGAGCCAGTGTCATGAAAAATTCACACCTGGCCCTTGCTGACCGAGGCGAGGGGCTGGGACACAATTACAGAATTACAGGGCAAATATTTTTTCATGCACATGCCATGTCTCAGCCCAGTTGGGGCACCCCGAATGTGCCTTTACACAGGGTTCTTCAACTTCAATTGTTCAGGTACAAGACGACTGGACTAATCGCTAACACCCTCACTACTGATTACTCCTCATAGTCGAACTTTGCAAAGCAACTCTGTTTTTTCACCATTCTTGCTGCCTGAGGCAGGCAAGTGCCCTGTGTCAGCTGGCACCCACAGCGCAGAAGAGACTTCCCCTCAGGACAATATTCCAAGGCCAAGGAGAAGAAGGTGGTGGTGTGCCAGGTGGTAAAACAATGGAAAACACTGTGGGAGGAGAAGCCAGATGGGGACAGTCAGGCAGCTGCAGGCAATGAGCAGGCAGCAGTGGGCAGCAAGTGGAGGGCATCTGACAACACCAATGTGCCCAGGAAGCGGGAGAGAGCCCAGGGGACGCAGGGGGGCAAAGTGCCCTGTGCCCCCCCTGACTGCTGTTGATAGGGAAGGTGTGGACATGCATCCCCATGACATGTGGACACCTGGACCCACCAACCCTGGCCACAGTCCTCTGCCATGTCTCTATTTATTGCTTAATTCATTGAAAGTTTGGTGTTTATTTTGCAATGCCTCTGCTTTGGGCATTTGCACAGCAGGAGGCAGGAGGGTTAACGCAGCCCCTGCTGCATGCGTAGATCTGCCCCCCGACCTCTTCACCCTGGTATATGGGGAACCCCTGATGATTCCAGATGGAGAAGTTTAATCAGAACCTTAATTCTCAGACTTGCGGTAAATGAACTAGAAAGAGGTCTTATAAATCTACCTGCTACTACGGAAAACACAGACAGTCGCACAGAGACACAGAATCCCAGAATCATTCCGGTTGGAAAAGCCCCTCGGGATCATCGAATCCAACCCTCAGCCCGACTCTACAAAGTTCTCCCCTACCCTACATCCCCCACAGCTCATCCCAACGGCCCTGAAACCCCCCCAGGGATGGGGACTCCCCCCTCCCTGGGCAGCCTGTTCCACTCTCTGACCACTCTTGCTGGGAAACATTTTCTCCTCCTGCCCAGCCTGACCCTCCCCTGTGGCAGTTTCCAGCCGTTCCCTCTTGTCCTGTCCCTGATCCCCTGGGAGCAGAGCCCAGCCCCAGCCTCTCTGCAATGTCCTCTCAGGAGCTGCAGAGAGGGATGAGGGCTCCCCTCAGCCTCCTCCTCCTCACACTGAACACTCCCAGCTCCTTCCCTGCCTCCTCACAGCATTGATTCTCCAGCCCCTCACCAGCCTCGCTGCCCTCCTCTGCCCTCGCTCCAGCCCCTCCAGATCTCTCTCGTACTGAGGTGCCCAAACCTGGACACAACCTCC
This sequence comes from Athene noctua, assembly GCF_965140245.1. Taxonomy (NCBI): domain Eukaryota; kingdom Metazoa; phylum Chordata; class Aves; order Strigiformes; family Strigidae; genus Athene; species Athene noctua. The sequence goes on along the minus strand of NC_134064.1, from coordinate 985,867 downwards.
AGGTGTGGCCTCCCCAGTGCAGAGCACAGGGGGACTGTCACCTCCCTGCTCCTGCTGGTCACACTAGTGCTGATACAAGCCAGGAGGCCGTTGGCTTTCTTGGCCACCTGGGCACACTGCTGGCTCCTGGTCAGCCACACAGGAGATGCCATTTGAGCCTTGTAACAAGAAGTTTCTTCTTTGGCATTATAGTAGAACAAAATTGCCTGGTACTTACAATGCTTACCCTGCAACAAGGAGGCATCTGTGCACTCATGAGTTCCATCTGCTGCACTGATGTTAACAAATCTTAACAAATTGAACATGATGTCAGTGTTATTTCCAAACATTTACAGTCATTAAATCAAATCACAGTATCTCCTGATGGATTTTCACTTTCTGAACTTCTTAGTTTCTTTAAATTTCCAAAAAATATTAATGAAAGCTCTTATTATTGTAATATTATTTATCTTTTTTTTTTTTTTTTTGAATGTGGTTTAGCTTTGCGTTGACATATGACAGAACCAAACAATCCAACACACCGATAGTGATTATCCTCGCATCTGTCCCCCGCTTGGGAAAGTCCTTCTCTTCCGCCATCTCTGTGTTCATGCCCAGCCATTTCCCACGCTCTCACCCTCACTCTGCAGGGCTGTTAGCCCAACACCCCGAGGAGACCCAGGAGGGCCAGATTAAATGTTCAGAGCTACCAACACAGAATGGGGAAATGAAGAGGTTATTATATAAAGTAATTTGTACAAGGAAAGAAACCACATGTACCAAATCTAACGGAGCAAAAATTCAGCCTTTCAGTGATTATCACAACTTTGATGTTTCTTTCATAAAAAGATGGGAATGAGGAAGAAGAAACCTACCTAGGTTGAGGGTAGAACATGACTAGTTAAGGGATGACTAGGGATTACTCTGTCCAGAGAGGGCAGGAAAGACATCCCAGGATGAGGGTGAATTTTACTTCTGATGAAATGGCATCACCCTGGCAGCGTGAAGGTTACAAAGACTACTGAGAAGGCTGCAGTCGCAGGATTTTTGTGAGACCGTTATCCTGGAAGGGGCTTTGCCTTGCCAAAGCAACCACAAACCAAACATTTCAACTGGAGCACTTGAACTACAACATCAACTACAACTACAAGGCCAAAATGCTTTTATTACTCACTGTACATCCATTCCAAAATACCACATAAATCACTACAAGGTCAATTATTTTTATGACTCTATTACAGAAATGTGTGCGCTTTCTTAGAGGTAAACAATTTCTCTCTTACAGCCAAGGTCCTGCCCTTATTTCTCCTCTGCCAAGTGTTCTTGTACATATATCATGGAAATTAAGGAACATAGCAGCTCTGTCTCTTGGGAGCCTGATTGCTATCCATTCCTAATCCTTCATAAGATTTATTGATAGGGGGCTTAATTAAACAAGAAATACCTGAAGATGTTTGCAGAGTTCTACAGCAGGGAGCTCTCCAGAAACTCATTTACTCTTCTGAGAAACCAAAGAGCTTCTGGTACCTGTGTTAGCTCAGTCATTCTACACTGCACTGGAGCTTGTAACGTAGGCATTGCTTGTACATGTGCAAGGGTGGCGGAAACAACTGAGGGTCCCTGTTAAAACCAGCGTGAACTTACATTACAAGGGCAGTGTCGATGTGGTGATTCTGGGGATGACAGTGGCTTTGTAAAGCTACAAAGAGAGCCTCCATCCTTAGAGCAGAAACTCTCCTCACCCATTTCTGGGGACATAGATTACCTTTCACTAAGGAAGGACGAGCTTTTGTCCTTTGAGCTGAGCTGTTAGATGAGAAACATGGGTGCAGTTCTTGAGCCTCCCGTGTTCCTTGGACAGGTCATACCCATCTGCTGAGTCTCACTTTCCCCACTCATAAGACGGAGCTGAGGATGCTGTGATTTGCTCCTACAGCCCTGTGAGAGGTGAAGGAGGCATTGAGAGCTCCTGTTACTGTAACATGAAATACCCACTTGTAGAGCTGGAACCTTGGAGATGGGCAAAAACAGAGGATGGAAATGTGGTCGTGGTGTGCTGGTGTTCCTGGGGGACTGAGGAATAATTTTCCTCTATGACTGATGAGGACCTTTGCCGGTTTTTGTTTGCCTGTTTGGCTTTCTGCATCTGGGATGAAGATGTTGGAAATACCTTTGACCTCCCCTTTCTTTTCCTGGTGGACACAACAGCTCTGTGGTCTTTGAGTCTGTGCTCTTGAGTGTGTTACATGGTGCAGAGGAGCATGTGCTCCCTGGTTGTCTCTTACACGGTGCCCCGAAGCTGTAGCCATGGCAGTCCTGGCTGTGTTTTCCTCCCCTGCCTTTCTCGCTGATCTCCTGTGGGTGATGCATGACCCATGTGACCTGTAGGAAGCCTGAGCCTCCGAGCGCCCCAACACAAACAGGAGAGCAGGCATGAGGACGCTGGTTATTTCTCCCAGGCCTTCACTTGCTTGTCCCTGTGGGACAGCTCAGACTCCAGTCCAGCAATTTGCTTTGCTTAAAGCAGACTTTGCCTCACTTACGGCACAGTGGTCTTGGCACTATGGCACTTATGGCAAGTGGTCACAGCTCCTGGACTTGCTTTGAGTTTACGCTCCAATGTCTGCTATTCAGAAGGCTTTCAAAAATTTCTGAAGTTGTGCCACATCCTCTCAGAGTCTGAGAGTTGTATTGATGTAGTAATGCCCTCAGGTCATCTGTAACCAGCAGCCAGCGCTTGATTGGGTTAGTCAGCAGCTGCAGCAGAGCGAAGGGGCAGAGCCCCCACCTCCATTAACAGCAGTCAAGATCGAGTTGGAAAGCAGAATGATTGCCTTCTCCTTCCGGGGAGTCAGGGCTGTGTAAGGAGGGGTCACTGTGTCCTACAGCATTACTTCAAGGCAGAGAGCTGCAAGCCAAATCATTAATTTTTCTCCTTACTTTGCTGGAAAGATCCAGACATATTTGGGGCTTGCAGTGTGGAGTGGGGATTAGCTGATGGAGGACACAGCTACAAAATTAAAGGAAGCAAAACACCAGTATTTTGGGCACTTCTCTGGTGCCAGTGACAGCACAGTAAGATGCAGGAAGCACCAGTGAGCGCTGCTCATGTTTGGCTGCTGTGCTCACCTGTACTTCTGCGTCATGAGAAAGCAGCACAAAAGACACTATTTCAGGGAGGAACGTGCTGGTGTTTCTATGAGTGCACAAGCAGCTGGGTGACCCCTTTACAGGCCACAAGCACCGTGTGCATGACTGGGGACTGCACGGTTACCTTACTGTAATGCCACATAAAATCAGGGTGGCAGGCGGAAACTATGGCCAAACAGTGATGGGAAAAAAAAATCTACCAAATTTTCAAATGAGACTGGAGACTTGCGTGCCTCAGGGCTCAGTTAGATACACCTTGACAGAGCTGATGTTTGGCAGAAGTCAACCCATATCTCTGCCACGCGGGCAGCTCTGCATGCTCCCTCCCTGTTTAGGGGCAGTCACTTCTGAAATCGTAAGTCACTCCTGAACGCTGGAGCCAGGAAAGCCAAAGAGCTCTTTCAAAGTGCAGGGCAAGCTTTAGTCACTTCATGCACAAACCTCTGTATGAATAATAGATGTGAAAAACACAGCTGCCTTTTCTGCTCGTGACATGTAAGGAAAGAGGTGGCCAATCCTTCATACGTGTCCATTCGTAAAAAGTATTCTGTACCTTTGTCACCTCCTCTACCTCCTACCTATCTGCCACCAAGTGTTCTCCAAATCACTTGCCACGCTGAGCTACGTGTTAAAGGATTTCACCAGACAGCGGTACCTCCGGGCTGGCTTATTAACAACTCAGAGCCCGGCCATCACCTCAGGGGGTCTCAGCGACTAACAAAAAGCGCCCTCTCTCTCTCTCTGTGATTCTACATAACATTATGCAATACAAAAAGTCTTTGGTGTTTTCCCAGGAACTCTCAGCTCTTAATTCTTCCCCAATTTCAGAAGTCCATTATGTTCCAAGAGCTTCAGCTAGTTCTCATCGTTCCATTCCAATTCTTCTTCTGATGCCACTGCTCACTGATACAGTCTTTGGTCATCACGGTTACTTCTCTTCTTAAACAATCTTCATCATAATTCACCTTTAAACTTCTGAGAAAAAAACCTCAAGGTGTTCTGTTTACCATATACTTAATCTATGTCTAGCTGTTAATCACTTAGCCTTTCTAATTTGCTTACTCCAATTGAGTCACTTATTTCTTATCTTTTCTTATGTCTAAAACTTAATACCAAAGACTGAGTTTTGGTGATTCATCTTGACTGGGTTTTAAACCAGCCGTGATGAGGGGCTGTACAGGGGACAAATGAGCAGTATTGGCATCGAACTGTCAGTGTTGTTCTTAGAGCACCTGTATCCTATTAATTAAATCTATTTTTAAAAAATCTATTTATCAATTACCCCTGCTATTAATAATATCCTTAAAAAGTCTTCTAAAAGCTTCTTCCTTTTACAAATTCCCTCTTTGTTTTTCCATCGCATTCCTGTGATCCTTCTTATTTCTAATTCCACATCTCTCTCTATCTTCTGAATTATAAAAGAACAACAACTGATACAACATTGCAATAAATCAGTCACACAGACTATTATGGCTATAATCATTAAAACAGTAACCATTAATGTATTTAACCAAGTCGTTAAGTTCAGAAACCAGAATGCCAACCAAGAAAAAGTGTAAGTAAATCCCCAAGAAGTATCATCTCTCCGAATTTGCTGCATAGTTGAACTTACTTCCCAGATTTTATGGACATCAGTTAATTCTCCAGATCGCTCTGTATCCATACAACAGCTAACACTGAAAATAGAACAGACTCCTCCTTGTGAAGCTAAAATCATGTCCAGTGCCATTCTATTTTGAATAGTCAGTTTTGAAAGTTCTGTCACCTCCTTGTGCAGGGTAAGCAATCCATGAGCAGTAGAGTTTGCCAATTTCTCAGTCTCCCCAGAAACATTTAAAATTGCTTTTTCCATTTCACTAACTCCTAAAGAGGGGATAAGCCATCTAACAAATGAATTAAATCCAGTTGGTCTTTCAGTTAGGGGATTGTTTGTTCTTTGAGTTCGAGTTAGGTTCTGTGCCATGTTGAACCTGCAATAGTTTTTGGATGAATTTCTAAATCAGTGGACATCATTCTAAAGTACAAATACCTCCCCAGTTCAGTGGTAAGGCTTTATAGGCCTTGTTTCCACATAACTAAAATATTCCTGGATCTTCAGGTGCTCGCCAGCTTAAATGCAATCCTGTAGTAACAGAAGTAGTATTTTGACATTGAGTCCAATTTCCTACAGAAGAATGATTTTTACATAAACGCTGATTATCAACACTTGGGGGATAACATCCCTGCACACAATGGGGCTGTGAGTAATCTCCTGAATCAGATAAACCTGTTTCCCAAATTTGTTCCTCCTAAGTCTCAGAGAAGGTGTTGTTATACCAATATTTGTTCCAATTTGCATTTTGGGGAATTGGAATTCCCACTAATTGAAACCCTTGAGTCACTGTTTTAGGTAAGGCTACACAAATCCAACAGTCACTTAGATTCAAATTGTTAGTAAAAGATCTTGTTGAAGACACATGCACATGTTCTTCCCACATATTCGCTGGATTAACTTGGTTAACATCCCTAGGTTTTTGAATGGATCGCTTACTTTGATATAAATTTGAACAATAGTCTGGATGATTTACACGAGCTGTGGCATGCCTAAACTCATTAGTCCAAAAAGAAGAATTTAATTGTGGTCCCCACATCACGTTATGAATCACAATCCTAAATTTAAAAGTGAAATGATTGCCCGTGATACAGAGAAATGATTACTTGTTTTGAGATTTATTTCCTTATTTATTATAGAAAACTGCTTAGCAACTTATTTACTTATTATAACAAGTTATAGTATTTTTTTTATATTGCTCAGAATCCTGCTTGCCCAGACTGTTCTGTGGAATTTTACCAAGGACTACTGTGTCCATCAAAACAAAGCAGTTCACTGTGACAATCTACCGAGGATTACAATGTTCAGCAAAATATTATACTTTTGGCTTTGGTGGCTCTAACTAGTTGGAATTTTGCTAATGAGTAAAGATAGCCATATACGGATGGTGGAAGTTCTGTTGGTTCTCTTAGATAAGATAGAAAGTAAACTGTCTGAAAAACAGTCCTGTTATTCAGGAAATTGGCCAAGAGAATCTGCGCATGCTCTGGGGAAAAAAACAAAGTGAGAAAGACTACGAGCCTTCCTCCCAAAGACCCCCGAAGACGGCCACCAGGAGGCAATGTGCAGGTGCAAAGATAACATAAACGGTTGACATCAGCCTTTTGAACTGTCCTGGTTCAGCTGGGATAGGGTTAAGTTTTCTCCCAAGCAGGGGGAAGGGATCTCCAGACGGGTTATTCATACCACGCTGACGTCAGGTCTGGTGCGGCAGCGCGGGAAGCTTTCCTTTGTGGCTTTGGTCGTGGGAAGCACATGCGACACGCTAGCTGTATCCTTGTGGTATTTCTCTGCATATCTTTTGTCTTGTTTACTGTTATTACTGTTTGTCGTTGTTATTATCGCTATTGTTGCTCTTCAGATTGTTTTATTACACTGTTGTATTAAATTTCTTCTTATTTTTAAGCCAGGGTTTGTGCCCTACTTGTGTCCGAGGCTGGGGGAGGGACAATGGCAATGTGGTCTCTGGTCCCGGCGGGGCTTAAAACCATCGCAGCCTTTTTGGCACCCAACACGGGGCACAAGAGAGTTGAAATAAGAATCAAAACGGGACAGACCCTGACCAGAGTGTGTTAGAGCAATCTGTTGGGTGTGATTTTTCTGTTTGTATTTGTACTGTTTGATAAGAAAATGTTTGCAATGCTGGCCCACTTGCTTGCATGGTGGGGCTGGATTAATCCTTATATCCAGTGTATGATCCCAGTGCTGGTGTTTGTTGTCGGTGGAAAATTTATAAAGGGTCTTATGTTGATGTACTGGCTATTGACTGCTTATAATGCTTTTGTATCGCTGTGTGGGGGTGGGCCGGTACCTGTTTGCTGCCTGGGCTTTTGTTAGGGGTCTCACCCCCTCTATGGGTGAGCCAGGGGAAGAGATCCTCTCGGGTTTTGAGAGTTTCAATTATCCTTGGAGCCTGCAGGCCAGTGTGATTGCGGCACTGTGCTTTCTGGGTGTCTGCCAGATCTTGTTCGGGGCCATGTGGCACTTCTAACAATAGCAGCACCTGGAAACCTGCCCCGAGGTCAGATAATAGTGAGTGGCAAGGGGTGTGGGAAAAAGGCAAAGGCCTGAGTCGGTGGGCACCTCCAATGCTTTGGAACTTCACTCCCAAACAAATGCAGAGCCCTGAGAAGCTGATGGAGTGCTTAGAAAGGGTGTGTTACCAAACTGGCAAAACCCAGGAGACACAAATCGCTGCAATGTGTTGGGGACTTGCCCATGCCTACCGTGTCCTCTTTAATACCACCTGCTGCCCTCAAGGGGAGAAAGGCCTGCAGGAGCTGAGAGTGAACTTACTGTACAGCAGCTGGGCCGGGGGAACAGGCAGAGCCAGCATCAGTCGCCTCCACCAGCACAGCAGCTGAGCCAGAGAGCCAGCCAGGGCCGGGATCAGTCGCCCCGATACAGAAAACCAAATATACCAGAAAGTCAGTTCGCAAAGTGGGGGATGAGGATGAGCCAGGCCCATCAGGGGAACAGGAGGAAAGGCCAGAGGTGACTGTCCGATCTCTGTCCCCGACTGAGCTGCGAGATATGCGGAGAGATTTCGGCCGCCTGGGAGGCGAGCAGATTTGCACCTGGCTGCTCCGATGCTGGGACAATGGAGCCAGTGCTTTTGAGATGGAGGGGAGAGAGGCCGGGCAGCTGGGATCTTTGGCCAAGGATGCTGGCATTGACAGGGAAATAGGGAAACAGACTCAAACCCTCAGCCTTTGGAGGCGACTCCTGCTCAGTGTAAGGGAGAGGCTCCCCTACAAGGGTGATCTCCTATGTCAGCTAGGCAAATGGACCAGCATTGAGAAAGGCATCCAGAACCTCAGGGAACTGGCTGTGTTTGAGATGATCTATGGTGATCTGAATGATGAGCAGTCACCCATGGACCCAGATCAGGCCCGTTGCACACACCTGATGTGGCGACAGTTCCTGAAGAGTTCACCAGAAGCGCACTCAAAAGCATTGGCAATAGTGTCCTGGTGGACAGACACCTGACTCTAACAGTGGATGGAGTGGTTGGCAAGCTCCGGCAATATGAGGGAAATCTCCCCTCATCTCAGCATTCCTGGGTCTCAGCTGTGGAGGAACTGTCTCAGAGGCTCCAGAAAGTGGAAGAAGACATGTCCTACGTTCCACCTGCACGGGCTGATGTCTCAGCCATTAGAGGTAAACGTTTCTCCACCCAAGAGAAAGGCAGCAGAAGGCACGCACCATGAGGTACTCAGTGGTTTTTCCTCCTTGACCATGGAGAAAACATGAGGAGGTGGGATGGACATCCCACTGCTGCCCTAGCTGCACAAGTAGAGCAGCTGAAAGGGAAGACCATCACAAAAGAGGAGTCCTCTAAGAAAAGCGTAGCTCCAATGTCCAGTCAGAAATCCCCCAGGCAGAATAGAATGGTGAACATTATGTCTGACCCTCTTGAGGGGATGTCACGTCCCGCTCAGACGAGGGGGACAAGTGACTCAGATTCGCAAATCCCCAATTGGAGCTGACAACAAGTCTCCAAGTTCAAGCATTTATTAACTACCTACAATGTACTAATTGAACACACGATAATTGGCTAAGTACAGAGCAAGTTGTGGTGAGCAATATAATATACTTTGCATTTCTTAATAGAAAAAGGAAAAGAGGGAGATAGAGGGAATGGGGGAATACAGATCAGCGGTCTGGGTTCCTGCGCTGATCCTGCCGGCGAGGGTTCCAGGAGATGGCCGTCTTCTTCGCTGGCATCTGTCTTCTTCGCTTCACTGCTCTCTCCAGATGGCCGGGGGGGGGGGGGGGGGGGGGCGGGGGGCAGGGAGAGGGGCAGAGAGAGAGCGAGCCCTTTCTTCCCCCCTTTGATTTATACCCACTTTCCTTGGGTCCGTCCCCTAGGTTGACCCACATAGCTATGTATCCCATGTACAGGGAGGGGTAAGGTGTTTCATGGGGTGATGTCATTAGCATGATCATGACAACTCTTGTTAGCATATTGAGGGGGGTCAACTTTAATATGCATTTTGTGGATAATGAAGCAAAGTTCATTCACTGGACACATGGCCCTTGAAATTTGCCCAGGTGCCCCAGGGCAGAGCCGTCCTGTCTCCACAGGGCTCTCTCCCTCAGCTACATCGGGCAGCGTTATCAGCTTCGGCCTCCACAGCATGCACCCTGTGACTCAGAGTTTGGTCTTGCGAGTGTTTGAGGCATTTCTTCAATCAGCCTCAACTTTTGCTTTCCCAGGCTGTATGTCTTAGTTTCTCACAGGCCTGGTTTCTTGTCTCTCACAGGGGACCAGTAAATCATTCTTGCAAGAAGTGAGTGATGCTGAGCAGGATTAGAGGGGCCCTGCCTCCAGCCAGGTGGAGGAACGGGATAATGGGATTTACTGGACAGTGTGGATCCCATGGCCTGGCACGTCAGACCCACAAGAGTATAAGGCTTTGGTGGACACTGGCGCTCAGTGCACCCTGATGCCATCGAGCTACAGTGGGGTTGAATCCATCTGCATCTCCGGAGTGACAGGGGGATCCCAGCAGCTGACCCTACTGGAAGCTGAAGTGAGCCTGACTGGGAGGGACTGGCATAAGCACCCCACTGTGACTGGCCCAGATGCCCCGTGCATCCTGGGCATAGACTACCTCAGGAGAGGGCACTTCAGAGACCCAAAAGGGTACCGGTGGGCTTTTGGTGTAGCTGCCCTGGAGGAGGTGGAACAGTTTTCCACCTTACCCGGCCTCTCAGAGGATCCCTCAGTGGTGGGGCGGCTTAAGGTTGAGGAGCAGCGAGTGCCGATTGCTACCAGGACGGTGCACCGGTGGCAGTACCGCACCAACCGAGATTCCCTGGTCCCCATCCATCAGCTGATTGTCGCGGATGAAAGTATTGACACGGTAATGATTTAGAAAAATAATTTAGATTTATTAATAACTAACAACTATTTGTCAATACAAAATAACTCAGACAGAAAAGCGACTTACTCAGATTCTAAAATGACAAGATTCACTCTAACTTACTTAACGGTACCTTAATTTATACACATATGTACATGCACATACACAAACCAGACATATACATACAGGAACAAAGGGGTTTGGGTTCCGTAAAATGAACACAAAAGGGACAAGCACACAGGAACAAGGGTAAGGGTACGTACCCACACACACACACCCACCAATAAACAGGTGAAAGAGAAGCTAGCGCAAAGAAAATTTCCCTCTCGAGTTTAGAGCAAATATTCCCAATGCCTTGGCATTCCTCAACGGGCGATAATGGAGACTCGAGCGGGGGGACTTCGCCCTGGCCTTCCGTCTGGAGCAGACGATACCTGAGAGGCGTCCCAGCTCAGGGGAGATGCTGGTCACAGGCCGCTGCGATCCAGGAGAGCTCAAAGGGCCTCTCTGGTGGTCGCAGTTTATAGGGTCCAAGATGATTGACTTTTGTCAAATGCTATCTGGTGCCTTCTGGCAGTTGCACAAGAATTTGAATAACATGCAACCCTGTTATTGTTCCATCTGACCACATCCCAGGCACAGGGGTGTCAGGCCATCAGGAGATGATGGGCCATTATAACCTTTTCCGAGCAATCAGAGGGGGGCAGGAGCCAGGCTCCTCAAGGTTATCAGTCCTTATCTCCACAGATTGGTGTATGGCTCGGGGGAATGTGGATGGAATCACACCTGGCACCAAGCAGCCCAACAAGGACGGCAGGGAGGGGTAGGAATTGCACCACCACAATCCACCCCGTGACTAAAGTCAATTTATCTTGTCCATAGAGTGGCAGTGTGGTTGCCTCTTGCCTCTATGCCTATAAACTGAGGATGCCATAATCTAGTTATAATTGAAGGAAATTTTGTGTTTGATTAGCTTCAAAAAAAAAAAATTATTTTGTGATAGTATACACATGGGGATACTTTTGTAACTGAGCAATTTGTTGAACCATTCTCCAAACCTTAATATACAACACAATTATGAGCAGTAAACATACTAAAATTAGAATTAAGAAAAACATGACCGGGTAGAACATGGAATTAAACAGTCCTGTTGTGGTTGGTGACCATCCAAATAAGCTTTCCCACCATCGATGTTCTCCATCCCTTTTGACTCTTGTTAGCACCTGATGTATTTCTTCTATATCATGCTGGACCATGATAAGAGTCTTTTGTCCAGTTTTCCGTACATATAGCATGTAAATGGGTAGGCACAATGCTGCAGAGGTTCTTATATTGAAGATGAGGGTTGTTTCCACAGTGCTGCTGACAGGCTTGCTGGATGTGGTGTTTGTTTCCACGATGTCGTTGGTGGAGTTGGTTATTTCTGAAAAGGAAAGAAAAGAGAACTCTCGGGGGGGGGGGGGGGGGGGGGGGGAGACTGAGCAGGTTATGTTTTGTTGATTAGGGATATCAATTAGACTCAGACCCCAGAGTGAAAAAGTAGGTGTATCTACTACTACTACTACTACTACTACTACTACTACTACTACTACTACTACTACTATAAAAATAACAATAATATCATAACATAGAAAATATACGATAAGACAGAATAGTGCACTTAAACAATTAGGAACACACAGGGTAATGCATCAAATCGCTACTGCCAGGGAGAGAATAGTGATTAAGAAAGATCCATCACCACTTGCCTACTTTACTATCATCCAGATCCGCAGTTGCTGGTAGCCCCAGTCGCAGGGAGGATTTGGGGAGCCTTTCCCTGCAGTTGGGAAGTCCTACGTGGTGCCTCCACCCATAGGTGAGGCTGCCAAAGTCACTGTGAGCGGGTCCAGCCTTGGTACACCCAAGCGGAAACATCTGGTTTCAGTCTCACATTAGGTTCCCCCCAGAGCCTGGCCAGGGCTCAAGGAAGAAGCCAAAGGAGTTTCTCTGCTCATCTGATGGGATTATGTGCAAGGTCTCACATCAGGTCTCTGTGACAGACACCTGCCTCCATGACTCTGCTGCTCTATTCCCATACAAAGGGAAGGAAAGATACATCCCAGACATCCTCTATGCATGGTCATTAAGGATTACATTCTAAGTTAACAGTTTTGGTTCAGGGCCTGTTGCCCAGGCTTCAGCACTTCCACCCTTTACATCAGGATAGGTGGTTTATTATAACTTAGTATAATACCTGTTAGCATGTTGGTTATCAGTTATAAAATATACAGAATTCATCTACAGATCAGCTCTGACTTGGGCCTATTGTCCAAGCCTTAGCACTTCAGGTTACCCCTTAGGATGCTGGATAAATCCATCTAGTACTGATTTTATGTTTTATTCCATTATCATCAATAGCATCCCATGCTAGAAATCCTCGTGGCTTGACCAGGGTTACTGGTATTGTTCCTACAGATGGGATTTTTGCCGCCACAGGCTGTCCTGCTTTCACTGAGGACCAGGTGTGCTCATTGTTCAGGGTTTTTCTGAAGAAGGTGTTAAGCAGGCTCGAGTAATTGGACTTCCATAGGGACCATACCGATTATTTAACTGCTGTATAATCTCAGAAAGACGGCTGTCCCATTGTCCTCCATGTGGTTTAAGATATTTTTTTAGCAGTCCATTGGCCCCCTCAACTATACCATTAGATTGTGGGTAATAAGGTGTATGAAATACCCACTTTATTTCTCTTTGCTTTGCCCATTCTTGTACTTCTTTACTGGTAAAGTGCGAGCCATTGTCACTCTGGATAGAATCAGGGACAGGTAAAATTGAGAACCATGAGGAAAGGCCTCGAATAGTATTCTGTCCATTAGCCTTCTGGCACTTGGTAGCTGCAAGAAGTCCAGATATTATCTCTACACCTGTTAAAATATATTTGTACCCAGCAGAGGATTTTAAAGGACCAATGTAATCAGTTTGCCAAGTGGACCACAAAGTTTTCCCCTCTTTAATGTGTAAAGGTGGTGCTTTGGCAGGGTGGTCCATCTGCAATTTTAATTTACACTGGGGACACTCAGTGAGTATGGTTTCACATGTTTTTCTACTGAGGGGCCATCCCCGGCTTTGAGTCAAAAAGTAAAGTGCTTCTCGACCTGTGTGGCCTAATTTTTGATGTAACCATTCTCCTAATCGATACCATGTGTAGTTTGAGGAATTTTCAATGCCTATTTTCCTAATTTTTGTCAATTCATCCACCCTTTGGTTCCAATTTGTAGCTGGTTTATTGTCATTAGCATGGGCTTTTACCCATCCTATTTGGAATGGCGTTTTTCTGGCCATGGTTAATGGTAACTGCCAGTCTGCAGTCTCCAGATTGGTGATTTATTCATCTCCCAGTTTAGGGCTTCCCACTGACAAAGCCACTGTGTGGCACCTGCCCAGACAGCATAAGAGTCTACAGAAATGGGTTTTGCTTCATTTTGTGCTGCCAAAACAACTGCTCTTAACTCTCCTACTTGAGCACTGCCTTCACCCTCTTCAATAACTTGTTTGCCTGTTTTGATTTCTAATGCAACAGCTTTATATTGCCATTTACTATCCACTCTTTTTGCTGAGGCACCGGTAAACCAGACACCCTCTGTTGGTGAATCTGCAGTGAAGGGGGGTGCGTCTAAAATTGGTGAAGGTTTAAATGGTTGTTGTAATGCTAGCGGGTCAGTATTAACAGGCATTTGTAATTTAGAAACTTTTGTGTGTCCTTCGGTTAATTGCATTTCATCTGCCACGCCCACTAGATAGGCACACCATTTCCTAATTGTAGGTTTTTGTGCAATTCCCTCTGGGGGAGCAGTCCCTTTTAGGATTGTGTCCAATAAATTAAAGGGACCTCTGGTCTGAACAGCTTGTTCTTGACGAATTTTCTCGACTTGTTTAACTGCACGGACTAAAGACAGAAGACCCTTTTCCCACTCTGAATCTCTTTGCTCTGTCTCTTTAAATGCAGTTGAGCTGAACAGTAAGGGTCTCTTTGGCCCCTCAGGGCCCATTTGAAATAAGTTGCAGTCGGTACCATGTTCTGCAAAACCCCATTCCGCTATAATAGGATCATGAGGATGAACAGGTCCTAGGGATTGATATGTTTTTAATTCCAGTAGCAGAGTTTTAATTGCTTCTTCGTGTTCTGAGTCCCATCTCCATGATTTTCCTTTTCGTAAAAGTGAATACAGTGGACGGGCAATGATGGAGAATCCAGGTACATGTTTTCTCCAATATCCTAAAGTACCCATTAGCTGTTGTAATTCTTTTCTAGATTGTGGCATTTCTGATTGTTCTATTTTATTTAGAGTATCTGGTGGGATTGCCGCACTTCCAGCAATCCACCAAGTGCCCAGGAACTTCACTTCTTTACTTGGTCCCTGACATTTTTCAGGTGGAATTTCAATTTGTGCCTCATGCAGTGCTTGCCAAACTGTTGGTGCCACCTCCCCCACCTGGTTAGGAGAGGTTCCTCCGATTAGAATATCGTCTATGTACTGATACAGTTTTACCTCTTCAGGGAGTGAAACTGTAAAAGTTCAGCAAGTGCAGCATGAGCCATTGTGGGTGAGTGTTTGTATCCCTGTGGGAGTCTGTTAAAGGTGTATTGGATACCCTCCCACGTAAAGGCAAATTGTTCTTTATCTTCTTCCCTTAAGGGGACCATGAAGAACATGTCTTTTACATCTAGCACTGCCATCCCAGGGTGTGCGGGGCTTGCAGTGTAGCGGTTAAAGTTGCAATGTTGGGGACTGCCGCTGTCAGTGGGGCTGTATTAGCATTTAAACGCCGATAATCGGCTGTTAACCGCCACCTCCCGTCTGGTTTACGGACTGGCCAAACAGGAGAATGGTATGGGGAGTGAGTTCGGGAAATAACCTGTCGTTTTTCTAAATCTACAATTACTTTAGAAATCCCAGTTCGTGCTGCAGCAGAAACAGGGTACTGTGGGACATTAGTAATTTTTGATTCGGGAAGGGCTGGAGCTGCACGGAGCACACGCACTGTGGCAGTTTGTTTTTTGTTAGGGTGAGGGTTGGCAATTGAACCGAAGGACCACAGGCTGCCGTCTGGCAAACGCCAGGTCCGGCCGTTCAATGCGTCAAAACCCAGGAGGTTTTCATAGTGCTCCTTCATCGCAAAGCGAAGAGGAGTTACCTGTTTTTCGCCAGGGAGCCGCAAATGAAGTTTTGCTGTCTGGCAGACAGTGCTAGTTCCTGTAACTCCGGTGATTTTAACCTTTCGCCGGCTAGGTCGTATGCCTGGCTTATCGGCATGTCGCTTTGTAATTATTGAAATTTGTGCACCAGTATCAATCACAAATTTTATTAACTGTTGTTGAGGACCAACTGGAATTAGAATGTAAGGGCCGTTCTCATTTATCCACTGATAAGCTTTTACTTGCCGGACTGGCAGGCCCAATTGCCGTCCGGACCTTATCATTTTTTTGATCTTGTGTTTTGCAACTGATCCTCTTGAGGGAGGAAAGGATTCACTTTTTTCCTGGGGGCTGGCGAGGGGGAAGTTGGAGTATTTGGAGCGTTACATCTTTGAAATGCCTGAATTAGGCTCCGAATGACGCCAGTAGGCTGCCTCTGAATGGCGGCTCTAGGAATTCCTAGTGACAGTGCTTGCTTCCATAGCTCATTTCTCCACTCCTGGCCCCTGGATTGTCGGTCAGGAGGGTTTTGTTCCTGAGAATTATTTTGATGTGATTGTTTAATTTGCCTGACAGTGCGACCTGTATTTTTTGTTTCATTGGGAATTTCATCCCATCCCATTTCTCAGGCATGGTTTATAGTTTCATGCACTAATGTTGCCCAAGTGGGTAATCCTTTTAATTCTAAGTCTACTTCCTCACCAGTATCAACAGTTCGTTAGATTTATCAATTCGTTATAATTTAAGTCTCTCTGGATCTCATCCCATTTTCCAATGAGGAAAGGTTTGAGCATGGCAGGGGCTCCTTTTATCAGCAGTTTGAGTATAGCAGGAGCTACTGGTGCCGAAAGAGGAACATCAGTAGGATTACGCTGATGCATGGCTTGGATACAGGCAGCTTTTGTAAAAGCTGCGGAGAGGTCATTTAGAGATTTGATAGGTATCACCAGAGGTTCTCCTCTCTCTAACACATCAGTGCCACCAGCCCAATAGGCCACTCTGCTTGTTAGCGAGTGGGGGTCAGTCGGGGGGTTGGGACCAGCATCCAAGAAGACACCAGGACCCCAATAACCACTGGCTTCATCGCCATCTAGTAAAATTCTATCTCCCCCGTTTAGAGACACTCTCCATAGGTACTCAGTTTCAGTTTCTCCCGGCTTACGGCCGAAACGATCTTGTAAATTGGCTATTTGAACTGGATCAAAAGGGGTTGTTTTGCTGATGTGGCTTCTCACACCACCCCGAGATCCTGTTGTTAGTTCTGTTTTAATAATTGGTCTGACTGCAAGTGGAGGAGACTCAGGCGGTTGAAAATTATTTTTGTCTGAGTCGTCATTATGTGTATCGCTCCAAATATTACCATCCCAATCTTCAGGGGACACAATCAATTTTCTGATTTGAACGATATCAGGGGGGGTCGGACACTGCATTAGCATCATTTCAACGCGTTCCCCCAGTTTTTGTTGTTTCAATTGGGATTCCTTAAGTTGCCCTTGCAGCTGCTCTATTTTAATTGACAACAGCAGATTGGTGGATTTCTGCTCTGTAATCTCATTTTGTAAATTTTGTATTTTACGATTAAACTTCTGTCGTTCATGACAGGCAGCTTCCAGGCACACTCCCAACATTTTACAAAACATACCTTTATTTTTTCCAAATTTAGTTGCGCCTCTGGCATTAGTTAACTGTTTTTCTACCTCTTCCTAGTTGTGCAAATTATTATAAGCCCAATCCTCTGGGAAGGTGGGATTTGGTTGGATACCGTGTTTTTGTAAGTATTCGGTGATTTTGCTTGTCATCCTGCCGACTACACCAATTTGTCGCGGATGAAAGTATTGACACGGTAAAGATTTAGAAAAATAATCTAGATTTATTAATAACTAACAACTATTTGTCAATACAAAATAACTCAGACAGAAAAGCGACTTACTCAGATTCTAAAATGACAAGATTCACTCTAACTTACTTAACGGTACCTTAATTTATACACATATGTACATGCGCATACACAAACCAGACATATACATACAGGAACAAAGGGGTTTGGGTTCGGTAAAATGAACACAAAAGGGACAAACACACAGGAACAAGGGTAAGGGTACGTACCCACACACACACACACCCACCAATAAACAGGTGAAACAGAAGCGAGCGCAAAGAAAATTTCCCTCTTGAGTTTAGAGCAAATACTCCCAATGCCTTGGCATTCCTCAACGGGCGATAATGGAGACTCGAGCGGGGGGACTTCGCCCTGGCCTTCCGTCTGGAGCAGACGATACCTGAGAGGCGTCCCAGCTCAGGGGAGATGCTGGTCACAGGCCGCTGCGATCCAGGAGAGCTCAAAGGGCCTCTCTGGTGGTCGCAGTTTATAGGGTCCAAGATGATTGACTTTTGTCAAATACTATCTGGTGCCTTCCGGCAGCTGCACAAGAATTTGAATAACATGCAACCCTGTTATTGTTCCATCTGACCACATCCCAGGCACAGGGGTGTCAGGCCATCAGGAGATGATGGGCCATTATAACCTTTTCTGAGCAATCAGAGGGGGGCAGGAGCCAGGCTCCTCAAGGTTATCAGTCCTTATCTCCACAGATTGGTGTATGGCTCGGGGGAATGTGGATGGAATCACACCTGGCACCAAGCAGCCCAACAAGGACGGCAGGGAGGGGTAGAAATTGTACCACCACACTGATCCGCCAACTAGAAAGCCAGAAGGTGATCAGCAAAACTCACTCACCCTTCCACAGCCCTATATGGCCAGTGAGAAAGCCTAATGGTGAATGGAGGCTAACTGTGGACTACCGTGGCCTGAATGAAGTTACACCAGCGATGAGTGCTGCAGTGCCGGACATGCTGGAGCTCCAGTATGAACTGGAGTCGAAGGCAGCCAAGTGGTACGCCACGATTGACATTGCTAACGCGTTCTTCTACATTCCGATAGCACCAGAGTGCAGGCCGCAGTCTGCGTTCACTTGGAGAGGCATCCAGTACACCTGGAATCGATTGCCCCAGGGGTGGAACCACAGCTCCACTATTTGCCACGGACTGGTCCATACTGCACTGGAGAAAGGTGGGGCTCCAGAACACCTGCAGTACATTGATGACATCATTGTATGGGGGGACACAGCCGAAGAGGTCTTTGAGAAAGGGAAGAAGATAATTGAATTCCTCCTGAAGGCTGGCTTTGCCATTAAGCAAAAGAAAGTTAAGGGGCCTGCAAGGGAAATTCAATTCCTAGGGATAAAATGGCAAGACGGGCGTCGCCACATCCCAATGGAGGTGATAAACAAGATCACAGCCATGGCCCCACCAACCTCTAAAAAGGAGCCTCAGTCTTTCCTGGGTGCTGTGGGGTTCTGGAGGATGCACATCCCGAACTACAGCCTGATTGTGAGCCCTCTCTACCATGTAACCCGCAAGAAGAATGATTTTGAATGGGGCCCTGAGCAACAACAATCCTTTGAACAAATTAATGGGAGATTGCCCAAGCAGTAGCCCTCAGGCCAGTCTGGGAAGGGCAGGAGGTTAAGAACATGTTCTACACCACAGCCGGGGAGAATGGCCCTACCTGGAGCCTCTGGCAGAGAGCACCTGGGGAAACTCGAGGCCAACCTCTAGGCTTTTGGAGCCGGGGATACAAAGGCTCTGAAGCTAATTACACACCAACTGACAAGGAGATACTGGCAGCGTACGAAGGAGTTTGGGCTGCCTCAGAAGTGGTCGGCACTGAAACACAGCTCCTCCTGGCACCCCGACTGCCGGTGCTGGGGTGGATGTTCAAAGGAAAGGCCTCCTCCACGCATCATGCAACCGATGCCACGTGGAGTAAATGGGTTGCGCTGATAACACAACGGGCTTGAATAGGGAACCCCAGCCGCCCAGGGATACGAGAGGTGATCACGAACTGGCCAGAGAGCAAAGATTCCGGGATGTCACCAGAACAGGAGGTGACACGTGCTAAGGAGGCCCCACCATATAACGAGCTGCCCGATGAGGAGAAGCGATATGCCCTGTTCACTGACGGGTCTTGTCATATTGTGGGAAAACATCGACGGTGGAAGGCTGCTGTGTGGAGTCCCACACGACGGGTCACTGAAGCTGCTGAGGGACAGGGGGAATCGAGCCAGTTTGCAGAGGTGAAAGCCGTTCAGCTTGCTTTGGATATTGCTGAGCGGGAAAAGTGGCCGAGGCTCTGCCTCTACACCAACTCATGGGCAATGGCGAATACCCTGTGGAAATGGCTGCAGTAATGGAAGCAGAACAACTGGCAACGTAAGGGTAAGGCCGTCTGGGCTGCTGAAGTATGGCAGGACATTGCAGCCCGTGTGGAAAACCTCGCTGTGAAGGTGAGCCATGTGGATGCCCACGTACCCAAGAGTCGGGCCACTGAGGAACATCGACACAACAGCAGGCAGACCAAGCTGCTAAGATTAGAGTGGCTCAGGTGGACTTGGACTGGCAGCGCAAAGGGGAACTGTTCATAGCCCGGTGGGCCCACGAGACCTCGGGCCACCAAGGTAGAGACGCAACATACAGGTGGGCTCGAGATCGAGGGGTGGACCTCACCATTGACACCATTGCAGAGATCATCCACGGATGTGAGACGTGTGCTGCAATCAAACATGCCAAGCGGGTGAAGCCCCGCGAAATGGAGAGCGATGGCTGAAATATAGATATGGAGAGGCCTGGCAGATCGACTGCATCACACTGCCACAGACCCGCCACAGGAAGCGCCACGTGCTCACAATGGTGGAAGTAACCACTGGATGGCTGGAAGCTTACCCAGCGCCCCACGCCACCGCCCGGAACAGCATCCTGGGCCTTGAGACCCAAGTCCTGTGGCGACACGGCACCCCAGAGAGAATTGAGTCAGACAACGGGACCCACTTCCGAAACAACCTCATAAATGCCTGGGCAGAAGAACACGGCATCGAGTGGGTCTGCCATATCCCCTACCACGCACCAGCCTCTGGGAAGATCGAGCGCTACAATGGACTGTTAAAAACCACATTGAAAGCACTGGGAGGTGGGACCTTCAGAGACTGGGACATGCGTCTAGCAAAGGCCACCTGGCTTGTCAACACAAGAGGGTCTGCCAGTCGAGCTGGCCCGGCTCAGTCAAAACCTCCACGTGCTGTAGATGGGGATAAAGTCCCTGTGGTGCGCATGAGGAATATATTGGGAAAAATGGTCTGGTTTAGTCCTGCGCCAGGCAAAGGTAAAGGCAAACCCATCCATGGGATTGCTTTTGCCCAAGGACCGGGGTGCACCTGGTGGGTGATGCAGGACAATGGAGAGGTCCGATGCGTACCACAGGGGGACTTGATTCTGGGTGAGAACATGCCCTGAATTATGCTGTGCCTTTGTAAATTGTTGTTTTGTTATTGTTAACTGCTGAATGGCAGCTGGACATGACGCAGTTGGTATAGAATAAAGGGGTGGATTATGTCCTGGTTCAGCTGGGATAGGGTTAAGTTTTCTCCCAAGCAGGGGGAAGAGATCTCCAGACGGGTTATTCATACCATGCTGACGTCAGGTCTGACATGGCAGCACGGGAAGCTTTCCTTTGTGGCTTCGGTCGCAGAAAGCACGCGCCACGACGGGCTAGCTGTATCCTTGTGGTATTTCTCTGTATATCTTTAGTCTTGTTTACTGTTAATACTGTTTGTTGTTGTTACTATCGCTATCGTTGCTGTTCAGATTGTTTATCACACTGTTGTATTGAATTTCTTCTTATTTTAACATGGGGTTTGTGCCCTACTTGTGTCCGAGGCTGGGGGAGGGACAACGGCAATGTGGTCTCCGGTCCCTGCAGGGCTTAAAACCATCGCACTAACTAACCCAGCCTTACTCATGCATATGTATGTTTGTGTGATGTAATCCAATGAATATGGATATCCACACTCTATAAGTTCTTGATAAAATGTGCTGCTGATGTGCAAGCTTTGTGGAGAAATCCCCTCGCACCCTGGCGCTGGAGTAAACATCCCTGCTGTGTAGCACTATTCGAGTTGTAGAGTCTTTTTTCTGCAAATCACCCGATATATTAAATCCTCGACAGCACCAATCTCCATTCTCACCAGTTCCCCACATCTGATGGTCAGAGCACCGTGTCCCACCTCCCCATGTTGGTTCCTCTATCTGAATGCGATACAAAAACCAAGATCTGAGAACCCAACCGTTTAGACTTGCCACAGCCCTCGGTCCAAGTATTCCATGGATCAAGTCTACATCTAACATTTGCACAGAATTCGAGAAAATTATTAGACAGATAAATGGGGTCTCTCTTGGCTGGTCTTCAGATAACTGGATGAAAAAATGATTTTGCCAGCCTCTGCTTGGTGACCTGTAATCCGACCCGTAAGCTCTCAAGAACAGTCACTCTATACAATCACAGTTCTGTTGGTATCGGCATCCCGATAGTGCAGCACAAACTCTGTCCACAAGGTGTAGCCCCAGGAAAAGATACAGATCAGCACAGGCCAGACTAACGCTTTACAGCAGCCCCTTATGCTTCGGGTTCTTCGCAGACACGAGAATGATGGATCCAAGCCTCTTTCCCAGATACCTTAATAGTATAAAAAGAAGTTAACAAAACAGTACAAGAACCTTCCCATTTTGGTTCGAATCTTCTTTTCCTTTTAAAATTCTTTATGTAAACTGTGTCTCCTGGTTGGATGTCGCGAACCTGAATCTCAGGGGTAACTCCGTGGTACCAATAAGCATGATTGCGCATTTGAAAAAAAATAATTTTGCACATATAAAAGATATTGTGTAGCCTGTTCACCTCCACCCAAAAGACCTGTTTTTGCTGGCATGTACGTACCTGGCACAGCAAGTATGCTTCCAAATAAAATTTCAGCCAGGGAAATTCCAATCAGCTGGCTTGGCGTAGTCCTTATATCCCGTAACACTAAATTTAAAGCATCAGGTCACTTTACAAACCTTAACTAGTTTTTCTTTTAAGGTTCTATTCATTCATTCTGCTTGGATTCGGGGTGACTTGAGTATGAAATTGACTAAAAATTCCTAAAGAATTATAAATTGAAATTAAAACTGAAGCTGTGAAATGGGTTCCTTGATCAGAATCAATAACTTCAGGAACTCCGTATCTTGGAATTATTTCCTTCAGTAAAATTTTTACTACTGCTTTTGAATCATTTTTCCTAGTAGGAGAAGCTCCTACCCATCCTGTTAGCTGATCAACTATCACTAACACGTCAGAGCACCCCATTGTTTTTGGCATTTCAGCATAATCAGTTTGAAGTTTTTGAAAAGGAAAGGTGGCTGGAGGCCTTTTTTTCACTGGGAGCCTTAATTCATACAGAAGCACATTGTCTGCAGAGTTTACATCCTTCACAGATTCTTTTGGCTGCTGCATAAATTCCCAGGGCAGCCCAAAGTCTTTGAATCGGGAGTGCTAAGGTCTCTGGCCCCCCGGGAGATTTATCATGATGGCATCACATAACTGCTAATAAACATTTTTTAGAAGAAGAGGCTTATTATTGAGCATCCATTGTCC
This sequence comes from Athene noctua, assembly GCF_965140245.1. Classification (NCBI taxonomy): domain Eukaryota; kingdom Metazoa; phylum Chordata; class Aves; order Strigiformes; family Strigidae; genus Athene; species Athene noctua. Next base: position 963,077 of record NC_134064.1, on the reverse strand, counting down.
TCCTCACCCTTGGTGTCCAAGTTGGATCCACTGCTCTTTTTCTTCATCAGGGAGGTCTTCATATAATTACTTATATCTATTTATCAGTTACTCCTGCTATTAATAATATCCTGAAAAAGAGTCTCTAAAAGCCTGTTCCTTTCACACACTGCCAGTGAGCTGTGGCTGGTGGGATAAGCTGGCTAGTGTGGCTTTCTTCCAGTCCGGGTGACAGCACAAGCACGTCCAGCACAGGTCCTTCTGTCTGGTGCAGTTGAATATACAACCTCATGAGAATGTCCAGGCAGGTGATTTGAAAAATTCACCTTTCATGTGCACTTGGATGCTCATCTTTGAATGTACTTGGAAAGCAGACAGCAAAGGGGACCTAGCACACTCCACAGCACCGGTAGGCAATTCCTGCAGGAATTAGCGCCACTAGGAAATAGTCTCATTTGTCCTCTCAGCGTAAGGCTGCCAGGTGACAGCAGCCTGGGAGGGTCGCATCCCAGTGCTTTGTGCAGCTGTTTCTCTGCACAGGGACACTAAATCCTCCTGTGCGAGGAGTGGAGACCCACCAGCACCTGCCCGGAAGATGCAGCTCTCGCAGCATTGCTGGTCCTGCCCAGGACTCGCTGCCTGCAAATTCACTGGAATCAGGAATATCCTTGTTCTTCCAGAACTGTTGAACAAAGGGGAGGTTTCACTCCATGTCTGTGTGTGTGGTGTTGTTGGGGAGCTGCTGTGCCAGATGGAAAGGGGCTGTGTTTTTCTAGACCACCTGCCTGTGTTACTCAGGGAGGGAAAATTAAGACATAGACTTAGTTCCAGTGTTCAGACTAAGTGGAGAGCATGCAAACAATCACAGTTCTAATTAGCTAAATTGCTTCAGAGGTCTGCTTTCCCCAGGAACTTTTGCTCCATTGCAGATCAGCTGAGGCCGCGCATCCCCAGGAGATGCAGAGAGAGCCAAGGAGGTACAGGACCACCTCCCCGCTGAGCACATCCAGCACCAGGAATGGCTCTCGTGGAGGCTGTGCCCTCTCTGCTGCTTGGTGGGAAAAAGCACTGGTCCTGGGGACAAGGGAAGTTACAAGGCCTCACCAGGGAAGCTGTGTGGGCCATTTAACTCTCCCCTCTCCGGCAAGGGTATGAAGGGGATTTAAATCAAGGGAACTTGTGTAGACAATCAGGAAACAGCAAGATGTCAGCATGCTGGATGAATCAGCCGTGGGTAACTGCCCTTGCACCGACGCCTCTGCTGCCCTTGCACCGACAGTCCAACCTTGCTCCTGCATCCGTGTGCACTTTTTGAGGTGACCAGTCCCTGCCCTCCTGCCCTGGTTTGTGCTCTGGAGCTCTGGGCAGATTTTTGGGGGAGTCTGGCCCTTGCATTTTGCTCCTTAAAGTATGTTTCCTTTCCACAAGATTTCCAGCCTGTCACTGCCACAGGGACAGCCCAGTTCAGCACCTGTCACCAGGCACCACACTGCCGGGTCACTCCTGCTCACAGCAGCTCTAACACAACCTGCTTTCAGAGCTGCAATGCTGTCCTCAGCCCAGGACTGTTGGCTGCAGCCCATGTCAGCAGAGGAACTCTGGGAACATAAAATTATTGCCCTGTGTTTGCTGCAAGAGGCAAAAAATGTTAGCAGCCCCAGACTTCTCCAAGGAAGCTACCTGAGCAGTTTTGTGTATGCTGGAGAGAGGTCAATGCCCAGTAGCTCCCTGAGCCTCCTCCCAGGCTTCTCCCAGAGTGTTCTGTCCTCCCACTGTAAGGAGCAAAAATTACAGCAACATCGAATGGTTTAGGCTGGAAAGGACCTTCAAAGATCATCTAGTCTATCTTGCCCCCGCCATCAGCAGGGACATCTCCCAGTAGATCAGGTTGCTCAAACTCCCGTCCAACCTGACCGTGAACATTTTCAGTGATGGGGCATCTACAACTTCTCTGGACAACCCGTTCCAGTGTCTCACCACCGTTACCATAAAACATTTTTTCCTTATTTCCAACCTAAACCTACCCTCTTTCAGGTTAAAACCCTCACCCCTTCTCCTGTCACTGCAGACCCTGCTAAAAAGTCTCCCTGCACCTTTCTTTTTGCAGTAAGGTCTCCGTGGAGCCTTGTCTTCTCCGGGCTGAACCTCAACTCTCTCTGCCTTTCTGCACAGAAGAGGTGTTCCAGCCCTGGGATAACTTTCGAGGCCTCTTCTGGACCTGTTCCAACAGGACCACGTCTTTCTTGTGCTGGGGACCCCGAGCTGGATGCAGTGGTCCAGGCAGAATCATCTCCCTGGACCTGCTGGCCATGCTGCTTTTGATGCAGCCCAGGACACATTCGGCTTTCAGGCCTGCAAGTGCACAGTGCTTACATATGTCCAGTTTTTTATCCATCAGTGCACCCCCAGATTACTTGCTGGCAGGGCAGCATGTGAACAGAGGAAGCCTTGGTGCTGTGTTCAGCAATAGCTAAACCATGGGTGTCCTGCCAACACTGGTTAGGTCACAGTTCCAACACTCAGCAACATATGGGCTGCTAGGAAGAAAATTAACTCCATCCCAGTCAAAACGACAACAGACGGTATATCCATTATGGCTTGACAGCAGCTTTGTACCACTCTGTTTTATTTATTTATTTTATTTATGGTGCATTTGGTGTGCAAACAACATAGTGGCTGGGTCTGGTATTGCCCTACAGAGTATCACCTCCTGTGCACCTGGGGACGGAGCTGGCACAGGGAGCAGAGGTGAGGTGATGACTTGTTAACAAGCCCCATCAGTGCCTCTGCGGCTCAGAATTTATCAGGTTGGTAACACCAGGGAAGCTGAGTTCCCACAGCCCGCACCATGGTCCCATGCCCAGTTTCCTGCCTGCTGACACATGTCTCTGCTTGTCCCGAGATGAAGTTCAGCACAGAATTGGTGAATTCCTGGGTTTGCTGTCATGATGACCTGGACAGTTGTGCTCCTGATCTGTATTTACTGCTATGCAGTTATCCTGAAATAAATGGTCGGTCCCTGGAGCTCTCATTGCACACCAAACCCGAGCCCTGGCGGGGCTGACTCTGGCCCTTGCAGGGGGTCCAGGGCAATGGGCTCAGAAGACAGGGCTCTGGATTCCATTACTCCGGGGCAGGAGGGTTCTGGGCTGCTCCCACAGTGGTTGGCTGCCTGTGCTGGCCCGACACGGAGGCCGGGCTGAAGGCAGGCGGGCCGGCGTTTGTCTGGGCTAGCCAGGGGCAGGACCCTGGATCTCTGTGGCAGAAGGGACAGGATTTCATCACAGGTGACAGCGGCTGCTGGTGTCTGTCCCAGCTCGCAGGGTGCTGGGGTGGATGGTCCGGCTGTTCAGGTGCTGGTGGTTGGGATCCCAAAGTTTTGTCGAGGCGCCTGCAGAGAGAGGAGACTGGTGAGGCCCCATTGAGGGTGGGTGCTGGGGTGTGGGGCAGCACTGGGCACCCTGTGGAGTGTGGGCCCCCGGCTGCACGTGGGAGCCGTGGGCACAGAGAGCTCTGTGCAGAAAATGGGGTGCCCCCCACCCCTCGGCTGGGGCTCTGCTCGCCTCCCCTGGGCTCATCTCCTCTCGGCCCTCACACTCCTGACCTGCCTGCTCTGCGAGTGCCAGGAAGGAGACCTGAGCCCAGCAGAGCGAGGGGAGCAGAGCTGGGCACGGCCCTGCGGGGCCAGGAGAGCCTCCTGTTCTCCTGGCTCCTGGTGCTGCCCGAGACCAGCACTCGGCTCCCCTGCCCGTCCCTGCCCAGACAAGGGGCAGCCTCGGCTCTCGGGGAGCAGAGGGGCCCTCCGTCCGCTCTTCAGAGCACTTATCCAAAGAGATGCAGACCTCTGCACAGACAAAGCCCCCGGGAGCCTGCGCTGAGCACACGCACGCTGGCAGCGTTTGGGCACAGATGGGACAGAGCGACTGTCCTGCTCCAGCGCCAGGCTGAGGGCTGGGAAGGTTCATCATCACGGTCTGAGCTGCCGGGACACCCTGGCCGAGGGGAACACATGGAGTTTACAGCTTCGCCTAACAGGGTGATTTCTGCCGGGAGGTTCGCTGGGAGGGAGATGTCCCTATTGTGCTGCTCCCTCTCCATGGCAACGCCCTTCCTCACCATTCTTCTTCCTGACCTTGCCCTGCCGACCTCTGTCACTGGGTCTGCTCTTGGTGGGGCAGGGTCGCTTTTAAGTAACACTTGCAACAGGGAGAAGGATTTCAGAAAAGAGTGCCCATGAATTGAGAGGGCAGTTCCAACTTCTTGCAGCAGAAATCTCCGTAGACTTTGGCCAGCGACTAACTCGGCACTCCAGAACACCCCACCTCTACATGCTTCACGGCTAATAGAACAGCCCTCTGAGACAGAAGTTTGGCAACACTCACCATTTTGACCGCCTGCACACACAGATCACACACCAGCAGATCGCGGAAACCAGAATGTAGCCCAGGAATGCCAGGAAGCCTTCTATGATGTACCTCCAGTAATTTTTAGGAGTCACAGCATCTGATCTTCTCTTGCCGTCCCTTCCTAGAGGAACAAGTCTGTGCGTTAGTGTGTCCTGCACACAACTGGTAATCTCACAGGTCTGACATGGCCAGGGCCAGTTCCTTCTCCCTTTGTCAGCAACTCTGAGCCAGTGACTGCCCTGGGGCTGTGATGTTTCCTTGGTTTGAGCAGGAGAAAGGCAACTCCCAAAGCCATTGCACATCAATGCACTCTGGAGCGCCCCTTTCTCCTCTCAGCTTTGCTTATGCTCTGGGGTGGCCATAATTGAGTTTTCCCAGTGTCAGGGGTTCCTCCCCCTTCTTGGTCACCCTTCCCATCTGTGCACAATTCCTTTGGCGCTTGCCCACTGTCAGTCTCCAAGGGGACAGACTCAGGTCCTCTCGGGAGAGGCCTGAACCTCGCTCTCCCTCTTCCCCTTTTCCCCAGTGTGGGCACTGCTCGTGTGCCTCCAGTTTTCAGAACTCGTCTCCCACTTACGTCCCCTTGCAATACTGCTCAGTACCTGATTCGTACTGAAGAACTCTGTCAATCCTGGCATGGTCGGCTTCCCCGGGGTTGGACAGCACTGCCAAGAGTCAGAGAAAGGTAATGCCTCAGAGAAATGTCATGGCTCAGGCACAGATGGTGCGGAAGGATGGTGCAGGTTCCCTCTAAGCCTGTGCCCGATCTGTCAGTGCACCCCTTTGGCCCTCAGGTCACAGGAGGGATCCTCCTCTGCTGTGCCTGGGGCCTCCAGGCACCCACCGCAAGCTCTGGGATGCAGGTGTTGCTGGAGGCCCATTCAGTTGAGTCACATTGCCCGCTGTCTGCGTGATGCTCTTGTTCCCCAACTGGCAAAGTCCTGAAATTCCTGTGATGGGCTGTGCTGGGAGGTGAGCGACTTTCTGAATCCACAAAGGGTTACAAGTGTGTGTGTAAAAAACTCCACCTCCCAGAGGTGAAGGTCCTCCTCAAGAGAGCCCTTCCCAGCTTCTTTTAAAACACTTGCTCTGCACTAACAGCTGTGGGCTGTGCTGCTGACAGGGTGTGCAGTCGCGGGCACTGCGGGCAGAGCCTGCAGACAGGGAGACGTTTGGATGTGTGACACTGGGAGACCGAAGGACAGCAATTACCTGGCATGCCCGTTGATTGAATTGCCCCTGTTGTTTCATCAGAGGCTGGCGTCACCTGGCTGCCGCCTTCCCGAAATGCCTCCTTCTCCACAGTCTCATTGTCCATCCCTTTAGAAAGAAAGAAGGTCAGATTAAGTCGAAGGAACTGTTCCCCTTCAGGAAGATGACGTCTTCAGAGGGCAGTACTTCTCAAAATACATTCACAATGCTAAGTAACAAAGCATGCACATTTGGGGACGCACCTAGCCACTAGTCCAAACAAGGTGTCATTCATGGAGAAAAGTTTCAGCGCTAGACCCTTTCCAGTTTAGCAGTAGACAGCAAATCCTGATTGCCCAGAGACTAGGAGACTGCACGTGGTCTTGTTCACATTCCACTTAGTACATTTTTGGCAAACTGCAAGGTGATGGCAGGCTACGTCCTTCAGAGAGGACAGAAAGGTGCAGTAGCCAGCGGAGCAGGGGAAAGCTTTTGAGCAGCACTTCCCACAGTCCGCTGAAACAAGTGGAAAACCAGCAGCCAGTTTTCTCAAGCAGAATTAGAAGGAGGATGCTAAAGCACCCTAGAATGAATTCACAGTCCTTCCTTTTTGCTGCCTTAAGGTCAGGTGTTGAAGTGCTAAGGCTTGGACAAATGGCCCAAGCCAGAGTTGACCTATAGGTGAATCCTGTATATTTTATAACTGAAACCATTGTGCTAGTAGGTATCATACTAAGTTATAACAATGCACTTATGCTGATGTAAAAAGTGCTAAAGCGCTGAAGTACTGAAGCCTGAACAACAGGCCCCAAGCCGAAGCTGCTTAGTGTGTAATCATTAACAAAGTACGTAAACTCACTAGTGAAAGAGGCAGCTTAGACACAATAGAATCAGGAGTGAGGAGAGAATGTATCCAACTTCCCTTGTTCAGCCTGTTCAAGGCTGAGAACCCAAGTATTCGGCCTTGTTAGAAACTCCCTTGGTTTCCCCCCCTGAGCCCTGGCCAGGCTTTGGGTGGAATCCAACAGGAGGATGAAACCAGAAATTTCCCGCTCAAAACAAAGGTGCTGGCTGTTGTGGCCTGTCGATCTCGGGTATCTAAGGCTGGGCCCGTTTGCAGCGACTTTGGAAGCCTCAGCTACGGGTGGACGCACCGCGTAGGATTTCCCCCTTGCCGGGACAGGCTCTGCAAACTCTCGCTGTGACCGGGGCTGCCCAGCCTCTGCGGATCTGGATGATGATGATATATGCAAGTGGTGATGTATTTTTCTTAATCTCCATTCTCTCTCTCGTGTAAGTAATGATTTAATGCATTACTCTGTTTTTTGCTGTTTGCTGCTTTAAGTGCACTGTTCTGCTTTTTCTTACTGCATGTATTCTGTATTACACTGTTATCACTAGTAAAATACGCCTGCTCTTTTCACTCTGGTGTCTGAGTTTAATTGGTATCCTTAATCAGCAGAACATAAATTGGTGTCAGAAGTGGGATCCGACAAAAATGCCATTATTTAAGTTCAAAGGTAATTTGTCTCAAGTCCACCAGATACTCCCGATTGGAAAAAATCCTCCCTAGTTCACTGGCTCAGGACTGGGCTCAGGTCAGAGGACCGTGCAAACAATGGGAGAGATGGCTGAAAGAAGCCAAAGAATTAGATGTTTTAAATTATAGGAAAAGGATACCTATTGGAAAAGGAAAATAAACTACAGATTCAAGCACACAAGGATGGATTTTGTTACCTGCATATAGAAAACAAAACCAGAGTAAAGAGAGGCTGTTGTTGGAGCGCTCCCAGATGGAGTGATAGATATGTGATTTACGGAGTCAAATAGTGATGGTGTAATGTTGGAGAACAGTTTGCAGAGAGCAAGGCCATGGGTCTCTGCAGGAGCTGATTGCAGCCATCTGAGGTAAACAAAGGAAAAACCCAGGGTACAGTTATGCCTACAAAGGACTGTTATGTTAACAAAGAGAGAAACTGAGGTACACAATGGCCTTGAGTGTGATGGTAAACAACCTTGGGAAAGAAGGCAGGCCAGAAGAGGGAAGATGTTGTGACATGCCTGAGATGCCACAGGGGGCTGGGATATTATAATGTAGCCTTTTACATGTATCCAATAGATCTGTGAGTAGTATGCATGGTTATTGTAGAGTGCTTATATAAGGGGTGATTCCTTTCAATAAAGCTGAAGCTTGCTCTATCATTCACATTGAATCGGCTGCTTGCTTCCTCCGCCCGCTGCAAGTGGCGCACCGAACAGGGTTACCCGAACTCTGCTTTTCCACCGAACGGAACCTGGGAAGCGGCGGAACGGATTTCGGAGCAGGAAGGCGATAAGGTCGCTGCCGGGGGCAGTAGATGTGTGCCATCTCCTAAAGTGTCGGGATTTATAAGTCTGACATCAGAGTAGCTGATCCACAATATTGCTTCAGGAGATATTGCGCACTGAGAAGGGCTACCCCGGAATAGGCCGCAATAGGGATTACCCAGGAAAGGCCACAAGGAATAAAAGGCTGAATCGGGATTACCCAGGAAAAGCCTTCACTGGTCATTGGCTACTTGATCGGACTTTAAGGAAGGTCGTCAAGCTGCACCAGGAATTTAAGAAATTTTCGCCCGGGCAGGAATATGGAACGAGAGGTAGTCCTAAAATTTTTTGCGTTTAAGAAAAGCGGGGAATAAGTCCGATAAAAGACTTAGCCGCGCTGATTGGTCTGGGCAAGGCTAAGGGACACTTTAAAGAGCCAAATTTATTGTTTGAAGAAGCAGAATGGTGTGATAATCTTTTAGACCCTGATGCTGTAAATCCTGAAAAAGAATCTGGACTGTTTGGTCTGTGTCCTCCCTTAACTGAGAATGATCCGTAGGTAAAAGTGAGGCGAAAAAAAAAAAACACATAAAAGTGAGGCGAAAAAAACCTTGGCGCAAGGGAATATGGACATGGCAAGAAAAATTCTTACTCCTGTAAGCTATGAGCCGAGTCATCAGCCACGTTGGCAAGAACGGCATTTTTCTGTTATTAAAGATTTAGAGAAAAGCGTTAATAAGAACGGGCTGCAAAATCTCAGACTACAACAGCTGTACTGGAGGCGATGGCTCAGGGATATCGATTGGCCCCATAAAAATTGGCTTTTTAAGAAAAAAATGGCATTCACGCCGACACAGTACCCTACCTGGAAAACCGACCGTGTGGATCTCCATGCTTAACGTTCGGAGCTGGTGGCGGCGGCCCGGGGCCTCCCCGACCCCCCCGCGGAGCGGCCGCCTGCGGCTGAGCCCGGCACTGCGCGCTCGGCACCCCGCCAAAAGCGGCAGGGGTATGCAGCACAGGCTTTAGTGTTCTTAATGGAATCTTTGTATTTGTATTATTTGTCACTTTATGTTGTGAGTGATGAGTGTCAGGAGCTCCTCTGTGTGTGCGTGCGTGTGCGTGTGTGAGAGCGGCCGCTGCAGCCGCGGAGTTCTCCGGCCAGGGAAGCGGCCGGCCAGGAACTGCAGGGTCCTAGTGCCCGCCCGCTGGGGCATCGGTGCGGCGGTTTGTTTGGTCTCAGTGTTCTAACTGTTACAGGTGAAATACCTCCTCTAGCAGGAGGCAGTCATTCTGTGTTCATTGTTGTCTTGAATTTAGGTGCATACTCTGTGGGGAGAGTGCACCTCTGAACCATCTGCCTAATGAAAATATTGTTAAAAAATCATCTGCAACCTTACAGAGGTTGTTTGTTTTACCAGGGGTTGTAGATGCTGATTATGAAGAGAAAAATCAATATTATGGTCTGCACCCCTGTGTTCAGTAACAAAAGGATCAAAAAATTATTTAGCTTGTTAATTTTACTGCGGCTCCCCCTAATATTATGCCAAGAAGCCGCAATTACTCAGGATTTGGATCAGCAGGTACCCCTTAAATATTTTTGGACTAAAACAGTAACACAAGGTTAACTTCTGGTAAAATGTACTCTTGTTTAAGCTAAAAAATCTGTCGAGCTGACAGGCATTTTAGATACTGGTGCAGATGTGACCATAATATCTGTGAGCAGATTGGCTGTTAGCCCTGGTACCTCAAATGCTTTTCAGGGTTGGTGTCATGCTGTAACAATTTAAAGCAAGGATCTCCTTCATGTAAGGGGCCCAGAAAATTGGGTAGCAAATATTCATCCATTTATATTGGAAAACCCCTATTGCATTTTGGGGTCATAACTGTATGACTCAATGAGGAACTCAAATTGGATTAAATTTGTCTTAATCACCACTGTAGCACAACCCACCCTGAAACCCACCCTGACACTCACCTTGTAAACTGAATCACCTGTGTGTATTGTCCTGCAACAACTTAAAACTGTTATTAAGACTTTAAAAGATTTACAGACACTGTTAGGAACCATAAATTAGATACAGCCGTCGTGGGCCTAACTCATGATGATCTGCATAGCTTATTTGATATTTTGTGAAAAGATCCTTCACTGACATCACCCAAAGTACTCACAGAGAAGGCAAAACAAGATCTTCACCGCATAGCTAACACCGTCTCAAACAGACAAGCATCACAAGTACACTGCATTCCCCCACAGGACAAACCATCGTAGAAAGAGCATGCCAGATCTTGAAAGTGCTTTTGCAAAAACAAAAGGGGGGAGAGATCTTGGCTCCAGGTCAACCATTTGCTCTGCTGTAAAACACATGCATTTTTCCACCAGAATGCCAGAGCAACACAAAACCAGTTTTCTTTATCAAGGCATCCAGCTAAAAACATCACTGCAACTTGCCCTGAATACCAGACAGACTCCATCTCTTCAAACCTTTTAAACATCTCCCCTGTGTTACAGGTGTCACCAGTATTGTGTCATTTCTCATCACAGATACCAGATCAACAAGAAGTCCAGAGCAAAGCTCAAGTGTTAACAAAAACCTAGAAAGGGGTAACTGGGAAGGACCATTTTCTTTAATAACCTGGGGAAGAGGTTATGCTTGTGTCTCCACAGGTCTCATCTCCAGTGGTCACCGACAGGGTGTGTGCAACCACAGCTGAGGGTGAGAGGCAGCCAGCACTCAGGATCCAGCTGTGGGTGCTGTGGGTGCCCCTGTGCCGACAGTTTGCGGTCTCTTCGACTGATCATTTAAGCAGAATGTCTGGGTAATGTTTGCTACTACAACAGAACAAATTAACACTACAGTTGCCAATTCTTTTAAGAGAAAATGCTAACAGTAATTGTAACTCCTTGATGAAATATATAGGCTGACTAGTCACTAGCGAAAGATGTAGTTTAGATAAAATATAGTTATTAATAAGGATAAGATGCTGTAAGAATGTGTGTATTCCACTTTCTTTGTTTAGTAATATTAAGAATTAAGAGCTCAAGTGTTTAACCTTATTTAGAAACTCCCTTGGTATTCGCCCTGGAGTACTGGCCAGGCTCCAGGTGGAACCCAACAGGAGAATGAAATCAGATGTTCCCGCTCAAAGGAAGTTGCCAGTTATTTTGGCCTGTTGATTTAGAGGCTGGACCTGCCTGCAGCGACGTTGGATGCCTCACCTACGGATGGACGCATCACGTAGAGTTTCCAGTTTGTGAGGAAGGGCACTGTGAATTCTCGCTGTATCCAGGGTTCCCTAGCAGTTGCGGATCTGAATGTTAGTACTTCTATTAATTAAGTGTGCTATTCCGTATTTTCCTCACTGTTTATTTTGTAGTATTTAGTCATATCCCTTTAATATGGGTAGTATGGGATGCTTTGTACTTAATAGGGTACCTTTAACAGTTTATTGCATGGTTAGGAATAGTACTATTGATTGTAGTAATTATTAAAATAGCATATAGTTGTATAATGACAAATATTAGTAAATCTATGCTTGTGCAGCCTGCACAAAAAGAAAAAGGGGGAATTGTTGGAGAACGGCTTGCAGAGAGCAAGGCCATGGGTCTGTGCAGGAGCTGATTGCAGCCATCTGAGGTAAACAAAGGAAAAACCCAGGGCACAGTTATGCCTACAAAGGACTGTTATGTTAACAAAGAGAAAAACTGAGGTACACAATGGCCTTGAGTGTGATGGTAAACAACCTTGGGAAAGAAGGCAGGCCAGAAGAGGGAAGATGTTGTGACATGCCTGAAGTGCTGGGGGGGGCTGGGATATTATAATGTAGCTTTTTACATGTATCCAATAGATCTGTGGGTAGTATGCATGGTTATTGTAGAGTGCTTATATAAGGGGTGATTCCTTTCAATAAAGTTGAAGCTTGCTCTATCATTCACATTGAATCGGCTGCTTGCTTCCTCCGCCCACTGCAGTGTGATGCTGGAATAAGTTGCTTGCTGATAAGCTGCATACTTGTCAGACAGTGGCAGAGAAAGCCACAGTGCGAGTAGCATGATATAAGTATAGTAAAAGAAGAGGTCTGGATTCGCTGTGTACTTTGACCACTGGCACTAATATTGACTCTGAGACTTGGAGCTTGTATATTGTATGTATGGTGTTAAATTTGGATTTGTTTTTTGTCATAATTGTCCTAGTGGTACTTGTGGTTAAACTGTGTTGTTTGTGTGAATGGTGTAAGGGAGCTCCTTGTGTGGTAATATAAGATCGATCTGTTGAATCTAAGAGTGTGTGTGAGATGCAGTACTACTGTGAAAATGTTATCATGACTCTTGTGATTACTGAGATAGGAAATTCCCTTTGTGATGCGATAGAAAAATAAAGTAGCTGGGTGACCTTGGGGAGTGGGACCCCCGAAGGAGTGCAGGGAATCGAGATACTCGAGACCGCCCTAAAGACAATGAAAATAGGATTTCTCATAAGGGAAAGTTTATGGCTTTGCTAAAAGACAGCATGTCTCATGAAAAAAAAAAAAAATCCACAGTGTTCCAAGTAATGAGCTGTGCTGAATATATACACAGAGAGGGCTGAATAAACCTATCATGAGAGTGCAGAGTTCTAAAACTAGGAATTCAGGGACAGCTCAGCCTGTGGCACCCCTTCTCGAACCTCAACGGGACCCTGCATCTGCCCGCAGAGGACGCCCCCCCGCTGCCTGCCCCCCCCCCCCTCCCCCCCGCCCCGGTAAGTGGTTCAGCACAGTTGAAAGACGATCAGGCACCGTTTTCTGACTTGCACCCTTTGCATGAGGCAACGGAGGTGAATCAACATTATGATCAGTACAAATGAATTAATGGCCAAGCTCCAGGGCAGTGGGTGCAGAAGGACCGATGATCCCATGTGGAGCTTAAATTTTTTGGGTTTTTTTGTTTCGGAACAAGCAGTCCCTGCAAACTGTAAGAGCCCTGATTGACTCTGGAGCAGAGGCCTCCTTAATATACTGGAATCCCAAGAAGTATAGAGGAAAACCTGTGGGAGTTAGGGTCTGGTGCTCGTAAGATATCGCGTTGTACGGGAAGATAAAACATAGGCAGACGGATGTGATGTCATAAACCCAGGGTATAAAAAGCGGTGTTATACCATAATAAATGCCATTTGCCATCCATCACATTGATGTCTGTGTGCAGATGGACCGAGCGGCCTGGGGTTGGCCGCCGTGTTGTTTTTCCCTGAGCCAGGTCGTTAAGCATCATTAGGCAACAACAACCTGTAGGTATTACTGGGTTGGGAGGAAAACAAATTAAAGCTGTACAAACACGAATAGAAATGAAAATAAGAAACCTCCCCAAATGATTATATTCAGTCATTATTGTTCCCATTCCTGGACATATAAAAGGTATGGAGATTCTAAAAGGACTAACTTTAAATCTTTCTGATGGTCAATATTGTGCTGGTTTAAGCCCTACCGGGACCGGAGAGCACGTTGCTGTTGCCCCTTCCCCACCCTCAGCTGGGCGGGCTGGAAGTTAAGCACAGACCCCGGTCTAAAATAAGAAGAAATTTAATACAACAGTGTGATAAAACAATCTGAACAGCAGCAGTGGCAATGTTAACAACAATAAACAGCAATAACAATGAACAAGACAAAAGATTACAGAGAAATACCGTAAAATGGTCAGGGAACAAGCCCGCCGCGTGTGTGTGCGCAACCCCAAAACCAAAAGCGAAAGTAAAAAGGCTCCGCCCCTGGACCTGACGTCAGCATGGTATGAATAACCTGGCTGGAGATCCCTTCCCCCTCTCTCTCTGCTGGGGAAACTTGACCCTATCCTAGCTGAACCAGGACAAATATCAATTTGGAGTTAAACCCTGTATTAATGCCAGACCTGTTACCGTCAGTAAAGTAAAAGTGCCTCCTGTGCAGATCCCGGCTGCAACTAAGTTAGTCACAGTGAAGCAGTGTAGAATTCCAGGAGGACATGAAGAGGTATCACAGACAATTAGAGATGTATTAGATGTAGGAGCTTTAAAGCCGACCCCGACAGTGTGGGACAATCAGATATGGCCTGTCAAGAAATGTGACGGATCCTGAAGAATGACAGTGGATTTTAGAGAACTAAACAAACACACTCCACCACTTGCAGCAGCCGTGCCAGACACTGTCACTTTAATAGAAAAAGTTCAGAAACATCCAGAAACTGGGTATGCTGTAATAGATTTGGCTAATGCATTTTTTAACATCCCGATTGCAGAAGACCACAGGGATGGTTGCATAGCCCCTCTATCTGTCATGGATTTGTAGTTGAACACTTAGAAGAAATACAGCTGCCCCCTCACACACAATTAAGCCACTATATAGATGATGTTTTGATCCAAGGAAATGATTAGGAGGAGGTACAACAAGTCTTGAATTACTGGTAAATCACATGAAACAGAAGGGTTGGGAATTTAACCCGGAAAAAAATTTAAAAAAAAATCCAAGGACCGTCTCAGACAGTGAAGTTTCTAGGAATTCAATGGCACTGTGGGCATTGAGAAATACTGCCTAAACCCTGACAAACAAAAATTTTTTTTAGATTTTAGATCCATTGAGCTATTCGATTTCTGGAGGCAACATATTCCCTGCTTGGGATAAATGTCAACCCTTTGGTATAAGGTGACAAGGAAAAAATATGAATTTGAATGGGGAAATGAACAGCAAGCTGCTTTTGAATTAGCTAAAGAAACCATCAAAAGGCTTTAGATTGATGGCCTCTGCAGAAAGGACAAGTGGAGTTAAATGTGTCAGTAAATGGATGCCCAAAGCTCACAGCATTCTGTCCAAAGGCTCCAACAATCATGCCAGCCCCACATAGCCTTGACCACCCCAGAAATCCATCTCATTTTCTAGAACAACCTGTCTTAGTTGAACTCCCCACAGTGGGAGCAGCACCACTGGTATTGGATACCCCAATAAACAAGTACACCTGGAAAGCCAAAGATGCTCATGGAAAGGAGCACAAAATTAATACAAGGTAGATTATCCCATCCTTCTAATTATAACCCACCTCCGGTTCTCAAAATGAACCGAGAAGCTTTTCTTTCCTTTTTCTTGCAGGTAAACCACCCGGCGACAGATATCCTGAGTCACGACGGGGGATCCTTATGTGGATTTAAATTGTTTCATGGTGTTGATATAGTCTTATTAATGTTTTTAGGATGTATTGTCTGTCAATGCAAAATTGCTTTGGGTGACCGTTCTCTTCTCCCTTGGCTCCAGGGGAAGCTCTGGCTTCCGAAGTATTAACCAAGAATGGGAGGAGAGCGAATTTGTGGTTTTAGGTCATTCTGTTGCCAGTATTACGATCAAAGAACAGACACCAAATCAGGAGAAGGTCCTTTTGCTAATGGGGCCTGGACTTTAAAGGTCATTATTGAGCCCGTGAAGGCGAGATGGAAATACCAAGGCCTAAACTATCGATTGTGTAGGCAGATCCCAGCTCCAGCGAGCAGGACCACCATCTTCAGCTCCACAATTGACAACAACAACCAGAATTTATCCCCTTTTGACAATTTTGTGGAGGTTGCTCTGTTGGTTCTTGCTATATTTTCTCTTGTGGGATGTATGTGTTCATCTTGTCAGTGTCCATGTAAACCGTCTTGCAATTGTACTTATCCATGTAGACAATCATGTCCTTCCACCAATTCCCAAGGACCTGGAGCACATCCTTAGGCCCAGCCTCAGACTCATTTTGGTTAAATATGTTTAGTTAAAATATTATTAACTGACATGGTTATTGTTACTGTTACCTTTATTATATGTTTGGTTATAATGTTGTTAAGCATTGTTAGTGTTAATATTGTTTTATTTGTTAGTTGTAGTGTTATTACTAATTTATCTTTTTTTGAATCTGGGATAGAAGTTTCTAGGCCCCGATGACATAAGTGCTTTAGGATAAGGGGGCATGATAACCGATTTCTCTGCTACGTATGCTGACCCCGACTCTGGCAGAGCAGGGCAGCAGACCGCATGGACTGCCAGAGCTGCAAACACTCAGTGGTACATTGCCAGAACCATGGAAAAATAATGGATCACATGTTAGTGGTGATTCCAATTTACTATATAGCCTTATAAAATGTTTTGGTTAGATAATTTTGAGCATGACATATTTGTTAGGGATGTTGTTAGATATATGCTTGTTTACTGAAGATATTCATATTTGTTAAAGATATTATTAGTTACATATTTATTAACGGAAAATTTATATATATCCGTTAAAAATGTTATTAGTTATATGTTAGCCAAAAGTATTATTAGTTATCATGTTGCGTGCTATTTCTATCCTTTCTGTCTTTATATATCTATGCTTCGTGCCACCACGAGGACAGCAATGTTGAGCCATGAGTTGGTGTAAAAGACTGTGTTAGACTGTGCTTGTCCCAACATTGCTGCTGCATCACTACCACTACCTGGCCTCAACATTCTGTTGCCATGAAGAATTATGCTCTGAAGGAGATAAACTGTTCCCGAAGAAACTACCATGTCTGCCCGAAGCCAGAACAACGACATCCTTGGCAGTGCCTGTCAAGCTGCGCTTGTATGTGAGGCAAGTGAAGACCACCGTGAACACCCGGGCATGCGCACATGGAAGAACACAGGGTGGCACATATGACAATGAACTCTGTGGAAATGGGTGGATTCTTTAGAGAAATTGTGGGGACTGGAACAATAAAAGGACTACGTAGTCTTTTCTCGGGGCTTGGAGCTGGGATTTCGACATCATCTCTCTCTCAGCAGAGCTTGGAGCTTGGAGCAACCTTATCACCTGCACTGAGACTGAGACAACGGGACATTGCTGGATTCGTGGTGGTAGTAACTGATCTTGCTGCATCTCTTCCATTTGCTTGCTTGGGTATTCTGTCTTTTTCTTCTTCTCTCTGTCCTATCGCTGTTATTACTTGTTATGAGAAATAGAGCTTACAAGGTTGTAGGGCATTTAACCTCATTTGTGTCTTCAGTTCACTCCTAGGATCATTGAAAAACCCTCCCTGATATTGGATCGGGACATGCCTGACGAGACATCATCAACTAATGAATGAAGACTAATGTCAATAGCCATAAAAATGGTTTGAGAGCCATGATTCACCTATAGGTCAAAGGACCGAAGGAAGTGCTAAGGCTTGGACAACTGGCCCAAGCCAGAGTTGACCTATAGGTGAATCCTGTATATTTTATAACTGAAACCATTGTGTTAGTAGGTATCATACTAAGTTATAACAATGCACTTATGCTGATGTAAAAAGTGCTGAAGCACTGAAGTACTGAAGCCTGAACAACAGGCCCCAAGCCGAAGCTGCTTAGTGTGTAATCATTAACAAAGTACATAAACTCACTAGTGAAAGAGGCAGCTTAGACACAATAGAATCAGGAGTGAGGAGAGAATGTATCCAACTTCCCTTGTTCAGCCTGTTCAAGGCTGAGAACCCAAGTATTCGGCCTTGTTAGAAACTCCCTTGGTTTCCCCCCCTGAGCCCTGGCCAGGCTTTGGGTGGAATCCAACAGGAGGATGAAACCAGAAATTTCCCGCTCAAAACAAAGGTGCTGGCTGTTCTGGCCTGTCGATCTCGGGTATCTAAGGCTGGGCCCGTTTGCAGCGACTTTGGAAGCCTCAGCTATGGGTGGACGCACACGTAGGATTTCCCCCTTGCCGGGACAGGCTCTGCAAACTCTCGCTGTGACCGGGGCTGCCCAGCCTCTGCGGATCTGGATGATGATGATATATGCAAGTGGTGATGTATTTTTCTTAATCTCCATTCTCTCTCTCGTGTAAGTAATGATTTAATGCATTACTCTGTTTTTTGCTGTTTGCTGCTTTGAGTGCACTATTCTGCTTTTTCTTACTGCATGTATTCTGTATTACACTGTTATCACTAGTAAAATACGTCTAGTCCTCCTTCAGGATGAAATGCAAACAGGCCCAGGGCCCTGAGGAGCAAAAGGCACCTCTAGAGAATAAATTCCGCAAACGCCGCGTGCTCTGGCTCTGAGCTCTGCGTCATGTCTGCATAGCCTGTGACTGATCTGGCTGTTTTGGCAGCAGGGAGCATTAAGTAGAAAGTGCCAGCAAATTCTTGGAGAAAGGATCGTGCCCATCACAATACAGAGCAAATGCAGGAGGGAGCTATTCGGCCAGTGTCTGCCAGGCAGTGGTCACAGCCCCATTCCAAAACACCCCAGTCCCGTGGAACTCCTAACACAAAACCAATTACATCATGTTTTTCTAGGACAGAAGTCCAAATCGCACCTGAAAGTAACTGTGTATGTACCAAGATCATGTCTGGCTACTCCAAAAAGCTCTCATTCTCTGAACCTGACAGTGTGACTTAGCAGGAGGAATGGTAAAAATAAATAAAGGAGGTTTTTTGCTACTTTGCAGCTGTAGATGAAGAGGAAAACTTGGAAGGCTGTGTGAAAATATTCCCGAGTTCTTGGTGTTAACCAGGTGGCTGCCTGCCTCTCTACATAACAGATAGTCTATGTGGAGGGAGAAAATGATGCATGCAGAGGTTTTATACTAAAAAAGTCTCCACATTTTTCCTCACTGTGATCAAGAACTGGGCATTAGACCAGTAAGTCAATGTCTTGAAAATTAAGGGGAAGTTTGAAAGGAGAGCTTAATAAAAAGCTGATCACCCTTTGGAAGGCATGTTGCCTGCAGTATACAGTTCTGGGAGCTGTAGTACTAAAGCAGTGTTATAAAGCTGTCCCTACAATTACATTATTTTCAGAATGAAATATGGCCTCACCCTGCCGGCAGGCTGTTGACTGACTTGAGGTGCCGGGCACTTCTTTTTAGCTGTGGAAGTATTGACAGCCCCCGCTGCAGCACAGAAGGGAAGTGGTGGGAAATGGAGTGAGTGCTGCAGATCCCCTGGCGCTGCATGTGGTCGCCTGGAAGTCTAGAAAAGGAAAAAGAAAACAGCCACAAAATCTCAGTGTATAGTTTCCAGTGCAGAGCAGCACCATAAGTAAAAAAAAAAAATAAATAAAAATAAAGCATTGATTGTGATATTTGGAAGTGATGAGTGGTTCTCAGGTACCTTCAGGATATTACATTTTCTCGTCTGCCTCTGAAGAGCCAGGCCCCTTTAGGCATCTCTCACTGAGCATCCAAATACTGGAGCATCCAGAATAACTCTTGACCATAAATCCAGGTTTTGCTACTGTCTCTTCACAGTGCAGCCTTGAAGCAAACACGTGAGCTCACAGGCACGCCCAGGAACGCAGCCGGGTGCTGCCTTTTGGTGCCTTCAGCACACGCACGCTGAGAGAACGCACCACCAAAGCAGACCTACTTTTGTTCAATACTCTGCATTTTTATCACGTTATTAGTTCATCTTTTCCTTGTATACCCTTCAGAACACCAAGTCAAAAAGCTGTTCATCTGAGTTAACTTGCTGCCTTACAACAGGCAGACTCCCTGGATCGGTGCTGATGCGATGATGTCCACCATCACACATAACCACAGGCCCAAGTGTCCTCTTCCTGGAGAGGAGGTTACCCAGGACTGAAAATCTCACTTCAGTCTGCACCCACGATCATCACTGGAATCGAGAACCAGTCAAAACTGAGCCATATATTTGACCTTTGACCTTAGACGTTCGTATCATTATTTTTCCAGAGTACATTAACATTCCTTCTCTGCCTGTTAACAGAGAGGAAGAGGTTTCTGAGCCAGAGCTCCGAAGCACGGCCTTCTGGATGAGCTTTAGCCTTACTTCACCCCTTCACCTCTGTTTTCTAAGAGGCCTCCATTGCTCTCAGGGTTTTAGAACGCGCCTACAGCCGTAGCACCCATAACAATCCTTAATGTACTGACACCGGCCTAGGCTTGGGCGACAAGGCAGAGAAAAGGGAAGGATTAAAGCAGATTTATCACAAAGATTTTTGTTTCCTCCGTTCTGATGTGCCATTCCTGCAGCATCGGCTTCTGCAGACTTCTCTTTAATGACACAACCCTGCAAACAGGAGGTCGGCCCCAGGGGATGGCGGATGGGGCAGTCAGAGCTCTAGACTAAGCCCAGACCTCACAGGCCTACGTGCACGCCTGCGCTGTGTGTGCTCACGCCAGCGCCTTCGGGGTGGCTGCTAAAACTCACCTGTTGTCGGGAGCGACCAGCGGCTTCTCTGCCAAGGGGAGGGAAGAGCCCACGATGATTTCTTGTACCGGCTGGTGGGTGCGGGAAGTGCCTAAAGCTGGCTGGTTCCGCCTAAAAGAAGAGAAATGTACGTCTCTGAGGTACTAAATTGTGGGCAAGAAGCAAATCAACATTGGCCTGCCAGCCCTAACAGCCATGTCTGAGCCTGCCTGCCAGCTGTCTCTCACTGGACAGCTGTGACACTGGGACGCCTGCTTAAGGAAGGAAAGGAAATCACGGGGAGAAGGAGAGAGACAAGGGAAAAGACCTGTTCCCACCTCTGACTCATTTCCCTGCAGCCCTCTCCAGCTGCTGATCCTCCCAAATGCAATTCATCTGCCTGTTTATGCGGATCTCCTGATTCTTGGCTTGGCTGAAGCGCATCTGCCACTTCCTTGCTCTGGCTGATGCCCCTCCCTCCCTTTTCTTTCCAAAAGCCCCACGTTGGGCTGACGACCCTTCTGCAGACAGACAGCTCTGTCTCCCATCCTCCCTTGCTCAGTCATCTGTCTTTCTCCTTTTCTTTCAGGTTAGCTACTCAGCCGAATTCACTGAACGTATGAGCTGAGGGTTAAATTACACTGCCAATTGCAGCCAGGTTCCTGTGTCCCGGCGTGGTACCGCAGCAGAGACACAGATCACCCATCTGCAGGTGTGTCGTGGTTCGAGCCCGCCGGCAGGCAAACGCCAGGCAGCCGCTCACTCACCCCCCGCTCCTTGGGCACGGGAGAGGGAATTGGAGGGGTAGAGGTGGGGAGACTCAGCGGTTGAGATAAAAACAGTTTACCAATTGAAATGAAACAAAACAACAATAATAGAAAGTAGAAATGGGAAATGCACAACCACCTGCCACCGCCCGCTGACTGATACCCAGCCTGTTCCCAGCTGGTGATCCCGGAGAAGCCAAGATCCTGAAAAAGCAGTCCTGGAAGCGAGAGAGAACAAACCCCTTCCCAGCCAACCCTCCTTTACATCCTGAGCGTGACGTTACACAATGAGGAATGTTCTCCTGACCAGTTTGGGTCTGCTGCTCTGGCCATGGCCCCTCACAGTATCTTCTGCACCCGCCCATGGCAGGACAGGGGGAGTTGGAATGTCCTTGATCTCCTGGCAGCAACTGCACACATCCCTGTGCTATCAGCATTCTTCTGATACCAAATCGCACACTGAATCCAAACACAGCACTACTCTAGCTACTAAGAAGAAAAATTAACGCTGTCCCAGCCAAAGCCAGGACAGCAGGCGTCTCCCCTATGCTCCTCACTGAAGGAAGCAGTTTGGGGTTTTGTTCCAAAATCACCCAAGTCCAGACTCCCTTCACAGGCTGCCTTAGTCACGGCTTCCACTGGGGTGACTCTGCCAGCAGGACTTCAGTCAGTAAACAGTGCAAGTACCACAGCCATCGCTGTCTGTCATGAAAATCTCCTCCTTCCTTTACCTCATAAAGGTATTATTTAAAATCAGAAAGATTTGACATTGGTTTTCAGCTGCTCCAAGCAGCAGCTAGCTTCACAATGCATTCTTCGCGATGGACACAGGCTCCTAATAAAGAAAAAAGATGCTGAGTATATCTCAGCCAGAATGAGAACAACTTTTCCCATGTGAGTCCAAGTGACTTCATGGGGAGAAGAACTTCTGACTTCTGTGGGACTTCCGTGACTCTAACAACTACAGAACCAAGCCCTGCCTACGTGGCACCAAAGCAAAGGCTTCTGAAACCTCTTTTCATTACTTACATGATGGTTCTGCTAAATAGGGTGTGATATGAGCTCAGTGTGCAGCTGCAGTCAAGAGCAGATAGTGTCTAGAATTACTAGAAGAACTGCAACGTGTATCCTCAATTATTCATCCTCTTCTGGTTCCCCGTTTCGAAACAGAAAGAGTAGAACTAGAAACGGTTGAAAAATGGCAACAGCAATGAGAAGAGAAGCCTGGAATGGCTCATGGGCGAAAGCCTCAATAGACTGAGAGTCTTCAGCTTGGAAAACTGAGAAGGAATATGAAAAAGGTGTGTAAAACTACAAATGCCTTGGAAAAGAACAGGTATTAACTCTTTTCATAAGGAGAACAATGGAGCACCAAATTGCTCCAATTATCAGACAGCAGATACATTAATTATTGTGCAGAAATGCAAGAAAGTGCCATTTCCTACAACTCGTAATTAAATTCCACAACCAAGAACACTGCAGAACCAAAATAATAAGTAGATTCCAAAGGAATTAGGGTGTGAATTGAAGTTCCTGAACTGCTGGCTAGAGGAAGGAGATGGAACCTGGGGCAGGATCATCCTCTACTTATCTGTTTCTTGTACTTTTTCCATAAACATCAGAGACAAAGCCGTTGGCTCAGCGAGCCTCTGGCCTGACCCACGGCTGTGGTTTAACCCAGGGCAAAGCTGCCGCGTCCCCCCAGCGCTGGGGAGCACTCCAGCCTTACCTTGACTTTCTGCGCCTTCTCCTTCCTGCCATTCTCCGCAGGTTTCTTCTCTGCTCCTGGCTGATGATGACGCTATCAATGTAAGAGAGAAACCTCGTTAATGGACGTTATGAGATGTCAGTGAAGGTAATAACGCTTCTGCTCTGCTTATCACCTGCCTGCTCCCTGGTTGTTTTCCTCACCGAGCCCTATTACAAAACCACTATTGATTCAACCCATTTGCATGACACCTCTGTAAGTTAACATCGGCAATTAACAACTGAGCATTTGTAAAGTTGTAGGGACCAACTCCATTCTTGAGACGTAACAGGAACGTGCCCAAACTTTGTGTTCAGGTGAGATATATGACCATGTTCCAACTACTGTTTCGACTGGAATTCTTTTAAGCCAGCTAGCCCTGTGCATATCATCCCACAACCTGATGAGAGCCGAAGGGCAGCACGAGAGCCAGGACAGCGTACGCTCTGATGAATGACGCTGCGGGCTGACAACCAGAGGCCAGCGGAGGTTTCACGCGGGGATGTCAAGCACAACGACTGTCCTTTTCCCAGCAGGACAGAGCCTTTCAGGGCACCGCCAGGGCGCAGCTACCACAAACAGTTCAGTATGAGTCCACAGCCCCTGGCTCTCAGCAGGGGAGTACCTGACATGGCTCACACGGCGCTGGTAAATGCATACCTCTCTGTCAGGGGCCTTATTAAACACGGTGCCAGCCAGGTACTCCTGTACGTATTTCAGGCGCTCCTCCAGTAGAGTATTTAGCCGGTATTCCTTCTCGGGTATTATTCTGCCACTTCTTGAGATCTGCCATAAACAAATATAATGTAACTGAGAAGGACATGACAGAACAAGGTACGTTTTTAAAGGGAGCCCAATTTCCCAGAAAGGCTACCTTCTCTTCCCAGTTAGTTACCACCTCTGCTTCTGTCACAGTGGTGGAAATCACCTTCCGAGCACAGAATTGTCGTTTCTTTGATCCCGGGGACCCCATCAGCCAACCGAAGAGGGCAGGAGAGCCCCAGTCACATTTCCTAAAAGCTGTGGGCTCAGCCTTGCTCTTCAGGGGCCGCTGCCCAAGTCAGTGGAGGGCAATTAAATACTTGCCTTCCTACTGCACAGGGGTGGCATCTGCCTGTGCTAGACAGAGTCACACCCAGGAGTGCATAAGTATTTTTTAAAATGTTCAGCACATTCACCTTTACCAAATCCTGCAGCTTTCCATTAAAGTCTTTTAAAAACATAACACTGAAGCTATTTAAATAGCTATTAGAGTCAAAGATGCTTAGATTTCACATTTTAAAACCTCTGAGAATCGATAACCTAAGAGAATCAATGCTGCTGGGGGATATGGTGTGGGGGAGAACTTTGTAGAGTAGGGCTGAGGGTTGGACTTGATGATCCCAAGAGTCTTTTCCAACCGGAACGATTCTGTGATTCTGTAATAGGATTCTGTGTATTTGCAAACGGAAAGATTTTGCAGAGGCAAACTCCAATGAGCAAAGATATGTACGCAGCAAAAACATAAAACCATTCTGAATTTACCAAGACCTCTCCATGAAATATCTTCTTCTGCCGGGGTGTGAAATACAAGCAGACTGACAGACATTCTCACACAGCCCCAATCGTGCAGCAATACAGCGACGTGTGCAATAACTTCCTGGAACTGCACTGCTGAGCAGCTCGGGGCTGAGCCACGGCTCTCCAGTATTTACCCCGCCTCAATCCGTTCAGCCCCTGTTCCCAGATCACACAGACAAGCGTCACGACTGCTGCATGACAGAGGTGTGCTGGGAGCGGGAGCGTGATCCTCCACGGAGCGTGGCCTCGACCCGACGGTCAGCACGGCACTCCTGGCGTGACACCCTCACCCACCAGCAGCCGCGGGCCAGCGCCTTCACAGCCCCAGGCGGCCCCTAGGCCCGAGACGTGCCCAGCGCCACCTACAGCATCTCCTCAGCTGTCACCAGTCTCTTCAAAAACCGCTCAGCTCATGGAGCTGAGCCCCAAGCCCCGCTTTACCCCTCCTTCTGCCTTTCTGACTCCAGTAGTGCAGCCGTGAGCGCCACAGCCCCGTGTTGCTGCGACATCCAGCTGAACAACGGCAGAGAACAACGGAGTGGGGAATGCTCTGACTAAACACCCCACCCTCGGTCACAGTGTGATCGTGTGGCTTTGATCTGGCACAGCAGAATTGCACGTGTTTGGCTGGTCAAATTCTTACCAGTGACAACACACACCTCTAACAAATCAGCAACAGGACTATCAGTGATTTGACTTGCACAATATTAAGAGAAACAAATAATTCTTTTCGTTTTTTCTCAGAAAAAGAAATTTTTCAGTCTCACCAGTCCTGATCTCTGAAGATGTTGTCTTATCCGGGTATTTTTGAAGTATTCACCCAAGTGTTTGTCTCTCAGGCTATCGTAGCTTTCCAGTAATCTGAAATAAAAGCAATAATACAGATTCATATAAGCCCCTTGACAGCCAGATTATTACAGCTTCATTTACAGAGACCTGCGCAATAGCTTGCTGCACAAAATGCTGTCTTGTTGAATCATGCCCAACAGTTTGTCAGGTAAATGCCCATCAGATTATGTAAAAGCAACATCTTACAGCCTCTGGAAGATTCCTATCAGAAAGAAGAGATGTCTACAGCAGACAGAGCAGCTCCGCACCGAACGGCGTAGCACCACCAAGGCACAGGCTCCAGCAGAGCCCAGCCCTGGAGGTCTCCTCCGAGACCAACCCCCACAACAGCCTCCGCAGATAACAGACTCTTCCGAGATTTCAGAGCGCGCTTCCGAGGCTTGAGAGAGACCGACCAGACAGCACCGCCACGGCTCTGAAGGGCTGTTTGGTCCAGCGGACTCCCGGGACTGCCCTGCTGTAGAGGCCAGAAGGGTTGGGCCGGGCTCCTCTCTGCTGGGCTCTTCCCCTTCCCAGAGCCCTGGCACAGGGGTGCCAAGTCCTCCTCTGAATCCAGAGCAATAAAAATGAATGCAAGGCCTCCTCAAGTCTCTTCCAGTTCCCGAGTCAATATGCTAAAGGTTCTCTAATGCGTACCTTGAACAATCCAAAGTGAACAAATTGATCTCTCTCCTATTTATTGGTGAGAAGCTGTAAGACCAACAAAGGAAGAACCGGACCACGCAGCCCATCCAAGCAGGACCCTCCCCTGCTCTACCCAAGGCACGTCCTGCATCCCTGGAAACCCAACAGAGGGGAATCATCACAGCTACCTCAGAGCAGAGGTTCCAAAAGCTGAACCTCAGGTATGAGTTGAACACAAAAACTGAAGCATCCGTAATCAGCAGACACAGTTTTAAATAGTTCTCAGCACAACCTTATCCGACTTCACCCTCTGGAAGACAGGAGCAATAACAAAGGAAGTGACAGTAGGCTTCAGTTTTTAATACTCTAAGTCCACTCACATTTGTGAGCGCATAAATTTATTGCATAATACGTTCAGCCTGACCCTTGGGCTCTCTAGGCAGGTTGTGTTTTAATTACACAACAAGAGATTCAACTCCTTTGCTTCCTTTGGCTTTACATTTAAATGCCACCGTACCTGTATTCCACATCCTTCAATAGGATAATTCAAGATACATGTCTGTTGCTAGGCTGAATTACCTCACACAAAGGCGTACTCAACAAAACAACGAACGCTTTTTAAAAAAGAAAAAGAAATCAAAAAACCCAAAGAGATCATGGATTTACAGCAATTTTATCTGGGGTTTCACAAGAAACTCACAGGTAGCCTACCAACAATAAATTAAACTTGAGACAAATGATTTAGCTCACCCGGTTATGCACGTTGGTGAAACACCAGTACTACAGCAACTGTTCTACGTTATTTTTTTAATCCACTGTTTGCATTTGCTTTTGAAACCACCAGATTACATCAGTTGTGCTGAGGATTGACTCATGCTATCACCTGGCAGCTGCACACAGTGGCAGAGGAGAAAGTCAATCCAATTCCTTTTCATTGACTTCCTTCCATCTAACATTTCATGGACCAAACAAGCAGCTAAAATGCAACTCCCACTGGAGCAGAGGGATGTAGCAACTTCAGTTTCAAAGAAGTCTGTACATGTATTTTCTCATATAAATGATGAACAGGCTGGTCCTCAAAAATGCTGAATTAAATTCAAGGTTCAAAAGGGTACTGGAGGGAATGAGGAAATGTTTTGGGCCTGAACCAAGACCCATTAAACCACGGGAAAGAAGGCAGCTGGATGCCCTGGGCTTCGGCAGAGGCACGGTGCGGCGGGCAGCCCGAGCTCTCTGCCGGGGGAAGGCCCCTCTCGCCCAGGAGAGCGGCACAGGGCTGTAAGGGACTTTTTGAACTTTATTTGTCTCAACGTTGCTGCTTCACGACTACCACTTCCTGGCCTCAGCACCCTGTTGTTGCGAAGGAGTACGCCTTGAGGGAGATGGAAAGTGCCCAATGAATCCACAACGTCCGCCCGAGGCTGGAACAACAGCGGCCTTGGTAGCGCCCACCAAGCTACACCTGCGCGCGGGCCGGGTAGGCGGTGTGAGACGGTAGGCAGTGAGGAAGCAGGTCGACCCCCGCCAGCAAGACCACCGTGACCACCTGGGCATGCACGCATGGAGGACCATGGGGCGGCACACATCACAACAAGCCCCCGTGGAAACGGGCAGACTTTTGGAGAAATCGTGGGGACGGGCCACTATAAAAGGACTGTGTACTCCTCTCTCAGGATGCTGATGCTTCTTGGGAACTCCGACGGAGCCAGGAATGTGGAACATCATCATCGGCACCGAGAACGAGCCGACGGAACATCGCTGGATCCCTGGTCGTGGTGGTGGTAATTGCACCTCGACCGCTTTCTTGCTTCAGAATTCTGACTTTCTCCTCTCTTTTGCTCTGTCCTATCGCTCTTATCAGTTGTTATAAAAAATAAAGTTCATAAGGTTGTACGGCATCTGACCTCGCTTGTGTCTTAATCTTGCTCTTGGGATCGTTTAAGAACCCTCCCCGATATCGGATCGGGACAAGGGCCACCGCACAGAACATGCCGGGCACTGGCGCCGGCACAGCATGGACCTGGGCTCATTGCTGGCTCCACAGAGCAACGCAGCCTGAGGCTTGTGCAGCACCTCCCCAAGAGCAAGTTATCTGAGAAACGTCACGAGTTTCCTAACTCGATGACTGTCAGAAACAAGCTCTTGAGCAAAGCAGACCCCTGGTCTCATTTAGTCCTCTGCTCCTGCACGTGTTACCAACAAAAGGATAACAGAAGCTCACGTCTGAGAAGTTTTCTTCCAGAGATTTAAATATTTAAGAACTATATACAAATGTCACCCTTGGATGTACACTGTTTGTTCCTGATGTTTTTTTTGGTTTTTTTTTTTTTTTTTACTTTGCTCAAAATCCTTCTTCACTTGCATCTAAATTTGAGTAGAGTTCTCCAAATTCATGCCAAATCCAGACTGATTCAAGTGAAGCAATCTCCTCAAAATTCTTCAGCAGGGATGTTCCAGATGTGGCACTTTTACTACGGAGTCGCTGAGAAATGGTGACATCCCATTTTAACAATGCCTTTTCAATGGGCATCCACTTTTTTTTTTTTAATAAATGTTTGTCCTGGGTTGCAGTGTATTCTATTACCATCCTCATGAGCTGTTGAAATCAGGTGGGGCAGTGTTTCCTTGCTTCCCTCCCCCCGCCCCTCCAGACTATCTTTCTGCTAATGGCCCATCAATGCCATGCAGCGTGACTCATTATCCCGTTGGGAGATGCTCCAGCAGAGGGAGAACACCAGCATTCCATCCTGGATATAATCTGAGATTCTAAATACCAGAGACTCTTTTCCACTGGATTTCCAGAGGACAGGAGCTACTTAGACACCACTGGACTTTTCTGAGGAAGAGCAGATTTTTTTTTCTACGGGATCACTGCTTCGCGGGGACTGCAGCCACCATTCCACCAGACTGCTACCACCACCCTGATTAACAGGGTGTCAGGTTGTATCCTGACTCTCTTAGTTTAACCCAGTGTTATCTGCCTTTTTTTTTTTTTTTTTTTTTCCTTATTACATTGTTATTCTGACTTGTTGCCTCCCACTAGTTTGTTTTCAAACTAGCAGAATGTTCTTTACCTTGCTGACTATCATAGATGAGAATATACTTTACATTATATTAAAGATTAGATTTTTGGAGTTTCAAAGGGAAAGGTCACCATCAAAAATCTCTCTGCTTCTCACCTGTCTAGAATTTTAAATTGAGGGACCATATACCATGGGAAAAAAGAATATTCCCCAATTTACATATCCCTTGCATTAACTAGCCATTCTACCGAAACAGAGCAAATCGGGATTACAAAACCAAACACAAACCAGAGCAGAGCTGATGACCAGGATTTTAGTCAGTTAAGGAACTGTCCACTTGGAACTCCGCATTCAGCAGGATTTTCGTTGTAGTGTCACTGCCGCTACTATTTATTAACAGTATCTAGTTTCTCTCAGCTTGCGGTGCACAGCGCACTGTACTCAGGGCCAGGGCTGTGTATCACAATGATTTTTAAGACCGCTCTTTTTCATTTGAAAGGATTTTGAGACAAAGTCACAGCAGGCATCCTGCATCAGTTTGGTAAAGCAAATCTTTGCAGTAAACAATTTACAGTGCAATTAAATCAGTGACTGCTCCCCAAAGACATAATCTAAGAGAACCCCAAAGCTGTAGCTCCGCACTGCTGGAGCCACGGGGAGCCGGAGCCCCGGTGTCGCACACCCCAGCTGGAGCTTTCTGCCCCTCAGCCAGCCAGCCCTGCCCTGGGGGAGACCACTCCTCACCCCAGCAACCTGCTGGATCTCGCACCGTGTCTGCTGGGGACACGAACAAGAAAGGCTCGTCCGGCTTTCAGGCAGGACAAGTCTCACCACAGGCTGTCAACCACAAACGGCAAGTTCAACACCCCCAAGGCAGGGGCACCGGCCCAGCGCGTTCCGCTGGGGAACAAAGACTCCTCTGAGGAGACGTCCCAGGCACCCGGCACCTGAGTGCCATTCCCTCCCGAAGAAAATCTTCAGCCACCGTCATGCATGTCCCACTTCCACAAAGAGATGCTGTCAGGGTCTCCAGAGAGGGAAGCAGATGCTGGCAAAGCAGTTTTCTGCAGAACTGGGATTTGGCATTAAATCCTGACAGTAAGGACTTTGTGAGTCCCCGCTGGGAATGGCCGAACAGGCCCGTGTGGGCCTAGGACTCAAAAGATGGTGCAAGTCCGTCACAGAGAACGGGATTTTGCCATCTATGTGCCAGTACAGGCATCCAGAAGGTAACTGCTGCCTTTATGACACTACTCAGCAAAAATGTTTACTTTTATTTGGGGCCTCCAAGCTTATGCCAGGCGAATACAGCCAGTGGGTTCCTCTCTCTCCGAGGCCATCTGTTCAGAAGATGAAAAGCCAGGAAAACAATGCCCCATCTCCGCAGAAGGAGGCTGTTGCTGTGTGAGGAGCCAGGGCTCTGACACATGTACACTGACCCTCCTGCTCCGAGGGGGAGCCGCTGCCCGCAGCTGGGCCACCCGCCGCCCCGCACTGTGCCTCAGGGACTTCACCTGGAGGAACTGCCCTGGCTTCCACAGTTATTAACCTCAACTACTACTGCCGTGCTTGTCAGAAACCACACCGTGATACAGCTACCGAACAAACTGACCCGAGTCAGCAGGCGACATTTAGATGGGGCTTCGGAGCCCAACAATAAATAATTGGTCTCTTCCAAGCCCACCAAACCCTTAAGCACACGTACTGTTTCACTCAGGTGATAGCCACGGGAGGGAGAGGCCACAGTCTCTCCAAATCACCTCGTATCTTTGCTGAAAAATCTGCAGGATCCCTTCAACCCTGGACATCTGGCATCAGTGAGACCACCGCTCACCTTGCCCCATGGAGGCACCGCTCACGTTCCCCTGGGTTTTGTCTCAAAAGCGTCACACTACTTCCTTTAGTCTTTGTTTCACCTGGCTGTTGAACCTTTGTCTAACCTCACTGTTTGGCTGTTCTCAAACTCACAACCTGCAGCTCTGAAGCTGGACAACAAAAGGGAAAGGCCTGAGGCCACGGCCCCGCTCCCAGCACACGCTGTCACCGCAGCCAGGGGCCCGGGATGCGCAGAGGAGCCGGGTTCAAGGCGCTGACCTGCGCCCGACGGCTCCCACCGGCCAAACCCCGTACCCAGAACCACCGCTCTGCCTGCGCCGAGCGCCGGGAAACACCTTCAGGGCTTCCAGCTGTTTGTGGTGCAAATTCCGCATCGTTATTCTTACAGAATCGAAAGGCCAGGGCCGTGAAACGAGTGCAGCCACCCAGTTCACCCCGTTCACGTGCAAGGGGTGACCCCGACTGCACCGTGTCCCCCATGGCCCCCCTGCTGCCACTGCCTGGGACCGCACGGGAGGGACAGTGACCGGATTGGCCCCAGCCCCCCCCCTGCTCTCCAGAGCCTGACCGAACTGGCCCTGGGCCCTCCAGAGACCCTCGCAAGCACCCCCCAGCCCCCAGAGCCTGACCAGACCAGCCCTGGGCTCTCCAGAGCCCTCCTGAGCACTCCGCCTGGAGCCCCTCAACACCATCTCCAGTCCCCTGGGGCCCCCCTGGGCCCCACTCACTGCGGCGGTGCGCAGCTCAGGTCAAAGGGCTCCTGGTGTGGCGAGGGGCAGCTCTGCCGAGGAGACTGTTGGGTCTGGGTCTGGCTCCGGCCATGCCTGGGAGCTGCTGGTGGCACTGGTCGCCATGTCCCGATGCTGCTCGCCATGGCCATGATGTTGTTCGCCGCCTCCTCCTCCTCCCTGATCGCCTGCACTCATTGCCGCAATCCTCCTCCTCCTCATCACTTCACGTCTCACGTTGTGGCAGCTGGATCGGCTCAGTGTTACTTTACCAACAAACGACGCTGCCCTGCCGCTGCCCCAGCAGTGGGGGTACCTCTCCCCCAGCTCTCGAGCTGCCTTTCTGCTCAGCTGGAGCATCCCACCGATGGCCACGCTGGCGCCGGAGGTTTGCTACTGCAGCGGGGCTCACCTGAGGAAGGTGTCCAGCCAGAGCTCTTTCCTCCCGTGGGACCTGCAGAGACAGGAGAACCAGTATCACACCCCGCTGCCACCAACCTGGGGTCGGGCTGTTTCCCCCCACACACACAGTGGGAAAACCCTGACCTCTGGGGTCAAGTTCGCTTCTCAAGGGGCGAAGCGGTTTCCTAGCCGAAGCAGAAAGCATCAGGCTGATGCTTCTGCTTCCCCTCACTCCTGAGGGCCCCTCTCTGCAGCTGTGCTCCTGTCCCAGCAGCTGGAGCACACGGACTGCAGGCTGTTCCTCCCCAGAGCAGCCGGGAGCGGGGCGGGAGGCAGGGGCCAGGACCTCAGGCCACTCCGACACCAGCAGGACCTGGCCAAAAAGCAGCTCTCCCCTTGTTCTTGGGCCTTCCCAGAAAGAGGCTCCCACTGCACCCAGCAGCTTAGGGACTGACAGCAGCTGAGCAGCGGGAGGAGGGAAAAGCAAGTCTTTCTGCTCTCCTGGGCAGATGGAGAACAGAGAAGGTCAAAGCCAAGGAGGCTCTGCTCCTCACCGAGCCGTGTCTCTCCAGGAGCCCCTTTTGATCCTGCAACTCTGCAGCCTTTGGGATCCCCCTGGGCTGAGGAGCACTGTCACAGACACGGGGCTTCTCCAGAGCCAGGAGCAACAGCCCAGCTCTGCCAGAACTGCACGTGGGGCTTCCTGGGACCAAACGGGATCGACTGCCTACACACAGCCCCCCCTCAGCCCACGCCTTGCCTCACCCCTTTGACAGTGCACAGCTTGAGCAAGGGCTGTGTCCAGAGGGCAGAGGGCCAGCTCTGAAAATAAGCCGAGTTGCAAAATGCTGCACAAGCAAAGCGGTGCCTCTGCTTCCCCCCGACCCCGTGACGCGAGCCTGAGGAGCCAGCTGGGCTCTGAGGGAGAGCTCCGGCCCAGACAGCCCAACGCCTGGGTGACACATCACCGCCACTCACCAGAAAGTGACCACGCAGAAGCTGCTGGCCCAGACAAGGATGAGGGTGCTGCAGCAGTCCAGGCCCAGTACTTGCACATTTCTGCCTCAGGAGAAGCCATCTGGGCCAAAAAGATTTTACTGAAGCAAAGGGTGGGAAAAAGTCACTTCCCCTAATAGCCAATATCCTGATAGAGACGCAGGTTTTGATTCCAGAAAGAACCTTCATTCTACACCCAGGTAAAAGTCAGATGAAACTGGTACCTGTTGGCCGCCTTTCTGTCTTTGTTGACTGAAAAATCACAATGATGAATGAAGCAGCCTACTGAGTTCCTAACCTGACCAATCCTAACAAAGTCTGGCACTCGCAAGTACTGAGAGCTGTAAACTCCATTCACAGTAAAAGCTGAGGAGAAAGTCACGAATCATCTCCCATTCTGCAAGTCAGATTCTTGGCTGTTTTCTCACTACTGCTGATTTAACTGTAAATTGCTTCAAAATAACACCTAAAATTCTAAACTTTTCATACCAGTAAGCTCTTGCTGCCATTAGAGAATCATTGTGCTGAGAGGCACTAGGAACACACAGCAATATTTAGATATATACATTCTGTCTTCCCTTAGATGAAGTTATTTTGTAATTTGAAACCTTAGTGGAAGGATTTTTGCTTTCATCCTGATCAGACATTTAAGTGCCAGCCCTCTGCTACAGCTGCAGCAGAAGTATTCAAGCTGCTGCAGCACCAAATTAAACTTTTCACTTTCCAATTAGCTGTTGTTTTTTCCCTTTCTCTTAATTGTTCTATTTGAACAAGCAGCTTAAGTATTTGCTCACTTGGGGAAAAACACTGCTATCCTTCTTCTGTTATGATAAGCCACTGATCTGAAGGGCAGAAGGCTGAGACCCCCACAAAGCTATTTAGAAGAGTGGGAAGAATTTGAGAGTCCTAAGTTGGACGTTCTTTGGCTGGTCAAAACTGAGGAGGGGGAAGACGAACTACAGGGAGCTCAAGGGAAGCACAAGAGGGCATCCGGGAGCCAACAGCCTGATGGGGGCATAAGGCCGCGCTGCAGCGCCGTGTGTCAGGCACAGTGTTTTCAGGAGCTGCAGAGGGGAGTTAATGCCCCCGACGAGAGCACAGCTCGTCTGACGTGGTGGCCCTGCTGGTCCTGCACGTCCTGGAAAGATGAACTGTCCCTGGGAGAACTGGCGAGGAGAGCTGCGGGGATCGCTGGGACATGGCAGACGGACGTGCGGGCTGACGTCAGGAGTGCGGGATTTGCTCGGGCCAGCAAAGCAAGTGGGAGAAGAATGGGGTGACTCCTGTCAATGCAGAAGAGGGAAATACCGCTTAGGGAGGAGAGTTACTAAGATTGAAGGGTGGGAGCGCCAGAAAAAATGTGTACTGCCTGGCCCTGAGTAACTTTAAGCTGCAAACTGGAAGAAAACACTTTAATGCTTAGAAGATTTGGGTTCTGCAACAGCCTTCCAAGGGAAATAAAGAAAGGAGGTGATCGAAGGAAATGATCACCTGCTTTGCAACTTATTTACTTAGAGCAATTTATAATGATTTCTGAATGTTGCTTAATAATCCTGCTTGCCCTGACTGCTCTGTGAAAGCTGACCAAGGGCCACTGTCTTCAGCAAAAATAAGAGACATGTCCTTGGAAAGCAGATGTGCTTTAACAAGTCTGGTTTTGTAGTGGATAGGTAGCCATGTAAGGTTGGTAGAAACTAGTATACTGGTGGTTTTAGATAAGATAGAGGTGGTAAACCTTCTGGAACCACTCCTGTTGCTCAAGAAACTGGCTAAGAGAATCTGTGTGTGGTCCGAGGAAAAGTGAGACAAGGTGAGGAGGACTGTGAGCCTTCCTCCAACAGACCCTGGAGACGCCCACCAGGAGGCAACGGGCAGATGCAAAGAGAACATCGACTGCTGACACCAGCCTCTAGAGCTAACCCAGCCTCACTTACGCATATGGATATTTGTGTTATGCCATCCAATGAATACGTAGATCCCCACTCTATAAGTATTTGTTCAAATGTGCTGTTGGTGTGCAACCTTTTGGAGAAATCCCCTTGCACCCAGGTGCTGGAGGAAACACGCCTGCTGTGTAACTCTCCGCGTTGTAGAGTCTGAGTCCGTGAATCAGAGGAAGCAACCAGCCAACCCCTCATCGCTTACTATGGAGGTCAGTAAGCTTTTGATGGGCCTGGAGATCTCTTCCAGTCTCTCCTTCCTCCAAATTAACTGCCTCTTCAGGCATTGTCTTGCAAGATACATGTTCCCTTTTTAATTGCTCCGATGTCTTCTTGTTTGAAATACTGAACTATTGGTGCTCAAAAAGCGCTATGCTGGCAGGATCATTTCTCTTATGAATTGTGCTTAGGTACCAATCCAGATAATGCGGTTTCATATAGCAAGAATTACATTTTTTAATCACTTAACAAGCACAGGAAGGACTTTACCATGTTCGAACTCCTCTCCTGTTACTGCTGGCAGGGATGCAGATCCCTTGTGTGCAGAGTTCTGCTGGGGAGAGGCCGGGGCGAGGATCCCCATTACACGGTACCGGTCTGAGGGGTTCACCTGGGATGTTAAAACAACTGTGCTTATGTTTACACACCCTAGGGTCCTACAGTGGTAAATTAAGATTACTGTCTCTGGGTTGTGTCAGCAGTTCAGGATTTGGCCATTCCCTATATAAGCAAGCCAGTAACTGTCCATCTAAACTCTGCCATGCAATTCAGGGAGGACTGAAGGTTGACAACCTACATCTTAGACGAAGAACTACTCCAGAAGTGTTACTTCTTTCTGCAAATTAGAATAAACAATAGCTCTTACCATTTCGGGGGGGGGGGGAAAAAAAAGCCACCAAAAAAAAAAAGAACAACAACTTGTTCACAAGAGCAGAAGCCAAAGCCTTTGGATAGAGTGGACAGGTGCTTGCTACCAGCATTGCCCAGGAAACCCCACCAAGAAATCCCAGCAGGCTGGAGTAAATGCCATGTCCTGGAGCACATACACTGCAGTTCGCCTGCAGTCTTTCAATACCCAAGGATATTCCTTCAGATCTGCAGCACCGACTTCACAAACTATAGAATACTCAGTACACCTCAACCTCAAAAGTCCCGTTGTTATTGCAGTGCCATGAGGCCAAAACTGTTGGTCCTTAACAGCGATGAGAAAAAGGATCATTCCCACACCACTCCCCAAAATACTGCTACTCTGAAATTTGCCTACACTGCTACAGCTACTGCTTCACTCCAACTTCCCTTAAGAAAAAAGTTCTGCCATTCTTCTAGCACTTGCTCTAGCCACATGTGCAAACAATGCTTTCTTATTCCTTATGGATCAGGCTTTTATACTTAACTTGGCTTTTTTATCGTCTGCAGTCAGGTTCCTGATAAGCAATAAAGCACCTTGTCTTGTAGGCACTCCCCTCTTCTCCCCACTCTACCCCCATTAAAAGACACACCCACTCCACCCCACGCACAGACCTTGAATCTAAACTAAAGAACAGGTATTCGCTTGAAAACTGTCACTTAAATGGCTATCCAAAGCTGAAGTACTTCCAATGGTCTTATTTTTTCAGCGTGAGGTGTCTCTGAAAAGCTTAAAGATGATGAACAATCACCTTATTCATGTTTTGCCCACAGTTTAATTGCACGGAGCGTGAGCAGGAAGTTCTCTTCCTTTGGCACTAGATGTAGCATTTCATCGGTAACTCCGAGAAAAAAGTTCAAGTACAGCAGCTCCGAGTAACAGGTGCAGGTCTGTTTTATGCTACGCTGGATCAAGAGCTTACGGTTTATCGTTCAAATCTGTGAAAACAAGTTTGGATTACTCGCTCTGTAGTACATTAAAAATTATAGATTACACACAACATTCAGTATCCCTGCAGGCAACTGGCACCCTCAACAGCTTCGCCACAGTTTACAGACGTGATACAGCCTGTTGCTAGTTTCTTCCTTTCTCCACATCTCTCTCCCTCCCCCTGTCCTTCTCTTTTTTTCTGTCACCACGTGCTGCTTCCTGGCCTTATTTTTCCTCTGTCTCCTGCAGCCTGTCCCCTCTCTCCCCACTGTCTCCCCTGCTCAGCTGCCTGGGCCCTCTCTCTGGGCCTCTGTCCTGCCCCCCATCCCCTTCCGCTCTTCCTCCGTCTCCATCCCGGAGGCCATCGCTGTTCTGTCCTTCTCTGCCCCTTGTCCTGACCCACACCCTGTTTCTCGGTCTCTAGGGACAGTTTCCATCTTGTCTTGCTCTGTGCCCTGCTCTCTGCCCCTGCCTCTCCCTTGCTCTTCCCTCTCACCCTTTCCCCTCCGTCCCTCTCTGCTGCTCCCCGTCCCCTGTCTCTGTCCCTCCACTCTCCTGGTGCCTTCGCTGTCTCTCGCCCCCCGGCCCGCTCACTCGCCCTGCGAGTCTGTCCGTCCCTCTGTCCTCCTTCCTGCCCTTCTCCTCTCTCTGTCCCTCCGTCCTGAGGCTCACCACTCTCTTTCTTCCTGCCCCCGCTGTCCCCTTCCCCTCCACCCTCCTCCCGCTCTGCCCCTCTGCCCGGCTCCTCACCAGCATTTCTCACTGCGGAGCAGCCCGGGGAGGCGGCCATGGGGCTGGGGGGCGGGGCCGGGCCGGGGGACGGTGTCCCCGCAGGGTCAGACCGCGGGAACCGGCGCCCCGGGGCATGCTGGGAGCTGCAGTGCTGGGCACGGGGCTGCCGGGCGGCCATGTTGGTTCCCGGGGCATGCTGGGAGCTGCAGTGCTGGGCACAGGGCTGTCGGGCGGCCATGTTGGTCTCTGGAGGTGCAGCCTCTGCTCCAGCTGGGGCCCGGCTGAGGTCAGTACTGGGGTCACCCGTGAGGAGTGAGGCCCTTGGGCAGGTGTTGGGGTTTCTCCTGCCCGCTGGATGCCCGGGGGGTTGTGTGTGTGCTCCTGGCCAGCTGGAGCTGGGCCTGGCCAGGGCCGGCCCAGGAGTAAAGTGAGAGCTGGGGAGGGGAGGGGGAAGGAGACAGACTCCCTGGGCACGGGCACCGGGCAGCCCTACCTCCAGAGCCCCCAGGACACCCCCCCAGCACCTTGAGTTACTACAGTAATGGGAGTAGTGTGTTCTTCTGTTAACTCTTACAGGGCTTTTGTTGTCCTTCAACGCACAGTGTCCAAGGCATGAGTCAGGCTCACATCGCCCTGCAGCTGCGCTGTGCCAAGCAGCTGCCCGTGGCATTGCCAGCGTGTCCAAAAGGGAGGAAAAAGGTGAATACGTGAGCGGGGGGAAACCGTCTGGTATGGCAGAGGGGTGAGCTCTCAGGGTGGAGTCCGGGTGGTTTCTGCCTGTATCCATCCTGTAAATGTGGCTGTCAGAAGGAAGCATGAGAGAAAACATGATTTCACCAATACAGTATGAGCTCAGAAATTGTGGAGTGTTCTTGGGAAATCTGATCTTTTTTTTTCCCGATCTCTATATAAAACCAGAGTATTTGAAATGTGGTTTT
Organism: Athene noctua; assembly: GCF_965140245.1. Classification (NCBI taxonomy): domain Eukaryota; kingdom Metazoa; phylum Chordata; class Aves; order Strigiformes; family Strigidae; genus Athene; species Athene noctua. The sequence goes on along the minus strand of NC_134064.1, from coordinate 925,099 downwards.
TAGAGCAATACAAGAACTTGTATGAGTCAATCCGTTCCTAAACAAAGGATTGATTTCCCAAATTGCTAAATTCGTATGCACAAGTGCCATATAAGTACTTTAAATAAGGAATTGTCAGCTTTCCAGTTCCCTCCAGCCACTACTGCACCGTCCATCTGGGCCTTGCCTGGTGCTCCGGGTCTCCTGCAGCCCGAGCGCCTCAGCAGATCGGCTGCCTCGTGGTTCCCCACTCGCCTGCTCTCCCCCAAGGCCGAGCGGCACTAGTGAAGCTGTCTGCTGCCGCTGCCAACCCACCCGCCCCTCCAGCCCCTCCAGCACGCTCCCAGTGCCGGGGTTCTCTAAAGGTGTCTCTACCCCCAAAAAGCCCTGGGCCCTGGAAGGGAAGGACCGGGGCTCAGCCGCAGCCCTGGGGACATGGGAAGGGGCCACTCGGGGCTCCTGGGGGGCTGCGGCTCCCGGGCACAGCACGTAGCCCGGCTGGAGCTGGGACCCCTCTCCCGGTTTGTAGAGCGAGAGGATTGTCTGAGCGCGCGCAGAGGCCGTGCAGATGGCTCCGGCACTGGCCTGCACCGGGGGAATCAACCCTCCCACCTCGAGCATATTCTTCCTGCGCTCAGTGAAGCTGCTCAGATGAGCCAGTGCAGCTCGGGGCCTGCCTAAGCGCAGCCTCAGCTTTAATCCTGACCCTCCCGGGGACTCCCTGCCAAGGCAGAGTCCTGTGCTCCCCCCTCTGCCACCGGTCACCCGTGGCCCCTGAACTGCATCACCCACGTGCACTGGCCAGCGGCTTCCGCACAGTCATGCCCACAAGCCAGAGGCATTTGCTTTGCAGGGGATCTGTGTGACACGGCGTCAGCAGCACAAATATTCAGTTAGAAAGCAGAGATAAACTCTGGACTGAAAACACAAATGCAACCGTCTTCAGCACAGGAGGGAACAAACATCGATTACTTGATCACATTGAAAGTTCCTCTCCCATGTAGACTGATCCTCAGTGACTTCGTGTCAAATCCACCCAAAATCCCGCTCGTTTCAGCCCCGTTGCCCAACCTGCACACACGGTGACGGCCCCGCCGTGCCGGGGCAGAGCATCCTGCAGCCACCGAGCAACGCCTGCCAGGTGCCAGGGGCTGGAGGGGTCTCGCGGGGGCCCCGGGGCTGCGCGAGAGCTGGGGGGGCTCCGGCAGCGGAGATCACAGCCAGCGCTGGGCTGGAACCCTTTACACCGACCACCCCTCCTGCAGAGCCCGCACTGACTCCGTGGGCCCGGGGAGCTATTCCCGCCTGAGCCCAGCAGAAGCAAAAGGCTGGGCTTGAACCATTTATAAATGTGAACCGGAGTTGTTCGGATTTAAGAGCTCTCAACGATTCCAAGTCCCGGGCGGTCCCTGGAGTGTGGCCAGCGACACGCCCGGGTCCCCGAGGAGAGCACAGCCCTCCGGCACACGCCCGAGGGTCGCTTGCCTGCAGCGTGGGGTGGAGGCAGCCCCCAACCTAAAGACCCCCGGGCAAGGGCACTGCCGCCCCCGGGACCGGCCGTCCCCCATCTCTGCTGAGCTGCCCCCGATGCGCTCGTCGGAAGCAAAGCACCAACGTGTGCCGGGGCCCTGCGCTGCAGCGAAGACAGCCCCGGCTCTCAGCAAAACGTCCGCAGACGAGACGCAGATGACGGACAGAACAATGCAGTCAGCACGCAGACACGGATGGACACAAACGTGAAACCTCTTATTCCACAACAACACAAGCACAGAAAGCACATCTACCCTCACCCCCCCACCCAACAGCCGGCAGAAGCAAGCGGTGCCCAGGGAAGGAAGGGAGGTTCAGCCAGTCCAACATTCCTGTGTTTTAGGAAAGCGAGCCTGACAGCTGTGGAATAATCCTTGCAGTTATGGTCTTCATGAGCACGAGGGAGTGATGGTTCGTGGGTTGGCTCATTTCAGTTGTCTGCTCCACACCGAGAAGCTGCTCCCGACCGGCACAAATATGCAGCATTTTGTGTAAATGTTGCGGGACAGAGCACTGAGGCAGCAGCAGAAGAAGCTTAGGGGAGAGTTTCTTCCCCATCCTGGGCCTGTACTGAGGGCGCGACAACCGCGTCTGGGCTTCTAACATCCTACAAAACGACGAGAAAAACATTAGCTTTACAAAAAACACGCTAAGCTTTGAGCTACTGATACACCACTGTAAGAGATTTACTAAGAGCAGCTGCCAGAGCAAGCAGAGGAGCCGGTGCTGCCCTTGACCTGGGGCTGCACTGCTGGGTGGCGGGAGCTGCTCCGCAAGGGGCGAGGGGCTGAGGGGCCGCCAGCGTAGCACCAGAACTAAGGCATTTGCAAGGAGATTTTGGGAACAGGGAAGGGGGTAGAAGCTGCCACTCCAAGGGATTTACCATCCCCTACCCAGTGGCCAGTAGCAGATACTTAAGGGAAGTGTAAGGAACGGGACCAAGTGCTGCACCCGCTGCCTCTGGCAGGGACGAGCCCGGGGACTCGACCGGGCGCGGGGCAGCAGCTGACCCACGCAGGACTCACCTCACGGGGCTGCTGCTCCTCTGGCCCTGCCAGCAGCTCCCAGGGCATCTGGGTTGCCTCCAGGGGACTGTCCTTACTGTGCTCGTGTTCTCAGCAGCTCTCCCTGCACTACCCCCCTCTCCCCTGTTGTCACAGAGGTCTGGCTGATCCCCCTCAGCTTTCACCCCGCCCGCTCTGGCCTCGGCTCCCCCTCGGCTCTGGCTCAGGGATGTTTCTGCCATCGGCTGCTCTCCAAAGGACGTTGCTCCACACAGCTCTCCCCCACAAATTCTCCCTCTTCTGTGTCCTCTCACTCAGACAGAGCTCCTACCACAACCTCTTTCCCTTCAAATCCTCCCTCCTCCAGGTCCTCCTCTCTCTCAGACACAGCACCAGCCACAACATCCTTCCCTGAACATACTCCATCTGCATGGTCATCTCCCCCCGACACCAGAATCATCACAACGTCCTTCCCGGAAAAAATTCCCTTGCTCCCTCCTCCTCTCCCTCAGGGGCTCCACCCAACATGAACTGCCTTCTGAAACCTCTGTCCTGCATGTCCTCCTCTTCATCAGAAAGCTCAATCGGTACTAAGTCTATCCCTACAAATGCTCCCTCCTCTGGGTCCCGCTCTCCCTCAGACACAGCACTGCCCACATCTTTCCCTTCAAATTCTCCCTCCTCCAGCTTCTCCTCTGCCTCAGACATAACACCAGTCACGTCTTTGCCTTCAAATTCTCTCTCCTCCAGCTTCGCCTCTCCTTCAGACAGAACACTCCCCATGTCTATATCTTCAAATTCTCTCTTTCCCAGCTTCTCCTCTCCCTCAAACACAGCACTCCCCATGACTTTGCCTTCAAATTCTCCCTTTTCAAGCTTTTCTTCTCTTTCAGACACAGCACTCCCCATGTCTTTCACTTCAAATTTTCTCTCTTCCAGGTTCTCCTCTTGCTCAGACACAGCACTCCCCATGTCTATCACTACAGATTCTTCCATCTCCATGTCACCCTCTCCCTGAGACACAGCACTGACCATGTCTCTCCCTTCGAACTGTGCCTCCTGCAGCTCCTCCTGTCCCTCAGACACAGCACTCCCCATGTCTTTCCCAAATTTTCCCTCCTCCAGCTTCTCCTCTCTCTCAGACACATCACTCCCCATGTCATTCCCTTCAAATTCTCCCTCGTCCACGTTCTCCTCTCCAGCAGACACAACACCTCTCACGTTTTTCTCTTCTAGTTCTCCCTCCTCTAGGTCCCCCTGTCCCTCAAACACAGCACTGCCCATGTCATTCACTTCTAATTCTTCCTCCTTCAGGTCCCCCTCACCCACAGACACAGCACTGTCTATGTCTTTATCTTCAAATTCTCCCTTTTCAAGCTGCTCTTTTCCCTCAGACAGAGCACTGCCCATGTCTTTCACTACAGATTCCTCCTCCTCCATGTTCCCATCTCTTGTAGACACAGCACTGCCCATGTCTTTATCTTCAAATTCTCCCTTTTCAAGCTTCTCCTCTCCCTCAGACACAGCACTGCCCATGTCTTTCACTACAGATTCCTCCTCCTCCATGTCGCCATCTCTTGTAGACACAGCACTGCCCATGACTTTCCCTTCAAATTTGCCCTTTTCCACCTTCTCCTGTCCCTCAGACACAGCACTCCCAATGTCTTTCCCAAATTCTCCCTCCTCCAGCTTCTCCTCTCTCTCAGACACATCACTCCCCATGTCTTTCCCTTCAAATTCTCCCTCCTCCAGGTTCTCCTCTCCTGCACAAACAGCACTGCCCATGTCTTTCACTTCAGATTCTCCCTCCTCCAGCCTCTCCTCTCCTGCAGAAACAACACATGTCAGATGTTTCTCTTCTAGTTTTCCCTCCTCTAGGTCCTGCTCTACCTCAGACGTATCACTGCCCATGTCTTTCGCAAATTTTCCCTCCTCCAGCTTCTCCTCTCCTGCAGACACAATACTGCCCATGTCTTTATCTTCAAATTCTCTGTTTTCCAGCTTCTCCTCTCCCTCAAAGACAGCACTCCCCATGACTTTGCCTTCAAATTCTCCCTTTTCAAGCTTTTCTTCTCTTTGAGACACAGCACTCCCCATGTCTTTCACTTCAAATTTTCTCTCTTCCAGGTTCTCCTCTTGCTCAGACACAGCACTCCCCACGTCTATCACTACAGATTCTTCCATCTCCATGTCACCCTCTCCCTGAGACACAGCACTGACCATGTCTCTCCCTTCGAACTGTGCCTCCTGCAGCTCCTCCTGTCCCTCAGACACAGCACTCCCCATGTCTTTCCCAAATTCTCCCTCCTCCAGCTTCTCCTCTCCTGCAGACACAACACCTCTCACGTCTTTCTCTTCTAGTTCTCGCTCCTCTAGTTCCTCCTGTACCTCAAACACAGCACTGCCCACGTCTTTCACTTCTAATCCTTCCTCCTTCAGGTCCCCCTCACCCACAGACACAGCACTGTCCATGTCTTTATCTTCAAATTCTCCCTTTTCAAGCTGCTCTTTTCCCTCAGACTTAGCACTGCCCATGTCTTTCACTACAGATTCCTCCTCCTCCATGTCGCCATCTCTTGTAGACACAGCACTGCCCATGACTTTCCCTTCAAATTCGCCCTTTTCCACCTTCTCCTCTCCTTCAGACACAGCACTCCCCATATCTTTCATGTCATATTCTCCCTCCTCCACGTTCTCCTCTCCAGCAGACACAACACCTCTCACGTCTTTCTCTTCAAGTTCTCCCTCCTCTAGGTCCTTCTCTCCCTCAAAGAGAGCAGTCCCCATGTCTTTCTCAAATTCTTCCTCCTCCAGGTTCTCCTCTCCCTCAGACACAGCACTGCCCATGTCTTTCACTACAGATTCTTCCTCCTCCATGTCACCCTCTCCCTGAGACACCGCACTGACCATGTCTTTCCCTTCGAATTCTGCCTCCTCCAGATTCTCCTGTCCCTCAGACACTGAACTGCCCATGTCTACAACTTCACATTCTTCCTCCTTTAGGTCCCCCTCTCTCGCAGACACAGCACTGCCCATCACTTCTCCTTCAAATTCTTCCTCCTCCAGCTTCTCCTCTCCCTCACACAGAGTACTCCCCAAATCTTCCCCAAGTTCTTCCTTCTCCAGCTTCTCCTCTCCCTCAGACACATCACTCCCCATGTCTTTCCCTTCAAATTCTCCCTCCTCTAGGTTCTCTTCTCCTGCACACACAGCACTGCGCATGTCTTTCACTTCAGATTCTTCCTCCTTCAGGTCCCCCTCACCCGCAGACACAGCACTGCCCATGTCTTTATCTTCAAATTCTCCCTTTTCAAGCTTCTCCTCCCCATCAAACACAGCACTCCCCATTATTTTCCCTTCAAATTCTCCCTCTTCCAGGTTCTCCTCTCCCTCAGACACATCACTCCCCATGTCTTTCCCTTTAAATTCTCCCTCCTCCAGGTTCTCCTCTCCCTCAGACACAGCACTTCCCATGTGTTTCTCCTCAAATTCTCCCTCCTTCAGCTTCTCTCCTGCAGGCACAACACCTCTCACGTCTTTCTCTTCAAGTTCTCCCTCCTCTAGGTCCTTCTCTCCCTCAAAGAGAGCAGTCCCCATGTCTTTCTCAAATTCTTCCTCCTCCACGTTCTCCTGTCCCTCTGACACAGCAGTGCCCACGTCTTTCCCAAATTCTCCCTCCTCCAGCTTCTCCTCTCTCTCAGACACATCACTCCCCATGTCTTTCCCTTCAAATTCTCCCTCCTCCATGTTCTCCTCTCCCTCAGACACAGCACTTCCCATGACTTTTCCTTCAAATTCTCCTTCTTCCAGGTTCTCCTCTCCCTCAGACAAAGCACTCCCCATGTATTTCACTTCAAATTCTACCTCCTGAAGATCCCACTCTCCCTCAGACACATCACTCCCCATGTCTTTCACTACAGATTCTTCCTCCTCCATGTCACCCTCTCCCTCTGACACAGCACTGACCATGTCTTTCCCTTCGAATTCTGCCTCCTCCAGATTCTCCTGTCCCTCAGACACTGAACTGCCCGTGTCTACAACTTCACATTCTTCCTCCTTTAGGTCCCCCTCTCTCGCAGACACAGCACTGCCCATCACTTCTCCTTCAAATTCTTCCTCCTCCAGATTCTCCTCTCCCTCACAGACAGTACTCCCCAAATCTTTCCCAAGTTCTTCCTTCTCCAGCTTCTCCTCTCCCTCAGACACATCACTCCCCATGTCTTTCCCTTCAAATTCTCCCTCCTCCAGGTTCTCCTCTCCTGCACACACAGCACTGCCCATGTCTTTCACTTCAGATTCTTCCTCCTTCAGGTCCCCCTCACCCGCAGACACAGCACTGCCCATGTCTTTATCATCAAATTCTCCCTCTTCAAGCTTCTCCTCTCCATCAAACACAGCACTCCCCATTATTTTCCCTTCAAATTCTCCCTCTTCCAGGTTCTCGTCTCCCTCACACACAGCAGTCCTCATAACTTTCACTTCAAATTCTACCTCCTGAAGTTCCCCCTCTCCCTCAAACACATCACTCCCCATGACTTTCCCTTCAAATTCTCCTTCTTCCAGGTTCTCCTCTCCCTCAGACACAGCACCCACCATGTCTTTCACTACAGATTCTTCCTCCTCCATGTCACCCTCTCCCTGAGACACCGCACTGACCATGTCTTTCCCTTCGAATTCTGCTTCCTCCAGATTCTCCTGTCCCTCAGACACTGAACTGCCCATGTCTACAACTTCAGATTCTTCCTCCTTTAGGTCCCCCTCACCCGCAGACACAGCTCTGCCCATTCCTTTATCTTCAAATTCTCCCTCCTTCAGCTTCTTCTCTCCTGCAGACACAACACCTCTCACGTCTTTCTCTTCAAGTTCTCCCTCCTCTAGGTCCCCCTGTCCCTCAAACACAGCACTGCCCACGTCTTTCCCAAATTTTCCCTCCTCCAGCTTCTCCTCTCTCTCAGACACATCACTCCCCATGTCTTTCCCTTCAAATTCTCCCTCCTCCAGGTTCTCCTCTCCTGCACACACAGCACTGCCCATGTCTTTCACTTCAGATTCTTCCTCCTTCAGGTCCCCCTCACCCGCAGACACAGCACTGCCCATGTCTTTATCTTCAAATTCTCCCTTTTCAAGCTTCTCCTCTCCCTCAAACACTGCACTCCCCATGTCTTTCCCTTTAAATTCTCCCTCTTCCAGGTTCTCCTCTCCGTCAGACACAGCACTCCCCATGTGTTTCTCCTCAAATTCTCCCTCCTTCAGCTTCTCCTCTCCTGCAGGCACAACACCTCTCACGTCTTTCTCTTCAAGTTCTCCCTCCTCTAAGTCCTTCTCTCCCTCAAAGTGAGCAGTCCCCACGTCTTTCTCAAATTCTTCCTCCTCCAGCTTCTCCTCTCCGTCAGACACAGCACTGACCATGTCTTTCCCTTCGAATTCTGCCTCCTCCAGCTCCTCCTGTCCCTCAGACACAGCACTCCCAATATCTTTCATGTCATATTCTCCCTCCTCCAGCTTCTCCTCTCCTGCAGACACAGCACTGCCCATGTCTTTATCTTCTAATTCTCTGTTATCCAGCTTCTCCTCTCCCTCAAACACATCACTCCCCTTGTCTTTCCCTTCAAATTCTCCCTCCTCCGCATTCTCCTCTCCTGCACAGACAGCACTGCCCATGTCTTTCACTTCAAATTTTCTCTCTTCCAGCTTCTCCTCTCCCTCAGACACAGTACTCCCTATATCTTTCACGTCAAATTCTTCCATCTCCAAGTTCTCCTCTCCTGCAGACACAACATTTCTCACATCTTTCTCTTCAAGTTCTCCCTCCTCTAGTTCCTTCTCTCCCTCAAAGAGAGCAGTCCCCAGCTCTTTCTCAAATTCTTCCTCCTCCATGTTCTCCTCTCCCTCAGACACTGCACTGCCCATATCTTTTGCTTCAAATTCTCCCTTATCCAGGTTTTCCTCTCTCTCAGACACAGCACTCCCCACAACTTTCCCACGTTCTCCCTCCTCCAGGTTCTCGTCTCCTGCAGACACAGCACCTCTCACGTCTTTCTCTTCAAGTTCTCCCTCCTCCAGCTTCTCCTCACCCTCTGACTCTTCTATCTCAGTGTCCTCGTCATCACTCTCAGAGAGGTCCTCAGCTCCCCCCAGCCCCTCGGGCTGCATTCTGCCTTCCTCCCGGCCAAGGTTATCCCCTCCCCCTGACAGCTCCTCTTCCCCAGTTTCCTGCTCTTCGAGATCTGCCTCGCTCTCCATCCCCTCCTCCAGAACATCCTGTTCCCCACGTGCCAGCTCTGTGCCAAGCTCCCTTCCTTTCCCTGTCACCTGTCTTTTAGGATGTCCTTCTGCCATGGCACTCTCTTCAGGAGCAGATTCCTCCACCACAAGCTGACCCTCTGCCTGCAGCACAGCCAGGATTTCCTCCTGCGGCAGCAAATCTCCCACCCATTCTACTTCTTCTCCTGCCTCTTTGGTGCAAAATTCTCCTTCCTCTTCAATAAAATCTGCCTCCTCAAGTGCTTGAGTTTCCTCTACCCTCTGCCCTTCTTGTGACACTTTTTCTTCTGCTTCCTGCACATCAAGTGTTCTTGTTCCTTCTGCCAAGAATGTTCCATCTGGTGCTATTAAAAAATAATAAAAACAATAGTTTAATTGAGAATTGTGTTAGTGTTAAGGCTGTTTTACAGGGTTATTATTAAAGAGGCTACCTCTCCCAAGCAATGAGGGGACATCAGCATGGTGACAAGAAGAAAGCTTGCTGTGCTACTTCTCATCATGCACCTTTGCTCTGACTACATTTCTAGTGCTGCTGTTCTGACGCCTGGCATAACTAGTTTAAGCCAAAATGCCGACGCATGACCATCTTTCAACTCTGACAGCTCTGCCTGCCCTCTGAACTATCCCCAGAGACGAGAAGGAACCTCCAGCCTCCTGTATACACTCTCCAGATGAAAGACAACACACCTTACAAGAGTGTGCTCTTAGGCTACATAGAGGAAGGAGGTCAAAAGGCTCCCAGCTGACCAGAAAAACAAACTTAGAACACCCTGGATTCATGTGCCAAAGTAAAGAACGTGCACAACTAGCAATTTAAAAACAATAGAGATGGCCTGTTCCTGCCAGCTGCTAGACCCTTAGAGGATGGCAGAAGGAAAAGGAAGAGCAGCAGTGCAGACTGAAGTCAGTTTTAACCTGTGGGTTTCTTCGCTTTTCAGACTCACTGCTGCTGGGGAGTAGAAGCTTAAGGTGACCTTCCAGGACGGCTCCCAGCAATGAACGGCTCAGGGTGCAGGGACCAGAAAGGTTCTTGGAGGGAACCAAGACCAAGCTCACTGCCGATTAGGCCAACTGCTCACCGGGGGATGAGCTTGGGAGACAAACGGGGCACAGCACGGAGATGGAGGCTGCAGCTCAGCTTCCCTCCTCATCTGCCAGTCCCACCCTGCCTGTCCTGGACATTTGCCTCCCCAGGAGCCCCCAAACTCCCTGCAAGCAAAGGGAAACTTGCTAGGCTCCTGCCTTCCACAGCTGTTTTCTTGACTGGCAGCCAGTTTTTCATGGCCTGCATTCTTTACCTAGGACCATTACAGCTACCAACAAAGCAGTTATTTACTGTGATACAGGTTAACTACACATGACTACAGAAGCCAGCGAGTCAACACCAAATTTTATACGAGTTAGGAAAGAGCAGACGTAGCGTTTGATAGACTAGAAAGGAAAGGGAAAGGGCAAGCACTTCTAGAAAAAGACTTCAGATTAATTAGATTTCATCCCTGCTCAACAGCCAACCTCACCTTCACTGGCATCATACTCCCCACTTGATACGACCTCTTCTTCCACATCTGGACAGGAGTCATCAGGTTCGGAATTCATGTGATCACCATGTCCAGCTGCCGTTGCTGTTTTCACCCGGACTGGACTGCAATCTTCAAGAACTACCACAAAGTTACAAAAGAGGAAGCCGGAAAGAGAAGCCATTAAAAAGCGAAAGGGGAGCAGAACTCATCCAGCTGCCTCAGCTTGGTTTAAAATTTGAAATGTTAGGGCAGACCCGATTGGAGCCATGTCAATCTTCACCAGCAATAATTCAGGTAGATTAAAACCAGATGGAGACAACCACGAAAAATCCAAGGGAAAATTCATGCAGGGGCATCTACTGAACCGTAGAGCAGCAGTCTTCCACAACATTTTCACAACGGTGAGATTGCTTTTGTCAGGCGGTCTGAAGGGGGGTTCAACATGGGAGCAACAATATTGTTTTATAGACATAAATTTGTTACTGTTCTATCAATACTTTTTCTTAAAAAAAAGGTCTATGTTAAGCTCCCAACTACAGTTCTGATGGTTCCTCAGTTCCCCAACTTCAGTGTGTGAAGACCTACACTTATCTAAAAATAAGTGGAGAAGTATTTTCTGCTCTGTAAATGCAATGCTTGTGATACTTCACAGTCAAGTCATACATCTGACAAAACAGAACTGGCAGTCTTTCGAAACACCGAGCCTAGGGCAGGGTGACAAACACCGCTGACAATAATTCTCTCTCTTGGGACTGGCAATATCTCCTTGTCACAAAGAGTGCAGCGAGATCAGAAAATGCGCAGCAGGAGCCCACCCCAGGTACTTCCACGCTTCTGACAGACCCTGTCACACCACCCGTCGTGATCTGCCTGGACTCAGCCTACATCTGAACCACCCCAGAGGAGCACTCTGCACCTTTTGCTTTCTTCAGCGTATACAATTTTCTCCAATAAATTAGTTCTGCACTGCTAATGACAGCACCGGTTAGGAAAAACCCTGTCAGATGGGTCTCAGCAGGACAAAACAGAACAGTGCCTATCATCCTCCTCTCAACACCACCCTGAGAATGACCCTTGGAGGCTCAAGAATGGACTGAGAGCCAATTCTTTCATTGCTCTACACTCTGTTTCTTGACAATTCTTTCCTTGCTATAGAATTTACCTAGATAACCCCCAGGTAGACGGGGACAAATCACTATGCAAATTAGGAGGTCGTTCCTATCTATCATTTTTAGGATTCAATGGTTTTTCTTGTCCTTCCTTGACCTGCACCATCCCTGAATCTCAGGTAGTCTCCTGGCAGCAGAGGTGAACAGGACTGGACTAAGGATCAAACGCCGTTACCTACTTACCATTCGGACTATCTGTCTGGATTGGATAGAGGATCTCTGTTCAAGCCTAGAGCCATGAAACCGTGTGTGTTGGATGTAAGCACACAGGAATCGTGCTAATAAAGAACAACACTCTTTTCTTAGGCCAGCTCAGGACCAGATCACTAGCTTGACACATTCCATTGATACAGCATAACATTCTGTCCTCTAGGTTTGTAAGGTTCTTCTTCAGTAGTCCTTGCTCAACTCTAGTGTTGAAGAGCCTAGTGGTGAAAGTGCCTAAACTGAAGTTTCTTTCACACAAGAGAGGGGTTCCGGAGCCAAACATCTTTGGAGGCTTCAGCATTATTCAATGAACAGCACGTTACTGTCTTTACTGTCTCAATTCTGAATGCAAACCAAAACAAAAGCAACGCACAAGACAGTCAAAGTAACCCAGCAGCAACTGCCTTGCAGAGCACTAAGCAGCAGCATTCCAATTGTTTATGCCACACAAGACTATCTTAGATGCACTGCAGTGAACTGAAAGCAACAGAAACAGAACCAAAGCCTTCTGTTAAAATAAAGGGAATGCATTCTGCATTCCACTGCAAATCCAGCACACAAAGAGACAACTGAAAATTTCATCTACCATGGCCTGTGGCTCTCCTGTACGCCAGCACCAGTGCAGACAGCTGTTCTTTTATGCTGCCTGATTTAACAGCACCCAGGACATTCCCCTGTGACCTGGATGACATCGCAAAGCAAGGGCTTACATTTTTTCCCCTTCCAGATACAATAAGGCAAAGCCTTGCTCTTGTGGCCAACCTTTTATTAATTGCCCCTTACCCATACAGGTAAGGATGAAACTGCAAGATGCCCATTTTATCAACAGTAAAAATGAGGCCTCGCACAACCATTTGATTTGCTCCTCCCCAAAAAATCCACGACACAGTGAAGCAACACAACCATGGATCAACTGACACAGTTTTGATCTTCATCTGCTGCACTGTGATTCACACAGTAATTTTTGGTTTCTTTTTGGATCATTATCAACAGATTCCCCCAACCTGGCATACAGACTCTCCTACAGGTAATCAATCACGTTTGGATTTCATAATAATTGCATGACATGCGAAACCCAGCTACTGGAGTGAAAAACAACGGTCAAAGCCTTACGCTGGAAACACTAGAAAAGAAACAATAAGGCAAGGCCACGTTCTGGGTGGGTGTTTAGCTCACAGCCAAGAGAGTATTCTAGCAGCCTGGAAACAGCCCAGAACTGCCTCCCCCGTGCTGCGCCAGGACCTGCTGTGAAGGCAGACAGGCACCCTGGCGTGCACTGGTCACCCACAGCCGGGCAGAGGGTCTGTACTCACCGCTCCCCTCGTCACTGTCAGGACCCTCCTCATCGCTGTCAGCTGCTTCCAACACGCTGCTTTCCGATGGCCTGAGATCCTCCCCATTGTCCCCCCTACTGCTTGCATCCCTTTCCTTGTCTTCCTCGAGCAGACTTGCTACTGCCACAGCCTGTTTGAGCTCCCCAGGAACTTCAGGAACCTGACGCTGTACTGATGTTGTATCTTCATCAAGAGTTCCAGCGTCTTCCCTCGCTGTTAGATCTTCTGGGTTTGTCTTTTCTTCTTCATCTGCTTCAGCCTCAGAAAGGCTCGCTGCAATTTTTGGTAATATTTTAAAATATCCAACTCATCTGCAGTGCATTACAATAACTTTGCAGGACTGCTTTTAAAAAAACCTCAAACATGGAAGCTAAAAATTCCCTAAAATATGTCAACGACTCCCATTAATTAATTAAAACAAGAACAAAGAAGCTGTGTTTGAATGGGAACTGCCATTCTAAATCAGTGGACTGCCCTGTATAGGGCCAGACCAGCAAATCAATAAAACTCCGCAATTTTCCTTAGAATTAGCAAAGGGGGAGGTGCGGAGCCCTCGCCCCCTGCCAGCTCGCTGCAGCGGTGCTGTGAGGATGCTGCCTCGCCCTGAGAAGCCGCGGAGGCGCACGCTCATTCCACAGCCACGGGCAGCAGAGCAGCGCGCGGGGCCACGGGCGGTGGAGGTTCGGCCTCCAGCATCTGCTGCCACGGACCTGAGGCACAAACGACTAGGCAGCCACCGCCTGGCAACGACTCTGGCACCTCCAGCCTGCCCCGGACTCGCGCCTCTGTTCTGACGGGAGGTACGTTTAGAGTCCCGGGAAACACCATCGCTCCCAGGCGCTGACAGGAGTACAAACAGTTCAGAGACAGAACCACTCCAACGTGCAGATTACACACTGCACCAGGGGAACTGTCAGCCATTCTCCCCAATTCACTCACTGGCTTATGGTCCACAGGGATTTGAATGCCAAGGTCCCTCTTACACGCTCTTTATTTATGTCCAACTCATAATATTGGATGCAAAAGTCACATCTGTGGCACCTCGGCTATCTGGATTTCATTCTCAGCTCTGTATGCTGGCTGAACTGACCCAAGGGGCCCAACAGCTTCAGACCCTCTTGAACACGTGTCATGATATGCTGAACTAAGGTGAGACAAAATCTGTCCACAGCACGTACTCATAAAGATCCAGATCCCATTACTATTAGCGTGTTATTTCTGCCAAAGCAGCACTCAGAGCTCACAAGAGGATTCGTGTACTGATTGCTGAAACACAGAAACATAGCATCCATGCCCAAAAGCTTGCTATCCAAAATCCTGGTCTACCAACTCTGACACACACATGCTTAAGTTGAAGCGAGTTCTTCTTTGAAAAAACTACAGGTGCAAGGCTCGGCAGATGATCTCAAAGCACAATAAATGTACAGAGCATGTGGAATTTCAGCACACAAGCAGATGAAAGCTGAAGCTAGCAACAATGAAATGGGGTCATGTTGTCTTGGAGAATTTGTAAATACGAAGAACGGAAAAGACCAGCTTAAGGATGTGCAAAAAGGCATAACTAAAAACAGTGGTGTGGAATTAAAGAAAAACGTTTTCAATCATGAATATCCAGAAACATCTTCCACTGTGGAGAGCTATTAGGCACTTTACCAATCGCCTAAAAAAATGGAACTAGTAGTTGCTGCTAATGTTGCTTGAAATATTTCCACCTATAGTATTTCCAGAGAGTCCTTCATTCAAGCAGAAAGCTCTTCTTGCCCTCAAAATTACCAATTAATACTTATTTTTCATAAATTTATTATTACATCTCAGTTGGGAGAAACCCACATCTTTTTCATCCCTTCTCTCCACCTCTTCTGTTCAGTGGTGGGGAAAAAAAAAGTAGCAAGATTTCATTACAAAGGGGGAAATATCAAAAATGAACAAATAGGAAAGAGGAATGAATGATCATCACACACTGCTAGAGCTTGAGAGGCAGCTGAGTGAAGTCACAGAGAAGTTCATAATGCCATGCACTAACAAGCAGAAAAGAATGCTTAATTGTACTGATTATTCCTGAATCACAAGCTATTTCTGATTATCATGAGAGAACAAAAATTAAGATTCTTTTTGATCGCTGCAATGCGTTTATAAGCAAGGATGTTTCAAACCTAACTGGAATTTCTGGTGGACTTTTTACTTTCTATAAAAAGACTGGATCTTTCTTGCAGCTGCAACCTTTTCACAAAGAGCTGTATTGCTTAATATTACCATTGCTTAATTCACCTAGAAATACAAATGTGAAAGTAATGTTTCCATTTAACTCGAGAAACGGTTTGCACATTAGGACGGTCAAATGTAAGGAATATGAAGTAATTGATTTTGAAAGAGCAGGAAATGGAGAAATCCTGGTACATGATGACAAGCGAGAGGCACAGAAGTCAGCTCAGGATCTAACAAAGCCATAGAGGAGAAAAGTTAAGAGAGAACTAAAACACTGCCACAAGGAAAAGGCAGATCAGTTCCGACTTACTCACGACATGGTGAATGGAATGCTGCTGTTCACTGAAGACATGAGAAATTGCCTGCGAGTTTTCCATGGGATTATTGATGAAGATAATCCCACGCAGGCAGCAGGGAGAGCTGAGCTGACGGCATCTCCTCCCTCGGCCAGCACGGGCCAGCGGTGCGCCAGGGGACGCCGCCGAGGTTCTGGCTGCTCAGGGCCATTAAAGACAGCACTGCTAAACCACCAGGAGGCACATCGGGTGTGCCGGGGGCTTCTCAGATAAAAGGGCGTATCCTCAGAAGGTGTCAGTGGTCTCGGACGTCAGTGACCGCTGACACAAAGTGCTGATCTGCCCAAGTATTTAGAGCTAATTTGCCAACTGGCTCCATCTCCATTTCTGCACCTCAATAGTTCAGCAAAGTCTGCTGTGAGCTGCCACACCCTTACACTGCCCGTGGGTTTTGCCGTATTTCAGTGATGGATGGTCGAATTAACCACAGATAAAACAGCTACCTTTTTCCAGTTCAGAAGGAATTGCATGTGTTTTCCTGTGTTTTCCCCTTAACACATGTACCAGGCACGTACAAGATGTAAAACATGCACAAAATGTAAAACATGCATCAGGTCAACTTCTCTAAGCCTCAGTATGAAATAAACTAACCTTGTTCATCGTCCTGGAAGTCACTGTCAGAGTATCCATCATCTTCATCCTTCTCACTGTCAGAGACCTCCAATGCCTTCTCTGATGCGGTTTCACTCTCCTCTGCAATGTCCAAGTCGGGTTTTTTATCACCTGAGGGTGACTCTGATGTTCCATTCGTTTGACCATCAATCTGTCTCTCTTCTGCTTCAATATCTTCATCATACTCTAAAATACAAGAATCATACGGTGAGACGGAATTCACAACTAATAAAGTTCTATTTAAGCAGGCAGAGCTTAACTTCATCAATCTCCTTTTGCCTTTGCATTTGCTCAGTCTTTTTAACGCCATGAGAGAATCTACGACCACCGACAGGAAGAATAAGAGCACATTATCATAAAAAAGCATCGTATTCCTCATAAATAGCA
Source organism: Athene noctua (assembly GCF_965140245.1). Taxonomy (NCBI): domain Eukaryota; kingdom Metazoa; phylum Chordata; class Aves; order Strigiformes; family Strigidae; genus Athene; species Athene noctua. The sequence continues at coordinate 908,532 of NC_134064.1, read as the reverse complement.
TAGCAAAAATGCAGTAAAGCTACTGAATGATGCATCAAGTATGATCAATACATTAAAAACAACAATCAGAACGATTAGCCACTGACAGGAGTAGAAAAAACGAGAACTGGGCAAACTCGGAAATAAAATGCAAGACAGTCTCTTATGACAGGAGAAAATCCTCTTGCAACGAATAAAAAATGCAAGCAACAGAGAAAGCTGGAGAAAGGTAATCTACTGCAGCACAAAAAAAGACACATGTGGATTGACGTGGCTAATCAGCAAAGAAGTGGCTTACAAACTGAATGAATTAAATCAATCCAGCCAAAGGGTGCTGCGGAGGAACATTCTGTCATGGCACTGCTCTGGTACCTCCTTCAGCTCCCAGGTGAAATCCTCAGACAAATGAAGCTGACAACAGAATTGCCATTTTCACCCCAACACGGTCTGGATTCCGTCCCAGGCCACGAGCCTGACAAGCTGTAGTAGCTGACAGACAGCTCTGCTCACATCTGTAGTAAAGACTGGCCCCACGCGTACGCATTACAGAATCCTCCCCTGCCCAGCCAAGCTGCAGCGGCTGCAACCCCAGGCACCAGCGCGTAGCGATGTCAGTGATTTCCCTGTGAAATTCAGTAATTCCTCTGCCACCACCAGCTCACTGCGCGTGCAGCAGAGAGGCAACAAACCCAACTGTGCCGGAGAGCTGCCACCGCTGACACACCAGCTGTCTGTCCCTCGTGGCCATCACTTCTCACCTTTCCCATTTTATTGCCCACCCCTTCTTCTTTCGATCGGTGCTTTTAAAATACTGAAGGGACAGATGCCAGGGACAGAAATCAAGAGTACCTGATGCAGAACCAATTAGGCAGATAAACGGTTACCCAGACAATGAGAATTAAGGGAATAAGGAGATTTTTTTTTTTCTGTGTTCAAAATCACTTGCGATTCCAACTGCATTGTTGGAAGTGAGGCCTCCTTAGGCAACTGTCAGAAAGGTGCCCCCCTGCTGAAGGAAAAAGGCTTGATTAATGCCAAACACAGATCCAGGGGGACTAATGAGGAAGCTGAGTAGCAGCAGCACTGCAGAATTATGAAAGTAAAAATAGGAATAGGAAGTAGGAATTTAGATCCCTCTCTAAATCTGACTCACTCTGAAGAAGCCTTTATCATAAGAGCTGAGCCCACCGCCTCTCCCGCGGGGGCAGGCAGAGTCCCCGACAGCAACAGGGACCGGCCCGAGGTGGCACATCCTGGGCGTGCAGGTGGAGCTGCCACGCACCGTTTGATACCAGAAATATTGCATTGGCCTGCCACAAGAAACGCCCCTCGGGCAGACTTTCAGCAAGGGCAGCCTCTCTCCGGTCTTTCTTTTTAAATCTGCCGACAGAAAGGAGGTGGGCCTCAAGCAGAGGGGGAAGGTCAGCTAGCTACAACAGGCAAGGGGAGCGGTCAGTAAGGGGAAAGGACGATGGTCCGGGGGGGTCGGAGCAGAGGAGGCACGAAAGGAGGGCTGGTAGGCCTGGGGCAGAGGAACAAAGGCTCAGACAAGCCAGGACCTGGAGGTTGGGGCAGGTGTCCCCTGAGCGGTGCCTGGGGCACTGTGGTGGAGAGGGGGCGGGAAAGAGCCTTAGGGAACAGAGCCCTGCACGGCCCCTGGCAACAGAGGAGAGGAGACCAGAACACTTCAGCTAGCGCTGCATCTTGCTGACCTTTGGCTGCTACGTGCTCTTCCCACCTTCCCTCCCCTCCTGCGCCCAGCACTGAGCCTCCCCCCTCCCCAGTCCGTCCTCCCCTGCCACCCACCTCGGAGCAGGCAGCAGCACCTTGCCCACGGCCTGCCCCTGCAGCCGCCATCTTCTCTCCACTCCCCCGCACTGGAGCTCCCCTCAGACTGGCCGTCTCCCTGCCCACACCCACCCCGGTCCCTCCTCCTGCTCTACCTGTCCTCGCCTGCTGCCATTCTCCCCCCTCACGGCTGTCCCTGCGCTGTGCCCCACTTCCCTCCTGCTTTCCCATCGCCCTCAGGCTCCTGTTGCAGCCTCTCAGACCTTCCTTACTCACTTCCTTGGCTCCGGCAAAACCCTCTCGTCCTGGTGCTTGGCCCAAAGAAGCCCCACTGACTTTATCACCCAGACACAGGCATCGCCACACTCCTCGCACCAGGTGTCCTCAGAGAGGAAGCCCCAGGCAAAGGCCGAGGCCCGCAATCCCAGACCCACAGAATCCTACTCTCCCGTTTTTCATCCCCTGCTTCTCTTTTTGTCCTCCATAGTTTGGACATTTGCTTCCACACATGGTGAGATCACTAACACTGAATCTTTCTGTTCAATGCTGCTCTTTACCTGGCTCAATGCACACTCCATCTCCAATGCACACTCCATCTGCCCCGGAACCCACAGGATTTTCCTCACGGTCCTCCTCCATCTTTTTCTTGGGAGGCACTGGCTTGTTGTCCAGGCCCATTGCAATAATGCACCTATAAAACAACAAGGAGAATGGGAAGGTATCATGTTTTTCTTGGTGTGAACAATGGAAGGGCAGCAGGCAGTCAGCTGTTCAGCTCATTATCAGCACTGAAACCGGGTACCCATCTGCCTCTGTGTTGCCACTCAGACCCCACGGTTACTGATAACCACTCCCTTGGAGAAGCACCCTGAAGTTCTCAAGAGCTCCACGACCACAGGTACAGTTCTTCCTTGAAGGAGAGTGACACTGTCCCCACTTAAAGGTGACGGTTGAAGTATAAACTGACTAAAATCAAAATGATCAAAGTGTCCATTCATTCCAAGCTACGCCAACAATGATCTGTGAAGATACAACCACTGAGAAGGGCAGGCAAGTGCCAAGGCAGACCCGTGCTGGATCCTGATCCTGCTGCAACACCCAGTACAGTGATAACTCTCGTTTTGGTTTTTAATTTGTCGGCTCGGTCTAATAATGGCGGGGCAAGAGGCAGATTGAAACTGAATTCTTTTCACTTTCTGTTCTGGTTTTCCTACCCAACAGAAACCCAAACAGTTGGAAAACAAAGCATTTTGAGTGACCTGTGAGACTGCTCCTCTTGTATAAAGAGGAGTGGCAGCCTCTGTCTCATGGTTGGGAGGCTCATCTGAGAGACCAGGGCTCCTGCTCCTGATTTCACGTTACCCGCAGACACGGAGAGCCACCCTACACCACCCACGAGGGTCGGGACACTGTGCTCTATGGAGTGTGTCGATGCAATTCTGCAAGCAGAGGGTGACATTGAAACCAGAACTTTCACCGTAGCTAACCACAAGTCTCTGGAAAACCATGTTTTCTTCACAGACAAGGGTGTCTTAAAATCTTTCCCTCCCCCAAAACTGCTGTTTAAAAATAAATTACCCCGTTCTCACAATCACAAAGAAAACGCCCAAAACGACAGTTAAGTCAGCAGCGCTCTGCGTACTTATTTCACCAGCACTTTCACGAGAGGCAGGCAAGGGGTGTAAGTGTGGCACCCCCTGGCCACCGCTCTGCTCAGGGATGAGGAAGAGCTGCAGGGTGCCAGAAAGATGACCAAAGAGGAAACAAGGGATAAATTCAAACTACTGGGCTGCGAGGTCCTTGTGAGCAAAGCACACTCGTCTCCATACCTGTAGCAGGGAGATGCTCCCTCCACACTGACAAATCTGAAGTATCCATGTCTGCCTCCCACCGTGGAGGGCCTCCGGTGTCTGTACTCACAGCAGCAGCTCAATCTGTCCACTGTCAGCCCGTTGAGAATAAAGGTGAGGCTGAAGGGGAAACCTCGGTGCCTCCTTGAGATGAACTGAAAGGTCTCTGCGGTCACAGAAGGGATTCAAAGAAGAGAGGTTATGCTTTGCTGCCAGGCTGTTGCAATCGTCGTATCTCACCTGCATCACCACCAGAGCACCCAGCCCTCTGAGGTCAGGCACTCTGGTTCTCGGGTACATTAATTAGTCGGTAATACCCCACCTCCTCCCCACACAACAGCCGCGTCTCTCTCCAACCCCAGAGTGCCAAGCTGGACACCCCTGTGACAAGCCACTCCGTTTGGGCGCTCACAGCCACAGCAGAACAGAGAGCAGAGCCTCCCATCTCCACAAAATTAACTCCGCCCGTGCCTTACAGGAGTGGGCATCGTGCACAGGAGGTTTAGGATTCCTGGCACGGGCCCACCCGGTGCAGGGCAGCAGCATGTCAGAGCCCCCGCAGTGGGACACACCTGGCAGGGGCAGCCGAGGCTCCAGATGAGCACAGCTCAGCACCAGCGGCTCTGGGCCCGCACGGATGCGGCTGGGCTCAGGGAACACCGGGCACCGGAAAGATGCTGCTTCTGGAGCCGTTCCAGCTGCTCTGCAAGGCACTGCTTGGCATCCAGGCGGGAGGGCACCGAGGCGGCCACCCTGCTCCCTGCCGGGGGGACGGGGTTGTACCCCCTCTACACCGGTCACTCCCTCAGGCCTGTGAGTGGGGCTGGGGACAAGAGGGGCAGGCACAGAGGACACAGCGGGGAGCCAGCCCAGCAGCCCCGTGAGCTGATCCGCGGGCACGCCGCGGTGCTCCCACAGCCTCGGGGACGAGCGGGAGCGCAGGGAGCTCTGCACCATCTTCCCACGCCCGCTGAAAACGCCAGCACAGGGGTTCTGTGAGCTGGAATGAGGGGGTCATCGGTGGAATCACTCCTCCTCACAAGTGACAATGTCCCAGCCATTGCCTCTTCCCAGGTTCCCAGAACACAATTCACCTTCCACTGGTGCTATGGAATTGCACTCACGTCAGAGAGATGGGAGTTGGGCTCCCCTTATCTACTTTTCCTTCTGGAGTAATAAGCAACATGCACCGATGTACTGTGTAAAGCCAGAAACAGATAACCCCTATTTAAGGACAATCTGCTCCTACTACTACTTTATTAACCACACAGCTCTATATGAAATTAACCTAAGCTACAGTATTTTGCTAAATTAGTTCTCTAAGTTTCTTCCACCATAATTTGCAGAAGTCATTCTAACCTCACTTTCAATCATGAAACAGTAGATCCAGATTTAGTGTGGAGGTAGATGGTATAGAAATCCCTGGATGCATATACCTTGACTGAGCTCAGCTGAAGTAATTTTGATACCACACCAACTTTTTAGCAAAAAAAAAATACATGATGTCACCAGAATTGATATGAATTCTTTGACTCTTCACCCTCACCTCCTTCCAATAGGTTGCCTTTGTAGACACAAAGGTTTTCTCCTCCACAGTGCTGCTGATAGACTGTGATTTCACTCCTCTTATCAGCATCCTTGCCCAATAAATGCAGATTTCTTCCCAGAAAGGCCATGGTGATACATGGGCCGCTGTGTACCCCGGACCTGAAGACTACTCCAGAATTCTGCAGCAGGAAAGACACAAAAAATGCATTCAGCTTCCAACTCTAACAAAAGGTGAACACAAAGAGCATGTACGTGTGGCGTACACTTGAGGCTTCCAGTCTTTTAAGATGAGCCTTGGGCTGCTTAAATTGGAAAGTGCTTTGTAACATGCAGAAGGGGAGGAAAATGTTTCAAACTGAAAATCCACTGCATCTAATTGCCCAAAATTGCAGGAACCGTGACCCGTATGGTCCCCCCTAATCCAGGGTTCCTACAATTCCCTTTTACAGGAGTCAAAACTGGCTGGAGATGTAGTATAACAGATGAAGTTTTCACACCCTCAAGGCATTTCCTATATCCCTCTGAAGTTATGGTACCAGATATGGTCACAGACAGGATCGGATCGACTAAACCAGAAGGCTTTAAGTAAGAGTTCCCATGGTTTTTCTGCTCAAGCACCCTTTTTTCCCCCAGCTGATGAAAAACACCAAATGTTTTAGTATATAGAGAGATGGGTGGCACTTACATTATATATATTCTATATATTAACTTTATATATATATTTATAATATATATATTTTAGTTATGAATTTTATTTCTTTCAAAAATTTGGTGAATATTTATGCAAACTAGGTAAACACGTCTTTCAACATTAGGCAAATACACCAACAAGGAAGATTATATACCTGTCCATAAACAGAGAAGTAGAGAGAGCTGACTTACCATCCTTGGAGGTACCTCTGCCTCACTGGGTACAGCGACGGGACGCAATTGTCTCCCTCTGGTCACCCCAGTTCTCACTGTTTTTCCACTTTTTTGCTGGGGTGGAGGTGGTGTTGGTATCAGACCGGTGTTAATGATGGAAGATATATTGGTCACGTATTTTACTGTATTTGGTCCTTTTATTTCACTCCTCTCCTCCTGTGAAAACATTTTAACAAGGTTAAATAGGTTATGCAAAACCAGCCACCGAGCGCATTGAACCAACCATGGTTTGACGGCTCTTTACACCTCGTAAGACACACACTTCTACAACAGTTCCGTAACTCGGTGCATGCACTTTTGTTCATGAAAAGATTTATGTGCTAAACATTAGGCAAATACACCAACAGGGAAGATTATATACCTGTCCATAAACAGAGAAGTAGAGAGAGCTAACTTACCATCCTTGGAGGTACCTCTGCCTCACTGGGTACAGCGACGGGACGCAATTGTCTCCCTCTGGTCACCCCAGTTCTCACTGTTTTTCCACTTTTTTGCTGGGGTGGAGGTGGTGTTGGTATCAGACCGGTGTTGTTGATGGAAGATATATTGGTCACGTATTTTACTGTATTTGGTCCTTTTATTTCACTCCTCTCCTCCTGTGAAAACATTTTAACCAGGTTAAATAGGTTATGCAAAACCAGCCACCGAGCGCATTGAACCAACCATGGTTTGACGGCTCTTTACACCTCGTAAGACACACACTTCTACAACAGTTCCGTAACTCGGTGCATGCACTTTTGTTCATGAAAAGATTTCTGTGCTAAAACCCTTTCTTTTAATTTGCAAAGCAACCGGCAGCTGCTTGGGAGCGTCACCCCCATAGGTATATACAGCACTGTGAGCCGGGTACTGCTTGTAACCGTGCAGGGTTCTGATCCCCAGCAGACGGAACCCCACGGCACTGCTGCGCTCCCTCCGCTGGCAAGCAAGTTCCAAAGCATCCCAAAGAGTCTCCCGACAGTAACATCATTTGGCATCAATTACACAAGATGTGGTTCAAAACGCTTCTCTCCCATTTGTAGTGGAGGTCTAGTCCTCCTTCAGGATGAAATGCAAACAGGCCCAGGGCCCTGAGGAGCAAAAGGCACCTCTAGAGAATAAATTCCGCAAACGCCGCGTGCTCTGGCTCTGAGCTCTGCGTCATGTCTGCATAGCCTGTGACTGATCTGGCTGTTTTGGCAGCAGGGAGCATTAAGTAGAAAGTGCCAGCAAATTCTTGGAGAAAGGATCGTGCCCATCACAATACAGAGCAAATGCAGGAGGGAGCTATTCGGCCAGTGTCTGCCAGGCAGTGGTCACAGCCCCATTCCAAAACACCCCAGTCCCGTGGAACTCCTAACACAAAACCAATTACATCATGTTTTTCTAGGACAGAAGTCCAAATCGCACCTGAAAGAAACTGTGTATGTACCAAGATCATGTCTGGCTACTCCAAAAAGCTCTCATTCTCTGAACCTGACAGTGTGACTTAGCAGGAGGAATGGTAAAAATAAATAAAGGAGGTTTTTTGCTACTTTGCAGCTGTAGATGAAGAGGAAAACTTGGAAGGCTGTGTGAAAATATTCCCGAGTTCTTGGTGTTAACCAGGTGGCTGCCTGCCTCTCTACATAACAGATAGTCTATGTGGAGGGAGAAAATGATGCATGCAGAGGTTTTATACTAAAAAAGTCTCCACATTTTTCCTCACTGTGATCAAGAACTGGGCATTAGACCAGTAAGTCAATGTCTTGAAAATTAAGGGGAAGTTTGAAAGGAGAGCTTAATAAAAAGCTGATCACCCTTTGGAAGGCATGTTGCCTGCAGTATACAGTTCTGGGAGCTGTAGTACTAAAGCAGTGTTATAAAGCTGTCCCTACAATTACATTATTTTCAGAATGAAATATGGCCTCACCCTGCCGGCAGGCTGTTGACTGACTTGAGGTGCCGGGCACTTCTTTTTAGCTGTGGAAGTATTGACAGCCCCCGCTGCAGCACAGAAGGGAAGTGGTGGGAAATGGAGTGAGTGCTGCAGATCCCCTGGCGCTGCATGTGGTCGCCTGGAAGTCTAGAAAAGGAAAAAGAAAACAGCCACAAAATCTCAGTGTATAGTTTCCAGTGCAGAGCAGCACCATAAGTAAAAAAAAAAAATAAATAAAAATAAAGCATTGATTGTGATATTTGGAAGTGATGAGTGGTTCTCAGGTACCTTCAGGATATTACATTTTCTCGTCTGCCTCTGAAGAGCCAGGCCCCTTTAGGCATCTCTCACTGAGCATCCAAATACTGGAGCATCCAGAATAACTCTTGACCATAAATCCAGGTTTTGCTACTGTCTCTTCACAGTGCAGCCTTGAAGCAAACACGTGAGCTCGCAGGCACGCCCAGGAACGCAGCCGGGTGCTGCCTTTTGGTGCCTTCAGCACACGCACGCTGAGAGAACGCACCACCAAAGCAGACCTACTTTTGTTCAATACTCTGCATTTTTATCACGTTATTAGTTCATCTTTTCCTTGTATACCCTTCAGAACACCAAGTCAAAAAGCTGTTCATCTGAGTTAACTTGCTGCCTTACAACAGGCAGACTCCCTGGATCGGTGCTGATGCGATGATGTCCACCATCACACATAACCACAGGCCCAAGTGTCCTCTTCCTGGAGAGGAGGTTACCCAGGACTGAAAATCTCACTTCAGTCTGCACCCACGATCATCACTGGAATCGAGAACCAGTCAAAACTGAGCCATATATTTGACCTTTGACCTTAGACGTTCGTATCATTATTTTTCCAGAGTACATTAACATTCCTTCTCTGCCTGTTAACAGAGAGGAAGAGGTTTCTGAGCCAGAGCTCCGAAGCACGGCCTTCTGGATGAGCTTTAGCCTTACTTCACCCCTTCACCTCTGTTTTCTAAGAGGCCTCCATTGCTCTCAGGGTTTTAGAACGCGCCTACAGCCGTAGCACCCATTAACAATCCTTAATGTACTGACACCGGCCTAGGCTTGGGCGACAAGGCAGAGAAAAGGGAAGGATTAAAGCAGATTTATCACAAAGATTTTTGTTTCCTCCGTTCTGATGTGCCATTCCTGCAGCATCGGCTTCTGCAGACTTCTCTTTAATGACACAACCCTGCAAACAGGAGGTCGGCCCCAGGGGATGGCGGATGGGGCAGTCAGAGCTCTAGACTAAGCCCAGACCTCACAGGCCTACGTGCACGCCTGCGCTGTGTGTGCTCACGCCAGCGCCTTCGGGGTGGCTGCTAAAACTCACCTGTTGTCGGGAGCGACCAGCGGCTTCTCTGCCAAGGGGAGGGAAGAGCCCACGATGATTTCTTGTACCGGCTGGTGGGTGCGGGAAGTGCCTAAAGCTGGCTGGTTCCGCCTAAAAGAAGAGAAATGTACGTCTCTGAGGTACTAAATTGTGGGCAAGAAGCAAATCAACATTGGCCTGCCAGCCCTAACAGCCATGTCTGAGCCTGCCTGCCAGCTGTCTCTCACTGGACAGCTGTGACACTGGGACGCCTGCTTAAGGAAGGAAAGGAAATCACGGGGAGAAGGAGAGAGACAAGGGAAAAGACCTGTTCCCACCTCTGACTCATTTCCCTGCAGCCCTCTCCAGCTGCTGATCCTCCCAAATGCAATTCATCTGCCTGTTTATGCGGATCTCCTGATTCTTGGCTTGGCTGAAGCGCATCTGCCACTTCCTTGCTCTGGCTGATGCCCCTCCCTCCCTTTTCTTTCCAAAAGCCCCACGTTGGGCTGACGACCCTTCTGGAGACAGACAGCTCTGTCTCCCATCCTCCCTTGCTCAGTCATCTGTCTTTCTCCTTTTCTTTCAGGTTAGCTACTCAGCCGAATTCACTGAACGTATGAGCTGAGGGTTAAATTACACTGCCAATTGCAGCCAGGTTCCTGTGTCCCGGCGTGGTACCGCAGCAGAGACACAGATCACCCATCTGCAGGTGTGTCGTGGTTCGAGCCCGCCGGCAGGCAAACGCCAGGCAGCCGCTCACTCACCCCCCGCTCCTTGGGCACGGGAGAGGGAATTGGAGGGGTAGAGGTGGGGAGACTCAGCGGTTGAGACAAAAACAGTTTACCAATTGAAATGAAACAAAACAACAATAATAGAAAGTAGAAATGGGAAATGCACAACCACCTGCCACCGCCCGCTGACTGATACCCAGCCTGTTCCCAGCTGGTGATCCCGGAGAAGCCAAGATCCTGAAAAAGCAGTCCTGGAAGCGAGAGAGAACAAACCCCTTCCCAGCCAACCCTCCTTTACATCCTGAGCGTGACGTTGCACAATGAGGAATGTTCTCCTGACCAGTTTGGGTCTGCTGCTCTGGCCATGGCCCCTCACAGTATCTTCTGCACCCGCCCATGGCAGGACAGGGGGAGTTGGAATGTCCTTGATCTCCTGGCAGCAACTGCACACATCCCTGTGCTATCAGCATTCTTCTGATACCAAATCGCACACTGAATCCAAACACAGCACTACTCTAGCTACTAAGAAGAAAAATTAACGCTGTCCCAGCCAAAGCCAGGACAGCAGGCGTCTCCCCTATGCTCCTCACTGAAGGAAGCAGTTTGGGGTTTTGTTCCAAAATCACCCAAGTCCAGACTCCCTTCACAGGCTGCCTTAGTCACGGCTTCCACTGGGGTGACTCTGCCAGCAGGACTTCAGTCAGTAAACAGTGCAAGTACCACAGCCATCGCTGTCTGTCATGAAAATCTCCTCCTTCCTTTACCTCATAAAGGTATTATTTAAAATCAGAAAGATTTGACATTGGTTTTCAGCTGCTCCAAGCAGCAGCTAGCTTCACAATGCATTCTTCGCGATGGACACAGGCTCCTAATAAAGAAAAAAGATGCTGAGTATATCTCAGCCAGAATGAGAACAACTTTTCCCATGTGAGTCCAAGTGACTTCATGGGGAGAAGAACTTCTGACTTCTGTGGGACTTCCGTGACTCTAACAACTACAGAACCAAGCCCTGCCTACGTGACACCAAAGCAAAGGCTTCTGAAACCTCTTTTCATTACTTACATGCTGGTTCTGCTAAATAGGGTGTGATATGAGCTCAGTGTGCAGCTGCAGTCAAGAGCAGATAGTGTCTAGAATTACTAGAAGAACTGCAACGTGTATCCTCAATTATTCATCCTCTTCTGGTTCCCCGTTTCGAAACAGAAAGAGTAGAACTAGAAACGGTTGAAAAATGGCAACAGCAATGAGAAGAGAAGCCTGGAATGGCTCATGGGCGAAAGCCTCAATAGACTGAGAGTCTTCAGCTTGGAAAACTGAGAAGGAATATGAAAAAGGTGTGTAAAACTACAAATGCCTTGGAAAAGAACAGGTATTAACTCTTTTCATAAGGAGAACAATGGAGCACCAAATTGCTCCAATTATCAGACAGCAGATACATTAATTATTGTGCAGAAATGCAAGAAAGTGCCATTTCCTACAACTCGTAATTAAATTCCACAACCAAGAACACTGCAGAACCAAAAAAATAAGTAGATTCCAAAGGAATTAGGGGTGTGAATTGAAGTTCCTGAACTGCTGGCTAGAGGAAGGAGATGGAACCTGGGGCAGGATCATCCTCTACTTATCTGTTTCTTGTACTTTTTCCGTAAACATCAGAGACAAAGCCGTTGGCTCAGCGAGCCTCTGGCCTGACCCACGGCTGTGGTTTAACCCAGGGCAAAGCTGCCGCGTCCCCCCAGCGCTGGGGAGCACTCCAGCCTTACCTTGACTTTCTGCGCCTTCTCCTTCCTGCCATTCTCCGCAGGTTTCTTCTCTGCTCCTGGCTGATGATGACGCTATCAATGTAAGAGAGAAACCTCGTTAATGGACGTTATGAGATGTCAGTGAAGGTAATAACGCTTCTGCTCTGCTTATCACCTGCCTGCTCCCTGGTTGTTTTCCTCACCGAGCCCTATTACAAAACCACTATTGATTCAACCCATTTGCATGACACCTCTGTAAGTTAACATCGGCAATTAACAACTGAGCATTTGTAAAGTTGTAGGGACCAACTCCATTCTTGAGACGTAACAGGAACGTGCCCAAACTTTGTGTTCAGGTGAGATATATGACCATGTTCCAACTACTGTTTCGACTGGAATTCTTTTAAGCCAGCTAGCCCTGTGCATATCATCCCACAACCTGATGAGAGCCGAAGGGCAGCACGAGAGCCAGGACAGCGTACGCTCTGATGAATGACGCTGCGGGCTGACAACCAGAGGCCAGCGGAGGTTTCACGCGGGGATGTCAAGCACAACGACTGTCCTTTTCCCAGCAGGACAGAGCCTTTCAGGGCACCGCCAGGGCGCAGCTACCACAAACAGTTCAGTATGAGTCCACAGCCCCTGGCTCTCAGCAGGGGAGTACCTGACATGGCTCACACGGCGCTGGTAAATGCATACCTCTCTGTCAGGGGCCTTATTAAACACGGTGCCAGCCAGGTACTCCTGTACGTATTTCAGGCGCTCCTCCAGTAGAGTATTTAGCCGGTATTCCTTCTCGGGTATTATTCTGCCACTTCTTGAGATCTGCCATAAACAAATATAATGTAACTGAGAAGGACATGACAGAACAAGGTACGTTTTTAAAGGGAGCCCAATTTCCCAGAAAGGCTACCTTCTCTTCCCAGTTAGTTACCACCTCTGCTTCTGTCACAGTGGTGGAAATCACCTTCCGAGCACAGAATTGTCGTTTCTTTGATCCCGGGGACCCCATCAGCCAACCGAAGAGGGCAGGAGAGCCCCAGTCACATTTCCTAAAAGCTGTGGGCTCAGCCTTGCTCTTCAGGGGCCGCTGCCCAAGTCAGTGGAGGGCAATTAAATACTTGCCTTCCTACTGCACAGGGGTGGCATCTGCCTGTGCTAGACAGAGTCACACCCAGCCGTGCATAAGTATTTTTTAAAATGTTCAGCACATTCACCTTTACCAAATCCTGCAGCTTTCCATTAAAGTCTTTTAAAAACATAACACTGAAGCTATTTAAATAGCTATTAGAGTCAAAGATGCTTAGATTTCACATTTTAAAAACCTCTGAGAATCGATAACCTAAGAGAATCAATGCTGCTGGGGGATATGGTGTGGGGGAGAACTTTGTAGAGTAGGGCTGAGGGTTGGACTTGATGATCCCAAGAGTCTTTTCCAACCGGAACGATTCTGTGATTCTGTAATAGGATTCTGTGTATTTGCAAACGGAAAGATTTTGCAGAGGCAAACTCCAATGAGCAAAGATATGTACGCAGCAAAAACATAAAACCATTCTGAATTTACCAAGACCTCTCCATGAAATATCTTCTTCTGCCGGGGTGTGAAATACAAGCAGACTGACAGACATTCTCACACAGCCCCAATCGTGCAGCAATACAGCGACGTGTGCAATAACTTCCTGGAACTGCACTGCTGAGCAGCTCGGGGCTGAGCCACGGCTCTCCAGTATTTACCCCGCCTCAATCCGTTCAGCCCCTGTTCCCAGATCACACAGACAAGCGTCGCGACTGCTGCATGACAGAGGTGTGCTGGGAGCGGGAGCGTGATCCTCCACGGAGCGTGGCCTCGACCCGACGGTCAGCACGGCACTCCTGGCGTGACACCCTCACCCACCAGCAGCCGCGGGCCAGCGCCTTCACAGCCCCAGGCGGCCCCTAGGCCCGAGACGTGCCCAGCGCCACCTACAGCATCTCCTCAGCTGTCACCAGTCTCTTCAAAAACCGCTCAGCTCATGGAGCTGAGCCCCAAGCCCCGCTTTACCCCTCCTTCTGCCTTTCTGACTCCAGTAGTGCAGCCGTGAGCGCCACAGCCCCGTGTTGCTGCGACATCCAGCTGACCAATGGCAGAGAACAACGGAGTGGGGAATGCTCTGACTAAACACCCCACCCTCGGTCACAGTGTGATCGTGTGGCTTTGATCTGGCACAGCAGAATTGCACGTGTTTGGCTGGTCAAATTCTTACCAGTGACAACACACACCTCTAACAAATCAGCAACAGGACTATCAGTGATTTGACTTGCACAATATTAAGAGAAACAAATAATTCTTTTCGTTTTTTCTCAGAAAAAGAAATTTTTCAGTCTCACCAGTCCTGATCTCTGAAGATGTCGTCTTATCCGGGTATTTTTGAAGTATTCACCCAAGTGTTTGTCTCTCAGGCTATCGTAGCTTTCCAGTAATCTGAAATAAAAGCAATAATACAGATTCATATAAGCCCCTTGACAGCCAGATTATTACAGCTTCATTTACAGAGACCTGTGCAATAGCTTGCTGCACAAAATGCTGTCTTGTTGAATCATGCCCAACAGTTTGTCAGGTAAATGCCCATCAGATTATGTAAAAGCAACATCTTACAGCCTCTGGAAGATTCCTATCAGAAAGAAGAGACGTCTACAGCAGACAGAGCAGCTCCGCACCGAACGGCGTAGCACCACCAAGGCACAGGCTCCAGCAGAGCCCAGCCCTGGAGGTCTCCTCCGAGACCAACCCCCACAACAGCCTCCGCAGATAACAGACTCTTCCGAGATTTCAGAGCGCGCTTCCGAGGCTTGAGAGAGACCGACCAGACAGCACCGCCACGGCTCTGAAGTGCTGTTTGGTCCAGCGGACTCCCGGGACTGCCCTGCTCTAGAGGCCAGAAGGGTTGGGCCGGGCTCCTCTCTGCTGGGCTCTTCCCCTTCCCAGAGCCCTGGCACAGGGGTGCCAAGTCCTCCTCTGAATCCAGAGCAATAAAAATGAATGCAAGGCCTCCTCAAGTCTCTTCCAGTTCCTGAGTCAATACGCTAAAGGTTCTCTAATGCGTACCTTGAACAATCCAAAGTGAACAAATTGATCTCTCTCCTATTTATTGGTGAGAAGCTGTAAGACCAACAAAGGAAGAACCAGACCACGCAGCCCATCCAAGCAGGACCCTCCCCTGCTCTACCCAAGGCACGTCCTGCATCCCTGGAAACCCAACAGAGGGGAATCATCACAGCTACCTCAGAGCAGAGGTTCCAAAAGCTGAACCTCAGGTATGAGTTGAACACAAAAACTGAAGCATCCGTAATCAGCAGACACAGTTTTAAATAGTTCTCAGCACAACCTTATCCGACTTCACCCTCTGGAAGACAGGAGCAATAACAAAGGAAGTGACAGTAGGCTTCAGTTTTTAATACTCTAAGTCCACTCACATTTGTGAGCGCATGAATTTATTGCATAATACGTTCAGCCTGACCCTTGGGCTCTCTAGGCAGGTTGTGTTTTAATTACACAACAAGAGATTCAACTCCTTTGCTTCCTTTGGCTTTACATTTAAATGCCACCGTACCTGTATGCCACATCCTTCAATAGGATAATTCAAGATACATGTCTGTTGCTAGGCTGAATTACCTCACACAAAGGCGTACTCAACAAAACAACGAACGCTTTTTAAAAAAGAAAAAGAAATCAAAAAACCCAAAGAGATCATGGATTTACAGCAATTTTATCTGGGGTTTCACAAGAAACTCACAGGTAGCCTACCAACAATAAATTAAACTTGAGACAAATGATTTAGCTCACCCGGTTATGCACGTTGGTGAAACACCAGTACTACAGCAACTGTTCTACGTTATTTTTTAAATCCACTGTTTGCATTTGCTTTTGAAACCACCAGATTACATCAGTTGTGCTGAGGATTGACTCATGCTATCACCTGGCAGCTGCACACAGTGGCAGAGGAGAAAGTCAATCCAATTCCTTTTCATTGACTTCCTTCCATCTAACATTTCATGGACCAAACAAGCAGCTAAAATGCAACTCCCACTGGAGCAGAGGGATGTAGCAACTTCAGTTTCAAAGAAGTCTGTACATGTATTTTCTCATATAAATGATGAACAGGCTGGTCCTCAAAAATGCTGAATTAAATTCAAGGTTCAAAAGGGTACTGGAGGGAATGAGGAAATGTTTTGGGCCTGAACCAAGACCCATTAAACCACGGGAAAGAAGGCAGCTGGATGCCCTGGGCTTCGGCAGAGGCACGGTGCGGCGGGCAGCCCGAGCTCTCTGCCGGGGGAAGGCCCCTCTCGCCCAGGAGAGCGGCACAGGGCTGTAAGGGACTTTTTGAACTTTATTTGTCTCAACGTTGCTGCTTCACGACTACCACTTCCTGGCCTCAGCACCCTGTTGTTGCGAAGGAGTACGCCTTGAGGGAGATGGAAAGTGCCCAATGAATCCACAACGTCCGCCCGAGGCTGGAACAACAGCGGCCTTGGTAGCGCCCACCAAGCTACACCTGCGCGCAGGCCGGGTAGGCGGCGTGAGACGGTAGGCAGTGAGGAAGCAGGTCGACCCCCGCCAGCAAGACCACCGTGACCACCTGGGCATGCACGCATGGAGGACCATGGGGCGGCACACATCACAACAAGCCCCCGTGGAAACGGGCAGACTTTTGGAGAAATCGTGGGGACGGGCCACTATAAAAGGACTGTGTACTCCTCTCTCAGGATGCTGATGCTTCTTGGGAACTCCGACGGAGCCAGGAATGTGGAACATCATCATCGGCACTGAGAACGAGCCGACGGAACATCGCTGGATCCCTGGTCGTGGTGGTGGTAATTAGTTGCACCTCGACCGCTTTCTTGCTTCAGAATTCTGACTTTCTCCTCTCTTTTGCTCTCTGTCCTATCGCTCTTATCAGTTGTTATAAAAAATATAGTTCATAAGGTTGTACGGCATCTGACCTCGCTTGTGTCTTAATCTTGCTCTTGGGATCGTTTAAGAACCCTCCCCGATATCGGATCGGGACAAGGGCCACCGCACAGAACATGCCGGGCACTGGCGCCGGCACAGCATGGACCTGGGCTCATTGCTGGCTCCACAGAGCAACGCAGCCTGAGGCTTGTGCAGCACCTCCCCAAGAGCAAGTTATCTGAGAAACGTCACGAGTTTCCTAACTCGATGACTGTCAGAAACAAGCTCTTGAGCAAAGCAGACCCCTGGTCTCATTTAGTCCTCTGCTCCTGCACGTGTTACCAACAAAAGGATAACAGAAGCTCACGTCTGAGAAGTTTTCTTCCAGAGATTTAAATATTTAAGAACTATATACAAATGTCACCCTTGGATGTACACTGTTTGTTCCTGATGTTTTTTGTTGTTTGTTTTTTTTTTTTACTTTGCTCAAAATCCTCCTTCACTTGCATCTAAATTTGAGTAGAGTTCTCCAAATTCATGCCAAATCCAGACTGATTCAAGTGAAGCAATCTCCTCAAAATTCTTCAGCAGGGATGTTCCAGATGTGGCACTTTTACTACGGAGTCGCTGAGAAATGGTGACATCCCATTTTAACAATGCCTTTTCAATGGGCATCCACTTTTTTTTTTTTAATAAATGTTTGTCCTGGGTTGCAGTGTATTCTATTACCATCCTCATGAGCTGTTGAAATCAGGTGGAGCAGTGTTTCCTTGCTTCCCTCCCCCCGCCCCTCCAGACTATCTTTCTGCTAATGGCCCATCAATGCCATGCAGCGTGACTCATTATCCCGTTGGGAGATGCTCCAGCAGAGGGAGAACACCAGCATTCCATCCTGGATATAACCTGAGATTCTAAATACCAGAGACTCTCTTCTTTTCCACTGGATTTCCAGAGGACAGGAGCTACTTAGACACCACTGGACTTTTCTGAGGAAGAGCAGATTTTTTTTTCTACGGGATCACTGCTTCGCGGGGACTGCAGCCACCATTCCACCAGACTGCTACCACCACCCTGATTAACAGGGTGTCAGGTTGTATCCTGACTCTCTTAGTTTAACCCAGTGTTATCTGCCTTTTTTTTTTTTTTTTTCCTTATTACATTGTTATTCTGACTTGTTGCCTCCCACTAGTTTGTTTTCAAACTAGCAGAATGTTCTTTACCTTGCTGACTATCATAGATGAGAATATACTTTACATTATATTAAAGATTAGATTTTTGGAGTTTCAAAGGGAAAGGTCACCATCAAAAATCTCTCTGCTTCTCACCTGTCTAGAATTTTAAATTGAGGGACCATATACCATGGGAAAAAAGAATATTCCCCAATTTACATATCCCTTGCATTAACTAGCCATTCTACCGAAACAGAGCAAATCGGGATTACAAAACCAAACACAAACCAGAGCAGAGCTGATGACCAGGATTTTAGTCAGTTAAGGAACTGTCCACTTGGAACTCCGCATTCAGCAGGATTTTCGTTGTAGTGTCACTGCCGCTACTATTTATTAACAGTATCTAGTTTCTCTCAGCTTGCGGTGCACAGCGCACTGTACTCAGGGCCAGGGCTGTGTATCACAATGATTTTTAAGACCGCTCTTTTTCATTTGAAAGGATTTTGAGACAAAGTCACAGCAGGCATCCTGCATCAGTTTGGTAAAGCAAATCTTTGCAGTAAACAATTTACAGTGCAATTAAATCAGTGACTGCTCCCCAAAGACATAATCTAAGAGAACCCCAAAGCTGTAGCTCCGCACTGCTGGAGCCACGGGGAGCCGGAGCCCCGGTGTCGCACACCCCAGCTGGAGCTTTCTGCCCCTCAGCCAGCCAGCCCTGCTCTGGGGGAGACCACTCCTCACCCCAGCAACCTGCTGGATCTCGCACCGTGTCTGCTGGGGACACGAACAAGAAAGGCTCGTCCGGCTTTCAGGCAGGACAAGTCTCACCACAGGCTGTCAACCACAAACGGCAAGTTCAACACCCCCAAGGCAGGGGCACCGGCCCAGCGCGTTCCGCTGGGGAACAAAGACTCCTCTGAGGAGACGTCCCAGGCACCCGGCACCTGAGTGCCATTCCCTCCCGAAGAAAATCTTCAGCCACCGTCATGCATGTCCCACTTCCACAAAGAGATGCTGTCAGGGTCTCCAGAGAGGGAAGCAGATGCTGGCAAAGCAGTTTTCTGCAGAACTGGGATTTGGCATTAAATCCTGACAGTAAGGACTTTGTGAGTCCCCGCTGGGAATGGCCGAACAGGCCCGTGTGGGCCTAGGACTCAAAAGATGGTGCAAGTCCGTCACAGAGAACGGGATTTTGCCATCTATGTGCCAGTACAGGCATCCAGAAGGTAACTGCTGCCTTTATGACACTACTCAGCAAAAATGTTTACTGTTATTTGGGGCCTCCAAGCTTATGCCAGGCGAATACAGCCAGTGGGTTCCTCTCTCTCCGAGGCCATCTGTTCAGAAGATGAAAAGCCAGGAAAACAATGCCCCATCTCCGCAGAAGGAGGCTGTTGCTGTGTGAGGAGCCAGGGCTCTGACACATGTACACTGACCCTCCTGCTCCGAGGGGGAGCCGCTGCCCGCAGCTGGGCCACCTGCCGCCCCGCACTGTGCCTCAGGGACTTCACCTGGAGGAACTGCCCTGGCTTCCACAGTTATTAACCGCAACTACTACTGCCGTGCTTGTCAGAAACCACACCGTGATACAGCTACCGAACAAACTGACCCGAGTCAGCAGGCGACATTTAGATGGGGCATTTTGATCAGCTCTGAAGCCGGACAACAACAAGAGAAAGGCCTGAGGCCACGGCCCCGCTCCCAGCACACGCTGTCACCGCAGCCAGGGGCCCGGGATGCGCAGAGGAGCCGGGTTCAAGGCGCCGACCTGCAACCGACGGCTCCCACCGGCCAAACCCCGTACCCAGAACCACCGCTCTGCCTGCGCCGAGCGCCGGGAAACACCTTCAGGGCTTCCAGCTGTTTGCGGTGCTCAATTCCGCATCGTTATTCTTACAGAATCGAAAGGCCAGGGCCATGAAACGAGTGCAGCCACCCAGTTCACCCCGTTCACGTGCAAGGGGTGACCCTGACTGCACCGTGTCCCCCATGGCCCCCCTGTCACCACCACCCGGGCCTGCACGGGAGGGACAGTGACCAGACTGGCACCCAGACCCCCCCCCTGCTCTCCGGAGCCTGCCTGAACTGGCCCTGGGCCCTCCAGAGCCCTCCTGAGCACCCCACCCGGAGCCCCCCAACACCATCCCCGGGCCCCCCAGGCTCCACTCACTGCGGCGGTGCGCAGCTCAGGTCAAAGGGCCGGCGCTCCTGGTGTGGCGAGGGGCAGCTCTGCCGAGGAGCCTGTCGGGTCTGGGTCTGGCTCCGGCCACGCCTGGGAACTGCTGGTGGCACTGGTCGCCATGTCCCGACGCTGCTTGCCATGGCCATGATGTTGTTCGCCGCCTCCTCCTCCTCCCTGATCGCCTGCACTGGTCGCCGCAATCCTCCTCCTCCTCCTCACTACACGACTCCTCCTCGCTACTCAACACCTCCTCACTATTCGCTTTCTCCTCCTCAAATGATCGCTGCTGCTGGTCGCATCCCGGGCATTATTAGGACATAGAGGGGGCGGGGCTTCACTTGGCCAATGGCGGCAGTGCTGCCAATGGTCGCTAGGAAACCGAGTGGGGGCGGGGCTTCACTCGGCCAATGGCAGCAGCGATGTCTGGGTTGCTAGGAGACGGGTGGGGGCAGGGCTTCACTTGGCCGATGGCGGCAGCGATGCCAATGGTCGCTAGGAAACCGGGTGGGGGCGGGGCTTCGCTCGGCCAATGGCGGCAGTGCTGCCAATGGTCGCTAGGAAACCGGGTGGGGGCGGGGCTTCGCTCGGCCAATGGCGGCAGTGCTGCCCGGGTCGCTGGGAGCCTCGTTTGCGTCTCAGTCTGGCTCTCAGGATGGTTTCAGAACCCTCCCCGGTGTTGGATCGGGACAGCCCCGTGGGGGTGTTTGCTCCCCAGGCCTGTGCCACACCCAGCTCCTCGGGACCTGCCCCACAGGGCCCTGCCCCAGCACCCTTCCCGGCTGCCGCGTGGGCCACAACAGCCGCAGCCGGGCACAGGGCACCGGCGTGAGCACAGGGAACACAGGCTGCCCCTCTGTGCTCTCACCCCGGCACTGGAGACTTCCACCCCAACTCCTCCAGGGAGGAAGAGGCCTGTGTCCCGATGGCTTCCCACCCCAGAAAGGCCGACCTTCCTCTCCTGGGGCCCTCCCACCCATACACAACGCCAAGGAGGAGAAATGTAGCCACTGCTTACTTTTGCCTGGCACTGAACCAAAGCCTTGACGGTCGGGGCAGTTAACGTCAGCACCTAGAAAAGAGAACAAAGGCCAAGTGGGAGAAACTCCTCTAATAGTCTGTGCTAGAAAGCAGAGTCACTCCCTTGACCCAGCTGGAACCCCAGAGACACTTACAGAGCCACTGAGGCCCAAGACTTTCATGAGTAGACCAATCAAGGGCAACGGGGTCACCGGCATTTCCTGGGCTCTGCTCCTTTGCCTGTGCACAGGGAATGGACAAAGGAAGAGCTCTGTATCACTGAACCCGGCTTTGCTCTCTCCCCTGCCAGCCCCTCCAGCACCATTTACATCAGAAGAAATCCAGGCACAGAAGGAGCAAGTGGCGGCAGCCGGATCGGCTCAGTGTTACTTTACCAACGCAAGGCTGAGCAATTCGGCCAGCGCTGCCCTGCCGCTGCCCCAGCAGTGGGGGTACCTCTCCCCCAGCTCTCGAGCTGCCTTTCAGCTCAGCTGGAGCATCCCACCGATGGCCACGCTGGCGCCGGAGGTTTGCTACTGCAGCGGGGCTCACCTGAGGAAGGTGTCCAGCCAGAGCTCTTTCCTCCCGTGGGACCTGCAGAGACAGGAGAACCAGTATCACACCCCGCTGCCACCAACCTGGGGTCGGGCTGTTTCCCCCCACACACACAGTGGGAAAACCCTGACCTCTGGGGTCAAGTTCGCTTCTCAAGGGGCGAAGCGGTTTCCTAGCCGAAGCAGAAAGCATCAGGCTGATGCTTCTGCTTCCCCTCACTCCTGAGGGCCCCTCTCTGCAGCTGTGCTCCTGTCCCAGCAGCTGGAGCACACGGACTGCAGGCTGTTCCTCCCCAGAGCAGCCGGGAGCGGGGCGGGAGGCAGGGGCCAGGACCTCAGGCCACTCCGACACCAGCAGGACCTGGCCAAAAAGCAGCTCTCCCCTTGTTCTTGGGCCTTCCCAGAAAGAGGCTCCCACTGCACCCAGCAGCTTAGGGACTGACAGCAGCTGAGCAGCGGGAGGAGGGAAAAGCAAGTCTTTCTGCTCTCCTGGGCAGATGGAGAACAGAGAAGGTCAAAGCCAAGGAGGCTCTGCTCCTCACCGAGCCGTGTCTCTCCAGGAGCCCCTTTTGATCCTGCAACTCTGCAGCCTTTGGGATCCCCCTGGGCTGAGGAGCACTGTCACAGACACGGGGCTTCTCCAGAGCCAGGAGCAACAGCCCAGCTCTGCCAGAACTGCACGTGGGGCTTCCTGGGACCAAACGGGATCGACTGCCTACACACAGCCCCCCCTCAGCCCACGCCCTGCCTCACCCCTTTGACAGTGCACAGCTTGAGCGAGGGCTGTGTCCAGAGGGCAGAGGGCCAGCTCTGAAAATAAGCCGAGTTGCAAAATGCTGCACAAGCAAAGCGGTGCCTCTGCTTCCCCCCGACCCCATGACGCGAGCCTGAGGAGCCAGCTGGGCTCTGAGGGAGAGCTCCGGCCCAGACAGCCCAACGCCTGGGTGACACATCACCGCCACTCACCAGAAAGTGACCACGCAGAAGCTGCTGGCCCAGACAAGGATGAGGGTGCTGCAGCAGTCCAGGCCCAGTACTTGCACATTTCTGCCTCAGGAGAAGCCATCTGGGCCAAAAAGATTTTACTGAAGCAAAGGGTGGGAAAAAGTCACTTCCCCTAATAGCCAATATCCTGATAGAGACGCAGGTTTTGATTCCAGAAAGAACCTTCATTCTGCACCCAGGTAAAAGTCAGATGAAACTGGTACCTGTTGGCCGCCTTTCTGTCTTTGTTGACTGAAAAATCACAATGATGAATGAAGCAGCCTGCTGAGTTCCTAACCTGACCAATCCTAACAAAGTCTGGCACTCGCAAGTACTGAGAGCTGTAAACTCCATTCACAGTAAAAGCTGAGGAGAAAGTCACGAATCATCTCCCATTCTGCAAGTCAGATTCTTGGCTGTTTTCTCACTACTGCTGATTTAACTGTAAATTGCTTCAAAATAACACCTAAAATTCTAAACTTTTCATACCAGTAAGCTCTTGCTGCCATTAGAGAATCATTGTGCTGAGAGGCACTAGGAACACACAGCAATATTTAGATATATACATTCTGTCTTCCCTTAGATGAAGTTATTTTGTAATTTGAAACCTTAGTGGAAGGATTTTTGCTTTCATCCTGATCAGACATTTAAGTGCCAGCCCTCTGCTACAGCTGCAGCAGAAGTATTCAAGCTGCTGCAGCACCAAATTAAACTTTCCACTTTCCAATTAGCTGTTGTTTTTTTCCCTTTCTCTTAATTGTTCTATTTGAACAAGCAGCTTAAGTATTTACTCACTTGGGGAAAAACACTGCTATCCTTCTTCTGTTATGATAAGCCACTGATCTGAAGGGCAGAAGGCTGAGACCCCCACAAAGCTATTTAGAAGAGTGGGAAGAATTTGAGAGTCCTAAGTTGGACGTTCTTTGGCTGGTCAAAACAGGAGGGGGAAGACGAACTACAGGGAGCTCAAGGGAAGCACAAGAGGGCATCCGGGAGCCAACAGCCTGATGGGGGCATAAGGCCGCGCTGCAGCGCCGTGTGTCAGGCACAGTGTTTTCAGGAGCTGCAGAGGGGAGTTAATGCCCCCGACGAGAGCACAGCTCGTCTGACGTGGTGGCCCTGCTGGTCCTGCACGTCCTGGAAAGATGAACTGTCCCTGGGAGAACTGGCGAGGAGAGCTGCGGGGATCGCTGGGACATGGCAGACGGACGTGCGGGCTGACGTCAGGAGTGCGGGATTTGCTCGGGCCAGCAAAGCAAGTGGGAGAAGAATGGGGTGACTCCTGTCAATGCAGAAGAGGGAAATACCGCTTAGGGAGGAGAGTTACTAAGATTGAAGGGTGGGAGCACCAGAAAAAATGTGTACTGCCTGGCCCTGAGTAACTTTAAGCTGCAAACTGGAAGAAAACACTTTAATGCTTAGAAGATTTGGGTTCTGCAACAGCCTTCCAAGGGAAATAAAGAAAGGAGGTGATCGAAGGAAATGATCACCTGCTTTGCAACTTATTTACTTAGAGCAATTTATAATGATTTCTGAATGTTGCTTAATAATCCTGCTTGCCCTGACTGCTCTGTGAAAGCTGACCAAGGGCCACTGTCTTCAGCAAAAATAAGAGACATGTCCTTGGAAAGCAGATGTGCTTTAACAAGTCTGGTTTTGTAGTGGATAGGTAGCCATGTAAGGTTGGTAGAAACTAGTATACTGGTGGTTTTAGATAAGATAGAGGTGGTAAACCTTCTGGAACCACTCCTGTTGCTCAAGAAACTGGCTAAGAGAATCTGTGTGTGGTCCGAGGAAAAGTGAGACAAGGTGAGGAGGACTGTGAGCCTTCCTCCAACAGACCCTGGAGACGCCCACCAGGAGGCAACGGGCAGATGCAAAGAGAACATCGACTGCTGACACCAGCCTCTAGAGCTAACCCAGCCTCACTTACGCATATGGATATTTGTGTTATGCCATCCAATGAATACGTAGATCCCCACTCTATAAGTATTTGTTCAAATGTGCTGTTGGTGTGCAACCTTTTGGAGAAATCCCCTTGCACCCAGGCGCTGGAGGAAACACGCCTGCTGTGTAACTCTCCGCGTTGTAGAGTCTGAGTCCGTGAATCAGAGGAAGCAACCAGCCAACCCCTCATCGCTTACTATGGAGGTCAGTAAGCTTTTGATGGGCCTGGAGATCTCTTCCAGTCTCTCCTTCCTCCAAATTAACTGCCTCTTCAGGCATTGTCTTGCAAGATACATGTTCCCTTTTTAATTGCTCCGATGTCTTCTTGTTTGAAATACTGAACTATTGGTGCTCAAAAAGCGCTATGCTGGCAGGATCATTTCTCTTATGAATTGTGCTTAGGTACCAATCCAGATAATGCGGTTTCATATAGCAAGAATTACATTTTTTAATCACTTAACAAGCACAGGAAGGACTTTACCATGTTCGAACTCCTCTCCTGTTACTGCTGGCAGGGATGCAGATCCCTTGTGTGCAGAGTTCTGCTGGGGAGAGGCCGGGGCGAGGATCCCCATTACACGGTACCGGTCTGAGGGGTTCACCTGGGATGTTAAAACAACTGTGCTTATGTTTACACACCCTAGGGTCCTACAGTGGTAAATTAAGATTACTGTCTCTGGGTTGTGTCAGCAGTTCAGGATTTGGCCATTCCCTATATAAGCAAGCCAGTAACTGTCCATCTAAACTCTGCCATGCAATTCAGGGAGGACTGAAGGTTGACAACCTACATCTTAGACGAAGAACTACTCCAGAAGTGTTACTTCTTTCTGCAAATTAGAATAAACAATAGCTCTTACCATTTCGGGGGGGGGGAAAAAAAAGCCACCAAAAAAAAAAAGAACAACAACTTGTTCACAAGAGCAGAAGCCAAAGCCTTTGGATAGAGTGGACAGGTGCTTGCTACCAGCATTGCCCAGGAAACCCCACCAAGAAATCCCAGCAGGCTGGAGTAAATGCCATGTCCTGGAGCACATACACTGCAGTTCGCCTGCAGTCTTTCAATACCCAAGGATATTCCTTCAGATCTGCAGCACCGACTTCACAAACTATAGAATACTCAGTACACCTCAGCCTCAAAAGTCCAGTTGTTATTGCAGTGCCATGAGGCCAAAACTGTTGGTCCTTAACAGCGATGAGAAAAAGGATCATTCCCACACCACTCCCCAAAATACTGCTACTCTGAAATTTGCCTACACTGCTACAGCTACTGCTTCACTCCAACTTCCCTTAAGAAAAAAGTTCTGCCATTCTTCTAGCACTTGCTCTAGCCACATGTGCAAACAATGCTTTCTTATTCCTTATGGATCAGGCTTTTATACTTAACTTGGCTTTTTTATCGTCTGCAGTCAGGTTCCTGATAAGCAATAAAGCACCTTGTCTTGTAGGCACTCCCCTCTTCTCCCCACTCTACCCCCATTAAAAGACACACCCACTCCACCCCACGCACAGACCTTGAATCTAAACTAAAGAACAGGTATTCGCTTGAAAACTGTCACTTAAATGGCTATCCAAAGCTGAAGTACTTCCAATGGTCTTATTTTTTCAGCGTGAGGTGTCTCTGAAAAGCTTAAAGATGATGAACAA
This sequence comes from Athene noctua, assembly GCF_965140245.1. Lineage (NCBI taxonomy): Eukaryota > Metazoa > Chordata > Aves > Strigiformes > Strigidae > Athene > Athene noctua. The sequence goes on along the minus strand of NC_134064.1, from coordinate 882,310 downwards.
TCACCTTATTCATGTTTTGCCCACAGTTTAATTGCACGGAGCGTGAGCAGGAAGTTCTCTTCCTTTGGCACTAGATGTAGCATTTCATCGGTAACTCCGAGAAAAAAGTTCAAGTACAGCAGCTCCGAGTAACAGGTGCAGGTCTGTTTTATGCTACGCTGGATCAAGAGCTTACGGTTTATCGTTCAAATCTGTGAAAACAAGTTTGGATTACTCGCTCTGTAGTACATTAAAAATTATAGATTACACACAACATTCAGTATCCCTGCAGGCAACTGGCACCCTCAACAGCTTCGCCACAGTTTACAGACGTGATACAGCCTGTTGCTAGTTTCTTCCTTTCTCCACATCTCTCTCCCTCCCCCTGTCCTTCTCTTTTTTTCTGTCACCACGTGCTGCTTCCTGGCCTTATTTTTCCTCTGTCTCCTGCAGCCTGTCCCCTCTCTCCCCACTGTCTCCCCTGCTCAGCTGCCTGGGCCCTCTCTCTGGGCCTCTGTCCTGCCCCCCATCCCCTTCCGCTCTTCCTCCGTCTCCATCCCGGAGGCCATCGCTGTTCTGTCCTTCTCTGCCCCTTGTCCTGACCCACACCCTGTTTCTCGGTCTCTAGGGACAGTTTCCATCTTGTCTTGCTCTGTGCCCTGCTCTCTGCCCCTGCCTCTCCCTTGCTCTTCCCTCTCACCCTTTCCCCTCCGTCCCTCTCTGCTGCTCCCCGTCCCCTGTCTCTGTCCCTCCACTCTCCTGGTGCCTTCGCTGTCTCTCGCCCCCCGGCCCGCTCACTCGCCCTGCGAGTCTGTCCGTCCCTCTGTCCTCCTTCCTGCCCTTCTCCTCTCTCTGTCCCTCCGTCCTGAGGCTCACCACTCTCTTTCTTCCTGCCCCCGCTGTCCCCTTCCCCTCCACCCTCCTCCCGCTCTGCCCCTCTGCTCGGCTCCTCACCAGCATTTCTCACTGCGGAGCAGCCCGGGGAGGCGGCCATGGGGCTGGGGGGTGGGGCCGGGCCGGGGGACGGTGTCCCCGCAGGGTCAGACCGCGGGAACCGGCGCCCCGGGGCATGCTGGGAGCTGCAGTGCTGGGCACGGGGCTGCTGGGCGGCCATGTTGGTTCCCGGGGCATGCTGGGAGCTGCAGTGCTGGGCACGGGGCTGCCGGGCGGCCATGTTGGTTCCCGGGGCATGCTGGGAGCTGCAGTGCTGGGCACGGGGCTGCCGGGCGGCCATGTTGGTCTCTGGAGGTGCAGCCTCTGCTCCAGCTGGGGCCCGGCTGAGGTCAGTACTGGGGTCACCCGTGAGGAGTGAGGCCCTTGGGCAGGTGTTGGGGTTTCTCCTGCCCGCTGGATGCCCGGGGGGTTGTGTGTGTGCTCCTGGCCAGCTGGAGCTGGGCCTGGCCAGGGCCGGCCCAGGAGTAAAGTGAGAGCTGGGGAGGGGAGGGGGAAGGAGACAGACTCCCTGGGCACGGGCACCGGGCAGCCCTACCTCCAGAGCCCCCAGGACACCCCCCCAGCACCTTGAGTTACTACAGTAATGGGAGTAGTGTGTTCTTCTGTTAACTCTTACAGGGCTTTTGTTGTCCTTCAACGCACAGTGTCCAAGGCATGAGTCAGGCTCACATCGCCCTGCAGCTGCGCTGTGCCAAGCAGCTGCCCGTGGCATTGCCAGCGTGTCCAAAAGGGAGGAAAAAGGTGAATACGTGAGCGGGGGGAAACCGTCTGGTATGGCAGAGGGGTGAGCTCTCAGGGTGGAGTCCGGGTGGTTTCTGCCTGTATCCATCCTGTAAATGTGGCTGTCAGAAGGAAGCATGAGAGAAAACATGATTTCACCAATACAGTATGAGCTCAGAAATTGTGGAGTGTTCTTGGGAAATCTGATCTTTTTTTTTCCCGATCTCTATATAAAACCAGAGTATTTGAAATGTGGTTTTTAGAGCAATACAAGAACTTGTATGAGTCAATCCGTTCCTAAACAAAGGATTGATTTCCCAAATTGCTAAATTCGTATGCACAAGTGCCATATAAGTACTTTAAATAAGGAATTGTCAGCTTTCCAGTTCCCTCCAGCCACTACTGCACCGTCCATCTGGGCCTTGCCTGGTGCTCCGGGGCTCCTGCAGCCCGAGCGCCTCAGCAGATCGGCTGCCTCGTGGTTCCCCACTCGCCTGCTCTCCCCCAAGGCCGAGCGGCACTAGTGAAGCTGTCTGCTGCCGCTGCCAACCCACCCGCCCCTCCAGCCCCTCCAGCACGCTCCCAGTGCCGGGGTTCTCTAAAGGTGTCTCTACCCCCAAAAAGAGCCCTGGGCCCTGGAAGGGAAGGACCGGGGCTCAGCCGCAGCCCTGGGGACATGGGACGGGGCCACTCGGGGCTCCTGGGGGGCTGCGGCTCCCGGGCACAGCACGTAGCCCGGCTGGAGCTGGGACCCCTCTCCCGGTTTGTAGAGCGAGAGGATTGTCTGAGCGCGCGCAGAGGCCGTGCAGATGGCTCCGGCACTGGCCTGCACCGGGGGAATCAACCCTCCCACCTCGAGCATATTCTTCCTGCGCTCAGTGAAGCCGCTCAGATGAGCCAGTGCAGCTCGGGGCCTGCCTAAGCGCAGCCTCAGCTTTAATCCTGACCCTCCCGGGGACTCCCTGCCAAGGCAGAGTCCTGTGCTCCCCCCTCTGCCACCGGTCACCCGTGGCCCCTGAACTGCATCACCCACGTGCACTGGCCAGCGGCTTCCGCACAGTCATGCCCACAAGCCAGAGGCATTTGCTTTGCAGGGGATCTGTGTGACACGGCGTCAGCAGCACAAATATTCAGTTAGAAAGCAGAGATAAACTCTGGACTGAAAACACAAATGCAACCGTCTTCAGCACAGGAGGGAACAAACATCGATTACTTGATCACATTGAAAGTTCCTCTCCCATGTAGACTGATCCTCAGTGACTTCGTGTCAAATCCACCCAAAATCCCGCTCGTTTCAGCCCCGTTGCCCAACCTGCACACACGGTGACGGCCCCGCCGTGCCGGGGCAGAGCATCCTGCAGCCACCGAGCAACGCCTGCCAGGTGCCAGGGGCTGGAGGGGTCTCGCGGGGGCCCCGGGGCTGCGCGAGAGCTGGGGGGGCTCCGGCAGCGGAGATCACAGCCAGCGCTGGGCTGGAACCCTTTACACCGACCACCCCTCCTGCAGAGCCCGCACTGACTCCGTGGGCCCGGGGAGCTATTCCCGCCTGAGCCCAGCAGAAGCAAAAGGCTGGGCTTGAACCATTTATAAATGTGAACCGGAGTTGTTCGGATTTAAGAGCTCTCAACGATTCCAAGTCCCGGGCGGTCCCTGGAGTGTGGCCAGCGACACGCCCGGGTCCCCGAGGAGAGCACAGCCCTCCGGCACACGCCCGAGGGTCGCTTGCCTGCAGCGTGGGGTGGAGGCAGCCCCCAACCTAAAGACCCCCGGGCAAGGGCACTGCCGCCCCCGGGACCGGCCGTCCCCCATCTCTGCTGAGCTGCCCCCGATGCGCTCGTCGGAAGCAAAGCACCAACGTGTGCCGGGGCCCTGCGCTGCAGCGAAGACAGCCCCGGCTCTCAGCAAAACGTCCGCAGACGAGACGCAGATGACGGACAGAACAATGCAGTCAGCACGCAGACACGGATGGACACAAACGTGAAACCTCTTATTCCACAACAACACAAGCACAGAAAGCACATCTACCCTCACCCCCCCACCCAACAGCCGGCAGAAGCAAGCGGTGCCCAGGGAAGGAAGGGAGGTTCAGCCAGTCCAACATTCCTGTGTTTTAGGAAAGCGAGCCTGACAGCTGTGGAATAATCCTTGCAGTTATGGTCTTCATGAGCACGAGGGAGTGATGGTTCGTGGGTTGGCTCATTTCAGTTGTCTGCTCCACACCGAGAAGCTGCTCCCGACCGGCACAAATATGCAGCATTTTGTGTAAATGTTGCGGGACAGAGCACTGAGGCAGCAGCAGAAGAAGCTTAGGGGAGAGTTTCTTCCCCATCCTGGGCCTGTACTGAGGGCGCGACAACCGCGTCTGGGCTTCTAACATCCTACAAAACGACGAGAAAAACATTAGCTTTACAAAAAACACGCTAAGCTTTGAGCTACTGATACACCACTGTAAGAGATTTACTAAGAGCAGCTGCCAGAGCAAGCAGAGGAGCCGGTGCTGCCCTTGACCTGGGGCTGCACTGCTGGGTGGCGGGAGCTGCTCCGCAAGGGGCGAGGGGCTGAGGGGCCGCCAGCGTAGCACCAGAACTAAGGCATTTGCAAGGAGATTTTGGGAACAGGGAAGGGGGTAGAAGCTGCCACTCCAAGGGATTTACCATCCCCTACCCAGTGGCCAGTAGCAGATACTTAAGGGAAGTGTAAGGAACGGGACCAAGTGCTGCACCCGCTGCCTCTGGCAGGGACGAGCCCGGGGACTCGACCGGGCGCGGGGCAGCAGCTGACCCACGCAGGACTCACCTCACGGGGCTGCTGCTCCTCTGGCCCTGCCAGCAGCTCCCAGGGCATCTGGGTTGCCTCCAGGGGACTGTCCTTACTGTGCTCGTGTTCTCAGCAGCTCTCCCTGCACTACCCCCCTCTCCCCTGTTGTCACAGAGGTCTGGCTGATCCCCCTCAGCTTTCACCCCGCCCGCTCTGGCCTCGGCTCCCCCTCGGCTCTGGCTCAGGGATGTTTCTGCCATCGGCTGCTCTCCAAAGGACGTTGCTCCACACAGCTCTCCCCCACAAATTCTCCCTCTTCTGTGTCCTCTCACTCAGACAGAGCTCCTACCACAACCTCTTTCCCTTCAAATCCTCCCTCCTCCAGGTCCTCCTCTCTCTCAGACACAGCACCAGCCACAACATCCTTCCCTGAACATACTCCATCTGCATGGTCATCTCCCCCCGACACCAGAATCATCACAACGTCCTTCCCGGAAAAAATTCCCTTGCTCCCTCCTCCTCTCCCTCAGGGGCTCCACCCAACATGAACTGCCTTCTGAAACCTCTGTCCTGCATGTCCTCCTCTTCATCAGAAAGCTCAATCGGTACTAAGTCTATCCCTACAAATGCTCCCTCCTCTGGGTCCCGCTCTCCCTCAGACACAGCACTGCCCACATCTTTCCCTTCAAATTCTCCCTCCTCCAGCTTCTCCTCTGCCTCAGACATAACACCAGTCACGTCTTTGCCTTCAAATTCTCTCTCCTCCAGCTTCGCCTCTCCTTCAGACAGAACACTCCCCATGTCTATATCTTCAAATTCTCTCTTTCCCAGCTTCTCCTCTCCCTCAAACACAGCACTCCCCATGACTTTGCCTTCAAATTCTCCCTTTTCAAGCTTTTCTTCTCTTTCAGACACAGCACTCCCCATGTCTTTCACTTCAAATTTTCTCTCTTCCAGGTTCTCCTCTTGCTCAGACACAGCACTCCCCATGTCTATCACTACAGATTCTTCCATCTCCATGTCACCCTCTCCCTGAGACACAGCACTGACCATGTCTCTCCCTTCGAACTGTGCCTCCTGCAGCTCCTCCTGTCCCTCAAACACAGCACTGCCCACGTCTTTCCCAAATTCTCCCTCCTCCACCTTCTCTTCTCCTGCAGGCACAACACCTCTCACGTCGTTCTCTTCAAGTTCTCCCTCCTCTAGGTCCTTCTCTCCCTCAAAGAGAGCAGTCCCCATGTCTTTCTCAAATTCTTCCTCCTCCAGGTTCTCCTCTCCCTCAGACACAGCACTCCCCATGTCTTTCACTACAGATTCTTCCTCCTCCATGTCACCCTCTCCCTGAGACACAGCACTGACCATGTCTTTCCCTTCGAATTCTGCCTCCTCCAGATTCTCCTGTCCCTCAGACACTGAACTGCCCATGTCTACAACTTCACATTCTTCCTCCTTTAGGTCCCCCTCTCTCGCAGACACAGCACTGCCCATCACTTCTCCTTCAAATTCTTCCTCCTCCAGATTCTCCTCTCCCTCACACAGAGTACTCCCCAAATCTTCCCCAAGTTCTTCCTTCTCCAGCTTCTCCTCTCCCTCAGACACATCACTCCCCATGTCTTTCCCTTCAAATTCTCCCTCCTCCAGGTTCTCTTCTCCTGCACACACAGCACTGCCCATGTCTTTCACTTCAGATTCTTCCTCCTTCAGGTCCCCCTCACCCGCAGACACAGCACTGCCCATGTCTTTATCTTCAAATTCTCCCTTTTCAAGCTTCTCCTCCCCATCAAACACAGCACTCCCCATTACTTTCCCTTCAAATTCTCCCTCTTCCAGGTTCTCCTCTCCCTCAGACAAAGCACTCCTCATATCTTTCACTTCAAATTCTACCTCCTGAAGTTCCCCCTCTCCCTCAGACACAGCACTCCCCATGTCTTTCACTACAGATTCTTCCTCCTCCATGTCACCCTCTCCCTGAGACACAGCACTGACCATGTCTTTCCCTTCTAATTCTGCCTCCTCCAGCTCCTCCTGTCCCTCAGACACAGCACTCCCCATGTCTTTCCCAAATTCTCCCTCCTCCAATTTCTCCTCTCCTGCAGACACAACACCTCTCACATCTTTCTCTTCGAGTTCTCCCTCCTCAAGGTCCCCCTGTACCTCAAATACATTAATGCCCACGTCTTTCCCAAATTTTCCCTCCTCCAGCTTCTCTCTCTCAGACACATCACTCCCCATGTCTTTCCCTTCAAATTCTCCCTCCTCCAGGTTCTCCTCTCCTGCACACACAGCACTGCCCATGTATTTATCATCAAATTCGCCCTTTTCAATCTTCTCCTCTCCCTCAAACACATCACTCCCCATGACTTTCCCTTCAAATTCTCCTTCTTCCAGGTTCTCCTCTCTCTCAGACACAGCACTCCCCATGTGTTTCTCCTCAAATTCTCCCTCCTTCAGCTTCTCCTCTCCTACAGGCACAACACCTCTCACGTCTTTCTCTTCAAGTTCTCTCTGCTCTAGGTCCTTCTCTCCCTCAAAGAGAGCAGTCCCCATGTCTTTCTCAAATTCTCCCTTTTCAAGCTTCTCCTCTCCCTCAGACACAGCACTGCCCATGTCTTTCACTAGAGATACTTCTTCCTCCATGTCACCCTCTCCCTCTGACACAGCACTGACCATGTCTTTCCCTTCGAATTCTGCCTCCTCCAGATTCTCCTGTCCCTCAGACACTGAACTGCCCATGTCTACAACTTCACATTCTTCCTCCTTTAGGTCCCCCTCTCTCGCAGACACAGGACTGCCCATCACTTCTCCTTCAAATTCTTCCTCCTCCAGATTCTCCTCTCCCTCACAGACAGTACTCCCCAAATCTTTCCCAAGTTCTTCCTTCTCCAGCTTCTCCTCTCCCTCAGACACAGCACTCCCCATGTCTTTCACTACAGATTCTTCCTCCTCCATGTCACCCTCTCCCTGAGACACCGCACTGACCGTGTCTTTCTCTTCGAATTCTGCCTCCTCCAGATTCTCCTGTCCCTCAGACACTGAACTGCCCATGTCTACAACTTCAGATTCTTCCTCCTTTAGGTCCCCCTCACCCGCAGACACAGCTCTGCCCATTCCTTTATCTTCAAATTCTCCCTCCTTCAGCTTCTCCTCTCCTGCAGACACAACACCTCTCACGTCTTTCTCTTCAAGTTCTCCCTCCTCTAGGTCCCCCTGTCCCTCAAACACAGCACTGCCCACGTCTTTCCCAAATTTTCCCTCCTCCAGCTTCTCCTCTCTCTCAGACACATCACTCCCCATGTCTTTCCCTTCAAATTCTGCCTCCTCCAGGTTCTCTTCTCCTGCACACACAGCACTGCGCATGTCTTTCAATTCAGATTCTTCCTCCTTCAGGTCCCCCTCACCCGCAGACACAGCACTGCCCATGTCTTTATCTTCAAATTCTCCCTTTTCAAGCTTCTCCTCCCCATCAAACAGAGTACTCCCCATTACTTTCCCTTCAAATTCTCCCTCTTCCAGGTTCTCCTCTCCCTCAGACAAAGCACTCCTCATATCTTTCACTTCAAATTCTACCTCCTGAAGTTCCCCCTCTCCCTCAGACACAGCACTGCCCATGTCTTTCACTTCAGATTCTTCCTCCTTCAGGTCCCCCTCACCCGCAGACACAGCACTGCCCATGTCTTTATCTTCAAATTCTCCCTTTTCCAGGTTCTCCTCTCCCTCAGACACAGCACTGCCCATGTATTTCACTACAGATTCTTCCTCCTCCATGTTCCCATCTCTTGTAGACACAGCACTGCCCATGACTTTCCCTTCAAATTCGCACTTTTCCACCTTCTCCTGTCCCTCAAACACAGCACTGCCCATGTCATTCACTTCTAATTCTTCCTCCTTCAGGTCCCCCTCACCCACAGACACAGCACTGTCCATGTCTTTATCTTCAAATTCTCCCTTTTCAAGCTGCTCTTTTCCCTCAGACAGAGCACTGCCCATGTCTTTCACTACAGATTCCTCCTCCTCCATGTTCCCATCTCTTGTAGACACAGCACTGCCCATGTCTTTATCTTCAAATTCTCCCTTTTCAAGCTTCTCCTCTCCCTCAGACACAGCACTGCCCATGTCTTTCACTACAGATTCCTCCTCCTCCATGTCGCCATCTCTTGTAGACACAGCACTGCCCATGACTTTCCCTTCAAATTTGCCCTTTTCCACCTTCTCCTGTCCCTCAGACACAGCACTCCCAATGTCTTTCCCAAATTCTCCCTCCTCCAGCTTCTCCTCTCTCTCAGACACATCACTCCCCATGTCTTTCCCTTCAAATTCTCCCTCCTCCAGGTTCTCCTCTCCTGCACAAACAGCACTGCCCATGTCTTTCACTTCAGATTCTCCCTCCTCCAGCCTCTCCTCTCCTGCAGAAACAACACATGTCAGATGTTTCTCTTCTAGTTTTCCCTCCTCTAGGTCCTGCTCTACCTCAGACGTATCACTGCCCATGTCTTTCGCAAATTTTCCCTCCTCCAGCTTCTCCTCTCCTGCAGACACAATACTGCCCATGTCTTTATCTTCAAATTCTCTGTTTTCCAGCTTCTCCTCTCCCTCAAAGACAGCACTCCCCATGACTTTGCCTTCAAATTCTCCCTTTTCAAGCTTTTCTTCTCTTTGAGACACAGCACTCCCCATGTCTTTCACTTCAAATTTTCTCTCTTCCAGGTTCTCCTCTTGCTCAGACACAGCACTCCCCACGTCTATCACTACAGATTCTTCCATCTCCATGTCACCCTCTCCCTGAGACACAGCACTGACCATGTCTCTCCCTTCGAACTGTGCCTCCTGCAGCTCCTCCTGTCCCTCAGACACAGCACTCCCCATGTCTTTCCCAAATTCTCCCTCCTCCAGCTTCTCCTCTCCTGCAGACACAACACCTCTCACGTCTTTCTCTTCTAGTTCTCGCTCCTCTAGTTCCTCCTGTACCTCAAACACAGCACTGCCCACGTCTTTCACTTCTAATCCTTCCTCCTTCAGGTCCCCCTCACCCACAGACACAGCACTGTCCATGTCTTTATCTTCAAATTCTCCCTTTTCAAGCTGCTCTTTTCCCTCAGACTTAGCACTGCCCATGTCTTTCACTACAGATTCCTCCTCCTCCATGTCGCCATCTCTTGTAGACACAGCACTGCCCATGACTTTCCCTTCAAATTCGCCCTTTTCCACCTTCTCCTCTCCTTCAGACACAGCACTCCCCATATCTTTCATGTCATATTCTCCCTCCTCCACGTTCTCCTCTCCAGCAGACACAACACCTCTCACGTCTTTCTCTTCAAGTTCTCCCTCCTCTAGGTCCTTCTCTCCCTCAAAGAGAGCAGTCCCCATGTCTTTCTCAAATTCTTCCTCCTCCAGGTTCTCCTCTCCCTCAGACACAGCACTGCCCATGTCTTTCACTACAGATTCTTCCTCCTCCATGTCACCCTCTCCCTGAGACACCGCACTGACCATGTCTTTCCCTTCGAATTCTGCCTCCTCCAGATTCTCCTGTCCCTCAGACACTGAACTGCCCATGTCTACAACTTCACATTCTTCCTCCTTTAGGTCCCCCTCTCTCGCAGACACAGCACTGCCCATCACTTCTCCTTCAAATTCTTCCTCCTCCAGCTTCTCCTCTCCCTCACACAGAGTACTCCCCAAATCTTCCCCAAGTTCTTCCTTCTCCAGCTTCTCCTCTCCCTCAGACACATCACTCCCCATGTCTTTCCCTTCAAATTCTCCCTCCTCTAGGTTCTCTTCTCCTGCACACACAGCACTGCCCATGTCTTTCACTTCAGATTCTTCCTCCTTCAGGTCCCCCTCACCCGCAGACACAGCACTGCCCATGTCTTTATCTTCAAATTCTCCCTTTTCCAGGTTCTCCTCTCCCTCAGACACAGCACTGCCCATGTATTTCACTACAGATTCTTCCTCCTCCATTTCACCCTCTCCCTGAGACACAGCACTGACCATGTCTTTCCCTTCGAATTCTGCCTCCTCCAGATTCTCCTGTCCCTCAGACACTGAACTGCCCGTGTCTACAACTTCACATTCTTCCTCCTTTAGGTCCCCCTCTCTCGCAGACACAGCACTGCCCATCACTTCTCCTTCATATTCTTCCTCCTCCAGCTTCTCCTCTCCCTCACACACAGTACTCCCCAAATCTTCCCCAAGTTCTTCCTTCTCCAGCTTCTCCTCTCCCTCAGACACATCACTCCCCATGTGTTTCTCCTCAAATTCTCCCTCCTCCAGGTTCTCCTCTCCTGCACACACAGCACTGCGCATGTCTTTCACTTCAGATTCTTCCTCCTTCAGGTCCCCCTCACCCGTAGACACCGCACTGACCATGTCTTTCCCTTCGAATTCTGCCTCCTCCAGATTCTCCTGTCCCTCAGACACTGAACTGCCCATGTCTACAACTTCAGATTCTTCCTCCTTTAGGTCCCCCTCACCCGCAGACACAGCTCTGCCCATTCCTTTATCTTCAAATTCTCCCTCCTTCAGCTTCTCCTCTCCTGCAGTCAAAACACCTCTCACGTCTTTCTCTTCAAGTTCCCCCTCCTCTAGGTCCCCCTGTCCCTCAAACACAGCACTGCCCACGTCTTTCCCAAATTTTCCCTCCTCCAGCTTCTCCTCTCTCTCAGACACATCACTCCCCATGTCTTTCCCTTCAAATTCTCCCTCCTCCAGGTTCTCCTCTCCTGCACACACAGCACTGCCCATGTCTTTCACTTCAGATTCTTCCTCCTTCAGGTCACCCTCACCCGCAGACACAGCACTGCCCATGTCTTTATCTTCAAATTCTCCCTTTTCAAGCTTCTCCTCTCCCTCAAACACTGCACTCCCCATGTCTTTCCCTTTAAATTCTCCCTCTTCCAGGTTCTCCTCTCCGTCAGACACAGCACTCCCCATGTGTTTCTCCTCAAATTCTCCCTCCTTCAGCTTCTCCTCTCCTGCAGGCACAACACCTCTCACGTCTTTCTCTTCAAGTTCTCCCTCCTCTAGGTCCTTCTCTCCCTCAAAGTGAGCAGTCCCCACATCTTTCTCAAATTCTTCCTCCTCCAGCTTCTTCTCTCCGTCAGACACAGCACTGACCATGTCTTTCCCTTTGAATTCTGCCTCCTCCAGCTCCTCCTGTCCCTCAGACACAGCACTCCCAATATCTTTCATGTCATATTCTCCCTCCTCCAGGTTCTCCTCTCCTGCAGACACAGCACTGCCCATGTCTTTATCTTCTAATTCTCTGTTATCCAGCTTCTCCTCTCCCTCAAACACATCACTCCCCATGACTTTCCCTTCAAATTCTCCCTCCTCCGCATTCTCCTCTCCTGCACAGACAGCACTGCCCATGTCTTTCACTTCAAAATTTCTCTCTTCCAGCTTCTCCTCTCCCTCAGACACAGTACTCCCTATATCTTTCACGTCAAATTCTTCCACCTCCAAGTTCTCCTCTCCTGCAGACACAACATTTCTCACATCTTTCTCTTCAAGTTCTCCCTCCTCTAGTTCCTTCTCTCCCTCAAAGAGAGCAGTCCCCAGCTCTTTCTCAAATTCTTCCTCCTCCATGTTCTCCTCTCCCTCAGACACTGCACTGCCCATATCTTTTGCTTCAAATTCTCCCTTATCCAGGTTTTCCTCTCTCTCAGACACAGCACTCCCCACAACTTTCCCACGTTCTCCCTCCTCCAGGTTCTCGTCTCCTGCAGACACAGCACCTCTCACGTCTTTCTCTTCAAGTTCTCCCTCCTCCAGCTTCTCCTCACCCTCTGACTCTTCTATCTCAGTGTCCTCGTCATCACTCTCAGAGAGGTCTTCAGCTCCCCCCAGCCCCTCGGGCTGCATTCTGCCTTCCTCCCGGCCAAGGTTATCCCCTCCCCCTGACAGCTCCTCTTCCCCAGTTTCCTGCTCTTCGAGATCTGCCTCGCTCTCCATCCCCTCCACCAGAACATCCTGTTCCCCACGTGCCAGCTCTGTGCCAAGCTCCCTTCCTTTCCCTGTCACCTGTCTTTTAGGATGTCCTTCTGCCATGGCACTCTCTTCAGGAGCAGATTCCTCCACCACAAGCTGACCCTCTGCCTGCAGCACAGCCAGGATTTCCTCCTGCGGCAGCAAATCTCCCACCCATTCTACTTCTTCTCCTGCCTCTTTGGTGCAAAATTCTCCTTCCTCTTCAATAAAATCTGCCTTCTCAAGTGCTTGAGTTTCCTCTACCCTCTGCCCTTCTTGTGACACTTTTTCTTCTGCTTCCTGCACATCAAGTGTTCTTGTTCCTTCTGCCAAGAATGTTCCATCTGGTGCTATTAAAAAATAATAAAAACAATAGTTTAATTGAGAATTGTGTTAGTGTTAAGGCTGTTTTACAGGGTTATTATTAAAGAGGCTACCTCTCCCAAGCAATGAGGGGACATCAGCATGGTGACAAGAAGAAAGCTTGCTGTGCTACTTCTCATCATGCACCTTTGCTCTGACTACATTTCTAGTGCTGCTGTTCTGACGCCTGGCATAACTAGTTTAAGCCAAAATGCCGACGCATGACCATCTTTCAACTCTGACAGCTCTGCCTGCCCTCTGAACTATCCCCAGAGACGAGAAGGAACCTCCAGCCTCCTGTATACACTCTCCAGATGAAAGACAACACACCTTACAAGAGTGTGCTCTTAGGCTACATAGAGGAAGGAGGTCAAAAGGCTCCCAGCTGACCAGAAAAACAAACTTTGAACACCCTGGATTCATGTGCCAAAGTAAAGAACGTGCACAACTAGCAATTTAAAAACAATAGAGATGGCCTGTTCCTGCCAGCTGCTAGACCCTTAGAGGATGGCAGAAGGAAAAGGAAGAGCAGCAGTGCAGACTGAAGTCAGTTTTAACCTGTGGGTTTCTTCGCTTTTCAGACTCACTGCTGCTGGGGAGTAGAAGCTTAAGGTGACCTTCCAGGACGGCTCCCAGCAATGAACGGCTCAGGGTGCAGGGACCAGAAAGGTTCTTGGAGGGAACCAAGACCAAGCTCACTGCCGATTAGGCCAACTGCTCACCGGGGGATGAGCTTGGGAGACAAACGGGGCACAGCACGGAGATGGAGGCTGCAGCTCAGCTTCCCTCCTCATCTGCCAGTCCCACCCTGCCTGTCCTGGACATTTGCCTCCCCAGGAGCCCCCAAACTCCCTGCAAGCAAAGGGAAACTTGCTAGGCTCCTGCCTTCCACAGCTGTTTTCTTGACTGGCAGCCAGTTTTTCATGGCCTGCATTCTTTACCTAGGACCATTACAGCTACCAACAAAGCAGTTATTTACTGTGATACAGGTTAACTACACATGACTACAGAAGCCAGCGAGTCAACACCAAATTTTATACGAGTTAGGAAAGAGCAGACGTAGCGTTTGATAGACTAGAAAGGAAAGGGAAAGGGCAAGCACTTCTAGAAAAAGACTTCAGATTAATTAGATTTCATCCCTGCTCAACAGCCAACCTCACCTTCACTGGCATCATACTCCCCACTTGATATGACCTCTTCTTCCACATCTGGACAGGAGTCATCAGGTTCAGAATTCATGTGATCACCATGTCCAGCTGCCGTTGCTGTTTTCACCCGGACTGGACTGCAATCTTCAAGAACTACCACAAAGTTACAAAAGAGGAAGCCGGAAAGAGAAGCCATTAAAAAGCGAAAGGGGAGCAGAACTCATCCAGCTGCCTCAGCTTGGTTTAAAATTTGAAATGTTAGGGCAGACCCGATTGGAGCCATGTCAATCTTCACCAGCAATAATTCAGGTAGATTAAAACCAAATGGAGACAACCACGAAAAATCCAAGGGAAAATTCATGCAGGGGCATCTACTGAACCGTAGAGCAGCAGTCTTCCACAACATTTTCACAACGGTGAGATTGCTTTTGTCAGGCGGTCTGAAGGGGGGTTCAACATGGGAGCAACAATATTGTTTTATAGACATAAATTTGTTACTGTTCTATCAATACTTTTTCTTAAAAAAAAGGTCTATGTTAAGCTCCCAACTACAGTTCTGATGGTTCCTCAGTTCCCCAACTTCAGTGTGTGAAGACCTACACTTATCTAAAAATAAGTGGAGAAGTATTTTCTGCTCTGTAAATGCAATGCTTGTGATGCTTCACAGTCAAGTCATACATCTGACAAAACAGAACTGGCAGTCTTTCGAAACACCGAGCCTAGGGCAGGGTGACAAACACCGCTGACAATAATTCTCTCTCTTGGGACTGGCAATATCTCCTTGTCACAAAGAGTGCAGCGAGATCAGAAAATGCGCAGCAGGAGCCCACCCCAGGTACTTCCACGCTTCTGACAGACCCTGTCACACCACCCGTCGTGATCTGCCTGGACTCAGCCTACATCTGAACCACCCCAGAGGAGCACTCTGCACCTTTTGCTTTCTTCAGCGTATACAATTTTCTCCAATAAATTAGTTCTGCACTGCTAATGACAGCACCGGTTAGGAAAAACCCTGTCAGATGGGTCTCAGCAGGACAAAACAGAACAGTGCCTATCATCCTCCTCTCAACACCACCCTGAGAATGACCCTTGGAGGCTCAAGAATGGACTGAGAGCCAATTCTTTCATTGCTCTACACTCTGTTTCTTGACAATTCTTTCCTTGCTATAGAATTTACCTAGATAACCCCCAGGTAGACAGGGACAAATCACTATGCAAATTAGGAGGTCGTTCCTATCTATCATTTTTAGGATTCAATGGTTTTTCTTGTCCTTCCTTGACCTGCACCATCCCTGAATCTCAGGTAGTCTCCTGGCAGCAGAGGTGAACAGGACTGGACTAAGGATCAAACGCCGTTACCTACTTACCATTCGGACTATCTGTCTGTACTGGATAGAGGATCTCTGTTCAAGCCTAGAGCCATGAAACCGTGTGTGTTGGATGTAAGCACACAGGAATCGTGCTAATAAAGAACAACACTCTTTTCTTAGGCCAGCTCAGGACCAGATCACTAGCTTGACACATTCCATTGATACAGCATAACATTCTGTCCTCTAGGTTTGTAAGGTTCTTCTTCAGTAGTCCTTGCTCAACTCTAGTGTTGAAGAGCCTAGTGGTGAAAGTGCCTAAACTGAAGTTTCTTTCACACAAGAGAGGGGTTCCGGAGCCAAACATCTTTGGAGGCTTCAGCATTACTCAATGAACAGCACGTTACTGTCTTTACTGTCTCAATTCTGAATGCAAACCAAAACAAAAGCAACGCACAAGACAGTCAAAGTAACCCAGCAGCAACTGCCTTGCAGAGCACTAAGCAGCAGCATTCCAATTGTTTATGCCACACAAGACTATCTTAGATGCACTGCAGTGAACTGAAAGCAACAGAAACAGAACCAAAGCCTTCTGTTAAAATAAAGGGAATGCATTCTGCATTCCACTGCAAATCCAGCACACAAAGAGACAACTGAAAATTTCATCTACCATGGCCTGTGGCTCTCCTGTACGCCAGCACCAGTGCAGACAGCTGTTCTTTTATGCTGCCTGATTTAACAGCACCCAGGACATTCCCCTGTGACCTGGATGACATCGCAAAGCAAGGGCTTACATTTTTTCCCCTTCCAGATACAATAAGGCAAAGCCTTGCTCTTGTGGCCAACCTTTTATTAATTGCCCCTTACCCATACAGGTAAGGATGAAACTGCAAGATGCCCATTTTATCAACAGTAAAAATGAGGCCTCGCACAACCATTTGATTTGCTCCTCCCCAAAAAATCCACGACACAGTGAAGCAACACAACCATGGATCAACTGACACAGTTTTGATCTTCATCTGCTGCACTGTGATTCACACAGTAATTTTTGGTTTCTTTTTGGATCATTATCAACAGATTCCCCCAACCTGGCATACAGACTCTCCTACAGGTAATCAATCACGTTTGGATTTCATAATAATTGCATGACATGCGAAACCCAGCTACTGGAGTGAAAAACAACGGTCAAAGCCTTACGCTGGAAACACTAGAAAAGAAACAATAAGGCAAGGCCACGTTCTGGGTGGGTGTTTAGCTCACAGCCAAGAGAGTATTCTAGCAGCCTGGAAACAGCCCAGAACTGCCTCCCCCGTGCTGCGCCAGGACCTGCTGTGAAGGCAGACAGGCACCCTGGCGTGCACTGGTCACCCACAGCCGGGCAGAGGGTCTGTACTCACCGCTCCCCTCGTCACTGTCAGGACCCTCCTCATCGCTGTCAGCTGCTTCCAACACGCTGCTTTCCGATGGCCTGAGATCCTCCCCATTGTCCCCCCTACTGCTTGCATCCCTTTCCTTGTCTTCCTCGAGCAGACTTGCTACTGCCACAGCCTGTTTGAGCTCCCCAGGAACTTCAGGAACCTGACGCTGTACTGATGTTGTATCTTCATCAAGAGTTCCAGCGTCTTCCCTCGCTGTTAGATCTTCTGGGTTTGTCTTTTCTTCTTCATCTGCTTCAGCCTCAGAAAGGCTCGCTGCAATTTTTGGTAATATTTTAAAATATCCAACTCATCTGCAGTGCATTACAATAACTTTGCAGGACTGCTTTTAAAAAAACCTCAAACATGGAAGCTAAAAATTCCCTAAAATATGTCAACGACTCCCATTAATTAATTAAAACAAGAACAAAGAAGCTGTGTTTGAATGGGAACTGCCATTCTAAATCAGTGGACTGCCCTGTATAGGGCCAGACCAGCAAATCAATAAAACTCCGCAATTTTCCTTAGAATTAGCAAAGGGGGAGGCGCAGAGCCCTCGCCCCCTGCCAGCTCGCTGCAGCGGTGCTGTGAGGATGCTGCCTCGCCCTGAGAAGCCGCGGAGGCGCACGCTCATTCCACAGCCACGGGCAGCAGAGCAGCGCGCGGGGCCACGGGCGGTGGAGGTTCGGCCTCCAGCATCTGCTGCCACGGACCTGAGGCACAAACGACTGGGCAGCCACCGCCTGGCAACGACTCTGGCACCTCCAGCCTGCCCCGGACTCGCGCCTCTGTTCTGACGGGAGGTACGTTTAGAGTCCCGGGAAACACCATCGCTCCCAGGCGCTGACAGGAGTACAAACAGTTCAGAGACAGAACCACTCCAACGTGCAGATTACACACTGCACCAGGGGAACTGTCAGCCATTCTCCCCAATTCACTCACTGGCTTATGGTCCACAGGGATTTGAATGCCAAGGTCCCTCTTACACGCTCTTTATTTATGTCCAACTCATAATATTGGATGCAAAAGTCACATCTGTGGCACCTCGGCTATCTGGATTTCATTCTCAGCTCTGTATGCTGGCTGAACTGACCCAAGGGGCCCAACAGCTTCAGACCCTCTTGAACACGTGTCATGATATGCTGAACTAAGGTGAGACAAAATCTGTCCACAGCACGTACTCATAAAGATCCAGATCCCATTACTATTAGCGTGTTATTTCTGCCAAAGCAGCACTCAGAGCTCACAAGAGGATTCGGGTACTGATTGCTGAAACACAGAAACATAGCATCCATGCCCAAAAGCTTGCTATCCAAAATCCTGGTCTACCAACTCTAACACACACATGCTTAAGTTGAAGCGAGTTCTCTTTGAAAAAACTACAGGTGCAAGGCTCGGCAGATGATCTCAAAGCACAATAAATGTACAGAGCATGTGGAATTTCAGCACACAAGCAGATGAAAGCTGAAGCTAGCAACAATGAAATGGGGTCATGTTGTCTTGGAGAATTTGTAAATATGAAGAACGGAAAAGACCAGCTTAAGGATGTGCAAAAAGGCATAACTAAAAACAGTGGTGTGGAATTAAAGAAAAACGTTTTCAATCATGAATATCCAGAAACATCTTCCACTGTGGAGAGCTATTAGGCACTTTACCAATCGCCTAAAAAAATGGAACTAGTAGTTGCTGCTAATGTTGCTTGAAATATTTCCACCTATAGTATTTTCAGAGAGTCCTTCATTCAAGCAGAAAGCTCTTCTTGCCCTCAAAATTACCAATTAATACTTATTTTTCATAAATTTATTATTACATCTCAGTTGGGAGAAACCCACATCTTTTTCATCCCTTCTCTCCACCTCTTCTGTTCAGTGGTGGGGAAAAAAAAAGTAGCAAGATTTCATTACAAAGGGGAAAATATCAAAAATGAACAAATAGGAAAGAGGAATGAATGATCATCACACACTGCTAGAGCTTGAGAGGCAGCTGAGTGAAGTCACAGAGAAGTTCATAATGCCATGCACTAACAAGCAGAAAAGAATGCTTAATTGTACTGATTATTCCTGAATCACAAGCTATTTCTGATTATCATGAGAGAACAAAAATTAAGATTCTTTTTGATCGCTGCAATGCGTTTATAAGCAAGGATGTTTCAAACCTAACTGGAATTTCTGGTGGACTTTTTACTTTCTATAAAAAGACTGGATCTTTCTTGCAGCTGCAACCTTTTCACAAAGAGCTGTATTGCTTAATATTACCATTGCTTAATTCACCTAGAAATACAAATGTGAAAGTAATGTTTCCATTTAACTCGAGAAACGGTTTGCACATTAGGACGGTCAAATGTAAGGAATATGAAGTAATTGATTTTGAAAGAGCAGGAAATGGAGAAATCCTGGTACATGATGACAAGCGAGAGGCACAGAAGTCAGCTCAGGATCTAACAAAGCCATAGAGGAGAAAAGTTAAGAGAGAACTAAAACACTGCCACAAGGAAAAGGCAGATCAGTTCCGACTTACTCACGACATGGTGAATGGAATGCTGCTGTTCACTGAAGACATGAGAAATTGCCTGCGAGTTTTCCATGGGATTATTGATGAAGATAATCCCACGCAGGCAGCAGGGAGAGCTGAGCTGACGGCATCTCCTCCCTCGGCCAGCACGGGCCAGCGGTGCGCCAGGGGACGCCGCCGAGGTTCTGGCTGCTCAGGGCCATTAAAGACAGCACTGCTAAACCACCAGGAGGCACATCGGGTGTGCCGGGGGCTTCTCAGATAAAAGGGCGTATCCTCAGAAGGTGTCAGTGGTCTCGGACGTCAGTGACCGCTGACACAAAGTGCTGATCTGCCCAAGTATTTAGAGCTAATTTGCCAACTGGCTCCATCTCCATTTCTGCACCTCAATAGTTCAGCAAAGTCTGCTGTGAGCTGCCACACCCTTACACTGCCCGTGGGTTTTGCCGTATTTCAGTGATGGATGGTCGAATTAACCACAGATAAAACAGCTACCTTTTTCCAGTTCAGAAGGAATTGCATGTGTTTTCCTGTCTTTTCCCCTTAACATATGTACCAGGCACGCACAAGATGTAAAACATGCACAAAATGTAAAACATGCATCAGGTCAACTTCTCTAAGCCTCAGTATGAAATAAACTAACCTTGTTCATCGTCCTGGAAGTCACTGTCAGAGTATCCATCATCTTCATCCTTCTCACTGTCAGAGACTTCCAATGCCTTCTCTGATGCGGTTTCACTCTCCTTTGCAATGTCCAAGTCGGGTTTTTTATCACCTGAGGGTGACTCTGATGTTCCATTCATTTGACCATCAATCTGTCTCTCTTCTGCTTCAATATCTTCATCATACTCTAAAATACAAGAATCATACGGTGAGACGGAATTCACAACTAATAAAGTTCTATTTAAGCAGGCAGAGCTTAACTTCATCAATCTCCTTTTGCCTTTGCATTTGCTCAGTCTTTTTAACGCCATGAGAGAATCTACGACCACCGACAGGAAGAATAAGAGCACATTATCATAAAAAAGCATCGTATTCCTCATAAATAGCATAGCAAAAATGCAGTAAAGCTACTGAATGATGCATCAAGTATGATCAATACATTAAAAACAACAATCAGAACGATTAGCCACTGACAGGAGTAGAAAAACTGAGAACTGGGCAAACTCGGAAATAAAATGCAAGACAGTCTCTTATGACAGGAGAAAATCCTCTTGCAACGAATGAAAAATGCAAGCAACAGAGAAAGCTGGAGAAAGGTAATCTACTGCAGCACAAAAAAAGACACATGTGGATTGACGTGGCTAATCAGCAAAGAAGTGGCTTACAAACTGAATGAATTAAATCAATCCAGCCAAAGGGTGCTGCGGAGGAACATTCTGTCATGGCACTGCTCTGGTACCTCCTTCAGCTCCCAGGTGAAATCCTCAGACAAATGAAGCTGACAACAGAATTGCCATTTTCACCCCAACACGGTCTGGATTCCGTCCCAGGCCACGAGCCTGACAAGCTGTAGTAGCTGACAGACAGCTCTGCTCACATCTGTAGTAAAGACTGGCCCCACGCGTACGCATTACAGAATCCTCCCCTGCCCAGCCAAGCTGCAGCGGCTGCAACCCCAGGCACCAGCGCGTAGCGATGTCAGTGATTTCCCTGTGAAATTCAGTAATTCCTCTGCCACCACCAGCTCACTGCGCGTGCAGCAGAGAGGCAACAAACCCAACTGTGCCGGAGAGCTGCCACCGCTGACACACCAGCTGTCTGTCCCTCGTGGCCATCACTTCTCACCTTTCCCATTTTATTGCCCACCCCTTCTTCTTTCGATCGGTGCTTTTAAAATACTGAAGGGACAGATGCCAGGGACAGAAATCAAGAGTACCTGATGCAGAACCAATTAGGCAGATAAACGGTTACCCAGACAATGAGAATTAAGGGAATAAGGAGATTTTTTTTTTTCTGTGTTCAAAATCACTTGCGATTCCAACTGCATTGTTGGAAGTGAGGCCTCCTTAGGCAACTGTCAGAAAGGTGCCCCCCTGCTGAAGGAAAAAGGCTTGATTAATGCCAAACACAGATCCAGGGGGACTAATGAGGAAGCTGAGTAGCAGCAGCACTGCGGAATTATGAAAGTAAAAATAGGAATAGGAAGTAGGAATTTAGATCCCTCTCTAAATCTGACTCACTCTGAAGAAGGCTTTATCATAAGAGCTGAGCCCACCGCCTCTCCCGCGGGGGCAGGCAGAGTCCCCGACAGCAACAGGGACCGGCCCGAGGTGGCACATCCTGGGCGTGCAGGTGGAGCTGCCACGCACCGTTTGATACCAGAAATATTGCATTGGCCTGCCACAAGAAACGCCCCTCGGGCAGACTTTCAGCAAGGGCAGCCTCTCTCCGGTCTTTCTTTTTAAATCTGCCGACAGAAAGGAGGTGGGCCTCAAGCAGAGGGGGAAGGTCAGCTAGCTACAACAGGCAAGGGGAGCGGTCAGTAAGGGGAAAGGACGATGGTCCGGGGGGGTCGGAGCAGAGGAGGCACGAAAGGAGGGCTGGTAGGCCTGGGGCAGAGGAACAAAGGCTCAGACAAGCCAGGACCTGGAGGTTGGGGCAGGTGTCCCCTGAGCGGTGCCTGGGGCACTGTGGTGGAGAGGGGGCGGGAAAGAGCCTTAGGGAACAGAGCCCTGCACGGCCCCTGGCAACAGAGGAGAGGAGACCAGAACACTTCAGCTAGCGCTGCATCTTGCTGACCTTTTGCTGCTACGTGCTCTTCCCACCTTCCCTCCCCTCCTGCGCCCAGCACTGAGCCTCCCCCCTCCCCAGTCCGTCCTCCCCTGCCACCCACCTCGGAGCAGGCAGCAGCACCTTGCCCACGGCCTGCCCCTGCAGCCGCCATCTTCTCTTCACTCCCCCGCACTGGAGCTCCCCTCAGACTGGCCGTCTCCCTGCCCACACCCACCCCGGTCCCTCCTCCTGCTCTACCTGTCCTCGCCTGCTGCCATTCTCCCCCCTCACGGCTGTCCCTGCGCTGTGCCCCACTTCCCTCCTGCTTTCCCATCGCCCTCAGGCTCCTGTTGCAGCCTCTCAGACCTTCCTTACTCACTTCCTTGGCTCCGGCAAAACCCTCTCGTCCTGGTGCTTGGCCCAAAGAAGCCCCACTGATTTTATCACCCAGACACAGGCATCGCCACACTCCTCGCACCAGGTGTCCTCAGAGAGGAAGCCCCAGGCAAAGGCCGAGGCCCGCAATCCCAGACCCACAGAATCCTACTCTCCCGTTTTTCATCCCCTGCTTCTCTTTTTGTCCTCCATAGTTTGGACATTTGCTTCCACACATGGTGAGATCACTAACACTGAATCTTTCTGTTCAATGCTGCTCTTTACCTGGCTCAATGCACACTCCATCTCCAATGCACACTCCATCTGCCCCGGAACCCACAGGATTTTCCTCACGGTCCTCCTCCATCTTTTTCTTGGGAGGCACTGGCTTGTTGTCCAGGCCCATTGCAATAATGCACCTATAAAACAACAAGGAGAATGGGAAGGTATCATGTTTTTCTTGGTGTGAACAATGGAAGGGCAGCAGGCAGTCAGCTGTTCAGCTCATTATCAGCACTGAAACCGGGTACCCATCTGCCTCTGTGTTGCCACTCAGACCCCACGGTTACTGATAACCACTCCCTTGGAGAAGCACCCTGAAGTTCTCAAGAGCTCCACGACCACAGGTACAGTTCTTCCTTGAAGGAGAGTGACACTGTCCCCACTTAAAGGTGACGGTTGAAGTATAAACTGACTAAAATCAAAATGATCAAAGTGTCCATTCATTCCAAGCTACGCCAACAATGATCTGTGAAGATACAACCACTGAGAAGGGCAGGCAAGTGCCAAGGCAGACCCGTGCTGGATCCTGATCCTGCTGCAACACCCAGTACAGTGATAACTCTCGTTTTGGTTTTTAATTTGTCGGCTCGGTCTAATAATGGCGGGGCAAGAGGCAGATTGAAACTGAATTCTTTTCACTTTCTGTTCTGGTTTTCCTACCCAACAGAAACCCAAACAGTTGGAAAACAAAGCATTTTGAGTGACCTGTGAGACTGCTCCTCTTGTATAAAGAGGAGTGGCAGCCTCTGTCTCATGGTTGGGAGGCTCATCTGAGAGACCAGGGCTCCTGCTCCTGATTTCACGTTACCCGCAGACACGGAGAGCCACCCTACACCACCCACGAGGGTCGGGACACTGTGCTCTATGGAGTGTGTCGATGCAATTCTGCAAGCAGGGGGTGACATTGAAACCAGAACTTTCACCGTAGCTAACCACAAGTCTCTGGAAAACCATGTTTTCTTCACAGACAAGGGTGTCTTAAAATCTTTCCCTCCCCCAAAACTGCTGTTTAAAAATAAATTACCCCGTTCTCACAATCACAAAGAAAACGCCCAAAACGACAGTTAAGTCAGCAGCGCTCTGCGTACTTATTTCACCAGCACTTTCACGAGAGGCAGGCAAGGGGTGTAAGTGTGGCACCCCCTGGCCACCGCTCTGCTCAGGGATGAGGAAGAGCTGCAGGGTGCCAGAAAGATGACCAAAGAGGAAACAAGGGATAAATTCAAACTACTGGGCTGCGAGGTCCTTGTGAGCAAAGCACACTCGTCTCCATACCTGTAGCAGGGAGATGCTCCCTCCACACTGACAAATCTGAAGTATCCATGTCTGCCTCCCACTGTGGAGGGCCTCCGGTGTCTGTACTCACAGCAGCAGCTCAATCTGTCCACTGTCAGCCCGTTGAGAATAAAGGTGAGGCTGAAGGGGAAACCTCGGTGCCTCCTTGAGATGAACTGAAAGGTCTCTGCGGTCACAGAAGGGATTCAAAGAAGAGAGGTTATGCTTTGCTGCCAGGCTGTTGCAATCGTCGTATCTCACCTGCATCACCACCAGAGCACCCAGCCCTCTGAGGTCAGGCACTCTGGTTCTCGGGTACATTAATTAGTCGGTAATACCCCACCTCCTCCCCACACAACAGCCGCGTCTCTCTCCAACCCCAGAGTGCCAAGCTGGACACCCCTGTGACAAGCCACTCCATTTGGGCGCTCACAGCCACAGCAGAACAGAGAGCAGAGCCTCCCATCTCCACAAAATTAACTCCGCCCGTGCCTTACAGGAGTGGGCATCGTGCACAGGAGGTTTAGGATTCCTGGCACGGGCCCACCCGGTGCAGGGCAGCAGCATGTCAGAGCCCCCGCAGTGGGACACCCCTGGCAGGGGCAGCCGAGGCTCCAGATGAGCACAGCTCAGCACCAGCGGCTCTGGGCCCGCACGGACGCGGCTGGGCTCAGGGAACACCGGGCACTGGAAAGATGCTGCTTCTGGAGCCGTTCCAGCTGCTCTGCAAGGCACTGCTTGGCATCCAGGCGGGAGGGCACAGAGGCGGCCACCCCGCTCCCTGCCGGGGGGACGGGGTTGTACCCCCTCTACACCGGTCACCCCCTCAGGCCTGTGAGCGGGGCTGGGGACAAGAGGGGCAGGCACAGAGGACACAGCGGGGAGCCAGCCCAGCAGCCCCGTGAGCTGATCCGCGGGCACGCCGCGGTGCTCCCACAGCCTCGGGGACGAGCGGGAGCGCAGGGAGCTCTGCACCATCTTCCCACGCCCGCTGAAAACGCCAGCACAGGGGTTCTGTGAGCTGGAATGAGGGGGTCATCGGTGGAATCACTCCTCCTCACAAGTGACAATGTCCCAGCCATTGCCTCTTCCCAGGTTCCCAGAACACAATTCACCTTCCACTGGTGCTATGGAATTGCACTCACGTCAGAGAGATGGGAGTTGGGCTCCCCTTATCTACTTTTCCTTCTGGAGTAATAAGCAACATGCACCGATGTACTGTGTAAAGCCAGAAACAGATAACCCCTATTTAAGGACAATCTGCTCCTACTACTACTTTATTAACCACACAGCTCTATATGAAATTAACCTAAGCTACAGTATTTTGCTAAATTAGTTCTCTAAGTTTCTTCCACCATAATTTGCAGAAGTCATTCTAACCTCACTTTCAATCATGAAACAGTAGATCCAGATTTAGTGTGGAGGTAGATGGTATAGAAATCCCTGGATGCATATACCTTGACTGAGCTCAGCTGAAGTAATTTTGATACCACACCAACTTTTTAGCAAAAAAAAAATACATGATGTCACCAGAATTGATATGAATTCTTTGACTCTTCACCCTCACCTCCTTCCAATAGGTTGCCTTTGTAGACACAAAGGTTTTCTCCTCCACAGTGCTGCTGATAGACTGTGATTTCACTCCTCTTATCAGCATCCTTGCCCAATAAATGCAGATTTCTTCCCAGAAAGGCCATGGTGATACATGGGCCGCTGTGTACCCCGGACCTGAAGACTACTCCAGAATTCTGCAGCAGGAAAGACACAAAAAATGCATTCAGCTTCCAACTCTAACAAAAGGTGAACACAAAGAGCATGTACGTGTGGCGTACACTTGAGGCTTCAAGTCTTTTAAGATGAGCCTTGGGCTGCTTAAATTGGAAAGTGCTTTGTAACATGCAGAAGGGGAGGAAAATGTTTCAAACTGAAAATCCACTGCATCTAATTGCCCAAAATTGCAGGAACCGTGACCCGTATGGTCCCCCCTAATCCAGGGTTCCTACAATTCCCTTTTACAGGAGTCAAAACTGGCTGGAGATATAGTATAACAGATGAAGTTTTCACACACTCAAGGCATTTCCTATATCCCTCTGAAGTTATGGTACCAGATATGGTCACAGACAGGATCGGATCGACTAAACCAGAAGGCTTTAAGTAAGAGTTCCCATGGTTTTTCTGCTCAAGCACCCTTTTTTCCCCCAGCTGATGAAAAACACCAAATGTTTTAGTATATAGAGAGATGGGTGGCACTTACATTATATATATTCTATATATTAACTTTATATATATATTTATAATATATATATTTTAGTTATGAATTTTATTTCTTTCAAAAATTTGGTGAATATTTATGCAAACTAGGTAAACACGTCTTTCAACATTAGGCAAATACACCAACAAGGAAGATTATATACCTGTCCATAAACAGAGAAGTAGAGAGAGCTGACTTACCATCCTTGGAGGTACCTCTGCCTCACTGGGTACAGCGACGGGACGCAATTGTCTCCCTCTGGTCACCCCAGTTCTCACTGTTTTTCCACTTTTTTGCTGGGGTGGAGGTGGTGTTGGTATCAGACCGGTGTTAATGATGGAAGATATATTGGTCACGTATTTTACTGTATTTGGTCCTTTTATTTCACTCCTCTCCTCCTGTGAAAACATTTTAACAAGGTTAAATAGGTTATGCAAAACCAGCCACCGAGCGCATTGAACCAACCATGGTTTGACGGCTCTTTACACCTCGTAAGACACACACTTCTACAACAGTTCCGTAACTCGGTGCATGCACTTTTGTTCATGAAAAGATTTATGTGCTAAACATTAGGCAAATACACCAACAGGGAAGATTATATACCTGTCCATAAACAGAGAAGTAGAGAGAGCTAACTTACCATCCTTGGAGGTACCTCTGCCTCACTGGGTACAGCGACGGGACGCAATTGTCTCCCTCTGGTCACCCCAGTTCTCACTGTTTTTCCACTTTTTTGCTGGGGTGGAGGTGGTGTTGGTATCAGACCGGTGTTGTTGATGGAAGATATATTGGTCACGTATTTTACTGTATTTGGTCCTTTTATTTCACTCCTCTCCTCCTGTGAAAACATTTTAACCAGGTTAAATAGGTTATGCAAAACCAGCCACCGAGCGCATTGAACCAACCATGGTTTGACGGCTCTTTACACCTCGTAAGACACACACTTCTACAACAGTTCCGTAACTCGGTGCATGCACTTTTGTTCATGAAAAGATTTCTGTGCTAAAACCCTTTCTTTTAATTTGCAAAGCAACCGGCAGCTGCTTGGGAGCGTCACCCCCATAGGTATATACAGCACTGTGAGCCGGGTACTGCTTGTAACCGTGCAGGGTTCTGATCCCCAGCAGACGGAACCCCACGGCACTGCTGCGCTCCCTCCGCTGGCAAGCAAGTTCCAAAGCATCCCAAAGAGTCTCCCGACAGTAACATCATTTGGCATCAATTACACAAGATGTGGTTCAAAACGCTTCTCTCCCATTTGTAGTGGAGGTCTAGTCCTCCTTCAGGATGAAATGCAAACAGGCCCAGGGCCCTGAGGAGCAAAAGGCACCTCTAGAGAATAAATTCCGCAAACGCCGCGTGCTCTGGCTCTGAGCTCTGCGTCATGTCTGCATAGCCTGTGACTGATCTGGCTGTTTTGGCAGCAGGGAGCATTAAGTAGAAAGTGCCAGCAAATTCTTGGAGAAAGGATCGTGCCCATCACAATACAGAGCAAATGCAGGAGGGAGCTATTCGGCCAGTGTCTGCCAGGCAGTGGTCACAGCCCCATTCCAAAACACCCCAGTCCCGTGGAACTCCTAACACAAAACCAATTACATCATGTTTTTCTAGGACAGAAGTCCAAATCGCACCTGAAAGAAACTGTGTATGTACCAAGATCATGTCTGGCTACTCCAAAAAGCTCTCATTCTCTGAACCTGACAGTGTGACTTAGCAGGAGGAATGGTAAAAATAAATAAAGGAGGTTTTTTGCTACTTTGCAGCTGTAGATGAAGAGGAAAACTTGGAAGGCTGTGTGAAAATATTCCCGAGTTCTTGGTGTTAACCAGGTGGCTGCCTGCCTCTCTACATAACAGATAGTCTATGTGGAGGGAGAAAATGATGCATGCAGAGGTTTTATACTAAAAAAGTCTCCACATTTTTCCTCACTGTGATCAAGAACTGGGCATTAGACCAGTAAGTCAATGTCTTGAAAATTAAGGGGAAGTTTGAAAGGAGAGCTTAATAAAAAGCTGATCACCCTTTGGAAGGCATGTTGCCTGCAGTATACAGTTCTGGGAGCTGTAGTACTAAAGCAGTGTTATAAAGCTGTCCCTACAATTACATTATTTTCAGAATGAAATATGGCCTCACCCTGCCGGCAGGCTGTTGACTGACTTGAGGTGCCGGGCACTTCTTTTTAGCTGTGGAAGTATTGACAGCCCCCGCTGCAGCACAGAAGGGAAGTGGTGGGAAATGGAGTGAGTGCTGCAGATCCCCTGGCGCTGCATGTGGTCGCCTGGAAGTCTAGAAAAGGAAAAAGAAAACAGCCACAAAATCTCAGTGTATAGTTTCCAGTGCAGAGCAGCACCATAAGTAAAAAAAAAAAATAAATAAAAATAAAGCATTGATTGTGATATTTGGAAGTGATGAGTGGTTCTCAGGTACCTTCAGGATATTACATTTTCTCGTCTGCCTCTGAAGAGCCAGGCCCCTTTAGGCATCTCTCACTGAGCATCCAAATACTGGAGCATCCAGAATAACTCTTGACCATAAATCCAGGTTTTGCTACTGTCTCTTCACAGTGCAGCCTTGAAGCAAACACGTGAGCTCGCAGGCACGCCCAGGAACGCAGCCGGGTGCTGCCTTTTGGTGCCTTCAGCACACGCACGCTGAGAGAACGCACCACCAAAGCAGACCTACTTTTGTTCAATACTCTGCATTTTTATCACGTTATTAGTTCATCTTTTCCTTGTATACCCTTCAGAACACCAAGTCAAAAAGCTGTTCATCTGAGTTAACTTGCTGCCTTACAACAGGCAGACTCCCTGGATCGGTGCTGATGCGATGATGTCCACCATCACACATAACCACAGGCCCAAGTGTCCTCTTCCTGGAGAGGAGGTTACCCAGGACTGAAAATCTCACTTCAGTCTGCACCCACGATCATCACTGGAATCGAGAACCAGTCAAAACTGAGCCATATATTTGACCTTTGACCTTAGACGTTCGTATCATTATTTTTCCAGAGTACATTAACATTCCTTCTCTGCCTGTTAACAGAGAGGAAGAGGTTTCTGAGCCAGAGCTCCGAAGCACGGCCTTCTGGATGAGCTTTAGCCTTACTTCACCCCTTCACCTCTGTTTTCTAAGAGGCCTCCATTGCTCTCAGGGTTTTAGAACGCGCCTACAGCCGTAGCACCCATTAACAATCCTTAATGTACTGACACCGGCCTAGGCTTGGGCGACAAGGCAGAGAAAAGGGAAGGATTAAAGCAGATTTATCACAAAGATTTTTGTTTCCTCCGTTCTGATGTGCCATTCCTGCAGCATCGGCTTCTGCAGACTTCTCTTTAATGACACAACCCTGCAAACAGGAGGTCGGCCCCAGGGGATGGCGGATGGGGCAGTCAGAGCTCTAGACTAAGCCCAGACCTCACAGGCCTACGTGCACGCCTGCGCTGTGTGTGCTCACGCCAGCGCCTTCGGGGTGGCTGCTAAAACTCACCTGTTGTCGGGAGCGACCAGCGGCTTCTCTGCCAAGGGGAGGGAAGAGCCCACGATGATTTCTTGTACCGGCTGGTGGGTGCGGGAAGTGCCTAAAGCTGGCTGGTTCCGCCTAAAAGAAGAGAAATGTACGTCTCTGAGGTACTAAATTGTGGGCAAGAAGCAAACCAACATTGGCCTGCCAGCCCTAACAGCCATGTCTGAGCCTGCCTGCCAGCTGTCTCTCACTGGACAGCTGTGACACTGGGACGCCTGCTTAAGGAAGGAAAGGAAATCACGGGGAGAAGGAGAGAGACAAGGGAAAAGACCTGTTCCCACCTCTGACTCATTTCCCTGCAGCCCTCTCCAGCTGCTGATCCTCCCAAATGCAATTCATCTGCCTGTTTATGCGGATCTCCTGATTCTTGGCTTGGCTGAAGCGCATCTGCCACTTCCTTGCTCTGGCTGATGCCCCTCCCTCCCTTTTCTTTCCAAAAGCCCCACGTTGGGCTGACGACCCTTCTGGAGACAGACAGCTCTGTCTCCCATCCTCCCTTGCTCAGTCATCTGTCTTTCTCCTTTTCTTTCAGGTTAGCTACTCAGCCGAATTCACTGAACGTATGAGCTGAGGGTTAAATTACACTGCCAATTGCAGCCAGGTTCCTGTGTCCCGGCGTGGTACCGCAGCAGAGACACAGATCACCCATCTGCAGGTGTGTCGTGGTTCGAGCCCGCCGGCAGGCAAACGCCAGGCAGCCGCTCACTCACCCCCCGCTCCTTGGGCACGGGAGAGGGAATTGGAGGGGTAGAGGTGGGGAGACTCAGCGGTTGAGACAAAAACAGTTTACCAATTGAAATGAAACAAAACAACAATAATAGAAAGTAGAAATGGGAAATGCACAACCACCTGCCACCGCCCGCTGACTGATACCCAGCCTGTTCCCAGCTGGTGATCCCGGAGAAGCCAAGATCCTGAAAAAGCAGTCCTGGAAGCGAGAGAGAACAAACCCCTTCCCAGCCAACCCTCCTTTACATCCTGAGCGTGACGTTGCACAATGAGGAATGTTCTCCTGACCAGTTTGGGTCTGCTGCTCTGGCCATGGCCCCTCACAGTATCTTCTGCACCCGCCCATGGCAGGACAGGGGGAGTTGGAATGTCCTTGATCTCCTGGCAGCAACTGCACACATCCCTGTGCTATCAGCATTCTTCTGATACCAAATCGCACACTGAATCCAAACACAGCACTACTCTAGCTACTAAGAAGAAAAATTAACGCTGTCCCAGCCAAAGCCAGGACAGCAGGCGTCTCCCCTATGCTCCTCACTGAAGGAAGCAGTTTGGGGTTTTGTTCCAAAATCACCCAAGTCCAGACTCCCTTCACAGGCTGCCTTAGTCACGGCTTCCACTGGGGTGACTCTGCCAGCAGGACTTCAGTCAGTAAACAGTGCAAGTACCACAGCCATCGCTGTCTGTCATGAAAATCTCCTCCTTCCTTTACCTCATAAAGGTATTATTTAAAATCAGAAAGATTTGACATTGGTTTTCAGCTGCTCCAAGCAGCAGCTAGCTTCACAATGCATTCTTCGCGATGGACACAGGCTCCTAATAAAGAAAAAAGATGCTGAGTATATCTCAGCCAGAATGAGAACAACTTTTCCCATGTGAGTCCAAGTGACTTCATGGGGAGAAGAACTTCTGACTTCTGTGGGACTTCCGTGACTCTAACAACTACAGAACCAAGCCCTGCCTACGTGACACCAAAGCAAAGGCTTCTGAAACCTCTTTTCATTACTTACATGCTGGTTCTGCTAAATAGGGTGTGATATGAGCTCAGTGTGCAGCTGCAGTCAAGAGCAGATAGTGTCTAGAATTACTAGAAGAACTGCAACGTGTATCCTCAATTATTCATCCTCTTCTGGTTCCCCGTTTCGAAACAGAAAGAGTAGAACTAGAAACGGTTGAAAAATGGCAACAGCAATGAGAAGAGAAGCCTGGAATGGCTCATGGGCGAAAGCCTCAATAGACTGAGAGTCTTCAGCTTGGAAAACTGAGAAGGAATATGAAAAAGGTGTGTAAAACTACAAATGCCTTGGAAAAGAACAGGTATTAACTCTTTTCATAAGGAGAACAATGGAGCACCAAATTGCTCCAATTATCAGACAGCAGATACATTAATTATTGTGCAGAAATGCAAGAAAGTGCCATTTCCTACAACTCGTAATTAAATTCCACAACCAAGAACACTGCAGAACCAAAAAAATAAGTAGATTCCAAAGGAATTAGGGGTGTGAATTGAAGTTCCTGAACTGCTGGCTAGAGGAAGGAGATGGAACCTGGGGCAGGATCATCCTCTACTTATCTGTTTCTTGTACTTTTTCCGTAAACATCAGAGACAAAGCCGTTGGCTCAGCGAGCCTCTGGCCTGACCCACGGCTGTGGTTTAACCCAGGGCAAAGCTGCCGCGTCCCCCCAGCGCTGGGGAGCACTCCAGCCTTACCTTGACTTTCTGCGCCTTCTCCTTCCTGCCATTCTCCGCAGGTTTCTTCTCTGCTCCTGGCTGATGATGACGCTATCAATGTAAGAGAGAAACCTCGTTAATGGACGTTATGAGATGTCAGTGAAGGTAATAACGCTTCTGCTCTGCTTATCACCTGCCTGCTCCCTGGTTGTTTTCCTCACCGAGCCCTATTACAAAACCACTATTGATTCAACCCATTTGCATGACACCTCTGTAAGTTAACATCGGCAATTAACAACTGAGCATTTGTAAAGTTGTAGGGACCAACTCCATTCTTGAGACGTAACAGGAACGTGCCCAAACTTTGTGTTCAGGTGAGATATATGACCATGTTCCAACTACTGTTTCGACTGGAATTCTTTTAAGCCAGCTAGCCCTGTGCATATCATCCCACAACCTGATGAGAGCCGAAGGGCAGCACGAGAGCCAGGACAGCGTACGCTCTGATGAATGACGCTGCGGGCTGACAACCAGAGGCCAGCGGAGGTTTCACGCGGGGATGTCAAGCACAACGACTGTCCTTTTCCCAGCAGGACAGAGCCTTTCAGGGCACCGCCAGGGCGCAGCTACCACAAACAGTTCAGTATGAGTCCACAGCCCCTGGCTCTCAGCAGGGGAGTACCTGACATGGCTCACACGGCGCTGGTAAATGCATACCTCTCTGTCAGGGGCCTTATTAAACACGGTGCCAGCCAGGTACTCCTGTACGTATTTCAGGCGCTCCTCCAGTAGAGTATTTAGCCGGTATTCCTTCTCGGGTATTATTCTGCCACTTCTTGAGATCTGCCATAAACAAATATAATGTAACTGAGAAGGACATGACAGAACAAGGTACGTTTTTAAAGGGAGCCCAATTTCCCAGAAAGGCTACCTTCTCTTCCCAGTTAGTTACCACCTCTGCTTCTGTCACAGTGGTGGAAATCACCTTCCGAGCACAGAATTGTCGTTTCTTTGATCCCGGGGACCCCATCAGCCAACCGAAGAGGGCAGGAGAGCCCCAGTCACATTTCCTAAAAGCTGTGGGCTCAGCCTTGCTCTTCAGGGGCCGCTGCCCAAGTCAGTGGAGGGCAATTAAATACTTGCCTTCCTACTGCACAGGGGTGGCATCTGCCTGTGCTAGACAGAGTCACACCCAGCCGTGCATAAGTATTTTTTAAAATGTTCAGCACATTCACCTTTACCAAATCCTGCAGCTTTCCATTAAAGTCTTTTAAAAACATAACACTGAAGCTATTTAAATAGCTATTAGAGTCAAAGATGCTTAGATTTCACATTTTAAAAACCTCTGAGAATCGATAACCTAAGAGAATCAATGCTGCTGGGGGATATGGTGTGGGGGAGAACTTTGTAGAGTAGGGCTGAGGGTTGGACTTGATGATCCCAAGAGTCTTTTCCAACCGGAACGATTCTGTGATTCTGTAATAGGATTCTGTGTATTTGCAAACGGAAAGATTTTGCAGAGGCAAACTCCAATGAGCAAAGATATGTACGCAGCAAAAACATAAAACCATTCTGAATTTACCAAGACCTCTCCATGAAATATCTTCTTCTGCCGGGGTGTGAAATACAAGCAGACTGACAGACATTCTCACACAGCCCCAATCGTGCAGCAATACAGCGACGTGTGCAATAACTTCCTGGAACTGCACTGCTGAGCAGCTCGGGGCTGAGCCACGGCTCTCCAGTATTTACCCCGCCTCAATCCGTTCAGCCCCTGTTCCCAGATCACACAGACAAGCGTCGCGACTGCTGCATGACAGAGGTGTGCTGGGAGCGGGAGCGTGATCCTCCACGGAGCGTGGCCTCGACCCGACGGTCAGCACGGCACTCCTGGCGTGACACCCTCACCCACCAGCAGCCGCGGGCCAGCGCCTTCACAGCCCCAGGCGGCCCCTAGGCCCGAGACGTGCCCAGCGCCACCTACAGCATCTCCTCAGCTGTCACCAGTCTCTTCAAAAACCGCTCAGCTCATGGAGCTGAGCCCCAAGCCCCGCTTTACCCCTCCTTCTGCCTTTCTGACTCCAGTAGTGCAGCCGTGAGCGCCACAGCCCCGTGTTGCTGCGACATCCAGCTGACCAATGGCAGAGAACAACGGAGTGGGGAATGCTCTGACTAAACACCCCACCCTCGGTCACAGTGTGATCGTGTGGCTTTGATCTGGCACAGCAGAATTGCACGTGTTTGGCTGGTCAAATTCTTACCAGTGACAACACATACCTCTAACAAATCAGCAACAGGACTATCAGTGATTTGACTTGCACAATATTAAGAGAAACAAATAATTCTTTTCGTTTTTTCTCAGAAAAAGAAATTTTTCAGTCTCACCAGTCCTGATCTCTGAAGATGTCGTCTTATCCGGGTATTTTTGAAGTATTCACCCAAGTGTTTGTCTCTCAGGCTATCGTAGCTTTCCAGTAATCTGAAATAAAAGCAATAATACAGATTCATATAAGCCCCTTGACAGCCAGATTATTACAGCTTCATTTACAGAGACCTGTGCAATAGCTTGCTGCACAAAATGCTGTCTTGTTGAATCATGCCCAACAGTTTGTCAGGTAAATGCCCATCAGATTATGTAAAAGCAACATCTTACAGCCTCTGGAAGATTCCTATCAGAAAGAAGAGACGTCTACAGCAGACAGAGCAGCTCCGCACCGAACGGCGTAGCACCACCAAGGCACAGGCTCCAGCAGAGCCCAGCCCTGGAGGTCTCCTCCGAGACCAACCCCCACAACAGCCTCCGCAGATAACAGACTCTTCCGAGATTTCAGAGCGCGCTTCCGAGGCTTGAGAGAGACCGACCAGACAGCACCGCCACGGCTCTGAAGTGCTGTTTGGTCCAGCGGACTCCCGGGACTGCCCTGCTCTAGAGGCCAGAAGGGTTGGGCCGGGCTCCTCTCTGCTGGGCTCTTCCCCTTCCCAGAGCCCTGGCACAGGGGTGCCAAGTCCTCCTCTGAATCCAGAGCAATAAAAATGAATGCAAGGCCTCCTCAAGTCTCTTCCAGTTCCTGAGTCAATACGCTAAAGGTTCTCTAATGCGTACCTTGAACAATCCAAAGTGAACAAATTGATCTCTCTCCTATTTATTGGTGAGAAGCTGTAAGACCAACAAAGGAAGAACCAGACCACGCAGCCCATCCAAGCAGGACCCTCCCCTGCTCTACCCAAGGCACGTCCTGCATCCCTGGAAACCCAACAGAGGGGAATCATCACAGCTACCTCAGAGCAGAGGTTCCAAAAGCTGAACCTCAGGTATGAGTTGAACACAAAAACTGAAGCATCCGTAATCAGCAGACACAGTTTTAAATAGTTCTCAGCACAACCTTATCCGACTTCACCCTCTGGAAGACAGGAGCAATAACAAAGGAAGTGACAGTAGGCTTCAGTTTTTAATACTCTAAGTCCACTCACATTTGTGAGCGCATGAATTTATTGCATAATACGTTCAGCCTGACCCTTGGGCTCTCTAGGCAGGTTGTGTTTTAATTACACAACAAGAGATTCAACTCCTTTGCTTCCTTTGGCTTTACATTTAAATGCCACCGTACCTGTATGCCACATCCTTCAATAGGATAATTCAAGATACATGTCTGTTGCTAGGCTGAATTACCTCACACAAAGGCGTACTCAACAAAACAACGAACGCTTTTTAAAAAAGAAAAAGAAATCAAAAAACCCAAAGAGATCATGGATTTACAGCAATTTTATCTGGGGTTTCACAAGAAACTCACAGGTAGCCTACCAACAATAAATTAAACTTGAGACAAATGATTTAGCTCACCCGGTTATGCACGTTGGTGAAACACCAGTACTACAGCAACTGTTCTACGTTATTTTTTAAATCCACTGTTTGCATTTGCTTTTGAAACCACCAGATTACATCAGTTGTGCTGAGGATTGACTCATGCTATCACCTGGCAGCTGCACACAGTGGCAGAGGAGAAAGTCAATCCAATTCCTTTTCATTGACTTCCTTCCATCTAACATTTCATGGACCAAACAAGCAGCTAAAATGCAACTCCCACTGGAGCAGAGGGATGTAGCAACTTCAGTTTCAAAGAAGTCTGTACATGTATTTTCTCATATAAATGATGAACAGGCTGGTCCTCAAAAATGCTGAATTAAATTCAAGGTTCAAAAGGGTACTGGAGGGAATGAGGAAATGTTTTGGGCCTGAACCAAGACCCATTAAACCACGGGAAAGAAGGCAGCTGGATGCCCTGGGCTTCGGCAGAGGCACGGTGCGGCGGGCAGCCCGAGCTCTCTGCCGGGGGAAGGCCCCTCTCGCCCAGGAGAGCGGCACAGGGCTGTAAGGGACTTTTTGAACTTTATTTGTCTCAACGTTGCTGCTTCACGACTACCACTTCCTGGCCTCAGCACCCTGTTGTTGCGAAGGAGTACGCCTTGAGGGAGATGGAAAGTGCCCAATGAATCCACAACGTCCGCCCGAGGCTGGAACAACAGCGGCCTTGGTAGCGCCCACCAAGCTACACCTGCGCGCAGGCCGGGTAGGCGGCGTGAGACGGTAGGCAGTGAGGAAGCAGGTCGACCCCCGCCAGCAAGACCACCGTGACCACCTGGGCATGCACGCATGGAGGACCATGGGGCGGCACACATCACAACAAGCCCCCGTGGAAACGGGCAGACTTTTGGAGAAATCGTGGGGACGGGCCACTATAAAAGGACTGTGTACTCCTCTCTCAGGATGCTGATGCTTCTTGGGAACTCCGACGGAGCCAGGAATGTGGAACATCATCATCGGCACTGAGAACGAGCCGACGGAACATCGCTGGATCCCTGGTCGTGGTGGTGGTAATTAGTTGCACCTCGACCGCTTTCTTGCTTCAGAATTCTGACTTTCTCCTCTCTTTTGCTCTCTGTCCTATCGCTCTTATCAGTTGTTATAAAAAATATAGTTCATAAGGTTGTACGGCATCTGACCTCGCTTGTGTCTTAATCTTGCTCTTGGGATCGTTTAAGAACCCTCCCCGATATCGGATCGGGACAAGGGCCACCGCACAGAACATGCCGGGCACTGGCGCCGGCACAGCATGGACCTGGGCTCATTGCTGGCTCCACAGAGCAACGCAGCCTGAGGCTTGTGCAGCACCTCCCCAAGAGCAAGTTATCTGAGAAACGTCACGAGTTTCCTAACTCGATGACTGTCAGAAACAAGCTCTTGAGCAAAGCAGACCCCTGGTCTCATTTAGTCCTCTGCTCCTGCACGTGTTACCAACAAAAGGATAACAGAAGCTCACGTCTGAGAAGTTTTCTTCCAGAGATTTAAATATTTAAGAACTATATACAAATGTCACCCTTGGATGTACACTGTTTGTTCCTGATGTTTTTTGTTGTTTGTTTTTTTTTTTTACTTTGCTCAAAATCCTCCTTCACTTGCATCTAAATTTGAGTAGAGTTCTCCAAATTCATGCCAAATCCAGACTGATTCAAGTGAAGCAATCTCCTCAAAATTCTTCAGCAGGGATGTTCCAGATGTGGCACTTTTACTACGGAGTCGCTGAGAAATGGTGACATCCCATTTTAACAATGCCTTTTCAATGGGCATCCACTTTTTTTTTTTTAATAAATGTTTGTCCTGGGTTGCAGTGTATTCTATTACCATCCTCATGAGCTGTTGAAATCAGGTGGAGCAGTGTTTCCTTGCTTCCCTCCCCCCGCCCCTCCAGACTATCTTTCTGCTAATGGCCCATCAATGCCATGCAGCGTGACTCATTATCCCGTTGGGAGATGCTCCAGCAGAGGGAGAACACCAGCATTCCATCCTGGATATAATCTGAGATTCTAAATACCAGAGACTCTCTTCTTTTCCACTGGATTTCCAGAGGACAGGAGCTACTTAGACACCACTGGACTTTTCTGAGGAAGAGCAGATTTTTTTTTCTACGGGATCACTGCTTCGCGGGGACTGCAGCCACCATTCCACCAGACTGCTACCACCACCCTGATTAACAGGGTGTCAGGTTGTATCCTGACTCTCTTAGTTTAACCCAGTGTTATCTGCCTTTTTTTTTTTTTTTTTCCTTATTACATTGTTATTCTGACTTGTTGCCTCCCACTAGTTTGTTTTCAAACTAGCAGAATGTTCTTTACCTTGCTGACTATCATAGATGAGAATATACTTTACATTATATTAAAGATTAGATTTTTGGAGTTTCAAAGGGAAAGGTCACCATCAAAAATCTCTCTGCTTCTCACCTGTCTAGAATTTTAAATTGAGGGACCATATACCATGGGAAAAAAGAATATTCCCCAATTTACATATCCCTTGCATTAACTAGCCATTCTACCGAAACAGAGCAAATCGGGATTACAAAACCAAACACAAACCAGAGCAGAGCTGATGACCAGGATTTTAGTCAGTTAAGGAACTGTCCACTTGGAACTCCGCATTCAGCAGGATTTTCGTTGTAGTGTCACTGCCGCTACTATTTATTAACAGTATCTAGTTTCTCTCAGCTTGCGGTGCACAGCGCACTGTACTCAGGGCCAGGGCTGTGTATCACAATGATTTTTAAGACCGCTCTTTTTCATTTGAAAGGATTTTGAGACAAAGTCACAGCAGGCATCCTGCATCAGTTTGGTAAAGCAAATCTTTGCAGTAAACAATTTACAGTGCAATTAAATCAGTGACTGCTCCCCAAAGACATAATCTAAGAGAACCCCAAAGCTGTAGCTCCGCACTGCTGGAGCCACGGGGAGCCGGAGCCCCGGTGTCGCACACCCCAGCTGGAGCTTTCTGCCCCTCAGCCAGCCAGCCCTGCCCTGGGGGAGACCACTCCTCACCCCAGCAACCTGCTGGATCTCGCACCGTGTCTGCTGGGGACACGAACAAGAAAGGCTCGTCCGGCTTTCAGGCAGGACAAGTCTCACCACAGGCTGTCAACCACAAACGGCAAGTTCAACACCCCCAAGGCAGGGGCACCGGCCCAGCGCGTTCCGCTGGGGAACAAAGACTCCTCTGAGGAGACGTCCCAGGCACCCGGCACCTGAGTGCCATTCCCTCCCGAAGAAAATCTTCAGCCACCGTCATGCATGTCCCACTTCCACAAAGAGATGCTGTCAGGGTCTCCAGAGAGGGAAGCAGATGCTGGCAAAGCAGTTTTCTGCAGAACTGGGATTTGGCATTAAATCCTGACAGTAAGGACTTTGTGAGTCCCCGCTGGGAATGGCCGAACAGGCCCGTGTGGGCCTAGGACTCAAAAGATGGTGCAAGTCCGTCACAGAGAACGGGATTTTGCCATCTATGTGCCAGTACAGGCATCCAGAAGGTAACTGCTGCCTTTATGACACTACTCAGCAAAAATGTTTACTTTTATTTGGGGCCTCCAAGCTTATGCCAGGCGAATACAGCCAGTGGGTTCCTCTCTCTCCGAGGCCATCTGTTCAGAAGATGAAAAGCCAGGAAAACAATGCCCCATCTCCGCAGAAGGAGGCTGTTGCTGTGTGAGGAGCCAGGGCTCTGACACATGTACACTGACCCTCCTGCTCCGAGGGGGAGCCGCTGCCCGCAGCTGGGCCACCCGCCGCCCCGCACTGTGCCTCAGGGACTTCACCTGGAGGAACTGCCCTGGCTTCCACAGTTATTAACCGCAACTACTACTGCCGTGCTTGTCAGAAACCACACCGTGATACAGCTACCGAACAAACTGACCCGAGTCAGCAGGCGACATTTAGATGGGGCATTTTGATCAGCTCTGAAGCCGGACAACAACAAGAGAAAGGCCTGAGGCCACGGCCCCGCTCCCAGCACACGCTGTCACCGCAGCCAGGGGCCCGGGATGCGCAGAGGAGCCGGGTTCAAGGCGCCGACCTGCAACCGACGGCTCCCACCGGCCAAACCCCGTACCCAGAACCACCGCTCTGCCTGCGCCGAGCGCCGGGAAACACCTTCAGGGCTTCCAGCTGTTTGCGGTGCTCAATTCCGCATCGTTATTCTTACAGAATCGAAAGGCCAGGGCCATGAAACGAGTGCAGCCACCCAGTTCACCCCGTTCACGTGCAAGGGGTGACCCTGACTGCACCGTGTCCCCCATGGCCCCCCTGTCACCACCACCCGGGCCTGCACGGGAGGGACAGTGACCAGACTGGCACCCAGACCCCCCCCCCTGCTCTCCGGAGCCTGCCTGAACTGGCCCTGGGCCCTCCAGAGCCCTCCTGAGCACCCCACCCGGAGCCCCCCAACACCATCCCCGGGCCCCCCAGGCTCCACTCACTGCGGCGGTGCGCAGCTCAGGTCAAAGGGCCGGCGCTCCTGGTGTGGCGAGGGGCAGCTCTGCCGAGGAGCCTGTCGGGTCTGGGTCTGGCTCCGGCCACGCCTGGGAACTGCTGGTGGCACTGGTCGCCATGTCCCGACGCTGCTTGCCATGGCCATGATGTTGTTCGCCGCCTCCTCCTCCTCCCTGATCGCCTGCACTGGTCGCCGCAATCCTCCTCCTCCTCCTCACTACACGACTCCTCCTCGCTACTCAACACCTCCTCACTATTCGCTTTCTCCTCCTCAAATGATCGCTGCTGCTGGTCGCATCCCGGGCATTATTAGGACATAGAGGGGGCGGGGCTTCACTTGGCCAATGGCGGCAGTGCTGCCAATGGTCGCTAGGAAACCGAGTGGGGGCGGGGCTTCACTCGGCCAATGGCAGCAGCGATGTCTGGGTTGCTAGGAGACGGGTGGGGGCAGGGCTTCACTTGGCCGATGGCGGCAGCGATGCCAATGGTCGCTAGGAAACCGGGTGGGGGCGGGGCTTCGCTCGGCCAATGGCGGCAGTGCTGCCAATGGTCGCTAGGAAACCGGGTGGGGGCGGGGCTTCGCTCGGCCAATGGCGGCAGTGCTGCCCGGGTCGCTGGGAGCCTCGTTTGCGTCTCAGTCTGGCTCTCAGGATGGTTTCAGAACCCTCCCCGGTGTTGGATCGGGACAGCCCCGTGGGGGTGTTTGCTCCCCAGGCCTGTGCCACACCCAGCTCCTCGGGACCTGCCCCACAGGGCCCTGCCCCAGCACCCTTCCCGGCTGCCGCGTGGGCCACAACAGCCGCAGCCGGGCACAGGGCACCGGCGTGAGCACAGGGAACACAGGCTGCCCCTCTGTGCTCTCACCCCGGCACTGGAGACTTCCACCCCAACTCCTCCAGGGAGGAAGAGGCCTGTGTCCCGATGGCTTCCCAGCCCAGAAAGGCCGACCTTCCTCTCCTGGGGCCCTCCCACCCATACACAACGCCAAGGAGGAGAAATGTAGCCACTGCTTACTTTTGCCTGGCACTGAACCAAAGCCTTGACGGTCGGGGCAGTTAACGTCAGCACCTAGAAAAGAGAACAAAGGCCAAGTGGGAGAAACTCCTCTAATAGTCTGTGCTAGAAAGCAGAGTCACTCCCTTGACCCAGCTGGAACCCCAGAGACACTTACAGAGCCACTGAGGCCCAAGACTTTCATGAGTAGACCAATCAAGGGCAACGGGGTCACCGGCATTTCCTGGGCTCTGCTCCTTTGCCTGTGCACAGGGAATGGACAAAGGAAGAGCTCTGTATCACTGAACCCGGCTTTGCTCTCTCCCCTGCCAGCCCCTCCAGCACCATTTACATCAGAAGAAATCCAGGCACAGAAGGAGCAAGTGGCGGCAGCCGGATGGGCTCAGTGTTACTTTACCAACGCAAGGCTGAGCAATTCGGCCAGCGCTGCCCTGCCGCTGCCCCAGCAGTGGGGGTACCTCTCCCCCAGCTCTCGAGCTGCCTTTCAGCTCAGCTGGAGCATCCCACCGATGGCCACGCTGGCGCCGGAGGTTTGCTACTGCAGCGGGGCTCACCTGAGGAAGGTGTCCAGCCAGAGCTCTTTCCTCCCGTGGGACCTGCAGAGACAGGAGAACCAGTATCACACCCCGCTGCCACCAACCTGGGGTCGGGCTGTTTCCCCCCACACACACAGTGGGAAAACCCTGACCTCTGGGGTCAAGTTCGCTTCTCAAGGGGCGAAGCGGTTTCCTAGCCGAAGCAGAAAGCATCAGGCTGATGCTTCTGCTTCCCCTCACTCCTGAGGGCCCCTCTCTGCAGCTGTGCTCCTGTCCCAGCAGCTGGAGCACACGGACTGCAGGCTGTTCCTCCCCAGAGCAGCCGGGAGCGGGGCGGGAGGCAGGGGCCAGGACCTCAGGCCACTCCGACACCAGCAGGACCTGGCCAAAAAGCAGCTCTCCCCTTGTTCTTGGGCCTTCCCAGAAAGAGGCTCC
Organism: Athene noctua; assembly: GCF_965140245.1. Taxonomy (NCBI): domain Eukaryota; kingdom Metazoa; phylum Chordata; class Aves; order Strigiformes; family Strigidae; genus Athene; species Athene noctua. Next base: position 840,080 of record NC_134064.1, on the reverse strand, counting down.
CACTGCACCCAGCAGCTTAGGGACTGACAGCAGCTGAGCAGCGGGAGGAGGGAAAAGCAAGTCTTTCTGCTCTCCTGGGCAGATGGAGAACAGAGAAGGTCAAAGCCAAGGAGGCTCTGCTCCTCACCGAGCCGTGTCTCTCCAGGAGCCCCTTTTGATCCTGCAACTCTGCAGCCTTTGGGATCCCCCTGGGCTGAGGAGCACTGTCACAGACACGGGGCTTCTCCAGAGCCAGGAGCAACAGCCCAGCTCTGCCAGAACTGCACGTGGGGCTTCCTGGGACCAAACGGGATCGACTGCCTACACACAGCCCCCCCTCAGCCCACGCCCTGCCTCACCCCTTTGACAGTGCACAGCTTGAGCGAGGGCTGTGTCCAGAGGGCAGAGGGCCAGCTCTGAAAATAAGCCGAGTTGCAAAATGCTGCACAAGCAAAGCGGTGCCTCTGCTTCCCCCCGACCCCATGACGCGAGCCTGAGGAGCCAGCTGGGCTCTGAGGGAGAGCTCCGGCCCAGACAGCCCAACGCCTGGGTGACACATCACCGCCACTCACCAGAAAGTGACCACGCAGAAGCTGCTGGCCCAGACAAGGATGAGGGTGCTGCAGCAGTCCAGGCCCAGTACTTGCACATTTCTGCCTCAGGAGAAGCCATCTGGGCCAAAAAGATTTTACTGAAGCAAAGGGTGGGAAAAAGTCACTTCCCCTAATAGCCAATATCCTGATAGAGACGCAGGTTTTGATTCCAGAAAGAACCTTCATTCTGCACCCAGGTAAAAGTCAGATGAAACTGGTACCTGTTGGCCGCCTTTCTGTCTTTGTTGACTGAAAAATCACAATGATGAATGAAGCAGCCTGCTGAGTTCCTAACCTGACCAATCCTAACAAAGTCTGGCACTCGCAAGTACTGAGAGCTGTAAACTCCATTCACAGTAAAAGCTGAGGAGAAAGTCACGAATCATCTCCCATTCTGCAAGTCAGATTCTTGGCTGTTTTCTCACTACTGCTGATTTAACTGTAAATTGCTTCAAAATAACACCTAAAATTCTAAACTTTTCATACCAGTAAGCTCTTGCTGCCATTAGAGAATCATTGTGCTGAGAGGCACTAGGAACACACAGCAATATTTAGATATATACATTCTGTCTTCCCTTAGATGAAGTTATTTTGTAATTTGAAACCTTAGTGGAAGGATTTTTGCTTTCATCCTGATCAGACATTTAAGTGCCAGCCCTCTGCTACAGCTGCAGCAGAAGTATTCAAGCTGCTGCAGCACCAAATTAAACTTTCCACTTTCCAATTAGCTGTTGTTTTTTTCCCTTTCTCTTAATTGTTCTATTTGAACAAGCAGCTTAAGTATTTGCTCACTTGGGGAAAAACACTGCTATCCTTCTTCTGTTATGATAAGCCACTGATCTGAAGGGCAGAAGGCTGAGACCCCCACAAAGCTATTTAGAAGAGTGGGAAGAATTTGAGAGTCCTAAGTTGGACGTTCTTTGGCTGGTCAAAACTGAGGAGGGGGAAGACGAACTACAGGGAGCTCAAGGGAAGCACAAGAGGGCATCCGGGAGCCAACAGCCTGATGGGGGCATAAGGCCGCGCTGCAGCGCCGTGTGTCAGGCACAGTGTTTTCAGGAGCTGCAGAGGGGAGTTAATGCCCCCGACGAGAGCACAGCTCGTCTGACGTGGTGGCCCTGCTGGTCCTGCACGTCCTGGAAAGATGAACTGTCCCTGGGAGAACTGGCGAGGAGAGCTGCGGGGATCGCTGGGACATGGCAGACGGACGTGCGGGCTGACGTCAGGAGTGCGGGATTTGCTCGGGCCAGCAAAGCAAGTGGGAGAAGAATGGGGTGACTCCTGTCAATGCAGAAGAGGGAAATACCGCTTAGGGAGGAGAGTTACTAAGATTGAAGGGTGGGAGCACCAGAAAAAATGTGTACTGCCTGGCCCTGAGTAACTTTAAGCTGCAAACTGGAAGAAAACACTTTAATGCTTAGAAGATTTGGGTTCTGCAACAGCCTTCCAAGGGAAATAAAGAAAGGAGGTGATCGAAGGAAATGATCACCTGCTTTGCAACTTATTTACTTAGAGCAATTTATAATGATTTCTGAATGTTGCTTAATAATCCTGCTTGCCCTGACTGCTCTGTGAAAGCTGACCAAGGGCCACTGTCTTCAGCAAAAATAAGAGACATGTCCTTGGAAAGCAGATGTGCTTTAACAAGTCTGGTTTTGTAGTGGATAGGTAGCCATGTAAGGTTGGTAGAAACTAGTATACTGGTGGTTTTAGATAAGATAGAGGTGGTAAACCTTCTGGAACCACTCCTGTTGCTCAAGAAACTGGCTAAGAGAATCTGTGTGTGGTCCGAGGAAAAGTGAGACAAGGTGAGGAGGACTGTGAGCCTTCCTCCAACAGACCCTGGAGACGCCCACCAGGAGGCAACGGGCAGATGCAAAGAGAACATCGACTGCTGACACCAGCCTCTAGAGCTAACCCAGCCTCACTTACGCATATGGATATTTGTGTTATGCCATCCAATGAATACGTAGATCCCCACTCTATAAGTATTTGTTCAAATGTGCTGTTGGTGTGCAACCTTTTGGAGAAATCCCCTTGCACCCAGGCGCTGGAGGAAACACGCCTGCTGTGTAACTCTCCGCGTTGTAGAGTCTGAGTCCGTGAATCAGAGGAAGCAACCAGCCAACCCCTCATCGCTTACTATGGAGGTCAGTAAGCTTTTGATGGGCCTGGAGATCTCTTCCAGTCTCTCCTTCCTCCAAATTAACTGCCTCTTCAGGCATTGTCTTGCAAGATACATGTTCCCTTTTTAATTGCTCCGATGTCTTCTTGTTTGAAATACTGAACTATTGGTGCTCAAAAAGCGCTATGCTGGCAGGATCATTTCTCTTATGAATTGTGCTTAGGTACCAATCCAGATAATGCGGTTTCATATAGCAAGAATTACATTTTTTAATCACTTAACAAGCACAGGAAGGACTTTACCATGTTTGAACTCCTCTCCTGTTACTGCTGGCAGGGATGCAGATCCCTTGTGTGCAGAGTTCTGCTGGGGAGAGGCCGGGGCGAGGATCCCCATTACACGGTACCGGTCTGAGGGGTTCACCTGGGATGTTAAAACAACTGTGCTTATGTTTACACACCCTAGGGTCCTACAGTGGTAAATTAAGATTACTGTCTCTGGGTTGTGTCAGCAGTTCAGGATTTGGCCATTCCCTATATAAGCAAGCCAGTAACTGTCCATCTAAACTCTGCCATGCAATTCAGGGAGGACTGAAGGTTGACAACCTACATCTTAGACGAAGAACTACTCCAGAAGTGTTACTTCTTTCTGCAAATTAGAATAAACAATAGCTCTTACCATTTCGGGGGGGGGGAAAAAAAAGCCACCAAAAAAAAAAAGAACAACAACTTGTTCACAAGAGCAGAAGCCAAAGCCTTTGGATAGAGTGGACAGGTGCTTGCTACCAGCATTGCCCAGGAAACCCCACCAAGAAATCCCAGCAGGCTGGAGTAAATGCCATGTCCTGGAGCACATACACTACAGTTCGCCTGCAGTCTTTCAATACCCAAGGATATTCCTTCAGATCTGCAGCACCGACTTCACAAACTATAGAATACTCAGTACACCTCAGCCTCAAAAGTCCCGTTGTTATTGCAGTGCCATGAGGCCAAAACTGTTGGTCCTTAACAGCGATGAGAAAAAGGATCATTCCCACACCACTCCCCAAAATACTGCTACTCTGAAATTTGCCTACACTGCTACAGCTACTGCTTCACTCCAACTTCCCTTAAGAAAAAAGTTCTGCCATTCTTCTAGCACTTGCTCTAGCCACATGTGCAAACAATGCTTTCTTATTCCTTATGGATCAGGCTTTTATACTTAACTTGGCTTTTTTATCGTCTGCAGTCAGGTTCCTGATAAGCAATAAAGCACCTTGTCTTGTAGGCACTCCCCTCTTCTCCCCACTCTACCCCCATTAAAAGACACACCCACTCCACCCCACGCACAGACCTTGAATCTAAACTAAAGAACAGGTATTCGCTTGAAAACTGTCACTTAAATGGCTATCCAAAGCTGAAGTACTTCCAATGGTCTTATTTTTTCAGCGTGAGGTGTCTCTGAAAAGCTTAAAGATGATGAACAATCACCTTATTCATGTTTTGCCCACAGTTTAATTGCACGGAGCGTGAGCAGGAAGTTCTCTTCCTTTGGCACTAGATGTAGCATTTCATCGGTAACTCCGAGAAAAAAGTTCAAGTACAGCAGCTCCGAGTAACAGGTGCAGGTCTGTTTTATGCTACGCTGGATCAAGAGCTTACGGTTTATCGTTCAAATCTGTGAAAACAAGTTTGGATTACTCGCTCTGTAGTACATTAAAAATTATAGATTACACACAACATTCAGTATCCCTGCAGGCAACTGGCACCCTCAACAGCTTCGCCACAGTTTACAGACGTGATACAGCCTGTTGCTAGTTTCTTCCTTTCTCCACATCTCTCTCCCTCCCCCTGTCCTTCTCTTTTTTTCTGTCACCACGTGCTGCTTCCTGGCCTTATTTTTCCTCTGTCTCCTGCAGCCTGTCCCCTCTCTCCCCACTGTCTCCCCTGCTCAGCTGCCTGGGCCCTCTCTCTGGGCCTCTGTCCTGCTCCCCATCCCCTTCCGCTCTTCCTCCGTCTCCATCCCGGAGGCCATCGCTGTTCTGTCCTTCTCTGCCCCTTGTCCTGACCCACACCCTGTTTCTCGGTCTCTAGGGACAGTTTCCATCTTGTCTTGCTCTGTGCCCTGCTCTCTGCCCCTGCCTCTCCCTTGCTCTTCCCTCTCACCCTTTCCCCTCCGTCCCTCTCTGCTGCTCCCCGTCCCCTGTCTCTGTCCCTCCACTCTCCTGGTGCCTTCGCTGTCTCTCGCCCCCCGGCCCGCTCACTCGCCCTGCGAGTCTGTCCGTCCCTCTGTCCTCCTTCCTGCCCTTCTCCTCTCTCTGTCCCTCCGTCCTGAGGCTCACCACTCTCTTTCTTCCTGCCCCCGCTGTCCCCTTCCCCTCCACCCTCCTCCCGCTCTGCCCCTCTGCCCGGCTCCTCACCAGCATTTCTCACTGCGGAGCAGCCCGGGGAGGCGGCCATGGGGCTGGGGGGCGGGGCCGGGCCGGGGGACGGTGTCCCCGCAGGGTCAGACCGCGGGAACCGGCGCCCCGGGGCATGCTGGGAGCTGCAGTGCTGGGCACGGGGCTGCTGGGCGGCCATGTTGGTTCCCGGGGCATGCTGGGAGCTGCAGTGCTGGGCACGGGGCTGCTGGGCGGCCATGTTGGTTCCCGGGGCATGCTGGGAGCTGCAGTGCTTGGCACAGGGCTGTCGGGCGGCCATGTTGGTCTCTGGAGGTGCAGCCTCTGCTCCAGCTAGGGCCCGGCTGAGGTCAGTACTGGGGTCACCCGTGAGGAGTGAGGCCCTTGGGCAGGTGTTGGGGTTTCTCCTGCCCGCTGGATGCCCGGGGGGTTGTGTGTGTGCTCCTGGCCAGCTGGAGCTGGGCCTGGCCAGGGCCGGCCCAGGAGTAAAGTGAGAGCTGGGGAGGGGAGGGGGAAGGAGACAGACTCCCTGGGCACGGGCACCGGGCAGCCCTACCTCCAGAGCCCCCAGGACACCCCCCCAGCACCTTGAGTTACTACAGTAATGGGAGTAGTGTGTTCTTCTGTTAACTCTTACAGGGCTTTTGTTGTCCTTCAACGCACAGTGTCCAAGGCATGAGTCAGGCTCACATCGCCCTGCAGCTGCGCTGTGCCAAGCAGCTGCCCGTGGCATTGCCAGCGTGTCCAAAAGGGAGGAAAAAGGTGAATACGTGAGCGGGGGGAAACCGTCTGGTATGGCAGAGGGGTGAGCTCTCAGGGTGGAGTCCGGGTGGTTTCTGCCTGTATCCATCCTGTAAATGTGGCTGTCAGAAGGAAGCATGAGAGAAAACATGATTTCACCAATACAGTATGAGCTCAGAAATTGTGGAGTGTTCTTGGGAAATCTGATCTTTTTTTTTCCCGATCTCTATATAAAACCAGAGTATTTGAAATGTGGTTTTTAGAGCAATACAAGAACTTGTATGAGTCAATCCGTTCCTAAACAAAGGATTGATTTCCCAAATTGCTAAATTCGTATGCACAAGTGCCATATAAGTACTTTAAATAAGGAATTGTCAGCTTTCCAGTTCCCTCCAGCCACTACTGCACCGTCCATCTGGGCCTTGCCTGGTGCTCCGGGTCTCCTGCAGCCCGAGCGCCTCAGCAGATCGGCTGCCTCGTGGTTCCCCACTCGCCTGCTCTCCCCCAAGGCCGAGCGGCACTAGTGAAGCTGTCTGCTGCCGCTGCCAACCCACCCGCCCCTCCAGCCCCTCCAGCACGCTCCCAGTGCCGGGGTTCTCTAAAGGTGTCTCTACCCCCAAAAAGAGCCCTGGGCCCTGGAAGGGAAGGACCGGGGCTCAGCCGCAGCCCTGGGGACATGGGACGGGGCCACTCGGGGCTCCTGGGGGGCTGCGGCTCCCGGGCACAGCACGTAGCCCGGCTGGAGCTGGGACCCCTCTCCCGGTTTGTAGAGCGAGAGGATTGTCTGAGCGCGCGCAGAGGCCGTGCAGATGGCTCCGGCACTGGCCTGCACCGGGGGAATCAACCCTCCCACCTCGAGCATATTCTTCCTGCGCTCAGTGAAGCCGCTCAGATGAGCCAGTGCAGCTCGGGGCCTGCCTAAGCGCAGCCTCAGCTTTAATCCTGACCCTCCCGGGGACTCCCTGCCAAGGCAGAGTCCTGTGCTCCCCCCTCTGCCACCGGTCACCCGTGGCCCCTGAACTGCATCACCCACGTGCACTGGCCAGCGGCTTCCGCACAGTCATGCCCACAAGCCAGAGGCATTTGCTTTGCAGGGGATCTGTGTGACACGGCGTCAGCAGCACAAATATTCAGTTAGAAAGCAGAGATAAACTCTGGACTGAAAACACAAATGCAACCGTCTTCAGCACAGGAGGGAACAAACATCGATTACTTGATCACATTGAAAGTTCCTCTCCCATGTAGACTGATCCTCAGTGACTTCGTGTCAAATCCACCCAAAATCCCGCTCGTTTCAGCCCCGTTGCCCAACCTGCACACACGGTGACGGCCCCGCCGTGCCGGGGCAGAGCATCCTGCAGCCACCGAGCAACGCCTGCCAGGTGCCAGGGGCTGGAGGGGTCTCGCGGGGGCCCCGGGGCTGCGCGAGAGCTGGGGGGGCTCCGGCAGCGGAGATCACAGCCAGCGCTGGGCTGGAACCCTTTACACCGACCACCCCTCCTGCAGAGCCCGCACTGACTCCGTGGGCCCGGGGAGCTATTCCCGCCTGAGCCCAGCAGAAGCAAAAGGCTGGGCTTGAACCATTTATAAATGTGAACCGGAGTTGTTCGGATTTAAGAGCTCTCAACGATTCCAAGTCCCGGGCGGTCCCTGGAGTGTGGCCAGCGACACGCCCGGGTCCCCGAGGAGAGCACAGCCCTCCGGCACACGCCCGAGGGTCGCTTGCCTGCAGCGTGGGGTGGAGGCAGCCCCCAACCTAAAGACCCCCGGGCAAGGGCACTGCCGCCCCCGGGACCGGCCGTCCCCCATCTCTGCTGAGCTGCCCCCGATGCGCTCGTCGGAAGCAAAGCACCAACGTGTGCCGGGGCCCTGCGCTGCAGCGAAGACAGCCCCGGCTCTCAGCAAAACGTCCGCAGACGAGACGCAGATGACGGACAGAACAATGCAGTCAGCACGCAGACACGGATGGACACAAACGTGAAACCTCTTATTCCACAACAACACAAGCACAGAAAGCACATCTACCCTCACCCCCCCACCCAACAGCCGGCAGAAGCAAGCGGTGCCCAGGGAAGGAAGGGAGGTTCAGCCAGTCCAACATTCCTGTGTTTTAGGAAAGCGAGCCTGACAGCTGTGGAATAATCCTTGCAGTTATGGTCTTCATGAGCACGAGGGAGTGATGGTTCGTGGGTTGGCTCATTTCAGTTGTCTGCTCCACACCGAGAAGCTGCTCCCGACCGGCACAAATATGCAGCATTTTGTGTAAATGTTGCGGGACAGAGCACTGAGGCAGCAGCAGAAGAAGCTTAGGGGAGAGTTTCTTCCCCATCCTGGGCCTGTACTGAGGGCGCGACAACCGCGTCTGGGCTTCTAACATCCTACAAAACGACGAGAAAAACATTAGCTTTACAAAAAACACGCTAAGCTTTGAGCTACTGATACACCACTGTAAGAGATTTACTAAGAGCAGCTGCCAGAGCAAGCAGAGGAGCCGGTGCTGCCCTTGACCTGGGGCTGCACTGCTGGGTGGCGGGAGCTGCTCCGCAAGGGGCGAGGGGCTGAGGGGCCGCCAGCGTAGCACCAGAACTAAGGCATTTGCAAGGAGATTTTGGGAACAGGGAAGGGGGTAGAAGCTGCCACTCCAAGGGATTTACCATCCCCTACCCAGTGGCCAGTAGCAGATACTTAAGGGAAGTGTAAGGAACGGGACCAAGTGCTGCACCCGCTGCCTCTGGCAGGGACGAGCCCGGGGACTCGACCGGGCGCGGGGCAGCAGCTGACCCACGCAGGACTCACCTCACGGGGCTGCTGCTCCTCTGGCCCTGCCAGCAGCTCCCAGGGCATCTGGGTTGCCTCCAGGGGACTGTCCTTACTGTGCTCGTGTTCTCAGCAGCTCTCCCTGCACTACCCCCCTCTCCCCTGTTGTCACAGAGGTCTGGCTGATCCCCCTCAGCTTTCACCCCGCCCGCTCTGGCCTCGGCTCCCCCTCGGCTCTGGCTCAGGGATGTTTCTGCCATCGGCTGCTCTCCAAAGGACGTTGCTCCACACAGCTCTCCCCCACAAATTCTCCCTCTTCTGTGTCCTCTCACTCAGACAGAGCTCCTACCACAACCTCTTTCCCTTCAAATCCTCCCTCCTCCAGGCCCTCCTCTCTCTCAGACACAGCACCAGCCACAACATCCTTCCCTGAACATACTCCATCTGCATGGTCATCTCCCCCCGACACCAGAATCATCACAACGTCCTTCCCGGAAAAAATTCCCTTGCTCCCTCCTCCTCTCCCTCAGGGGCTCCACCCAACATGAACTGCCTTCTGAAACCTCTGTCCTGCATGTCCTCCTCTTCATCAGAAAGCTCAATCGGTACTAAGTCTATCCCTACAAATGCTCCCTCCTCTGGGTCCCGCTCTCCCTCAGACACAGCACTGCCCACATCTTTCCCTTCAAATTCTCCCTCCTCCAGCTTCTCCTCTGCCTCAGACATAACACCAGTCACGTCTTTGCCTTCAAATTCTCTCTCCTCCAGCTTCGCCTCTCCTTCAGACAGAACACTCCCCATGTCTATATCTTCAAATTCTCTCTTTCCCAGCTTCTCCTCTCCCTCAAACACAGCACTCCCCATGACTTTGCCTTCAAATTCTCCCTTTTCAAGCTTTTCTTCTCTTTCAGACACAGCACTCCCCATGTCTTTCACTTCAAATTTTCTCTCTTCCAGGTTCTCCTCTTGCTCAGACACAGCACTCCCCATGTCTATCACTACAGATTCTTCCATCTCCATGTCACCCTCTCCCTGAGACACAGCACTGACCATGTCTCTCCCTTCGAACTGTGCCTCCTGCAGCTCCTCCTGTCCCTCAAACACAGCACTGCCCACGTCTTTCCCAAATTCTCCCTCCTCCACCTTCTCTTCTCCTGCAGGCACAACACCTCTCACGTCGTTCTCTTCAAGTTCTCCCTCCTCTAGGTCCTTCTCTCCCTCAAAGAGAGCAGTCCCCATGTCTTTCTCAAATTCTTCCTCCTCCAGGTTCTCCTCTCCCTCAGACACAGCACTCCCCATGTCTTTCACTACAGATTCTTCCTCCTCCATGTCACCCTCTCCCTGAGACACAGCACTGACCATGTCTTTCCCTTCGAATTCTGCCTCCTCCAGATTCTCCTGTCCCTCAGACACTGAACTGCCCATGTCTACAACTTCACATTCTTCCTCCTTTAGGTCCCCCTCTCTCGCAGACACAGCACTGCCCATCACTTCTCCTTCAAATTCTTCCTCCTCCAGATTCTCCTCTCCCTCATACACAGTACTCCCCAAATCTTCCCCAAGTTCTTCCTTCTCCAGCTTCTCCTCTCCCTCAGACACATCACTCCCCATGTCTTTCCCTTCAAATTCTCCCTCCTCCAGGTTCTCTTCTCCTGCACACACAGCACTGCCCATGTCTTTCAATTCAGATTCTTCCTCCTTCAGGTCCCCCTCACCCGCAGACACAGCACTGCCCATGTCTTTATCTTCAAATTCTCCCTTTTCAAGCTTCTCCTCCCCATCAAACAGAGTACTCCCCATTACTTTCCCTTCAAATTCTCCCTCTTCCAGGTTCTCCTCTCCCTCAGACAAAGCACTCCTCATATCTTTCACTTCAAATTCTACCTCCTGAAGTTCCCCCTCTCCCTCAGACACAGCACTCCCCATGTCTTTCACTACAGATTCTTCCTCCTCCATGTCACCCTCTCCCTGAGACACAGCACTGACCATGTCTCTCCCTTCGAACTGTGCCTCCTGCAGCTCCTCCTGTCCCTCAGACACAGCACTCCCCATGTCTTTCCCAAATTCTCCCTCCTCCAGCTTCTCCTCTCTCTCAGACACATCACTCCCCATGTCATTCCCTTCAAATTCTCCCTCCTCCAGCTTCTCCTCTCCTGCAGACACAACACCTCTCACGTCTTTCTCTTCAAGTTCTCCCTCCTCTAGGTCCCCCTGTCCCTCAAACACAGCACTGCCCATGTCATTCACTTCTAATTCTTCCTCCTTCAGGTCCCCCTCACCCACAGACACAGCACTGTCCATGTCTTTATCTTCAAATTCTCCCTTTTCAAGCTGCTCTTTTCCCTCAGACTTAGCACTGCCCATGTATTTCACTACAGATTCCTCCTCCTCCATGTCGCCATCTCTTGTAGACACAGCACTGCCCATGACTTTCCCTTCAAATTCGCCCTTTTCCACCTTCTCCTCTCCTTCAGACACAGCACTCCCCATATCTTTCATGTCATATTCTCCCTCCTCCACGTTCTCCTCTCCAGCAGACACAACACCTCTCACGTCTTTCTCTTCAAGTTCTCCCTCCTCTAGGTCCTTCTCTCCCTCAAAGAGAGCAGTCCCCATGTCTTTCTCAAATTCTTCCTCCTCCAGGCTCTCCTCTCCCTCAGACACAGCACTGCCCATGTCTTTCACTACAGATTCTTCCTCCTCCATGTCACCCTCTCCCTGAGACACAGCACTGACCATGTCTTTCCCTTCGAATTCTGCCTCCTCCAGATTCTCCTGTCCCTCAGACACTGAACTGCCCATGTCTACAACTTCACATTCTTCCTCCTTTAGGTCCCCCTCTCTCGCAGACACAGCACTGCCCATCACTTCTCCTTCAAATTCTTCCTCCTCCAGCTTCTCCTCTCCCTCACACAGAGTACTCCCCAAATCTTCCCCAAGTTCTTCCTTCTCCAGCTTCTCCTCTCCCTCAGACACATCACTCCCCATGTCTTTCCCTTCAAATTCTCCCTCCTCCAGGTTCTCTTCTCCTGCACACACAGCACTGCCCATGTCTTTCAATTCAGATTCTTCCTCCTTCAGGTCCCCCTCACCCGCAGACACAGCACTGCCCATGTCTTTATCTTCAAATTCTCCCTTTTCAAGCTTCTCCTCCCCATCAAACAGAGTACTCCCCATTACTTTCCCTTCAAATTCTCCCTCTTCCAGGTTCTCCTCTCCCTCAGACAAAGCACTCCTCATATCTTTCACTTCAAATTCTACCTCCTGAAGGTGCCCCTCTCCCTCAGAAACAGCACTCCCCATGTCTTTCACTAGAGATTCTTCCTCCTCCATGTCACCCTCTCCCTGAGACACAGCACTGACCATGTCTTTCCCTTCTAATTCTGCCTCCTCCAGCTCCTCCTGTCCCTCAGACACAGCACTCCCCATGTCTTTCCCAAATTCTCCCTCCTCCAATTTCTCCTCTCCTGCAGACACAACACCTCTCACATCTTTCTCTTCGAGTTCTCCCTCCTCAAGGTCCCCCTGTACCTCAAATACATTAATGCCCACGTCTTTCCCAAATTTTCCCTCCTCCAGCTTCTCTCTCTCAGACACATCACTCCCCATGTCTTTCCCTTCAAATTCTCCCTCCTCCAGGTTCTCCTCTCCTGCACACACAGCACTGCCCATGTCTTTCACTTCAAATTCTTCCTCCTTCACGTCCCCCTCACCCGCAGACACAGCACTGCCCATGTCTTTATCATCAAATTCGCCCTTTTCAATCTTCTCCTCTCCCTCAAACACATCACTCCCCATGACTTTCCCTTCAAATTCTCCTTCTTCCAGGTTCTCCTCTCTCTCAGACACAGCACTCCCCATGTGTTTCTCCTCAAATTCTCCCTCCTTCAGCTTCTCCTCTCCTACAGGCACAACACCTCTCACGTCTTTCTCTTCAAGTTCTCTCTGCTCTAGGTCCTTCTCTCCCTCAAAGAGAGCAGTCCCCATGTCTTTCTCAAATTCTCCCTTTTCAAGCTTCTCCTCTCCCTCAGACACAGCACTGCCCATGTCTTTCACTAGAGATACTTCTTCCTCCATGTCACCCTCTCCCTGAGACACAGCACTGACCATGTCTTTCCCTTCGAATTCTGCCTCCTCCAGATTCTCCTGTCCCTCAGACACTGAACTGCCCATGTCTACAACTTCACATTCTTCCTCCTTTAGGTCCCCCTCTCTCGCAGACACAGCACTGCCCATCACTTCTCCTTCATATTCTTCCTCCTCCAGCTTCTCCTCTCCCTCACACAGAGTACTCCCCAAATCTTCCCCAAGTTCTTCCTTCTCCAGCTTCTCCTCTCCCTCAGACACATCACTCCCCATGTGTTTCTCCTCAAATTCTCCCTCCTCCAGCTTCTCTTCTCCTGCACACACAGCTCTGCCCATGTCTTTATCTTCAAATTCTCCCTTTTCAAGCTTCTCCTCCCCATCAAACACAGCACTCCCCATTATTTTCCCTTCAAATTCTCCCTCTTCCAGGTTCTCCTCTCCCTCAGACACATCACTCCCCATGTCTTTCCCTTTAAATTCTCCCTCCTCCAGGTTCTCCTCTCCCTCAGACACAGCACTTCCCATGTGTTTCTCCTCAAATTCTCCCTCCTTCAGCTTCTCTCCTGCAGGCACAACACCTCTCACGTCTTTCTCTTCAAGTTCTCCCTCCTCTAGGTCCTTCTCTCCCTCAAAGAGAGCAGTCCCCATGTCTTTCTCAAATTCTTCCTCCTCCACGTTCTCCTGTCCCTCTGACACAGCAGTGCCCACGTCTTTCCCAAATTCTCCCTCCTCCAGCTTCTCTCTCTCAGACACATCACTCCCCATGTCTTTCCCTTCAAGTTCTCCCTCCTCCATGTTCTCCTCTCCCTCAGACACAGCACTTCCCATGACTTTTCCTTCAAATTCTCCTTCTTCCAGGTTCTCCTCTCCCTCAGACAAAGCACTCCCCATGTATTTCACTTCAAATTCTACCTCCTGAAGGTCCCACTCTCCCTCAGACACATCACTCCCCATGTCTTTCACTACAGATTCCTCCTCCTCCATGTCACCCTCTCCCTCTGACACAGCACTGACCATGTCTTTCCCTTCGAATTCTGCCTCCTCCAGATTCTCCTGTCCCTCAGACACTGAACTGCCCATGTCTACAACTTCACATTCTTCCTCCTTTAGGTCCCCCTCTCTCGCAGACACAGCACTGCCCATCACTTCTCCTTCAAATTCTTCCTCCTCCAGATTCTCCTCTCCCTCACAGACAGTACTCCCCAAATCTTTCCCAAGTTCTTCCTTCTCCAGCTTCTCCTCTCCCTCAGACACATCACTCCCCATGTCTTTCCCTTCAAATTCTCCCTCCTCCAGGTTCTCCTCTCCTGCACACACAGCACTGCCCATGTCTTTCACTTCAGATTCTTCCTCCTTCAGGTCCCCCTCACCCGCAGACACAGCACTGCCCATGTCTTTATCATCAAATTCTCCCTTTTCAAGCTTCTCCTCTCCATCAAACACAGCACTCCCCATTATTTTCCCTTCAAATTCTCCCTCTTCCAGGTTCTCGTCTCCCTCACACACAGCACTCCTCATATCTTTCACTTCAAATTCTACCTCCTGAAGTTCCCCCTCTCCCTCAAACACATCACTCCCCATGACTTTCCCTTCAAATTCTCCTTCTTCCAGGTTCTCCTCTCCCTCAGACACAGCACCCACCATGTCTTTCACTACAGATTCTTCCTCCTCCATGTCACCCTCTCCCTGAGACACCGCACTGACCGTGTCTTTCTCTTCGAATTCTGCCTCCTCCAGATTCTCCTGTCCCTCAGACACTGAACTGCCCATGTCTACAACTTCAGATTCTTCCTCCTTTAGGTCCCCCTCACCCGCAGACACAGCTCTGCCCATTCCTTTATCTTCAAATTCTCCCTCCTTCAGCTTCTCCTCTCCTGCAGACACAACACCTCTCACGTCTTTCTCTACAAGTTCTCCCTCCTCTAGGTCCTCCTGTCCCTCAAACACAGCACTGCCCACGTCTTTCCCAAATTTTCCCTCCTCCAGCTTCTCTCTCTCAGACACATCACTCCCCATGTCTTTCCCTTCAAATTCTCCCTCCTCCAGGTTCTCCTCTCCTGCACACACAGCACTGCCCATGTCTTTCACTTCAGATTCTTCCTCCTTCAGGTCCCCCTCACCCGCAGACACAGCACTGCCCATGTCTTTATCTTCAAATTCTCCCTTTTCCAGGTTCTCCTCTCCCTCAGACACAGCACTGCCCATGTATTTCACTACAGATTCTTCCTCCTCCATTTCACCCTCTCCCTGAGACACAGCACTGACCATGTCTTTCCCTTCGAATTCTGCCTCCTCCAGATTCTCCTGTCCCTCAGACACTGAACTGCCCGTGTCTACAACTTCACATTCTTCCTCCTTTAGGTCCCCCTCTCTTGCAGACACAGCACTGCCCATCACTTCTCCTTCATATTCTTCCTCCTCCAGCTTCTCCTCTCCCTCACACACAGTACTCCCCAAATCTTCCCCAAGTTCTTCCTTCTCCAGCTTCTCCTCTCCCTCAGACACATCACTCCCCATGTGTTTCTCCTCAAATTCTCCCTCCTCCAGGTTCTCCTCTCCTGCACACACAGCACTGCCCATGTCTTTCACTTCAGATTCTTCCTCCTTCAGGTCCCCCTCACCCGTAGACACAGCACTGCCCATGTCTTTATCTTCAAATTCTCCCTTTTCAAGCTTCTCTTCCCCATCAAACACAGCACTCCCCATTATTTTCCCTTCAAATTCTCCCTCTTCCAGGTTCTCCTCTCCCTCAGACACAGCACTGCCCATGTGTTTCTCCTCAAATTCTCCCTCCTTCAGCTTCTCTCCTGCAGGCACAACACCTCTCACGTCTTTCTCTTCAAGTTCTCCCTCCTCTAGGTCCTTCTCTCCCTCAAAGAGAGCAGTCCCCATGTCTTTCTCAAATTCTTCCTCCTCCACGTTCTCCTGTCCCTCTGACACAGCACTGCCCACGTCTTTCCCAAATTCTCCCTCCTCCAGCTTCTCCTCTCTCTCAGACACATCACTCCCCATGTCTTTCCCTTCAAATTCTCCCTCCTCCAGGTTCTCCTCTCCTGCACACACAGCACTTCCCATGACTTTTCCTTCAAATTCTCCTTCTTCCAGGTTCTCCTCTCCCTCAGACAAAGCACTCCCCATGTATTTCACTTCAAATTCTACCTCCTGAAGATCCCACTCTCCCTCAGACACATCACTCCCCATGTCTTTCACTACAGATTCTTCCTCCTCCATGTTACCCTCTCCCTCTGACACAGCACTGACCATGTCTTTCCCTTCGAATTCTGCCTCCTCCAGATTCTCCTGTCCCTCAGACACTGAACTGCCCGTGTCTACAACTTCAGATTCTTCCTCCTTTAGGTCCCCCTCTCTCGCAGACACAGCACTGCCCATCACTTCTCCTTCAAATTCTTCCTCCTCCAGATTCTCCTCTCCCTCACAGACAGTACTCCCCAAATCTTTCCCAAGTTCTTCCTTCTCCAGCTTCTCCTCTCCCTCAGACACATCACTCCCCATGTCTTTCCCTTCAAATTCTCCCTCCTCCAGGTTCTCCTCTCCTGCACACACAGCACTGCCCATGTCTTTCACTTCAGATTCTTCCTCCTTCAGGTCCCCCTCACCCGCAGACACAGCACTGCCCATGTCTTTATCATCAAATTCTCCCTCTTCAAGCTTCTCCTCCCCATCAAACACAGCACTCCCCATTATTTTCCCTTCAAATTCTCCCTCTTCCAGGTTCTCGTCTCCCTCACACACAGCACTCCTCATATCTTTCACTTCAAATTCTACCTCCTGAAGTTCCCCCTCTCCCTCAAACACATCACTCCCCATGACTTTCCCTTCAAATTCTCCTTCTTCCAGGTTCTCCTCTCCCTCAGACACAGCACCCACCATGTCTTTCACTACAGATTCTTCCTCCTCCATGTCACCCTCTCCCTGAGACACCGCACTGACCGTGTCTTTCCCTTCGAATTCTGCCTCCTCCAGATTCTCCTGTCCCTCAGACACTGAACTGCCCATGTCTACAACTTCACATTCTTCCTCCTTTAGGTCCCCCTCACCCGCAGACACAGCTCTGCCCATTCCTTTATCTTCAAATTCTCCCTCCTTCAGCTTCTCCTCTCCTGCAGACACAACACCTCTCACGTCTTTCTCTTCAAGTTCCCCCTCCTCTAGGTCCCCCTGTCCCTCAAACACAGCACTGCCCACGTCTTTCCCAAATTTTCCCTCCTCCAGCTTCTCCTCTCTCTCAGACACATCACTCCCCATGTCTTTCCCTTCAAATTCTCCCTCCTCCAGGTTCTCCTCTCCTGCACACACAGCACTGCCCATGTCTTTCACTTCAGATTCTTCCTCCTTCAGGTCACCCTCACCCGCAGACACAGCACTGCCCATGTCTTTATCTTCAAATTCTCCCTTTTCAAGCTTCTCCTCTCCCTCAAACACTGCACTCCCCATGTCTTTCCCTTTAAATTCTCCCTCTTCCAGGTTCTCCTCTCCATCAGACACAGCACTCCCCATGTGTTTCTCCTCAAATTCTCCCTCCTTCAGCTTCTCCTCTCCTGCAGGCACAACACCTCTCACGTCTTTCTCTTCAAGTTCTCCCTCCTCTAGGTCCTTCTCTCCCTCAAAGTGAGCAGTCCCCACATCTTTCTCAAATTCTTCCTCCTCCAGCTTCTCCTCTCCGTCAGACACAGCACTGACCATGTCTTTCCCTTCGAATTCTGCCTCCTCCAGCTCCTCCTGTCCCTCAGACACAGCACTCCCAATATCTTTCATGTCATATTCTCCCTCCTCCAGGTTCTCCTCTCCTGCAGACACAGCACTGCCCATGTCTTTATCTTCTAATTCTCTGTTATCCAGCTTCTCCTCTCCCTCAAACACATCACTCCCCATGACTTTCCCTTCAAATTCTCCCTCCTCCGCATTCTCCTCTCCTGCACAGACAGCACTGCCCATGTCTTTCACTTCAAATTTTCTCTCTTCCAGCTTCTCCTCTCCCTCAGACACAGTACTCCCTATATCTTTCACGTCAAATTCTTCCACCTCCAAGTTCTCCTCTCCTGCAGACACAACATTTCTCACATCTTTCTCTTCAAGTTCTCCCTCCTCTAGTTCCTTCTCTCCCTCAAAGAGAGCAGTCCCCAGCTCTTTCTCAAATTCTTCCTCCTCCATGTTCTCCTCTCCCTCAGACACTGCACTGCCCATATCTTTTGCTTCAAATTCTCCCTTATCCAGGTTTTCCTCTCTCTCAGACACAGCACTCCCCACAACTTTCCCACGTTCTCCCTCCTCCAGGTTCTCGTCTCCTGCAGACACAGCACCTCTCACGTCTTTCTCTTCAAGTTCTCCCTCCTCCAGCTTCTCCTCACCCTCTGACTCTTCTATCTCAGTGTCCTCGTCATCACTCTCAGAGAGGTCCTCAGCTCCCCCCAGCCCCTCGGGCTGCATTCTGCCTTCCTCCCGGCCAAGGTTATCCCCTCCCCCTGACAGCTCCTCTTCCCCAGTTTCCTGCTCTTCGAGATCTGCCTCGCTCTCCATCCCCTCCACCAGAACATCCTGTTCCCCACGTGCCAGCTCTGTGCCAAGCTCCCTTCCTTTCCCTGTCACCTGTCTTTTAGGATGTCCTTCTGCCATGGCACTCTCTTCAGGAGCAGATTCCTCCACCACAAGCTGACCCTCTGCCTGCAGCACAGCCAGGATTTCCTCCTGCGGCAGCAAATCTCCCACCCATTCTACTTCTTCTCCTGCCTCTTTGGTGCAAAATTCTCCTTCCTCTTCAATAAAATCTGCCTTCTCAAGTGCTTGAGTTTCCTCTACCCTCTGCCCTTCTTGTGACACTTTTTCTTCTGCTTCCTGCACATCAAGTGTTCTTGTTCCTTCTGCCAAGAATGTTCCATCTGGTGCTATTAAAAAATAATAAAAACAATAGTTTAATTGAGAATTGTGTTAGTGTTAAGGCTGTTTTACAGGGTTATTATTAAAGAGGCTACCTCTCCCAAGCAATGAGGGGACATCAGCATGGTGACAAGAAGAAAGCTTGCTGTGCTACTTCTCATCATGCACCTTTGCTCTGACTACATTTCTAGTGCTGCTGTTCTGACGCCTGGCATAACTAGTTTAAGCCAAAATGCCGACGCATGACCATCTTTCAACTCTGACAGCTCTGCCTGCCCTCTGAACTATCCCCAGAGACGAGAAGGAACCTCCAGCCTCCTGTATACACTCTCCAGATGAAAGACAACACACCTTACAAGAGTGTGCTCTTAGGCTACATAGAGGAAGGAGGTCAAAAGGCTCCCAGCTGACCAGAAAAACAAACTTAGAACACCCTGGATTCATGTGCCAAAGTAAAGAACGTGCACAACTAGCAATTTAAAAACAATAGAGATGGCCTGTTCCTGCCAGCTGCTAGACCCTTAGAGGATGGCAGAAGGAAAAGGAAGAGCAGCAGTGCAGACTGAAGTCAGTTTTAACCTGTGGGTTTCTTCGCTTTTCAGACTCACTGCTGCTGGGGAGTAGAAGCTTAAGGTGACCTTCCAGGACGGCTCCCAGCAATGAACGGCTCAGGGTGCAGGGACCAGAAAGGTTCTTGGAGGGAACCAAGACCAAGCTCACTGCCGATTAGGCCAACTGCTCACCGGGGGATGAGCTTGGGAGACAAACGGGGCACAGCACGGAGATGGAGGCTGCAGCTCAGCTTCCCTCCTCATCTGCCAGTCCCACCCTGCCTGTCCTGGACATTTGCCTCCCCAGGAGCCCCCAAACTCCCTGCAAGCAAAGGGAAACTTGCTAGGCTCCTGCCTTCCACAGCTGTTTTCTTGACTGGCAGCCAGTTTTTCATGGCCTGCATTCTTTACCTAGGACCATTACAGCTACCAACAAAGCAGTTATTTACTGTGATACAGGTTAACTACACATGACTACAGAAGCCAGCGAGTCAACACCAAATTTTATACGAGTTAGGAAAGAGCAGACGTAGCGTTTGATAGACTAGAAAGGAAAGGGAAAGGGCAAGCACTTCTAGAAAAAGACTTCAGATTAATTAGATTTCATCCCTGCTCAACAGCCAACCTCACCTTCACTGGCATCATACTCCCCACTTGATACGACCTCTTCTTCCACATCTGGACAGGAGTCATCAGGTTCGGAATTCATGTGATCACCATGTCCAGCTGCCGTTGCTGTTTTCACCCGGACTGGACTGCAATCTTCAAGAACTACCACAAAGTTACAAAAGAGGAAGCCGGAAAGAGAAGCCATTAAAAAGCGAAAGGGGAGCAGAACTCATCCAGCTGCCTCAGCTTGGTTTAAAATTTGAAATGTTAGGGCAGACCCGATTGGAGCCATGTCAATCTTCACCAGCAATAATTCAGGTAGATTAAAACCAGATGGAGACAACCACGAAAAATCCAAGGGAAAATTCATGCAGGGGCATCTACTGAACCGTAGAGCAGCAGTCTTCCACAACATTTTCACAACGGTGAGATTGCTTTTGTCAGGCGGTCTGAAGGGGGGTTCAACATGGGAGCAACAATATTGTTTTATAGACATAAATTTGTTACTGTTCTATCAATACTTTTTCTTAAAAAAAAGGTCTATGTTAAGCTCCCAACTACAGTTCTGATGGTTCCTCAGTTCCCCAACTTCAGTGTGTGAAGACCTACACTTATCTAAAAATAAGTGGAGAAGTATTTTCTGCTCTGTAAATGCAATGCTTGTGATGCTTCACAGTCAAGTCATACATCTGACAAAACAGAACTGGCAGTCTTTCGAAACACCGAGCCTAGGGCAGGGTGACAAACACCGCTGACAATAATTCTCTCTCTTGGGACTGGCAATATCTCCTTGTCACAAAGAGTGCAGCGAGATCAGAAAATGCGCAGCAGGAGCCCACCCCAGGTACTTCCACGCTTCTGACAGACCCTGTCACACCACCCGTCGTGATCTGCCTGGACTCAGCCTACATCTGAACCACCCCAGAGGAGCACTCTGCACCTTTTGCTTTCTTCAGCGTATACAATTTTCTCCAATAAATTAGTTCTGCACTGCTAATGACAGCACCGGTTAGGAAAAACCCTGTCAGATGGGTCTCAGCAGGACAAAACAGAACAGTGCCTATCATCCTCCTCTCAACACCACCCTGAGAATGACCCTTGGAGGCTCAAGAATGGACTGAGAGCCAATTCTTTCATTGCTCTACACTCTGTTTCTTGACAATTCTTTCCTTGCTATAGAATTTACCTAGATAACCCCCAGGTAGACGGGGACAAATCACTATGCAAATTAGGAGGTCGTTCCTATCTATCATTTTTAGGATTCAATGGTTTTTCTTGTCCTTCCTTGACCTGCACCATCCCTGAATCTCAGGTAGTCTCCTGGCAGCAGAGGTGAACAGGACTGGACTAAGGATCAAACGCCGTTACCTACTTACCATTCGGACTATCTGTCTGTACTGGATAGAGGATCTCTGTTCAAGCCTAGAGCCATGAAACCGTGTGTGTTGGATGTAAGCACACAGGAATCGTGCTAATAAAGAACAACACTCTTTTCTTAGGCCAGCTCAGGACCAGATCACTAGCTTGACACATTCCATTGATACAGCATAACATTCTGTCCTCTAGGTTTGTAAGGTTCTTCTTCAGTAGTCCTTGCTCAACTCTAGTGTTGAAGAGCCTAGTGGTGAAAGTGCCTAAACTGAAGTTTCTTTCACACAAGAGAGGGGTTCCGGAGCCAAACATCTTTGGAGGCTTCAGCATTATTCAATGAACAGCACGTTACTGTCTTTACTGTCTCAATTCTGAATGCAAACCAAAACAAAAGCAACGCACAAGACAGTCAAAGTAACCCAGCAGCAACTGCCTTGCAGAGCACTAAGCAGCAGCATTCCAATTGTTTATGCCACACAAGACTATCTTAGATGCACTGCAGTGAACTGAAAGCAACAGAAACAGAACCAAAGCCTTCTGTTAAAATAAAGGGAATGCATTCTGCATTCCACTGCAAATCCAGCACACAAAGAGACAACTGAAAATTTCATCTACCATGGCCTGTGGCTCTCCTGTACGCCAGCACCAGTGCAGACAGCTGTTCTTTTATGCTGCCTGATTTAACAGCACCCAGGACATTCCCCTGTGACCTGGATGACATCGCAAAGCAAGGGCTTACATTTTTTCCCCTTCCAGATACAATAAGGCAAAGCCTTGCTCTTGTGGCCAACCTTTTATTAATTGCCCCTTACCCATACAGGTAAGGATGAAACTGCAAGATGCCCATTTTATCAACAGTAAAAATGAGGCCTCGCACAACCATTCGATTTGCTCCTCCCCAAAAAATCCACGACACAGTGAAGCAACACAACCATGGATCAACTGACACAGTTTTGATCTTCATCTGCTGCACTGTGATTCACACAGTAATTTTTGGTTTCTTTTTGGATCATTATCAACAGATTCCCCCAACCTGGCATACAGACTCTCCTACAGGTAATCAATCACGTTTGGATTTCATAATAATTGCATGACATGCGAAACCCAGCTACTGGAGTGAAAAACAACGGTCAAAGCCTTACGCTGGAAACACTAGAAAAGAAACAATAAGGCAAGGCCACGTTCTGGGTGGGTGTTTAGCTCACAGCCAAGAGAGTATTCTAGCAGCCTGGAAACAGCCCAGAACTGCCTCCCCCGTGCTGCGCCAGGACCTGCTGTGAAGGCAGACAGGCACCCTGGCGTGCACTGGTCACCCACAGCCGGGCAGAGGGTCTGTACTCACCGCTCCCCTCGTCACTGTCAGGACCCTCCTCATCGCTGTCAGCTGCTTCCAACACGCTGCTTTCCGATGGCCTGAGATCCTCCCCATTGTCCCCCCTACTGCTTGCATCCCTTTCCTTGTCTTTCTCGAGCAGACTTGCTACTGCCACAGCCTGTTTGAGCTCCCCAGGAACTTCAGGAACCTGACGCTGTACTGATGTTGTATCTTCATCAAGAGTTCCAGCGTCTTCCCTCGCTGTTAGATCTTCTGGGTTTGTCTTTTCTTCTTCATCTGCTTCAGCCTCAGAAAGGCTCGCTGCAATTTTTGGTAATATTTTAAAATATCCTACTCATCTGCAGTGCATTACAATAACTTTGCAGGACTGCTTTTAAAAAAACCTCAAACATGGAAGCTAAAAATTCCCTAAAATATGTCAACGACTCCCATTAATTAATTAAAACAAGAACAAAGAAGCTGTGTTTGAATGGGAACTGCCATTCTAAATCAGTGGACTGCCCTGTATAGGGCCAGACCAGCAAATCAATAAAACTCCGCAATTTTCCTTAGAATTAGCAAAGGGGGAGGCGCAGAGCCCTCGCCCCCTGCCAGCTCGCTGCAGCGGTGCTGTGAGGATGCTGCCTCGCCCTGAGAAGCCGCGGAGGCGCACGCTCATTCCACAGCCACGGGCAGCAGAGCAGCGCGCGGGGCCACGGGCGGTGGAGGTTCGGCCTCCAGCATCTGCTGCCACGGACCTGAGGCACAAACGACTGGGCAGCCACCGCCTGGCAACGACTCTGGCACCTCCAGCCTGCCCCGGACTCGCGCCTCTGTTCTGACGGGAGGTACGTTTAGAGTCCCGGGAAACACCATCGCTCCCAGGCGCTGACAGGAGTACAAACAGTTCAGAGACAGAACCACTCCAACGTGCAGATTACACACTGCACCAGGGGAACTGTCAGCCATTCTCCCCAATTCACTCACTGGCTTATGGTCCACAGGGATTTGAATGCCAAGGTCCCTCTTACACGCTCTTTATTTATGTCCAACTCATAATATTGGATGCAAAAGTCACATCTGTGGCACCTCGGCTATCTGGATTTCATTCTCAGCTCTGTATGCTGGCTGAACTGACCCAAGGGGCCCAACAGCTTCAGACCCTCTTGAACACGTGTCATGATATGCTGAACTAAGGTGAGACAAAATCTGTCCACAGCACGTACTCATAAAGATCCAGATCCCATTACTATTAGCGTGTTATTTCTGCCAAAGCAGCACTCAGAGCTCACAAGAGGATTCGGGTACTGATTGCTGAAACACAGAAACATAGCATCCATGCCCAAAAGCTTGCTACCCAAAATCCTGGTCTACCAACTCTAACACACACATGCTTAAGTTGAAGCGAGTTCTCTTTGAAAAAACTACAGGTGCAAGGCTTGGCAGATGATCTCAAAGCACAATAAATGTACAGAGCATGTGGAATTTCAGCACACAAGCAGATGAAAGCTGAAGCTAGCAACAATGAAATGGGGTCATGTTGTCTTGGAGAATTTGTAAATATGAAGAACGGAAAAGACCAGCTTAAGGATGTGCAAAAAGGCATAACTAAAAACAGTGGTGTGGAATTAAAGAAAAACGTTTTCAATCATGAATATCCAGAAACATCTTCCACTGTGGAGAGCTATTAGGCACTTTACCAATCGCCTAAAAAAATGGAACTAGTAGTTGCTGCTAATGTTGCTTGAAATATTTCCACCTATAGTATTTTCAGAGAGTCCTTCATTCAAGCAGAAAGCTCTTCTTGCCCTCAAAATTACCAATTAATACTTATTTTTCATAAATTTATTATTACATCTCAGTTGGGAGAAACCCACATCTTTTTCATCCCTTCTCTCCACCTCTTCTGTTCAGTGGTGGGGAAAAAAAAAGTAGCAAGATTTCATTACAAAGGGGAAAATATCAAAAATGAACAAATAGGAAAGAGGAATGAATGATCATCACACACTGCTAGAGCTTGAGAGGCAGCTGAGTGAAGTCACAGAGAAGTTCATAATGCCATGCACTAACAAGCAGAAAAGAATGCTTAATTGTACTGATTATTCCTGAATCACAAGCTATTTCTGATTATCATGAGAGAACAAAAATTAAGATTCTTTTTGATCGCTGCAATGCGTTTATAAGCAAGGATGTTTCAAACCTAACTGGAATTTCTGGTGGACTTTTTACTTTCTATAAAAAGACTGGATCTTTCTTGCAGCTGCAACCTTTTCACAAAGAGCTGTATTGCTTAATATTACCATTGCTTAATTCACCTAGAAATACAAATGTGAAAGTAATGTTTCCATTTAACTCGAGAAACGGTTTGCACATTAGGACGGTCAAATGTAAGGAATATGAAGTAATTGATTTTGAAAGAGCAGGAAATGGAGAAATCCTGGTACATGATGACAAGCGAGAGGCACAGAAGTCAGCTCAGGATCTAACAAAGCCATAGAGGAGAAAAGTTAAGAGAGAACTAAAACACTGCCACAAGGAAAAGGCAGATCAGTTCCGACTTACTCACGACATGGTGAATGGAATGCTGCTGTTCACTGAAGACATGAGAAATTGCCTGCGAGTTTTCCATGGGATTATTGATGAAGATAATCCCACGCAGGCAGCAGGGAGAGCTGAGCTGACGGCATCTCCTCCCTCGGCCAGCACGGGCCAGCGGTGCGCCAGGGGACACCGCCGAGGTTCTGGCTGCTCAGGGCCATTAAAGACAGCACTGCTAAACCACCAGGAGGCACATCGGGTGTGCCGGGGGCTTCTCAGATAAAAGGGCGTATCCTCAGAAGGTGTCAGTGGTCTCGGACGTCAGTGACCGCTGACACAAAGTGCTGATCTGCCCAAGTATTTAGAGCTAATTTGCCAACTGGCTCCATCTCCATTTCTGCACCTCAATAGTTCAGCAAAGTCTGCTGTGAGCTGCCACACCCTTACACTGCCCGTGGGTTTTGCCGTATTTCAGTGATGGATGGTCGAATTAACCACAGATAAAACAGCTACCTTTTTCCAGTTCAGAAGGAATTGCATGTGTTTTCCTGTGTTTTCCCCTTAACACATGTACCAGGCACGCACAAGATGTAAAACATGCACAAAATGTAAAACATGCATCAGGTCAACTTCTCTAAGCCTCAGTATGAAATAAACTAACCTTGTTCATCGTCCTGGAAGTCACTGTCAGAGTATCCATCATCTTCATCCTTCTCACTGTCAGAGACCTCCAATGCCTTCTCTGATGCGGTTTCACTCTCCTTTGCAATGTCCAAGTCGGGTTTTTTATCACCTGAAGGTGACTCTGATGTTCCATTCGTTTGACCATCAATCTGTCTCTCTTCTGCTTCAATATCTTCATCATACTCTAAAATACAAGAATCATACGGTGAGACGGAATTCACAACTAATAAAGTTCTATTTAAGCAGGCAGAGCTTAACTTCATCAATCTCCTTTTGCCTTTGCATTTGCTCAGTCTTTTTAACGCCATGAGAGAATCTACGACCACCGACAGGAAGAATAAGAGCACATTATCATAAAAAAGCATCGTATTCCTCATAAATAGCATAGCAAAAATGCAGTAAAGCTACTGAATGATGCATCAAGTATGATCAATACATTAAAAACAACAATCAGAACGATTAGCCACTGACAGGAGTAGAAAAAACGAGAACTGGGCAAACTCGGAAATAAAATGCAAGACAGTCTCTTATGACAGGAGAAAATCCTCTTGCAACGAATAAAAAATGCAAGCAACAGAGAAAGCTGGAGAAAGGTAATCTACTGCAGCACAAAAAAAGACACATGTGGATTGACGTGGCTAATCAGCAAAGAAGTGGCTTACAAACTGAATGAATTAAATCAATCCAGCCAAAAGGTGCTGCGGAGGAACATTCTGTCACGGCACTGCTCTGGTACCTCCTTCAGCTCCCAGGTGAAATCCTCAGACAAATGAAGCTGACAACAGAATTGCCATTTTCACCCCAACACGGTCTGGATTCCGTCCCAGGCCACGAGCCTGACAAGCTGTAGTAGCTGACAGCTCTGCTCACATCTGTAGTAAAGACTGGCCCCACGCGTACGCATTACAGAATCCTCCCCTGCCCAGCCAAGCTGCAGCGGCTGCAACCCCAGGCACCAGCGCGTAGCGATGTCAGTGATTTCCCTGTGAAATTCAGTAATTCCTCTGCCACCACCAGCTCACTGCGCGTGCAGCAGAGAGGCAACAAACCCAACTGTGCCGGAGAGCTGCCACCGCTGACACACCAGCTGTCTGTCCCTCGTGGCCATCACTTCTCACCTTTCCCATTTTATTGCCCACCCCTTCTTCTTTCGATCGGTGCTTTTAAAATACTGAAGGGACAGATGCCAGGGACAGAAATCAAGAGTACCTGATGCAGAACCAATTAGGCAGATAAACGGTTACCCAGACAATGAGAATTAAGGGAATAAGGAGATTTTTTTTTTTCTGTGTTCAAAATCACTTGCGATTCCAACTGCATTGTTGGAAGTGAGGCCTCCTTAGGCAACTGTCAGAAAGGTGCCCCCCTGCTGAAGGAAAAAGGCTTGATTAATGCCAAACACAGATCCAGGGGGACTAATGAGGAAGCTGAGTAGCAGCAGCACTGCGGAATTATGAAAGTAAAAATAGGAATAGGAAGTAGGAATTTAGATCCCTCTCTAAATCTGACTCACTCTGAAGAAGGCTTTATCATAAGAGCTGAGCCCACCGCCTCTCCCGCGGGGGCAGGCAGAGTCCCCGACAGCAACAGGGACCGGCCCGAGGTGGCACATCCTGGGCGTGCAGGTGGAGCTGCCACGCACCGTTTGATACCAGAAATATTGCATTGGCCTGCCACAAGAAACGCCCCTCGGGCAGACTTTCAGCAAGGGCAGCCTCTCTCCGGTCTTTCTTTTTAAATCTGCCGACAGAAAGGAGGTGGGCCTCAAGCAGAGGGGGAAGGTCAGCTAGCTACAACAGGCAAGGGGAGCGGTCAGTAAGGGGAAAGGACGATGGTCCGGGGGGGTCGGAGCAGAGGAGGCACGAAAGGAGGGCTGGTAGGCCTGGGGCAGAGGAACAAAGGCTCAGACAAGCCAGGACCTGGAGGTTGGGGCAGGTGTCCCCTGAGCGGTGCCTGGGGCACTGTGGTGGAGAGGGGGCGGGAAAGAGCCTTAGGGAACAGAGCCCTGCACGGCCCCTGGCAACAGAGGAGAGGAGACCAGAACACTTCAGCTAGCGCTGCATCTTGCTGACCTTTTGCTGCTACGTGCTCTTCCCACCTTCCCTCCCCTCCTGCGCCCAGCACTGAGCCTCCCCCCTCCCCAGTCCGTCCTCCCCAGCCACCCACCTCGGAGCAGGCAGCAGC
The DNA here is from genome assembly GCF_965140245.1 of Athene noctua. NCBI lineage: Eukaryota > Metazoa > Chordata > Aves > Strigiformes > Strigidae > Athene > Athene noctua. The sequence goes on along the minus strand of NC_134064.1, from coordinate 812,275 downwards.
ACCTTGCCCACGGCCTGCCCCTGCAGCCGCCATCTTCTCTTCACTCCCCCGCACTGGAGCTCCCCTCAGACTGGCCGTCTCCCTGCCCACACCCACCCCGGTCCCTCCTCCTGCTCTACCTGTCCTCGCCTGCTGCCATTCTCCCCCCTCACGGCTGTCCCTGCGCTGTGCCCCACTTCCCTCCTGCTTTCCCATCGCCCTCAGGCTCCTGTTGCAGCCTCTCAGACCTTCCTTACTCACTTCCTTGGCTCCGGCAAAACCCTCTCGTCCTGGTGCTTGGCCCAAAGAAGCCCCACTGACTTTATCACCCAGACACAGGCATCGCCACACTCCTCGCACCAGGTGTCCTCAGAGAGGAAGCCCCAGGCAAAGGCCGAGGCCCGCAATCCCAGACCCACAGAATCCTACTCTCCCGTTTTTCATCCCCTGCTTCTCTTTTTGTCCTCCATAGTTTGGACATTTGCTTCCACACATGGTGAGATCACTAACACTGAATCTTTCTGTTCAATGCTGCTCTTTACCTGGCTCAATGCACACTCCATCTCCAATGCACACTCCATCTGCCCCGGAACCCACAGGATTTTCCTCACGGTCCTCCTCCATCTTTTTCTTGGGAGGCACTGGCTTGTTGTCCAGGCCCATTGCAATAATGCACCTATAAAACAACAAGGAGAATGGGAAGGTATCATGTTTTTCTTGGTGTGAACAATGGAAGGGCAGCAGGCAGTCAGCTGTTCAGCTCATTATCAGCACTGAAACCGGGTACCCATCTGCCTCTGTGTTGCCACTCAGACCCCACGGTTACTGATAACCACTCCCTTGGAGAAGCACCCTGAAGTTCTCAAGAGCTCCACGACCACAGGTACAGTTCTTCCTTGAAGGAGAGTGACACTGTCCCCACTTAAAGGTGACGGTTGAAGTATAAACTGACTAAAATCAAAATGATCAAAGTGTCCATTCATTCCAAGCTACGCCAACAATGATCTGTGAAGATACAACCACTGAGAAGGGCAGGCAAGTGCCAAGGCAGACCCGTGCTGGATCCTGATCCTGCTGCAACACCCAGTACAGTGATAACTCTCGTTTTGGTTTTTAATTTGTCGGCTCGGTCTAATAATGGCGGGGCAAGAGGCAGATTGAAACTGAATTCTTTTCACTTTCTGTTCTGGTTTTCCTACCCAACAGAAACCCAAACAGTTGGAAAACAAAGCATTTTGAGTGACCTGTGAGACTGCTCCTCTTGTATAAAGAGGAGTGGCAGCCTCTGTCTCATGGTTGGGAGGCTCATCTGAGAGACCAGGGCTCCTGCTCCTGATTTCACGTTACCCGCAGACACGGAGAGCCACCCTACACCACCCACGAGGGTCGGGACACTGTGCTCTATGGAGTGTGTCGATGCAATTCTGCAAGCAGGGGGTGACATTGAAACCAGAACTTTCACCGTAGCTAACCACAAGTCTCTGGAAAACCATGTTTTCTTCACAGACAAGGGTGTCTTAAAATCTTTCCCTCCCCCAAAACTGCTGTTTAAAAATAAATTACCCCGTTCTCACAATCACAAAGAAAACGCCCAAAACGACAGTTAAGTCAGCAGCGCTCTGCGTACTTATTTCACCAGCACTTTCACGAGAGGCAGGCAAGGGGTGTAAGTGTGGCACCCCCTGGCCACCGCTCTGCTCAGGGATGAGGAAGAGCTGCAGGGTGCCAGAAAGATGACCAAAGAGGAAACAAGGGATAAATTCAAACTACTGGGCTGCGAGGTCCTTGTGAGCAAAGCACACTCGTCTCCATACCTGTAGCAGGGAGATGCTCCCTCCACACTGACAAATCTGAAGTATCCATGTCTGCCTCCCACCGTGGAGGGCCTCCGGTGTCTGTACTCACAGCAGCAGCTCAATCTGTCCACTGTCAGCCCGTTGAGAATAAAGGTGAGGCTGAAGGGGAAACCTCGGTGCCTCCTTGAGATGAACTGAAAGGTCTCTGCGGTCACAGAAGGGATTCAAAGAAGAGAGGTTATGCTTTGCTGCCAGGCTGTTGCAATCGTCGTATCTCACCTGCATCACCACCAGAGCACCCAGCCCTCTGAGGTCAGGCACTCTGGTTCTCGGGTACATTAATTAGTCGGTAATACCCCACCTCCTCCCCACACAACAGCCGCGTCTCTCTCCAACCCCAGAGTGCCAAGCTGGACACCCCTGTGACAAGCCACTCCATTTGGGCGCTCACAGCCACAGCAGAACAGAGAGCAGAGCCTCCCATCTCCACAAAATTAACTCCGCCCGTGCCTTACAGGAGTGGGCATCGTGCACAGGAGGTTTAGGATTCCTGGCACGGGCCCACCCGGTGCAGGGCAGCAGCATGTCAGAGCCCCCGCAGTGGGACACCCCTGGCAGGGGCAGCCGAGGCTCCAGATGAGCACAGCTCAGCACCAGCGGCTCTGGGCCCGCACGGACGCGGCTGGGCTCAGGGAACACCGGGCACTGGAAAGATGCTGCTTCTGGAGCCGTTCCAGCTGCTCTGCAAGGCACTGCTTGGCATCCAGGCGGGAGGGCACAGAGGCGGCCACCCCGCTCCCTGCCGGGGGGACGGGGTTGTACCCCCTCTACACCGGTCACCCCCTCAGGCCTGTGAGCGGGGCTGGGGACAAGAGGGGCAGGCACAGAGGACACAGCGGGGAGCCAGCCCAGCAGCCCCGTGAGCTGATCCGCGGGCACGCCGCGGTGCTCCCACAGCCTCGGGGACGAGCGGGAGCGCAGGGAGCTCTGCACCATCTTCCCACGCCCGCTGAAAACGCCAGCACAGGGGTTCTGTGAGCTGGAATGAGGGGGTCATCGGTGGAATCACTCCTCCTCACAAGTGACAATGTCCCAGCCATTGCCTCTTCCCAGGTTCCCAGAACACAATTCACCTTCCACTGGTGCTATGGAATTGCACTCACGTCAGAGAGATGGGAGTTGGGCTCCCCTTATCTACTTTTCCTTCTGGAGTAATAAGCAACATGCACCGATGTACTGTGTAAAGCCAGAAACAGATAACCCCTATTTAAGGACAATCTGCTCCTACTACTACTTTATTAACCACACAGCTCTATATGAAATTAACCTAAGCTACAGTATTTTGCTAAATTAGTTCTCTAAGTTTCTTCCACCATAATTTGCAGAAGTCATTCTAACCTCACTTTCAATCATGAAACAGTAGATCCAGATTTAGTGTGGAGGTAGATGGTATAGAAATCCCTGGATGCATATACCTTGACTGAGCTCAGCTGAAGTAATTTTGATACCACACCAACTTTTTAGCAAAAAAAAAATACATGATGTCACCAGAATTGATATGAATTCTTTGACTCTTCACCCTCACCTCCTTCCAATAGGTTGCCTTTGTAGACACAAAGGTTTTCTCCTCCACAGTGCTGCTGATAGACTGTGATTTCACTCCTCTTATCAGCATCCTTGCCCAATAAATGCAGATTTCTTCCCAGAAAGGCCATGGTGATACATGGGCCGCTGTGTACCCCGGACCTGAAGACTACTCCAGAATTCTGCAGCAGGAAAGACACAAAAAATGCATTCAGCTTCCAACTCTAACAAAAGGTGAACACAAAGAGCATGTACGTGTGGCGTACACTTGAGGCTTCAAGTCTTTTAAGATGAGCCTTGGGCTGCTTAAATTGGAAAGTGCTTTGTAACATGCAGAAGGGGAGGAAAATGTTTCAAACTGAAAATCCACTGCATCTAATTGCCCAAAATTGCAGGAACCGTGAACCGTATGGTCCCCCCTAATCCAGGGTTCCTACAATTCCCTTTTACAGGAGTCAAAACTGGCTGGAGATATAGTATAACAGATGAAGTTTTCACACCCTCAAGGCATTTCCTATATCCCTCTGAAGTTATGGTACCAGATATGGTCACAGACAGGATCGGATCGACTAAACCAGAAGGCTTTAAGTAAGAGTTCCCATGGTTTTTCTGCTCAAGCACCCTTTTTTCCCCCAGCTGATGAAAAACACCAAATGTTTTAGTATATAGAGAGATGGGTGGCACTTACATTATATATATTCTATATATTAACTTTATATATATATTTATAATATATATATTTTAGTTATGAATTTTATTTCTTTCAAAAATTTGGTGAATATTTATGCAAACTAGGTAAACACGTCTTTCAACATTAGGCAAATACACCAACAAGGAAGATTATATACCTGTCCATAAACAGAGAAGTAGAGAGAGCTGACTTACCATCCTTGGAGGTACCTCTGCCTCACTGGGTACAGCGACGGGACGCAATTGTCTCCCTCTGGTCACCCCAGTTCTCACTGTTTTTCCACTTTTTTGCTGGGGTGGAGGTGGTGTTGGTATCAGACCGGTGTTAATGATGGAAGACATATTGGTCACGTATTTTACTGTATTTGGTCCTTTTATTTCACTCCTCTCCTCCTGTGAAAACATTTTAACAAGGTTAAATAGGTTATGCAAAACCAGCCACCGAGCGCATTGAACCAACCATGGTTTGACGGCTCTTTACACCTCGTAAGACACACACTTCTACAACAGTTCCGTAACTCGGTGCATGCACTTTTGTTCATGAAAAGATTTATGTGCTAAACATTAGGCAAATACACCAACAGGGAAGATTATATACCTGTCCATAAACAGAGAAGTAGAGAGAGCTAACTTACCATCCTTGGAGGTACCTCTGCCTCACTGGGTACAGCGACGGGACGCAATTGTCTCCCTCTGGTCACCCCAGTTCTCACTGTTTTTCCACTTTTTTGCTGGGGTGGAGGTGGTGTTGGTATCAGACCGGTGTTGTTGATGGAAGATATATTGGTCACGTATTTTACTGTATTTGGTCCTTTTATTTCACTCCTCTCCTCCTGTGAAAACATTTTAACCAGGTTAAATAGGTTATGCAAAACCAGCCACCGAGCGCATTGAACCAACCATGGTTTGACGGCTCTTTACACCTCGTAAGACACACACTTCTACAACAGTTCCGTAACTCGGTGCATGCACTTTTGTTCATGAAAAGATTTCTGTGCTAAAACCCTTTCTTTTAATTTGCAAAGCAACCGGCAGCTGCTTGGGAGCGTCACCCCCATAGGTATATACAGCACTGTGAGCCGGGTACTGCTTGTAACCGTGCAGGGTTCTGATCCCCAGCAGACGGAACCCCACGGCACTGCTGCGCTCCCTCCGCTGGCAAGCAAGTTCCAAAGCATCCCAAAGAGTCTCCCGACAGTAACATCATTTGGCATCAATTACACAAGATGTGGTTCAAAACGCTTCTCTCCCATTTGTAGTGGAGGTCTAGTCCTCCTTCAGGATGAAATGCAAACAGGCCCAGGGCCCTGAGGAGCAAAAGGCACCTCTAGAGAATAAATTCCGCAAACGCCGCGTGCTCTGGCTCTGAGCTCTGCGTCATGTCTGCATAGCCTGTGACTGATCTGGCTGTTTTGGCAGCAGGGAGCATTAAGTAGAAAGTGCCAGCAAATTCTTGGAGAAAGGATCGTGCCCATCACAATACAGAGCAAATGCAGGAGGGAGCTATTCGGCCAGTGTCTGCCAGGCAGTGGTCACAGCCCCATTCCAAAACACCCCAGTCCCGTGGAACTCCTAACACAAAACCAATTACATCATGTTTTTCTAGGACAGAAGTCCAAATCGCACCTGAAAGAAACTGTGTATGTACCAAGATCATGTCTGGCTACTCCAAAAAGCTCTCATTCTCTGAACCTGACAGTGTGACTTAGCAGGAGGAATGGTAAAAATAAATAAAGGAGGTTTTTTGCTACTTTGCAGCTGTAGATGAAGAGGAAAACTTGGAAGGCTGTGTGAAAATATTCCCGAGTTCTTGGTGTTAACCAGGTGGCTGCCTGCCTCTCTACATAACAGATAGTCTATGTGGAGGGAGAAAATGATGCATGCAGAGGTTTTATACTAAAAAAGTCTCCACATTTTTCCTCACTGTGATCAAGAACTGGGCATTAGACCAGTAAGTCAATGTCTTGAAAATTAAGGGGAAGTTTGAAAGGAGAGCTTAATAAAAAGCTGATCACCCTTTGGAAGGCATGTTGCCTGCAGTATACAGTTCTGGGAGCTGTAGTACTAAAGCAGTGTTATAAAGCTGTCCCTACAATTACATTATTTTCAGAATGAAATATGGCCTCACCCTGCCGGCAGGCTGTTGACTGACTTGAGGTGCCGGGCACTTCTTTTTAGCTGTGGAAGTATTGACAGCCCCCGCTGCAGCACAGAAGGGAAGTGGTGGGAAATGGAGTGAGTGCTGCAGATCCCCTGGCGCTGCATGTGGTCGCCTGGAAGTCTAGAAAAGGAAAAAGAAAACAGCCACAAAATCTCAGTGTATAGTTTCCAGTGCAGAGCAGCACCATAAGTAAAAAAAAAAAATAAATAAAAATAAAGCATTGATTGTGATATTTGGAAGTGATGAGTGGTTCTCAGGTACCTTCAGGATATTACATTTTCTCGTCTGCCTCTGAAGAGCCAGGCCCCTTTAGGCATCTCTCACTGAGCATCCAAATACTGGAGCATCCAGAATAACTCTTGACCATAAATCCAGGTTTTGCTACTGTCTCTTCACAGTGCAGCCTTGAAGCAAACACGTGAGCTCGCAGGCACGCCCAGGAACGCAGCCGGGTGCTGCCTTTTGGTGCCTTCAGCACACGCACGCTGAGAGAACGCACCACCAAAGCAGACCTACTTTTGTTCAATACTCTGCATTTTTATCACGTTATTAGTTCATCTTTTCCTTGTATACCCTTCAGAACACCAAGTCAAAAAGCTGTTCATCTGAGTTAACTTGCTGCCTTACAACAGGCAGACTCCCTGGATCGGTGCTGATGCGATGATGTCCACCATCACACATAACCACAGGCCCAAGTGTCCTCTTCCTGGAGAGGAGGTTACCCAGGACTGAAAATCTCACTTCAGTCTGCACCCACGATCATCACTGGAATCGAGAACCAGTCAAAACTGAGCCATATATTTGACCTTTGACCTTAGACGTTCGTATCATTATTTTTCCAGAGTACATTAACATTCCTTCTCTGCCTGTTAACAGAGAGGAAGAGGTTTCTGAGCCAGAGCTCCGAAGCACGGCCTTCTGGATGAGCTTTAGCCTTACTTCACCCCTTCACCTCTGTTTTCTAAGAGGCCTCCATTGCTCTCAGGGTTTTAGAACGCGCCTACAGCCGTAGCACCCATTAACAATCCTTAATGTACTGACACCGGCCTAGGCTTGGGCGACAAGGCAGAGAAAAGGGAAGGATTAAAGCAGATTTATCACAAAGATTTTTGTTTCCTCCGTTCTGATGTGCCATTCCTGCAGCATCGGCTTCTGCAGACTTCTCTTTAATGACACAACCCTGCAAACAGGAGGTCGGCCCCAGGGGATGGCGGATGGGGCAGTCAGAGCTCTAGACTAAGCCCAGACCTCACAGGCCTACGTGCACGCCTGCGCTGTGTGTGCTCACGCCAGCGCCTTCGGGGTGGCTGCTAAAACTCACCTGTTGTCGGGAGCGACCAGCGGCTTCTCTGCCAAGGGGAGGGAAGAGCCCACGATGATTTCTTGTACCGGCTGGTGGGTGCGGGAAGTGCCTAAAGCTGGCTGGTTCCGCCTAAAAGAAGAGAAATGTACGTCTCTGAGGTACTAAATTGTGGGCAAGAAGCAAACCAACATTGGCCTGCCAGCCCTAACAGCCATGTCTGAGCCTGCCTGCCAGCTGTCTCTCACTGGACAGCTGTGACACTGGGACGCCTGCTTAAGGAAGGAAAGGAAATCACGGGGAGAAGGAGAGAGACAAGGGAAAAGACCTGTTCCCACCTCTGACTCATTTCCCTGCAGCCCTCTCCAGCTGCTGATCCTCCCAAATGCAATTCATCTGCCTGTTTATGCGGATCTCCTGATTCTTGGCTTGGCTGAAGCGCATCTGCCACTTCCTTGCTCTGGCTGATGCCCCTCCCTCCCTTTTCTTTCCAAAAGCCCCACGTTGGGCTGACGACCCTTCTGGAGACAGACAGCTCTGTCTCCCATCCTCCCTTGCTCAGTCATCTGTCTTTCTCCTTTTCTTTCAGGTTAGCTACTCAGCCGAATTCACTGAACGTATGAGCTGAGGGTTAAATTACACTGCCAATTGCAGCCAGGTTCCTGTGTCCCGGCGTGGTACCGCAGCAGAGACACAGATCACCCATCTGCAGGTGTGTCGTGGTTCGAGCCCGCCGGCAGGCAAACGCCAGGCAGCCGCTCACTCACCCCCCGCTCCTTGGGCACGGGAGAGGGAATTGGAGGGGTAGAGGTGGGGAGACTCAGCGGTTGAGACAAAAACAGTTTACCAATTGAAATGAAACAAAACAACAATAATAGAAAGTAGAAATGGGAAATGCACAACCACCTGCCACCGCCCGCTGACTGATACCCAGCCTGTTCCCAGCTGGTGATCCCGGAGAAGCCAAGATCCTGAAAAAGCAGTCCTGGAAGCGAGAGAGAACAAACCCCTTCCCAGCCAACCCTCCTTTACATCCTGAGCGTGACGTTGCACAATGAGGAATGTTCTCCTGACCAGTTTGGGTCTGCTGCTCTGGCCATGGCCCCTCACAGTATCTTCTGCACCCGCCCATGGCAGGACAGGGGGAGTTGGAATGTCCTTGATCTCCTGGCAGCAACTGCACACATCCCTGTGCTATCAGCATTCTTCTGATACCAAATCGCACACTGAATCCAAACACAGCACTACTCTAGCTACTAAGAAGAAAAATTAACGCTGTCCCAGCCAAAGCCAGGACAGCAGGCGTCTCCCCTATGCTCCTCACTGAAGGAAGCAGTTTGGGGTTTTGTTCCAAAATCACCCAAGTCCAGACTCCCTTCACAGGCTGCCTTAGTCACGGCTTCCACTGGGGTGACTCTGCCAGCAGGACTTCAGTCAGTAAACAGTGCAAGTACCACAGCCATCGCTGTCTGTCATGAAAATCTCCTCCTTCCTTTACCTCATAAAGGTATTATTTAAAATCAGAAAGATTTGACATTGGTTTTCAGCTGCTCCAAGCAGCAGCTAGCTTCACAATGCATTCTTCGCGATGGACACAGGCTCCTAATAAAGAAAAAAGATGCTGAGTATATCTCAGCCAGAATGAGAACAACTTTTCCCATGTGAGTCCAAGTGACTTCATGGGGAGAAGAACTTCTGACTTCTGTGGGACTTCCGTGACTCTAACAACTACAGAACCAAGCCCTGCCTACGTGACACCAAAGCAAAGGCTTCTGAAACCTCTTTTCATTACTTACATGCTGGTTCTGCTAAATAGGGTGTGATATGAGCTCAGTGTGCAGCTGCAGTCAAGAGCAGATAGTGTCTAGAATTACTAGAAGAACTGCAACGTGTATCCTCAATTATTCATCCTCTTCTGGTTCCCCGTTTCGAAACAGAAAGAGTAGAACTAGAAACGGTTGAAAAATGGCAACAGCAATGAGAAGAGAAGCCTGGAATGGCTCATGGGCGAAAGCCTCAATAGACTGAGAGTCTTCAGCTTGGAAAACTGAGAAGGAATATGAAAAAGGTGTGTAAAACTACAAATGCCTTGGAAAAGAACAGGTATTAACTCTTTTCATAAGGAGAACAATGGAGCACCAAATTGCTCCAATTATCAGACAGCAGATACATTAATTATTGTGCAGAAATGCAAGAAAGTGCCATTTCCTACAACTCGTAATTAAATTCCACAACCAAGAACACTGCAGAACCAAAAAAATAAGTAGATTCCAAAGGAATTAGGGGTGTGAATTGAAGTTCCTGAACTGCTGGCTAGAGGAAGGAGATGGAACCTGGGGCAGGATCATCCTCTACTTATCTGTTTCTTGTACTTTTTCCGTAAACATCAGAGACAAAGCCGTTGGCTCAGCGAGCCTCTGGCCTGACCCACGGCTGTGGTTTAACCCAGGGCAAAGCTGCCGCGTCCCCCCAGCGCTGGGGAGCACTCCAGCCTTACCTTGACTTTCTGCGCCTTCTCCTTCCTGCCATTCTCCGCAGGTTTCTTCTCTGCTCCTGGCTGATGATGACGCTATCAATGTAAGAGAGAAACCTCGTTAATGGACGTTATGAGATGTCAGTGAAGGTAATAACGCTTCTGCTCTGCTTATCACCTGCCTGCTCCCTGGTTGTTTTCCTCACCGAGCCCTATTACAAAACCACTATTGATTCAACCCATTTGCATGACACCTCTGTAAGTTAACATCGGCAATTAACAACTGAGCATTTGTAAAGTTGTAGGGACCAACTCCATTCTTGAGACGTAACAGGAACGTGCCCAAACTTTGTGTTCAGGTGAGATATATGACCATGTTCCAACTACTGTTTCGACTGGAATTCTTTTAAGCCAGCTAGCCCTGTGCATATCATCCCACAACCTGATGAGAGCCGAAGGGCAGCACGAGAGCCAGGACAGCGTACGCTCTGATGAATGACGCTGCGGGCTGACAACCAGAGGCCAGCGGAGGTTTCACGCGGGGATGTCAAGCACAACGACTGTCCTTTTCCCAGCAGGACAGAGCCTTTCAGGGCACCGCCAGGGCGCAGCTACCACAAACAGTTCAGTATGAGTCCACAGCCCCTGGCTCTCAGCAGGGGAGTACCTGACATGGCTCACACGGCGCTGGTAAATGCATACCTCTCTGTCAGGGGCCTTATTAAACACGGTGCCAGCCAGGTACTCCTGTACGTATTTCAGGCGCTCCTCCAGTAGAGTATTTAGCCGGTATTCCTTCTCGGGTATTATTCTGCCACTTCTTGAGATCTGCCATAAACAAATATAATGTAACTGAGAAGGACATGACAGAACAAGGTACGTTTTTAAAGGGAGCCCAATTTCCCAGAAAGGCTACCTTCTCTTCCCAGTTAGTTACCACCTCTGCTTCTGTCACAGTGGTGGAAATCACCTTCCGAGCACAGAATTGTCGTTTCTTTGATCCCGGGGACCCCATCAGCCAACCGAAGAGGGCAGGAGAGCCCCAGTCACATTTCCTAAAAGCTGTGGGCTCAGCCTTGCTCTTCAGGGGCCGCTGCCCAAGTCAGTGGAGGGCAATTAAATACTTGCCTTCCTACTGCACAGGGGTGGCATCTGCCTGTGCTAGACAGAGTCACACCCAGCCGTGCAGAAGTATTTTTTAAAATGTTCAGCACATTCACCTTTACCAAATCCTGCAGCTTTCCATTAAAGTCTTTTAAAAACATAACACTGAAGCTATTTAAATAGCTATTAGAGTCAAAGATGCTTAGATTTCACATTTTAAAAACCTCTGAGAATCGATAACCTAAGAGAATCAATGCTGCTGGGGGATATGGTGTGGGGGAGAACTTTGTAGAGTAGGGCTGAGGGTTGGACTTGATGATCCCAAGAGTCTTTTCCAACCGGAACGATTCTGTGATTCTGTAATAGGATTCTGTGTATTTGCAAACGGAAAGATTTTGCAGAGGCAAACTCCAATGAGCAAAGATATGTACGCAGCAAAAACATAAAACCATTCTGAATTTACCAAGACCTCTCCATGAAATATCTTCTTCTGCCGGGGTGTGAAATACAAGCAGACTGACAGACATTCTCACACAGCCCCAATCGTGCAGCAATACAGCGACGTGTGCAATAACTTCCTGGAACTGCACTGCTGAGCAGCTCGGGGCTGAGCCACGGCTCTCCAGTATTTACCCCGCCTCAATCCGTTCAGCCCCTGTTCCCAGATCACACAGACAAGCGTCGCGACTGCTGCATGACAGAGGTGTGCTGGGAGCGGGAGCGTGATCCTCCACGGAGCGTGGCCTCGACCCGACGGTCAGCACGGCACTCCTGGCGTGACACCCTCACCCACCAGCAGCCGCGGGCCAGCGCCTTCACAGCCCCAGGCGGCCCCTAGGCCCGAGACGTGCCCAGCGCCACCTACAGCATCTCCTCAGCTGTCACCAGTCTCTTCAAAAACCGCTCAGCTCATGGAGCTGAGCCCCAAGCCCCGCTTTACCCCTCCTTCTGCCTTTCTGACTCCAGTAGTGCAGCCGTGAGCGCCACAGCCCCGTGTTGCTGCGACATCCAGCTGACCAATGGCAGAGAACAACGGAGTGGGGAATGCTCTGACTAAACACCCCACCCTCGGTCACAGTGTGATCGTGTGGCTTTGATCTGGCACAGCAGAATTGCACGTGTTTGGCTGGTCAAATTCTTACCAGTGACAACACATACCTCTAACAAATCAGCAACAGGACTATCAGTGATTTGACTTGCACAATATTAAGAGAAACAAATAATTCTTTTCGTTTTTTCTCAGAAAAAGAAATTTTTCAGTCTCACCAGTCCTGATCTCTGAAGATGTCGTCTTATCCGGGTATTTTTGAAGTATTCACCCAAGTGTTTGTCTCTCAGGCTATCGTAGCTTTCCAGTAATCTGAAATAAAAGCAATAATACAGATTCATATAAGCCCCTTGACAGCCAGATTATTACAGCTTCATTTACAGAGACCTGTGCAATAGCTTGCTGCACAAAATGCTGTCTTGTTGAATCATGCCCAACAGTTTGTCAGGTAAATGCCCATCAGATTATGTAAAAGCAACATCTTACAGCCTCTGGAAGATTCCTATCAGAAAGAAGAGACGTCTACAGCAGACAGAGCAGCTCCGCACCGAACGGCGTAGCACCACCAAGGCACAGGCTCCAGCAGAGCCCAGCCCTGGAGGTCTCCTCCGAGACCAACCCCCACAACAGCCTCCGCAGATAACAGACTCTTCCGAGATTTCAGAGCGCGCTTCCGAGGCTTGAGAGAGACCGACCAGACAGCACCGCCACGGCTCTGAAGTGCTGTTTGGTCCAGCGGACTCCCGGGACTGCCCTGCTCTAGAGGCCAGAAGGGTTGGGCCGGGCTCCTCTCTGCTGGGCTCTTCCCCTTCCCAGAGCCCTGGCACAGGGGTGCCAAGTCCTCCTCTGAATCCAGAGCAATAAAAATGAATGCAAGGCCTCCTCAAGTCTCTTCCAGTTCCTGAGTCAATACGCTAAAGGTTCTCTAATGCGTACCTTGAACAATCCAAAGTGAACAAATTGATCTCTCTCCTATTTATTGGTGAGAAGCTGTAAGACCAACAAAGGAAGAACCAGACCACGCAGCCCATCCAAGCAGGACCCTCCCCTGCTCTACCCAAGGCACGTCCTGCATCCCTGGAAACCCAACAGAGGGGAATCATCACAGCTACCTCAGAGCAGAGGTTCCAAAAGCTGAACCTCAGGTATGAGTTGAACACAAAAACTGAAGCATCCGTAATCAGCAGACACAGTTTTAAATAGTTCTCAGCACAACCTTATCCGACTTCACCCTCTGGAAGACAGGAGCAATAACAAAGGAAGTGACAGTAGGCTTCAGTTTTTAATACTCTAAGTCCACTCACATTTGTGAGCGCATGAATTTATTGCATAATACGTTCAGCCTGACCCTTGGGCTCTCTAGGCAGGTTGTGTTTTAATTACACAACAAGAGATTCAACTCCTTTGCTTCCTTTGGCTTTACATTTAAATGCCACCGTACCTGTATGCCACATCCTTCAATAGGATAATTCAAGATACATGTCTGTTGCTAGGCTGAATTACCTCACACAAAGGCGTACTCAACAAAACAACGAACGCTTTTTAAAAAAGAAAAAGAAATCAAAAAACCCAAAGAGATCATGGATTTACAGCAATTTTATCTGGGGTTTCACAAGAAACTCACAGGTAGCCTACCAACAATAAATTAAACTTGAGACAAATGATTTAGCTCACCCGGTTATGCACGTTGGTGAAACACCAGTACTACAGCAACTGTTCTACGTTATTTTTTAAATCCACTGTTTGCATTTGCTTTTGAAACCACCAGATTACATCAGTTGTGCTGAGGATTGACTCATGCTATCACCTGGCAGCTGCACACAGTGGCAGAGGAGAAAGTCAATCCAATTCCTTTTCATTGACTTCCTTCCATCTAACATTTCATGGACCAAACAAGCAGCTAAAATGCAACTCCCACTGGAGCAGAGGGATGTAGCAACTTCAGTTTCAAAGAAGTCTGTACATGTATTTTCTCATATAAATGATGAACAGGCTGGTCCTCAAAAATGCTGAATTAAATTCAAGGTTCAAAAGGGTACTGGAGGGAATGAGGAAATGTTTTGGGCCTGAACCAAGACCCATTAAACCACGGGAAAGAAGGCAGCTGGATGCCCTGGGCTTCGGCAGAGGCACGGTGCGGCGGGCAGCCCGAGCTCTCTGCCGGGGGAAGGCCCCTCTCGCCCAGGAGAGCGGCACAGGGCTGTAAGGGACTTTTTGAACTTTATTTGTCTCAATGTTGCTGCTTCACGACTACCACTTCCTGGCCTCAGCACCCTGTTGTTGCGAAGGAGTACGCCTTGAGGGAGATGGAAAGTGCCCAATGAATCCACAACGTCCGCCCGAGGCTGGAACAACAGCGGCCTTGGTAGCGCCCACCAAGCTACACCTGCGCGCAGGCCGGGTAGGCGGCGTGAGACGGTAGGCAGTGAGGAAGCAGGTCGACCCCCGCCAGCAAGACCACCGTGACCACCTGGGCATGCACGCATGGAGGACCATGGGGCGGCACACATCACAACAAGCCCCCGTGGAAACGGGCAGACTTTTGGAGAAATCGTGGGGACGGGCCACTATAAAAGGACTGTGTACTCCTCTCTCAGGATGCTGATGCTTCTTGGGAACTCCGACGGAGCCAGGAATGTGGAACATCATCATCGGCACTGAGAACGAGCCGACGGAACATCGCTGGATCCCTGGTCGTGGTGGTGGTAATTAGTTGCACCTCGACCGCTTTCTTGCTTCAGAATTCTGACTTTCTCCTCTCTTTTGCTCTCTGTCCTATCGCTCTTATCAGTTGTTATAAAAAATATAGTTCATAAGGTTGTACGGCATCTGACCTCGCTTGTGTCTTAATCTTGCTCTTGGGATCGTTTAAGAACCCTCCCCAATATCGGATCGGGACAAGGGCCACCGCACAGAACATGCCGGGCACTGGCGCCGGCACAGCATGGACCTGGGCTCATTGCTGGCTCCACAGAGCAACGCAGCCTGAGGCTTGTGCAGCACCTCCCCAAGAGCAAGTTATCTGAGAAACGTCACGAGTTTCCTAACTCGATGACTGTCAGAAACAAGCTCTTGAGCAAAGCAGACCCCTGGTCTCATTTAGTCCTCTGCTCCTGCACGTGTTACCAACAAAAGGATAACAGAAGCTCACGTCTGAGAAGTTTTCTTCCAGAGATTTAAATATTTAAGAACTATATACAAATGTCACCCTTGGATGTACACTGTTTGTTCCTGATGTTTTTTGTTGTTTGTTTTTTTTTTTTACTTTGCTCAAAATCCTCCTTCACTTGCATCTAAATTTGAGTAGAGTTCTCCAAATTCATGCCAAATCCAGACTGATTCAAGTGAAGCAATCTCCTCAAAATTCTTCAGCAGGGATGTTCCAGATGTGGCACTTTTACTACGGAGTCGCTGAGAAATGGTGACATCCCATTTTAACAATGCCTTTTCAATGGGCATCCACTTTTTTTTTTTTAATAAATGTTTGTCCTGGGTTGCAGTGTATTCTATTACCATCCTCATGAGCTGTTGAAATCAGGTGGAGCAGTGTTTCCTTGCTTCCCTCCCCCCGCCCCTCCAGACTATCTTTCTGCTAATGGCCCATCAATGCCATGCAGCGTGACTCATTATCCCGTTGGGAGATGCTCCAGCAGAGGGAGAACACCAGCATTCCATCCTGGATATAACCTGAGATTCTAAATACCAGAGACTCTCTTCTTTTCCACTGGATTTCCAGAGGACAGGAGCTACTTAGACACCACTGGACTTTTCTGAGGAAGAGCAGATTTTTTTTTCTACGGGATCACTGCTTCGCGGGGACTGCAGCCACCATTCCACCAGACTGCTACCACCACCCTGATTAACAGGGTGTCAGGTTGTATCCTGACTCTCTTAGTTTAACCCAGTGTTATCTGCCTTTTTTTTTTTTTTTTTCCTTATTACATTGTTATTCTGACTTGTTGCCTCCCACTAGTTTGTTTTCAAACTAGCAGAATGTTCTTTACCTTGCTGACTATCATAGATGAGAATATACTTTACATTATATTAAAGATTAGATTTTTGGAGTTTCAAAGGGAAAGGTCACCATCAAAAATCTCTCTGCTTCTCACCTGTCTAGAATTTTAAATTGAGGGACCATATACCATGGGAAAAAAGAATATTCCCCAATTTACATATCCCTTGCATTAACTAGCCATTCTACCGAAACAGAGCAAATCGGGATTACAAAACCAAACACAAACCAGAGCAGAGCTGATGACCAGGATTTTAGTCAGTTAAGGAACTGTCCACTTGGAACTCCGCATTCAGCAGGATTTTCGTTGTAGTGTCACTGCCGCTACTATTTATTAACAGTATCTAGTTTCTCTCAGCTTGCGGTGCACAGCGCACTGTACTCAGGGCCAGGGCTGTGTATCACAATGATTTTTAAGACCGCTCTTTTTCATTTGAAAGGATTTTGAGACAAAGTCACAGCAGGCATCCTGCATCAGTTTGGTAAAGCAAATCTTTGCAGTAAACAATTTACAGTGCAATTAAATCAGTGACTGCTCCCCAAAGACATAATCTAAGAGAACCCCAAAGCTGTAGCTCCGCACTGCTGGAGCCACGGGGAGCCGGAGCCCCGGTGTCGCACACCCCAGCTGGAGCTTTCTGCCCCTCAGCCAGCCAGCCCTGCCCTGGGGGAGACCACTCCTCACCCCAGCAACCTGCTGGATCTCGCACCGTGTCTGCTGGGGACACGAACAAGAAAGGCTCGTCCGGCTTTCAGGCAGGACAAGTCTCACCACAGGCTGTCAACCACAAACGGCAAGTTCAACACCCCCAAGGCAGGGGCACCGGCCCAGCGCGTTCCGCTGGGGAACAAAGACTCCTCTGAGGAGACGTCCCAGGCACCCGGCACCTGAGTGCCATTCCCTCCCGAAGAAAATCTTCAGCCACCGTCATGCATGTCCCACTTCCACAAAGAGATGCTGTCAGGGTCTCCAGAGAGGGAAGCAGATGCTGGCAAAGCAGTTTTCTGCAGAACTGGGATTTGGCATTAAATCCTGACAGTAAGGACTTTGTGAGTCCCCGCTGGGAATGGCCGAACAGGCCCGTGTGGGCCTAGGACTCAAAAGATGGTGCAAGTCCGTCACAGAGAACGGGATTTTGCCATCTATGTGCCAGTACAGGCATCCAGAAGGTAACTGCTGCCTTTATGACACTACTCAGCAAAAATGTTTACTTTTATTTGGGGCCTCCAAGCTTATGCCAGGCGAATACAGCCAGTGGGTTCCTCTCTCTCCGAGGCCATCTGTTCAGAAGATGAAAAGCCAGGAAAACAATGCCCCATCTCCGCAGAAGGAGGCTGTTGCTGTGTGAGGAGCCAGGGCTCTGACACATGTACACTGACCCTCCTGCTCCGAGGGGGAGCCGCTGCCCGCAGCTGGGCCACCCGCCGCCCCGCACTGTGCCTCAGGGACTTCACCTGGAGGAACTGCCCTGGCTTCCACAGTTATTAACCGCAACTACTACTGCCGTGCTTGTCAGAAACCACACCGTGATACAGCTACCGAACAAACTGACCCGAGTCAGCAGGCGACATTTAGATGGGGCATTTTGATCAGCTCTGAAGCCGGACAACAACAAGAGAAAGGCCTGAGGCCACGGCCCCGCTCCCAGCACACGCTGTCACCGCAGCCAGGGGCCCGGGATGCGCAGAGGAGCCGGGTTCAAGGCGCCGACCTGCAACCGACGGCTCCCACCGGCCAAACCCCGTACCCAGAACCACCGCTCTGCCTGCGCCGAGCGCCGGGAAACACCTTCAGGGCTTCCAGCTGTTTGCGGTGCTCAATTCCGCATCGTTATTCTTACAGAATCGAAAGGCCAGGGCCATGAAACGAGTGCAGCCACCCAGTTCACCCCGTTCACGTGCAAGGGGTGACCCTGACTGCACCGTGTCCCCCATGGCCCCCCTGTCACCACCACCCGGGCCTGCACGGGAGGGACAGTGACCAGACTGGCACCCAGACCCCCCCCCTGCTCTCCGGAGCCTGCCTGAACTGGCCCTGGGCCCTCCAGAGCCCTCCTGAGCACCCCACCCGGAGCCCCCCAACACCATCCCCGGGCCCCCCAGGCTCCACTCACTGCGGCGGTGCGCAGTTCAGGTCAAAGGGCCGGCGCTCCTGGTGTGGCGAGGGGCAGCTCTGCCGAGGAGCCTGTCGGGTCTGGGTCTGGCTCCGGCCACGCCTGGGAACTGCTGGTGGCACTGGTCGCCATGTCCCGACGCTGCTTGCCATGGCCATGATGTTGTTCGCCGCCTCCTCCTCCTCCCTGATCGCCTGCACTGGTCGCCGCAATCCTCCTCCTCCTCCTCACTACACGACTCCTCCTCGCTACTCAACACCTCCTCACTATTCGCTTTCTCCTCCTCAAATGATCGCTGCTGCTGGTCGCATCCCGGGCATTATTAGGACATAGAGGGGGCGGGGCTTCACTTGGCCAATGGCGGCAGTGCTGCCAATGGTCGCTAGGAAACCGAGTGGGGGCGGGGCTTCACTCGGCCAATGGCAGCAGCGATGTCTGGGTTGCTAGGAGACGGGTGGGGGCAGGGCTTCACTTGGCCGATGGCGGCAGCGATGCCAATGGTCGCTAGGAAACCGGGTGGGGGCGGGGCTTCGCTCGGCCAATGGCGGCAGTGCTGCCAATGGTCGCTAGGAAACCGGGTGGGGGCGGGGCTTCGCTCGGCCAATGGCGGCAGTGCTGCCCGGGTCGCTGGGAGCCTCGTTTGCGTCTCAGTCTGGCTCTCAGGATGGTTTCAGAACCCTCCCCGGTGTTGGATCGGGACAGCCCCGTGGGGGTGTTTGCTCCCCAGGCCTGTGCCACACCCAGCTCCTCGGGACCTGCCCCACAGGGCCCTGCCCCAGCACCCTTCCCGGCTGCCGCGTGGGCCACAACAGCCGCAGCCGGGCACAGGGCACCGGCGTGAGCACAGGGAACACAGGCTGCCCCTCTGTGCTCTCACCCCGGCACTGGAGACTTCCACCCCAACTCCTCCAGGGAGGAAGAGGCCTGTGTCCCGATGGCTTCCCACCCCAGAAAGGCCGACCTTCCTCTCCTGGGGCCCTCCCACCCATACACAACGCCAAGGAGGAGAAATGTAGCCACTGCTTACTTTTGCCTGGCACTGAACCAAAGCCTTGACGGTCGGGGCAGTTAACGTCAGCACCTAGAAAAGAGAACAAAGGCCAAGTGGGAGAAACTCCTCTAATAGTCTGTGCTAGAAAGCAGAGTCACTCCCTTGACCCAGCTGGAACCCCAGAGACACTTACAGAGCCACTGAGGCCCAAGACTTTCATGAGTAGACCAATCAAGGGCAACGGGGTCACCGGCATTTCCTGGGCTCTGCTCCTTTGCCTGTGCACAGGGAATGGACAAAGGAAGAGCTCTGTATCACTGAACCCGGCTTTGCTCTCTCCCCTGCCAGCCCCTCCAGCACCATTTACATCAGAAGAAATCCAGGCACAGAAGGAGCAAGTGGCGGCAGCCGGATCGGCTCAGTGTTACTTTACCAACGCAAGGCTGAGCAATTCGGCCAGCGCTGCCCTGCCGCTGCCCCAGCAGTGGGGGTACCTCTCCCCCAGCTCTCGAGCTGCCTTTCAGCTCAGCTGGAGCATCCCACCGATGGCCACGCTGGCGCCGGAGGTTTGCTACTGCAGCGGGGCTCACCTGAGGAAGGTGTCCAGCCAGAGCTCTTTCCTCCCGTGGGACCTGCAGAGACAGGAGAACCAGTATCACACCCCGCTGCCACCAACCTGGGGTCGGGCTGTTTCCCCCCACACACACAGTGGGAAAACCCTGACCTCTGGGGTCAAGTTCGCTTCTCAAGGGGCGAAGCGGTTTCCTAGCCGAAGCAGAAAGCATCAGGCTGATGCTTCTGCTTCCCCTCACTCCTGAGGGCCCCTCTCTGCAGCTGTGCTCCTGTCCCAGCAGCTGGAGCACACGGACTGCAGGCTGTTCCTCCCCAGAGCAGCCGGGAGCGGGGCGGGAGGCAGGGGCCAGGACCTCAGGCCACTCCGACACCAGCAGGACCTGGCCAAAAAGCAGCTCTCCCCTTGTTCTTGGGCCTTCCCAGAAAGAGGCTCCCACTGCACCCAGCAGCTTAGGGACTGACAGCAGCTGAGCAGCGGGAGGAGGGAAAAGCAAGTCTTTCTGCTCTCCTGGGCAGATGGAGAACAGAGAAGGTCAAAGCCAAGGAGGCTCTGCTCCTCACCGAGCCGTGTCTCTCCAGGAGCCCCTTTTGATCCTGCAACTCTGCAGCCTTTGGGATCCCCCTGGGCTGAGGAGCACTGTCACAGACACGGGGCTTCTCCAGAGCCAGGAGCAACAGCCCAGCTCTGCCAGAACTGCACGTGGGGCTTCCTGGGACCAAACGGGATCGACTGCCTACACACAGCCCCCCCTCAGCCCACGCCCTGCCTCACCCCTTTGACAGTGCACAGCTTGAGCGAGGGCTGTGTCCAGAGGGCAGAGGGCCAGCTCTGAAAATAAGCCGAGTTGCAAAATGCTGCACAAGCAAAGCGGTGCCTCTGCTTCCCCCCGACCCCATGACGCGAGCCTGAGGAGCCAGCTGGGCTCTGAGGGAGAGCTCCGGCCCAGACAGCCCAACGCCTGGGTGACACATCACCGCCACTCACCAGAAAGTGACCACGCAGAAGCTGCTGGCCCAGACAAGGATGAGGGTGCTGCAGCAGTCCAGGCCCAGTACTTGCACATTTCTGCCTCAGGAGAAGCCATCTGGGCCAAAAAGATTTTACTGAAGCAAAGGGTGGGAAAAAGTCACTTCCCCTAATAGCCAATATCCTGATAGAGACGCAGGTTTTGATTCCAGAAAGAACCTTCATTCTGCACCCAGGTAAAAGCCAGATGAAACTGGTACCTGTTGGCCGCCTTTCTGTCTTTGTTGACTGAAAAATCACAATGATGAATGAAGCAGCCTGCTGAGTTCCTAACCTGACCAATCCTAACAAAGTCTGGCACTCGCAAGTACTGAGAGCTGTAAACTCCATTCACAGTAAAAGCTGAGGAGAAAGTCACGAATCATCTCCCATTCTGCAAGTCAGATTCTTGGCTGTTTTCTCACTACTGCTGATTTAACTGTAAATTGCTTCAAAATAACACCTAAAATTCTAAACTTTTCATACCAGTAAGCTCTTGCTGCCATTAGAGAATCATTGTGCTGAGAGGCACTAGGAACACACAGCAATATTTAGATATATACATTCTGTCTTCCCTTAGATGAAGTTATTTTGTAATTTGAAACCTTAGTGGAAGGATTTTTGCTTTCATCCTGATCAGACATTTAAGTGCCAGCCCTCTGCTACAGCTGCAGCAGAAGTATTCAAGCTGCTGCAGCACCAAATTAAACTTTCCACTTTCCAATTAGCTGTTGTTTTTTTCCCTTTCTCTTAATTGTTCTATTTGAACAAGCAGCTTAAGTATTTGCTCACTTGGGGAAAAACACTGCTATCCTTCTTCTGTTATGATAAGCCACTGATCTGAAGGGCAGAAGGCTGAGACCCCCACAAAGCTATTTAGAAGAGTGGGAAGAATTTGAGAGTCCTAAGTTGGACGTTCTTTGGCTGGTCAAAACTGAGGAGGGGGAAGACGAACTACAGGGAGCTCAAGGGAAGCACAAGAGGGCATCCGGGAGCCAACAGCCTGATGGGGGCATAAGGCCGCGCTGCAGCGCCGTGTGTCAGGCACAGTGTTTTCAGGAGCTGCAGAGGGGAGTTAATGCCCCCGACGAGAGCACAGCTCGTCTGACGTGGTGGCCCTGCTGGTCCTGCACGTCCTGGAAAGATGAACTGTCCCTGGGAGAACTGGCGAGGAGAGCTGCGGGGATCGCTGGGACATGGCAGACGGACGTGCGGGCTGACGTCAGGAGTGCGGGATTTGCTCGGGCCAGCAAAGCAAGTGGGAGAAGAATGGGGTGACTCCTGTCAATGCAGAAGAGGGAAATACCGCTTAGGGAGGAGAGTTACTAAGATTGAAGGGTGGGAGCACCAGAAAAAATGTGTACTGCCTGGCCCTGAGTAACTTTAAGCTGCAAACTGGAAGAAAACACTTTAATGCTTAGAAGATTTGGGTTCTGCAACAGCCTTCCAAGGGAAATAAAGAAAGGAGGTGATCGAAGGAAATGATCACCTGCTTTGCAACTTATTTACTTAGAGCAATTTATAATGATTTCTGAATGTTGCTTAATAATCCTGCTTGCCCTGACTGCTCTGTGAAAGCTGACCAAGGGCCACTGTCTTCAGCAAAAATAAGAGACATGTCCTTGGAAAGCAGATGTGCTTTAACAAGTCTGGTTTTGTAGTGGATAGGTAGCCATGTAAGGTTGGTAGAAACTAGTATACTGGTGGTTTTAGATAAGATAGAGGTGGTAAACCTTCTGGAACCACTCCTGTTGCTCAAGAAACTGGCTAAGAGAATCTGTGTGTGGTCCGAGGAAAAGTGAGACAAGGTGAGGAGGACTGTGAGCCTTCCTCCAACAGACCCTGGAGACGCCCACCAGGAGGCAACGGGCAGATGCAAAGAGAACATCGACTGCTGACACCAGCCTCTAGAGCTAACCCAGCCTCACTTACGCATATGGATATTTGTGTTATGCCATCCAATGAATACGTAGATCCCCACTCTATAAGTATTTGTTCAAATGTGCTGTTGGTGTGCAACCTTTTGGAGAAATCCCCTTGCACCCAGGCGCTGGAGGAAACACGCCTGCTGTGTAACTCTCCGCGTTGTAGAGTCTGAGTCCGTGAATCAGAGGAAGCAACCAGCCAACCCCTCATCGCTTACTATGGAGGTCAGTAAGCTTTTGATGGGCCTGGAGATCTCTTCCAGTCTCTCCTTCCTCCAAATTAACTGCCTCTTCAGGCATTGTCTTGCAAGATACATGTTCCCTTTTTAATTGCTCCGATGTCTTCTTGTTTGAAATACTGAACTATTGGTGCTCAAAAAGCGCTATGCTGGCAGGATCATTTCTCTTATGAATTGTGCTTAGGTACCAATCCAGATAATGCGGTTTCATATAGCAAGAATTACATTTTTTAATCACTTAACAAGCACAGGAAGGACTTTACCATGTTTGAACTCCTCTCCTGTTACTGCTGGCAGGGATGCAGATCCCTTGTGTGCAGAGTTCTGCTGGGGAGAGGCCGGGGCGAGGATCCCCATTACACGGTACCGGTCTGAGGGGTTCACCTGGGATGTTAAAACAACTGTGCTTATGTTTACACACCCTAGGGTCCTACAGTGGTAAATTAAGATTACTGTCTCTGGGTTGTGTCAGCAGTTCAGGATTTGGCCATTCCCTATATAAGCAAGCCAGTAACTGTCCATCTAAACTCTGCCATGCAATTCAGGGAGGACTGAAGGTTGACAACCTACATCTTAGACGAAGAACTACTCCAGAAGTGTTACTTCTTTCTGCAAATTAGAATAAACAATAGCTCTTACCATTTCGGGGGGGGGAAAAAAAAAGCCACCAAAAAAAAAAAGAACAACAACTTGTTCACAAGAGCAGAAGCCAAAGCCTTTGGATAGAGTGGACAGGTGCTTGCTACCAGCATTGCCCAGGAAACCCCACCAAGAAATCCCAGCAGGCTGGAGTAAATGCCATGTCCTGGAGCACATACACTACAGTTCGCCTGCAGTCTTTCAATACCCAAGGATATTCCTTCAGATCTGCAGCACCGACTTCACAAACTATAGAATACTCAGTACACCTCAGCCTCAAAAGTCCAGTTGTTATTGCAGTGCCATGAGGCCAAAACTGTTGGTCCTTAACAGCGATGAGAAAAAGGATCATTCCCACACCACTCCCCAAAATACTGCTACTCTGAAATTTGCCTACACTGCTACAGCTACTGCTTCACTCCAACTTCCCTTAAGAAAAAAGTTCTGCCATTCTTCTAGCACTTGCTCTAGCCACATGTGCAAACAATGCTTTCTTATTCCTTATGGATCAGGCTTTTATACTTAACTTGGCTTTTTTATCGTCTGCAGTCAGGTTCCTGATAAGCAATAAAGCACCTTGTCTTGTAGGCACTCCCCTCTTCTCCCCACTCTACCCCCATTAAAAGACACACCCACTCCACCCCACGCACAGACCTTGAATCTAAACTAAAGAACAGGTATTCGCTTGAAAACTGTCACTTAAATGGCTATCCAAAGCTGAAGTACTTCCAATGGTCTTATTTTTTCAGCGTGAGGTGTCTCTGAAAAGCTTAAAGATGATGAACAATCACCTTATTCATGTTTTGCCCACAGTTTAATTGCACGGAGCGTGAGCAGGAAGTTCTCTTCCTTTGGCACTAGATGTAGCATTTCATCGGTAACTCCAAGAAAAAAGTTCAAGTACAGCAGCTCCGAGTAACAGGTGCAGGTCTGTTTTATGCTACGCTGGATCAAGAGCTTACGGTTTATCGTTCAAATCTGTGAAAACAAGTTTGGATTACTCGCTCTGTAGTACATTAAAAATTATAGATTACACACAACATTCAGTATCCCTGCAGGCAACTGGCACCCTCAACAGCTTCGCCACAGTTTACAGACGTGATACAGCCTGTTGCTAGTTTCTTCCTTTCTCCACATCTCTCTCCCTCCCCCTGTCCTTCTCTTTTTTTCTGTCACCACGTGCTGCTTCCTGGCCTTATTTTTCCTCTGTCTCCTGCAGCCTGTCCCCTCTCTCCCCACTGTCTCCCCTGCTCAGCTGCCTGGGCCCTCTCTCTGGGCCTCTGTCCTGCTCCCCATCCCCTTCCGCTCTTCCTCCGTCTCCATCCCGGAGGCCATCGCTGTTCTGTCCTTCTCTGCCCCTTGTCCTGACCCACACCCTGTTTCTCGGTCTCTAGGGACAGTTTCCATCTTGTCTTGCTCTGTGCCCTGCTCTCTGCCCCTGCCTCTCCCTTGCTCTTCCCTCTCACCCTTTCCCCTCCGTCCCTCTCTGCTGCTCCCCGTCCCCTGTCTCTGTCCCTCCACTCTCCTGGTGCCTTCGCTGTCTCTCGCCCCCCGGCCCGCTCACTCGCCCTGCGAGTCTGTCCGTCCCTCTGTCCTCCTTCCTGCCCTTCTCCTCTCTCTGTCCCTCCGTCCTGAGGCTCACCACTCTCTTTCTTCCTGCCCCCGCTGTCCCCTTCCCCTCCACCCTCCTCCCGCTCTGCCCCTCTGCCCGGCTCCTCACCAGCATTTCTCACTGCGGAGCAGCCCGGGGAGGCGGCCATGGGGCTGGGGGGCGGGGCCGGGCCGGGGGACGGTGTCCCCGCAGGGTCAGACCGCGGGAACCGGCGCCCCGGGGCATGCTGGGAGCTGCAGTGCTGGGCACGGGGCTGCTGGGCGGCCATGTTGGTTCCCGGGGCATGCTGGGAGCTGCAGTGCTGGGCACGGGGCTGCCGGGCGGCCATGTTGGTTCCCGGGGCATGCTGGGAGCTGCAGTGCTTGGCACAGGGCTGTCGGGCGGCCATGTTGGTCTCTGGAGGTGCAGCCTCTGCTCCAGCTGGGGCCCGGCTGAGGTCAGTACTGGGGTCACCCGTGAGGAGTGAGGCCCTTGGGCAGGTGTTGGGGTTTCTCCTGCCCGCTGGATGCCCGGGGGGTTGTGTGTGTGCTCCTGGCCAGCTGGAGCTGGGCCTGGCCAGGGCCGGCCCAGGAGTAAAGTGAGAGCTGGGGAGGGGAGGGGGAAGGAGACAGACTCCCTGGGCACGGGCACCGGGCAGCCCTACCTCCAGAGCCCCCAGGACACCCCCCCAGCACCTTGAGTTACTACAGTAATGGGAGTAGTGTGTTCTTCTGTTAACTCTTACAGGGCTTTTGTTGTCCTTCAACGCACAGTGTCCAAGGCATGAGTCAGGCTCACATCGCCCTGCAGCTGCGCTGTGCCAAGCAGCTGCCCGTGGCATTGCCAGCGTGTCCAAAAGGGAGGAAAAAGGTGAATACGTGAGCGGGGGGAAACCGTCTGGTATGGCAGAGGGGTGAGCTCTCAGGGTGGAGTCCGGGTGGTTTCTGCCTGTATCCATCCTGTAAATGTGGCTGTCAGAAGGAAGCATGAGAGAAAACATGATTTCACCAATACAGTATGAGCTCAGAAATTGTGGAGTGTTCTTGGGAAATCTGATCTTTTTTTTTCCCGATCTCTATATAAAACCAGAGTATTTGAAATGTGGTTTTTAGAGCAATACAAGAACTTGTATGAGTCAATCCGTTCCTAAACAAAGGATTGATTTCCCAAATTGCTAAATTCGTATGCACAAGTGCCATATAAGTACTTTAAATAAGGAATTGTCAGCTTTCCAGTTCCCTCCAGCCACTACTGCACCGTCCATCTGGGCCTTGCCTGGTGCTCCGGGGCTCCTGCAGCCCGAGCGCCTCAGCAGATCGGCTGCCTCGTGGTTCCCCACTCGCCTGCTCTCCCCCAAGGCCGAGCGGCACTAGTGAAGCTGTCTGCTGCCGCTGCCAACCCACCCGCCCCTCCAGCCCCTCCAGCACGCTCCCAGTGCCGGGGTTCTCTAAAGGTGTCTCTACCCCCAAAAAGAGCCCTGGGCCCTGGAAGGGAAGGACCGGGGCTCAGCCGCAGCCCTGGGGACATGGGACGGGGCCACTCGGGGCTCCTGGGGGGCTGCGGCTCCCGGGCACAGCACGTAGCCCGGCTGGAGCTGGGACCCCTCTCCCGGTTTGTAGAGCGAGAGGATTGTCTGAGCGTGCGCAGAGGCCGTGCAGATGGCTCCGGCACTGGCCTGCACCGGGGGAATCAACCCTCCCACCTCGAGCATATTCTTCCTGCGCTCAGTGAAGCCGCTCAGATGAGCCAGTGCAGCTCGGGGCCTGCCTAAGCGCAGCCTCAGCTTTAATCCTGACCCTCCCGGGGACTCCCTGCCAAGGCAGAGTCCTGTGCTCCCCCCTCTGCCACCGGTCACCCGTGGCCCCTGAACTGCATCACCCACGTGCACTGGCCAGCGGCTTCCGCACAGTCATGCCCACAAGCCAGAGGCATTTGCTTTGCAGGGGATCTGTGTGACACGGCGTCAGCAGCACAAATATTCAGTTAGAAAGCAGAGATAAACTCTGGACTGAAAACACAAATGCAACCGTCTTCAGCACAGGAGGGAACAAACATCGATTACTTGATCACATTGAAAGTTCCTCTCCCATGTAGACTGATCCTCAGTGACTTCGTGTCAAATCCACCCAAAATCCCGCTCGTTTCAGCCCCGTTGCCCAACCTGCACACACGGTGACGGCCCCGCCGTGCCGGGGCAGAGCATCCTGCAGCCACCGAGCAACGCCTGCCAGGTGCCAGGGGCTGGAGGGGTCTCGCGGGGGCCCCGGGGCTGCGCGAGAGCTGGGGGGGCTCCGGCAGCGGAGATCACAGCCAGCGCTGGGCTGGAACCCTTTACACCGACCACCCCTCCTGCAGAGCCCGCACTGACTCCGTGGGCCCGGGGAGCTATTCCCGCCTGAGCCCAGCAGAAGCAAAAGGCTGGGCTTGAACCATTTATAAATGTGAACCGGAGTTGTTCGGATTTAAGAGCTCTCAACGATTCCAAGTCCCGGGCGGTCCCTGGAGTGTGGCCAGCGACACGCCCGGGTCCCCGAGGAGAGCACAGCCCTCCGGCACACGCCCGAGGGTCGCTTGCCTGCAGCGTGGGGTGGAGGCAGCCCCCAACCTAAAGACCCCCGGGCAAGGGCACTGCCGCCCCCGGGACCGGCCGTCCCCCATCTCTGCTGAGCTTCCCCCGATGCGCTCGTCGGAAGCAAAGCACCAACGTGTGCCGGGGCCCTGCGCTGCAGCGAAGACAGCCCCGGCTCTCAGCAAAACGTCCGCAGACGAGACGCAGATGACGGACAGAACAATGCAGTCAGCACGCAGACACGGATGGACACAAACGTGAAACCTCTTATTCCACAACAACACAAGCACAGAAAGCACATCTACCCTCACCCCCCCACCCAACAGCCGGCAGAAGCAAGCGGTGCCCAGGGAAGGAAGGGAGGTTCAGCCAGTCCAACATTCCTGTGTTTTAGGAAAGCGAGCCTGACAGCTGTGGAATAATCCTTGCAGTTATGGTCTTCATGAGCACGAGGGAGTGATGGTTCGTGGGTTGGCTCATTTCAGTTGTCTGCTCCACACCGAGAAGCTGCTCCCGACCGGCACAAATATGCAGCATTTTGTGTAAATGTTGCGGGACAGAGCACTGAGGCAGCAGCAGAAGAAGCTTAGGGGAGAGTTTCTTCCCCATCCTGGGCCTGTACTGAGGGCGCGACAACCGCGTCTGGGCTTCTAACATCCTACAAAACGACGAGAAAAACATTAGCTTTACAAAAAACACGCTAAGCTTTGAGCTACTGATACACCACTGTAAGAGATTTACTAAGAGCAGCTGCCAGAGCAAGCAGAGGAGCCGGTGCTGCCCTTGACCTGGGGCTGCACTGCTGGGTGGCGGGAGCTGCTCCGCAAGGGGCGAGGGGCTGAGGGGCCGCCAGCGTAGCACCAGAACTAAGGCATTTGCAAGGAGATTTTGGGAACAGGGAAGGGGGTAGAAGCTGCCACTCCAAGGGATTTACCATCCCCTACCCAGTGGCCAGTAGCAGATACTTAAGGGAAGTGTAAGGAACGGGACCAAGTGCTGCACCCGCTGCCTCTGGCAGGGACGAGCCCGGGGACTCGACCGGGCGCGGGGCAGCAGCTGACCCACGCAGGACTCACCTCACGGGGCTGCTGCTCCTCTGGCCCTGCCAGCAGCTCCCAGGGCATCTGGGTTGCCTCCAGGGGACTGTCCTTACTGTGCTCGTGTTCTCAGCAGCTCTCCCTGCACTACCCCCCTCTCCCCTGTTGTCACAGAGGTCTGGCTGATCCCCCTCAGCTTTCACCCCGCCCGCTCTGGCCTCGGCTCCCCCTCGGCTCTGGCTCAGGGATGTTTCTGCCATCGGCTGCTCTCCAAAGGACGTTGCTCCACACAGCTCTCCCCCACAAATTCTCCCTCTTCTGTGTCCTCTCACTCAGACAGAGCTCCTACCACAACCTCTTTCCCTTCAAATCCTCCCTCCTCCAGGTCCTCCTCTCTCTCAGACACAGCACCAGCCACAACATCCTTCCCTGAACATACTCCATCTGCATGGTCATCTCCCCCCGACACCAGAATCATCACAACGTCCTTCCCGGAAAAAATTCCCTTGCTCCCTCCTCCTCTCCCTCAGGGGCTCCACCCAACATGAACTGCCTTCTGAAACCTCTGTCCTGCATGTCCTCCTCTTCATCAGAAAGCTCAATCGGTACTAAGTCTATCCCTACAAATGCTCCCTCCTCTGGGTCCCGCTCTCCCTCAGACACAGCACTGCCCACATCTTTCCCTTCAAATTCTCCCTCCTCCAGCTTCTCCTCTGCCTCAGACATAACACCAGTCACGTCTTTGCCTTCAAATTCTCTCTCCTCCAGCTTCGCCTCTCCTTCAGACAGAACACTCCCCATGTCTATATCTTCAAATTCTCTCTTTCCCAGCTTCTCCTCTCCCTCAAACACAGCACTCCCCATGACTTTGCCTTCAAATTCTCCCTTTTCAAGCTTTTCTTCTCTTTCAGACACAGCACTCCCCATGTCTTTCACTTCAAATTTTCTCTCTTCCAGGTTCTCCTCTTGCTCAGACACAGCACTCCCCATGTCTATCACTACAGATTCTTCCATCTCCATGTCACCCTCTCCCTGAGACACAGCACTGACCATGTCTCTCCCTTCGAACTGTGCCTCCTGCAGCTCCTCCTGTCCCTCAAACACAGCACTGCCCACGTCTTTCCCAAATTCTCCCTCCTCCACCTTCTCTTCTCCTGCAGGCACAACACCTCTCACGTCGTTCTCTTCAAGTTCTCCCTCCTCTAGGTCCTTCTCTCCCTCAAAGAGAGCAGTCCCCATGTCTTTCTCAAATTCTTCCTCCTCCAGGTTCTCCTCTCCCTCAGACACAGCACTCCCCATGTCTTTCACTACAGATTCTTCCTCCTCCATGTCACCCTCTCCCTGAGACACAGCACTGACCATGTCTTTCCCTTCGAATTCTGCCTCCTCCAGATTCTCCTGTCCCTCAGACACTGAACTGCCCATGTCTACAACTTCACATTCTTCCTCCTTTAGGTCCCCCTCTCTCGCAGACACAGCACTGCCCATCACTTCTCCTTCAAATTCTTCCTCCTCCAGATTCTCCTCTCCCTCATACACAGTACTCCCCAAATCTTCCCCAAGTTCTTCCTTCTCCAGCTTCTCCTCTCCCTCAGACACATCACTCCCCATGTCTTTCCCTTCAAATTCTCCCTCCTCCAGGTTCTCTTCTCCTGCACACACAGCACTGCCCATGTCTTTCAATTCAGATTCTTCCTCCTTCAGGTCCCCCTCACCCGCAGACACAGCACTGCCCATGTCTTTATCTTCAAATTCTCCCTTTTCAAGCTTCTCCTCCCCATCAAACAGAGTACTCCCCATTACTTTCCCTTCAAATTCTCCCTCTTCCAGGTTCTCCTCTCCCTCAGACAAAGCACTCCTCATATCTTTCACTTCAAATTCTACCTCCTGAAGTTCCCCCTCTCCCTCAGACACAGCACTCCCCATGTCTTTCACTACAGATTCTTCCTCCTCCATGTCACCCTCTCCCTGAGACACAGCACTGACCATGTCTCTCCCTTCGAACTGTGCCTCCTGCAGCTCCTCCTGTCCCTCAGACACAGCACTCCCCATGTCTTTCCCAAATTCTCCCTCCTCCAGCTTCTCCTCTCTCTCAGACACATCACTCCCCATGTCATTCCCTTCAAATTCTCCCTCCTCCAGCTTCTCCTCTCCTGCAGACACAACACCTCTCACGTCTTTCTCTTCAAGTTCTCCCTCCTCTAGGTCCCCCTGTCCCTCAAACACAGCACTGCCCATGTCATTCACTTCTAATTCTTCCTCCTTCAGGTCCCCCTCACCCACAGACACAGCACTGTCCATGTCTTTATCTTCAAATTCTCCCTTTTCAAGCTGCTCTTTTCCCTCAGACTTAGCACTGCCCATGTATTTCACTACAGATTCCTCCTCCTCCATGTCGCCATCTCTTGTAGACACAGCACTGCCCATGACTTTCCCTTCAAATTCGCCCTTTTCCACCTTCTCCTCTCCTTCAGACACAGCACTCCCCATATCTTTCATGTCATATTCTCCCTCCTCCACGTTCTCCTCTCCAGCAGACACAACACCTCTCACGTCTTTCTCTTCAAGTTCTCCCTCCTCTAGGTCCTTCTCTCCCTCAAAGAGAGCAGTCCCCATGTCTTTCTCAAATTCTTCCTCCTCCAGGCTCTCCTCTCCCTCAGACACAGCACTGCCCATGTCTTTCACTACAGATTCTTCCTCCTCCATGTCACCCTCTCCCTGAGACACAGCACTGACCATGTCTTTCCCTTCGAATTCTGCCTCCTCCAGATTCTCCTGTCCCTCAGACACTGAACTGCCCATGTCTACAACTTCACATTCTTCCTCCTTTAGGTCCCCCTCTCTCGCAGACACAGCACTGCCCATCACTTCTCCTTCAAATTCTTCCTCCTCCAGCTTCTCCTCTCCCTCACACAGAGTACTCCCCAAATCTTCCCCAAGTTCTTCCTTCTCCAGCTTCTCCTCTCCCTCAGACACATCACTCCCCATGTCTTTCCCTTCAAATTCTCCCTCCTCCAGGTTCTCTTCTCCTGCACACACAGCACTGCCCATGTCTTTCAATTCAGATTCTTCCTCCTTCAGGTCCCCCTCACCCGCAGACACAGCACTGCCCATGTCTTTATCTTCAAATTCTCCCTTTTCAAGCTTCTCCTCCCCATCAAACACAGCACTCCCCATTACTTTCCCTTCAAATTCTCCCTCTTCCAGGTTCTCCTCTCCCTCAGACAAAGCACTCCTCATATCTTTCACTTCAAATTCTACCTCCTGAAGGTGCCCCTCTCCCTCAGAAACAGCACTCCCCATGTCTTTCACTAGAGATTCTTCCTCCTCCATGTCACCCTCTCCCTGAGACACAGCACTGACCATGTCTTTCCCTTCTAATTCTGCCTCCTCCAGCTCCTCCTGTCCCTCAGACACAGCACTCCCCATGTCTTTCCCAAATTCTCCCTCCTCCAATTTCTCCTCTCCTGCAGACACAACACCTCTCACATCTTTCTCTTCGAGTTCTCCCTCCTCAAGGTCCCCCTGTACCTCAAATACATTAATGCCCACGTCTTTCCCAAATTTTCCCTCCTCCAGCTTCTCTCTCTCAGACACATCACTCCCCATGTCTTTCCCTTCAAATTCTCCCTCCTCCAGGTTCTCCTCTCCTGCACACACAGCACTGCCCATGTCTTTCACTTCAAATTCTTCCTCCTTCACGTCCCCCTCACCCGCAGACACAGCACTGCCCATGTATTTATCATCAAATTCGCCCTTTTCAATCTTCTCCTCTCCCTCAAACACATCACTCCCCATGACTTTCCCTTCAAATTCTCCTTCTTCCAGGTTCTCCTCTCTCTCAGACACAGCACTCCCCATGTGTTTCTCCTCAAATTCTCCCTCCTTCAGCTTCTCCTCTCCTACAGGCACAACACCTCTCACGTCTTTCTCTTCAAGTTCTCTCTGCTCTAGGTCCTTCTCTCCCTCAAAGAGAGCAGTCCCCATGTCTTTCTCAAATTCTCCCTTTTCAAGCTTCTCCTCTCCCTCAGACACAGCACTGCCCATGTCTTTCACTAGAGATACTTCTTCCTCCATGTCACCCTCTCCCTGAGACACAGCACTGACCATGTCTTTCCCTTCGAATTCTGCCTCCTCCAGATTCTCCTGTCCCTCAGACACTGAACTGCCCATGTCTACAACTTCACATTCTTCCTCCTTTAGGTCCCCCTCTCTCGCAGACACAGCACTGCCCATCACTTCTCCTTCATATTCTTCCTCCTCCAGCTTCTCCTCTCCCTCACACAGAGTACTCCGAAAATCTTCCCCAAGTTCTTCCTTCTCCAGCTTCTCCTCTCCCTCAGACACATCACTCCCCATGTGTTTCTCCTCAAATTCTCCCTCCTCCAGCTTCTCTTCTCCTGCACACACAGCTCTGCCCATGTCTTTATCTTCAAATTCTCCCTTTTCAAGCTTCTCCTCCCCATCAAACACAGCACTCCCCATTATTTTCCCTTCAAATTCTCCCTCTTCCAGGTTCTCCTCTCCCTCAGACACATCACTCCCCATGTCTTTCCCTTTAAATTCTCCCTCCTCCAGGTTCTCCTCTCCCTCAGACACAGCACTTCCCATGTGTTTCTCCTCAAATTCTCCCTCCTTCAGCTTCTCTCCTGCAGGCACAACACCTCTCACGTCTTTCTCTTCTAGTTCTCGCTCCTCTAGTTCCTCCTGTACCTGAAACACAGCACTCCCCACGTCTTTCCCAAATTCTCCCTCCTCCAGCTTCTCCTCTCTCTCAGACACATCACTCCCCATGTCATTCCCTTCAAATTTTCCCTCCTCTAGCTTCTCCTCTCCTGCAGACACAACACCTCTCACGTCTTTCTCTTCAAGTTCTCCCTCCTCTAGGTCCCCCTGTCCCTCAAACACAGCACTGCCCATGTCATTCACTTCTAATTCTTCCTCCTTCAGGTCCCCCTCACCCACAGACACAGCACTGTCCATGTCTTTATCTTCAAATTCTCCCTTTTCAAGCTGCTCTTTTCCCTCAGACAGAGCACTGCCCATGTCTTTCACTACAGATTCCTCCTCCTCCATGTTCCCATCTCTTGTAGACACAGCACTGCCCATGTCTTTATCTTCAAATTCTCCCTTTTCAAGCTTCTCCTCTCCCTCAGACACAGCACTGCCCATGTCTTTCACTACAGATTCCTCCTCCTCCATGTCGCCATCTCTTGTAGACACAGCACTGCCCATGACTTTCCCTTCAAATTCGCCCTTTTCCACCTTCTCCTGTCCCTCAGACACAGCACTCCCAATGTCTTTCCCAAATTCTCCCTCCTCCAGCTTCTCTCTCTCAGACACATCACTCCCCATGTCTTTCCCTTCAAATTCTCCCTCCTCCAGGTTCTCCTCTCCTGCACAAACAGCACTGCCCATGTCTTTCACTTCAGATTCTCCCTCCTCCAGCCTCTCCTCTCCTGCAGAAACAACACATGTCAGATGTTTCTCTTCTAGTTTTCCCTCCTCTAGGTCCTGCTCTACCTCAGACGTATCACTGCCCATGTCTTTCGCAAATTTTCCCTCCTCCAGCTTCTCCTCTCCTGCAGACACAATACTGCCCATGTCTTTATCTTCAAATTCTCTGTTTTCCAGCTTCTCCTCTCCCTCAAAGACAGCACTCCCCATGACTTTGCCTTCAAATTCTCCCTTTTCAAGCTTTTCTTCTCTTTGAGACACAGCACTCCCCATGTCTTTCACTTCAAATTTTCTCTCTTCCAGGTTCTCCTCTTGCTCAGACACAGCACTCCCCACGTCTATCACTACAGATTCTTCCATCTCCATGTCACCCTCTCCCTGAGACACAGCACTGACCATGTCTCTCCCTTCGAACTGTGCCTCCTGCAGCTCCTCCTGTCCCTCAGACACAGCACTCCCCATGTCTTTCCCAAATTCTCCCTCCTCCAGCTTCTCCTCTCCTGCAGACACAACACCTCTCACGTCTTTCTCTTCTAGTTCTCGCTCCTCTAGTTCCTCCTGTACCTCAAACACAGCACTGCCCACGTCTTTCACTTCTAATCCTTCCTCCTTCAGGTCCCCCTCACCCACAGACACAGCACTGTCCATGTCTTTATCTTCAAATTCTCCCTTTTCAAGCTGCTCTTTTCCCTCAGACTTAGCACTGCCCATGTCTTTCACTACAGATTCCTCCTCCTCCATGTCGCCATCTCTTGTAGACACAGCACTGCCCATGACTTTCCCTTCAAATTCGCCCTTTTCCACCTTCTCCTCTCCTTCAGACACAGCACTCCCCATATCTTTCATGTCATATTCTCCCTCCTCCACGTTCTCCTCTCCAGCAGACACAACACCTCTCACGTCTTTCTCTTCAAGTTCTCCCTCCTCTAGGTCCTTCTCTCCCTCAAAGAGAGCAGTCCCCATGTCTTTCTCAAATTCTTCCTCCTCCAGGTTCTCCTCTCCCTCAGACACAGCACTCCCCATGTCTTTCACTACAGATTCTTCCTCCTCCATGTCACCCTCTCCCTGAGACACAGCACTGACCATGTCTTTCCCTTCGAATTCTGCCTCCTCCAGATTCTCCTGTCCCTCAGACACTGAACTGCCCATGTCTACAACTTCACATTCTTCCTCCTTTAGGTCCCCCTCTCTCGCAGACACAGCACTGCCCATCACTTCTCCTTCAAATTCTTCCTCCTCCAGATTCTCCTCTCCCTCACACAGAGTACTCCCCAAATCTTCCCCAAGTTCTTCCTTCTCCAGCTTCTCCTCTCCCTCAGACACATCACTCCCCATGTCTTTCCCTTCAAATTCTCCCTCCTCTAGGTTCTCTTCTCCTGCACACACAGCACTGCCCATGTCTTTCACTTCAGATTCTTCCTCCTTCAGGTCCCCCTCACCCGCAGACACAGCACTGCCCATGTCTTTATCTTCAAATTCTCCCTTTTCCAGGTTCTCCTCTCCCTCAGACACAGCACTGCCCATGTATTTCACTACAGATTCTTCCTCCTCCATTTCACCCTCTCCCTGAGACACAGCACTGACCATGTCTTTCCCTTCGAATTCTGCCTCCTCCAGATTCTCCTGTCCCTCAGACACTGAACTGCCCGTGTCTACAACTTCACATTCTTCCTCCTTTAGGTCCCCCTCTCTCGCAGACACAGCACTGCCCATCACTTCTCCTTCATATTCTTCCTCCTCCAGCTTCTCCTCTCCCTCACACACAGTACTCCCCAAATCTTCCCCAAGTTCTTCCTTCTCCAGCTTCTCCTCTCCCTCAGACACATCACTCCCCATGTGTTTCTCCTCAAATTCTCCCTCCTCCAGGTTCTCCTCTCCTGCACACACAGCACTGCGCATGTCTTTCACTTCAGATTCTTCCTCCTTCAGGTCCCCCTCACCCGTAGACACAGCACTGCCCATGTCTTTATCTTCAAATTCTCCCTTTTCAAGCTTCTCTTCCCCATCAAACACAGCACTCCCCATTATTTTCCCTTCAAATTCTCCCTCTTCCAGGTTCTCCTCTCCCTCAGACACAGCACTGCCCATGTGTTTCTCCTCAAATTCTCCCTCCTTCAGCTTCTCTCCTGCAGGCACAACACCTCTCACGTCTTTCTCTTCAAGTTCTCCCTCCTCTAGGTCCTTCTCTCCCTCAAAGAGAGCAGTCCCCATGTCTTTCTCAAATTCTTCCTCCTCCACGTTCTCCTGTCCCTCTGACACAGCACTGCCCACGTCTTTCCCAAATTCTCCCTCCTCCAGCTTCTCCTCTCTCTCAGACACATCACTCCCCATGTCTTTCCCTTCAAATTCTCCCTCCTCCAGGTTCTCCTCTCCTGCACACACAGCACTTCCCATGACTTTTCCTTCAAATTCTCCTTCTTCCAGGTTCTCCTCTCCCTCAGACAAAGCACTCCCCATGTATTTCACTTCAAATTCTACCTCCTGAAGATCC
This sequence comes from Athene noctua, assembly GCF_965140245.1. Lineage (NCBI taxonomy): Eukaryota > Metazoa > Chordata > Aves > Strigiformes > Strigidae > Athene > Athene noctua. The sequence goes on along the minus strand of NC_134064.1, from coordinate 775,496 downwards.
CACTCTCCCTCAGACACATCACTCCCCATGTCTTTCACTACAGATTCTTCCTCCTCCATGTTACCCTCTCCCTCTGACACAGCACTGACCATGTCTTTCCCTTCGAATTCTGCCTCCTCCAGATTCTCCTGTCCCTCAGACACTGAACTGCCCGTGTCTACAACTTCAGATTCTTCCTCCTTTAGGTCCCCCTCTCTCGCAGACACAGCACTGCCCATCACTTCTCCTTCAAATTCTTCCTCCTCCAGATTCTCCTCTCCCTCACAGACAGTACTCCCCAAATCTTTCCCAAGTTCTTCCTTCTCCAGCTTCTCCTCTCCCTCAGACACATCACTCCCCATGTCTTTCCCTTCAAATTCTCCCTCCTCCAGGTTCTCCTCTCCTGCACACACAGCACTGCCCATGTCTTTCACTTCAGATTCTTCCTCCTTCAGGTCCCCCTCACCCGCAGACACAGCACTGCCCATGTCTTTATCATCAAATTCTCCCTCTTCAAGCTTCTCCTCCCCATCAAACACAGCACTCCCCATTATTTTCCCTTCAAATTCTCCCTCTTCCAGGTTCTCGTCTCCCTCACACACAGCACTCCTCATATCTTTCACTTCAAATTCTACCTCCTGAAGTTCCCCCTCTCCCTCAAACACATCACTCCCCATGACTTTCCCTTCAAATTCTCCTTCTTCCAGGTTCTCCTCTCCCTCAGACACAGCACCCACCATGTCTTTCACTACAGATTCTTCCTCCTCCATGTCACCCTCTCCCTGAGACACCGCACTGACCGTGTCTTTCCCTTCGAATTCTGCCTCCTCCAGATTCTCCTGTCCCTCAGACACTGAACTGCCCATGTCTACAACTTCACATTCTTCCTCCTTTAGGTCCCCCTCACCCGCAGACACAGCTCTGCCCATTCCTTTATCTTCAAATTCTCCCTCCTTCAGCTTCCCCTCTCCTGCAGACACAACACCTCTCACGTCTTTCTCTTCAAGTTCCCCCTCCTCTAGGTCCCCCTGTCCCTCAAACACAGCACTGCCCACGTCTTTCCCAAATTTTCCCTCCTCCAGCTTCTCCTCTCTCTCAGACACATCACTCCCCATGTCTTTCCCTTCAAATTCTCCCTCCTCCAGGTTCTCCTCTCCTGCACACACAGCACTGCCCATGTCTTTCACTTCAGATTCTTCCTCCTTCAGGTCACCCTCACCCGCAGACACAGCACTGCCCATGTCTTTATCTTCAAATTCTCCCTTTTCAAGCTTCTCCTCTCCCTCAAACACTGCACTCCCCATGTCTTTCCCTTTAAATTCTCCCTCTTCCAGGTTCTCCTCTCCATCAGACACAGCACTCCCCATGTGTTTCTCCTCAAATTCTCCCTCCTTCAGCTTCTCCTCTCCTGCAGGCACAACACCTCTCACGTCTTTCTCTTCAAGTTCTCCCTCCTCTAGGTCCTTCTCTCCCTCAAAGTGAGCAGTCCCCACATCTTTCTCAAATTCTTCCTCCTCCAGCTTCTCCTCTCCGTCAGACACAGCACTGACCATGTCTTTCCCTTCGAATTCTGCCTCCTCCAGCTCCTCCTGTCCCTCAGACACAGCACTCCCAATATCTTTCATGTCATATTCTCCCTCCTCCAGGTTCTCCTCTCCTGCAGACACAGCACTGCCCATGTCTTTATCTTCTAATTCTCTGTTATCCAGCTTCTCCTCTCCCTCAAACACATCACTCCCCATGACTTTCGCTTCAAATTCTCCCTCCTCCGCATTCTCCTCTCCTGCACAGACAGCACTGCCCATGTCTTTCACTTCAAATTTTCTCTCTTCCAGCTTCTCCTCTCCCTCAGACACAGTACTCCCTATATCTTTCACGTCAAATTCTTCCACCTCCAAGTTCTCCTCTCCTGCAGACACAACATTTCTCACGTCTTTCTCTTCAAGTTCTCCCTCCTCTAGTTCCTTCTCTCCCTCAAAGAGAGCAGTCCCCAGCTCTTTCTCAAATTCTTCCTCCTCCATGTTCTCCTCTCCCTCAGACACTGCACTGCCCATATCTTTTGCTTCAAATTCTCCCTTATCCAGGTTTTCCTCTCTCTCAGACACAGCACTCCCCACAACTTTCCCACGTTCTCCCTCCTCCAGGTTCTCGTCTCCTGCAGACACAGCACCTCTCACGTCTTTCTCTTCAAGTTCTCCCTCCTCCAGCTTCTCCTCACCCTCTGACTCTTCTATCTCAGTGTCCTCGTCATCACTCTCAGAGAGGTCCTCAGCTCCCCCCAGCCCCTCGGGCTGCATTCTGCCTTCCTCCCGGCCAAGGTTATCCCCTCCCCCTGACAGCTCCTCTTCCCCAGTTTCCTGCTCTTCGAGATCTGCCTCGCTCTCCATCCCCTCCACCAGAACATCCTGTTCCCCACGTGCCAGCTCTGTGCCAAGCTCCCTTCCTTTCCCTGTCACCTGTCTTTTAGGATGTCCTTCTGCCATGGCACTCTCTTCAGGAGCAGATTCCTCCACCACAAGCTGACCCTCTGCCTGCAGCACAGCCAGGATTTCCTCCTGCGGCAGCAAATCTCCCACCCATTCTACTTCTTCTCCTGCCTCTTTGGTGCAAAATTCTCCTTCCTCTTCAATAAAATCTGCCTTCTCAAGTGCTTGAGTTTCCTCTACCCTCTGCCCTTCTTGTGACACTTTTTCTTCTGCTTCCTGCACATCAAGTGTTCTTGTTCCTTCTGCCAAGAATGTTCCATCTGGTGCTATTAAAAAATAATAAAAACAATAGTTTAATTGAGAATTGTGTTAGTGTTAAGGCTGTTTTACAGGGTTATTATTAAAGAGGCTACCTCTCCCAAGCAATGAGGGGACATCAGCATGGTGACAAGAAGAAAGCTTGCTGTGCTACTTCTCATCATGCACCTTTGCTCTGACTACATTTCTAGTGCTGCTGTTCTGACGCCTGGCATAACTAGTTTAAGCCAAAATGCCGACGCATGACCATCTTTCAACTCTGACAGCTCTGCCTGCCCTCTGAACTATCCCCAGAGACGAGAAGGAACCTCCAGCCTCCTGTATACACTCTCCAGATGAAAGACAACACACCTTACAAGAGTGTGCTCTTAGGCTACATAGAGGAAGGAGGTCAAAAGGCTCCCAGCTGACCAGAAAAACAAACTTAGAACACCCTGGATTCATGTGCCAAAGTAAAGAACGTGCACAACTAGCAATTTAAAAACAATAGAGATGGCCTGTTCCTGCCAGCTGCTAGACCCTTAGAGGATGGCAGAAGGAAAAGGAAGAGCAGCAGTGCAGACTGAAGTCAGTTTTAACCTGTGGGTTTCTTCGCTTTTCAGACTCACTGCTGCTGGGGAGTAGAAGCTTAAGGTGACCTTCCAGGACGGCTCCCAGCAATGAACGGCTCAGGGTGCAGGGACCAGAAAGGTTCTTGGAGGGAACCAAGACCAAGCTCACTGCCGATTAGGCCAACTGCTCACCGGGGGATGAGCTTGGGAGACAAACGGGGCACAGCACGGAGATGGAGGCTGCAGCTCAGCTTCCCTCCTCATCTGCCAGTCCCACCCTGCCTGTCCTGGACATTTGCCTCCCCAGGAGCCCCCAAACTCCCTGCAAGCAAAGGGAAACTTGCTAGGCTCCTGCCTTCCACAGCTGTTTTCTTGACTGGCAGCCAGTTTTTCATGGCCTGCATTCTTTACCTAGGACCATTACAGCTACCAACAAAGCAGTTATTTACTGTGATACAGGTTAACTACACATGACTACAGAAGCCAGCGAGTCAACACCAAATTTTATACGAGTTAGGAAAGAGCAGACGTAGCGTTTGATAGACTAGAAAGGAAAGGGAAAGGGCAAGCACTTCTAGAAAAAGACTTCAGATTAATTAGATTTCATCCCTGCTCAACAGCCAACCTCACCTTCACTGGCATCATACTCCCCACTTGATACGACCTCTTCTTCCACATCTGGACAGGAGTCATCAGGTTCGGAATTCATGTGATCACCATGTCCAGCTGCCGTTGTTGTTTTCACCCGGACTGGACTGCAATCTTCAAGAACTACCACAAAGTTACAAAAGAGGAAGCCGGAAAGAGAAGCCATTAAAAAGCGAAAGGGGAGCAGAACTCATCCAGCTGCCTCAGCTTGGTTTAAAATTTGAAATGTTAGGGCAGACCCGATTGGAGCCATGTCAATCTTCACCAGCAATAATTCAGGTAGATTAAAACCAGATGGAGACAACCACGAAAAATCCAAGGGAAAATTCATGCAGGGGCATCTACTGAACCGTAGAGCAGCAGTCTTCCACAACATTTTCACAACGGTGAGATTGCTTTTGTCAGGCGGTCTGAAGGGGGGTTCAACATGGGAGCAACAATATTGTTTTATAGACATAAATTTGTTACTGTTCTATCAATACTTTTTCTTAAAAAAAAGGTCTATGTTAAGCTCCCAACTACAGTTCTGATGGTTCCTCAGTTCCCCAACTTCAGTGTGTGAAGACCTACACTTATCTAAAAATAAGTGGAGAAGTATTTTCTGCTCTGTAAATGCAATGCTTGTGATGCTTCACAGTCAAGTCATACATCTGACAAAACAGAACTGGCAGTCTTTCGAAACACCGAGCCTAGGGCAGGGTGACAAACACCGCTGACAATAATTCTCTCTCTTGGGACTGGCAATATCTCCTTGTCACAAAGAGTGCAGCGAGATCAGAAAATGCGCAGCAGGAGCCCACCCCAGGTACTTCCACGCTTCTGACAGACCCTGTCACACCACCCGTCGTGATCTGCCTGGACTCAGCCTACATCTGAACCACCCCAGAGGAGCACTCTGCACCTTTTGCTTTCTTCAGCGTATACAATTTTCTCCAATAAATTAGTTCTGCACTGCTAATGACAGCACCGGTTAGGAAAAACCCTGTCAGATGGGTCTCAGCAGGACAAAACAGAACAGTGCCTATCATCCTCCTCTCAACACCACCCTGAGAATGACCTTTGGAGGCTCAAGAATGGACTGAGAGCCAATTCTTTCATTGCTCTACACTCTGTTTCTTGACAATTCTTTCCTTGCTATAGAATTTACCTAGATAACCCCCAGGTAGACGGGGACAAATCACTATGCAAATTAGGAGGTCGTTCCTATCTATCATTTTTAGGATTCAATGGTTTTTCTTGTCCTTCCTTGACCTGCACCATCCCTGAATCTCAGGTAGTCTCCTGGCAGCAGAGGTGAACAGGACTGGACTAAGGATCAAACGCCGTTACCTACTTACCATTCGGACTATCTGTCTGTACTGGATAGAGGATCTCTGTTCAAGCCTAGAGCCATGAAACCGTGTGTGTTGGATGTAAGCACACAGGAATCGTGCTAATAAAGAACAACACTCTTTTCTTAGGCCAGCTCAGGACCAGATCACTAGCTTGACACATTCCATTGATACAGCATAACATTCTGTCCTCTAGGTTTGTAAGGTTCTTCTTCAGTAGTCCTTGCTCAACTCTAGTGTTGAAGAGCCTAGTGGTGAAAGTGCCTAAACTGAAGTTTCTTTCACACAAGAGAGGGGTTCCGGAGCCAAACATCTTTGGAGGCTTCAGCATTATTCAATGAACAGCACGTTACTGTCTTTACTGTCTCAATTCTGAATGCAAACCAAAACAAAAGCAACGCACAAGACAGTCAAAGTAACCCAGCAGCAACTGCCTTGCAGAGCACTAAGCAGCAGCATTCCAATTGTTTATGCCACACAAGACTATCTTAGATGCACTGCAGTGAACTGAAAGCAACAGAAACAGAACCAAAGCCTTCTGTTAAAATAAAGGGAATGCATTCTGCATTCCACTGCAAATCCAGCACACAAAGAGACAACTGAAAATTTCATCTACCATGGCCTGTGGCTCTCCTGTACGCCAGCACCAGTGCAGACAGCTGTTCTTTTATGCTGCCTGATTTAACAGCACCCAGGACATTCCCCTGTGACCTGGATGACATCGCAAAGCAAGGGCTTACATTTTTTCCCCTTCCAGATACAATAAGGCAAAGCCTTGCTCTTGTGGCCAACCTTTTATTAATTGCCCCTTACCCATACAGGTAAGGATGAAACTGCAAGATGCCCATTTTATCAACAGTAAAAATGAGGCCTCGCACAACCATTCGATTTGCTCCTCCCCAAAAAATCCACGACACAGTGAAGCAACACAACCATGGATCAACTGACACAGTTTTGATCTTCATCTGCTGCACTGTGATTCACACAGTAATTTTTGGTTTCTTTTTGGATCATTATCAACAGATTCCCCCAACCTGGCATACAGACTCTCCTACAGGTAATCAATCACGTTTGGATTTCATAATAATTGCATGACATGCGAAACCCAGCTACTGGAGTGAAAAACAACGGTCAAAGCCTTACGCTGGAAACACTAGAAAAGAAACAATAAGGCAAGGCCACGTTCTGGGTGGGTGTTTAGCTCACAGCCAAGAGAGTATTCTAGCAGCCTGGAAACAGCCCAGAACTGCCTCCCCCGTGCTGCGCCAGGACCTGCTGTGAAGGCAGACAGGCACCCTGGCGTGCACTGGTCACCCACAGCCGGGCAGAGGGTCTGTACTCACCGCTCCCCTCGTCACTGTCAGGACCCTCCTCATCGCTGTCAGCTGCTTCCAACACGCTGCTTTCCGATGGCCTGAGATCCTCCCCATTGTCTCCCCTACTGCTTGCATCCCTTTCCTTGTCTTCCTCGAGCAGACTTGCTACTGCCACAGCCTGTTTGAGCTCCCCAGGAACTTCAGGAACCTGACGCTGTACTGATGTTGTATCTTCATCAAGAGTTCCAGCGTCTTCCCTCGCTGTTAGATCTTCTGGGTTTGTCTTTTCTTCTTCATCTGCTTCAGCCTCAGAAAGGCTCGCTGCAATTTTTGGTAATATTTTAAAATATCCAACTCATCTGCAGTGCATTACAATAACTTTGCAGGACTGCTTTTAAAAAAACCTCAAACATGGAAGCTAAAAATTCCCTAAAATATGTCAACGACTCCCATTAATTAATTAAAACAAGAACAAAGAAGCTGTGTTTGAATGGGAACTGCCATTCTAAATCAGTGGACTGCCCTGTATAGGGCCAGACCAGCAAATCAATAAAACTCCGCAATTTTCCTTAGAATTAGCAAAGGGGGAGGCGCAGAGCCCTCGCCCCCTGCCAGCTCGCTGCAGCGGTGCTGTGAGGATGCTGCCTCGCCCTGAGAAGCCGCGGAGGCGCACGCTCATTCCACAGCCACGGGCAGCAGAGCAGCGCGCGGGGCCACGGGCGGTGGAGGTTCGGCCTCCAGCATCTGCTGCCACGGACCTGAGGCACAAACGACTGGGCAGCCACCGCCTGGCAACGACTCTGGCACCTCCAGCCTGCCCCGGACTCGCGCCTCTGTTCTGACGGGAGGTACGTTTAGAGTCCCGGGAAACACCATCGCTCCCAGGCGCTGACAGGAGTACAAACAGTTCAGAGACAGAACCACTCCAACGTGCAGATTACACACTGCACCAGGGGAACTGTCAGCCATTCTCCCCAATTCACTCACTGGCTTATGGTCCACAGGGATTTGAATGCCAAGGTCCCTCTTACACGCTCTTTATTTATGTCCAACTCATAATATTGGATGCAAAAGTCACATCTGTGGCACCTCGGCTATCTGGATTTCATTCTCAGCTCTGTATGCTGGCTGAACTGACCCAAGGGGCCCAACAGCTTCAGACCCTCTTGAACACGTGTCATGATATGCTGAACTAAGGTGAGACAAAATCTGTCCACAGCACGTACTCATAAAGATCCAGATCCCATTACTATTAGCGTGTTATTTCTGCCAAAGCAGCACTCAGAGCTCACAAGAGGATTCGGGTACTGATTGCTGAAACACAGAAACATAGCATCCATGCCCAAAAGCTTGCTATCCAAAATCCTGGTCTACCAACTCTAACACACACATGCTTAAGTTGAAGCGAGTTCTCTTTGAAAAAACTACAGGTGCAAGGCTCGGCAGATGATCTCAAAGCACAATAAATGTACAGAGCATGTGGAATTTCAGCACACAAGCAGATGAAAGCTGAAGCTAGCAACAATGAAATGGGGTCATGTTGTCTTGGAGAATTTGTAAATATGAAGAACGGAAAAGACCAGCTTAAGGATGTGCAAAAAGGCATAACTAAAAACAGTGGTGTGGAATTAAAGAAAAACGTTTTCAATCATGAATATCCAGAAACATCTTCCACTGTGGAGAGCTATTAGGCACTTTACCAATCGCCTAAAAAAATGGAACTAGTAGTTGCTGCTAATGTTGCTTGAAATATTTCCACCTATAGTATTTCCAGAGAGTCCTTCATTCAAGCAGAAAGCTCTTCTTGCCCTCAAAATTACCAATTAATACTTATTTTTCATAAATTTATTATTACATCTCAGTTGGGAGAAACCCACATCTTTTTCATCCCTTCTCTCCACCTCTTCTGTTCAGTGGTGGGGAAAAAAAAAGTAGCAAGATTTCATTACAAAGGGGGAAATATCAAAAATGAACAAATAGGAAAGAGGAATGAATGATCATCACACACTGCTAGAGCTTGAGAGGCAGCTGAGTGAAGTCACAGAGAAGTTCATAATGCCATGCACTAACAAGCAGAAAAGAATGCTTAATTGTACTGATTATTCCTGAATCACAAGCTATTTCTGATTATCATGAGAGAACAAAAATTAAGATTCTTTTTGATCGCTGCAATGCGTTTATAAGCAAGGATGTTTCAAACCTAACTGGAATTTCTGGTGGACTTTTTACTTTCTATAAAAAGACTGGATCTTTCTTGCAGCTGCAACCTTTTCACAAAGAGCTGTATTGCTTAATATTACCATTGCTTAATTCACCTAGAAATACAAATGTGAAAGTAATGTTTCCATTTAACTCGAGAAACGGTTTGCACATTAGGACGGTCAAATGTAAGGAATATGAAGTAATTGATTTTGAAAGAGCAGGAAATGGAGAAATCCTGGTACATGATGACAAGCGAGAGGCACAGAAGTCAGCTCAGGATCTAACAAAGCCATAGAGGAGAAAAGTTAAGAGAGAACTAAAACACTGCCACAAGGAAAAGGCAGATCAGTTCCGACTTACTCACGACATGGTGAATGGAATGCTGCTGTTCACTGAAGACATGAGAAATTGCCTGCGAGTTTTCCATGGGATTATTGATGAAGATAATCCCACGCAGGCAGCAGGGAGAGCTGAGCTGACGGCATCTCCTCCCTCGGCCAGCACGGGCCAGCGGTGCGCCAGGGGACACCGCCGAGGTTCTGGCTGCTCAGGGCCATTAAAGACAGCACTGCTAAACCACCAGGAGGCACATCGGGTGTGCCGGGGGCTTCTCAGATAAAAGGGCGTATCCTCAGAAGGTGTCAGTGGTCTCGGACGTCAGTGACCGCTGACACAAAGTGCTGATCTGCCCAAGTATTTAGAGCTAATTTGCCAACTGGCTCCATCTCCATTTCTGCACCTCAATAGTTCAGCAAAGTCTGCTGTGAGCTGCCACACCCTTACACTGCCCGTGGGTTTTGCCGTATTTCAGTGATGGATGGTCGAATTAACCACAGATAAAACAGCTACCTTTTTCCAGTTCAGAAGGAATTGCATGTGTTTTCCTGTGTTTTCCCCTTAACACATGTACCAGGCACGCACAAGATGTAAAACATGCACAAAATGTAAAACATGCATCAGGTCAACTTCTCTAAGCCTCAGTATGAAATAAACTAACCTTGTTCATCGTCCTGGAAGTCACTGTCAGAGTATCCATCATCTTCATCCTTCTCACTGTCAGAGACTTCCAATGCCTTCTCTGATGCGGTTTCACTCTCCTTTGCAATGTCCAAGTCGGGTTTTTTATCACCTGAAGGTGACTCTGATGTTCCATTCGTTTGACCATCAATCTGTCTCTCTTCTGCTTCAATATCTTCATCATACTCTAAAATACAAGAATCATACGGTGAGACGGAATTCACAACTAATAAAGTTCTATTTAAGCAGGCAGAGCTTAACTTCATCAATCTCCTTTTGCCTTTGCATTTGCTCAGTCTTTTTAACGCCATGAGAGAATCTACGACCACCGACAGGAAGAATAAGAGCACATTATCATAAAAAAGCATCGTATTCCTCATAAATAGCATAGCAAAAATGCAGTAAAGCTACTGAATGATGCATCAAGTATGATCAATACATTAAAAACAACAATCAGAACGATTAGCCACTGACAGGAGTAGAAAAAACGAGAACTGGGCAAACTCGGAAATAAAATGCAAGACAGTCTCTTATGACAGGAGAAAATCCTCTTGCAACGAATAAAAAATGCAAGCAACAGAGAAAGCTGGAGAAAGGTAATCTACTGCAGCACAAAAAAAGACACATGTGGATTGACGTGGCTAATCAGCAAAGAAGTGGCTTACAAACTGAATGAATTAAATCAATCCAGCCAAAAGGTGCTGCGGAGGAACATTCTGTCATGGCACTGCTCTGGTACCTCCTTCAGCTCCCAGGTGAAATCCTCAGACAAATGAAGCTGACAACAGAATTGCCATTTTCACCCCAACACGGTCTGGATTCCGTCCCAGGCCACGAGCCTGACAAGCTGTAGTAGCTGACAGACAGCTCTGCTCACATCTGTAGTAAAGACTGGCCCCACGCGTACGCATTACAGAATCCTCCCCTGCCCAGCCAAGCTGCAGCGGCTGCAACCCCAGGCACCAGCGCGTAGCGATGTCAGTGATTTCCCTGTGAAATTCAGTAATTCCTCTGCCACCACCAGCTCACTGCGCGTGCAGCAGAGAGGCAACAAACCCAACTGTGCCGGAGAGCTGCCACCGCTGACACACCAGCTGTCTGTCCCTCGTGGCCATCACTTCTCACCTTTCCCATTTTATTGCCCACCCCTTCTTCTTTCGATCGGTGCTTTTAAAATACTGAAGGGACAGATGCCAGGGACAGAAATCAAGAGTACCTGATGCAGAACCAATTAGGCAGATAAACGGTTACCCAGACAATGAGAATTAAGGGAATAAGGAGATTTTTTTTTTTCTGTGTTCAAAATCACTTGCGATTCCAACTGCATTGTTGGAAGTGAGGCCTCCTTAGGCAACTGTCAGAAAGGTGCCCCCCTGCTGAAGGAAAAAGGCTTGATTAATGCCAAACACAGATCCAGGGGGACTAATGAGGAAGCTGAGTAGCAGCAGCACTGCGGAATTATGAAAGTAAAAATAGGAATAGGAAGTAGGAATTTAGATCCCTCTCTAAATCTGACTCACTCTGAAGAAGGCTTTATCATAAGAGCTGAGCCCACCGCCTCTCCCGCGGGGGCAGGCAGAGTCCCCGACAGCAACAGGGACCGGCCCGAGGTGGCACATCCTGGGCGTGCAGGTGGAGCTGCCACGCACCGTTTGATACCAGAAATATTGCATTGGCCTGCCACAAGAAACGCCCCTCGGGCAGACTTTCAGCAAGGGCAGCCTCTCTCCGGTCTTTCTTTTTAAATCTGCCGACAGAAAGGAGGTGGGCCTCAAGCAGAGGGGGAAGGTCAGCTAGCTACAACAGGCAAGGGGAGCGGTCAGTAAGGGGAAAGGACGATGGTCCGGGGGGGTCGGAGCAGAGGAGGCACGAAAGGAGGGCTGGTAGGCCTGGGGCAGAGGAACAAAGGCTCAGACAAGCCAGGACCTGGAGGTTGGGGCAGGTGTCCCCTGAGCGGTGCCTGGGGCACTGTGGTGGAGAGGGGGCGGGAAAGAGCCTTAGGGAACAGAGCCCTGCACGGCCCCTGGCAACAGAGGAGAGGAGACCAGAACACTTCAGCTAGCGCTGCATCTTGCTGACCTTTTGCTGCTACGTGCTCTTCCCACCTTCCCTCCCCTCCTGCGCCCAGCACTGAGCCTCCCCCCTCCCCAGTCCGTCCTCCCCAGCCACCCACCTCGGAGCAGGCAGCAGCACCTTGCCCACGGCCTGCCCCTGCAGCCGCCATCTTCTCTTCACTCCCCCGCACTGGAGCTCCCCTCAGACTGGCCGTCTCCCTGCCCACACCCACCCCGGCCCCTCCTCCTGCTCTACCTGTCCTCGCCTGCTGCCATTCTCCCCCCTCACGGCTGTCCCTGCGCTGTGCCCCACTTCCCTCCTGCTTTCCCATCGCCCTCAGGCTCCTGTTGCAGCCTCTCAGACCTTCCTTACTCACTTCCTTGGCTCCGGCAAAACCCTCTCGTCCTGGTGCTTGGCCCAAAGAAGCCCCACTGACTTTATCACCCAGACACAGGCATCGCCACACTCCTCGCACCAGGTGTCCTCAGAGAGGAAGCCCCAGGCAAAGGCCGAGGCCCGCAATCCCAGACCCACAGAATCCTACTCTCCCGTTTTTCATCCCCTGCTTCTCTTTTTGTCCTCCATAGTTTGGACATTTGCTTCCACACATGGTGAGATCACTAACACTGAATCTTTCTGTTCAATGCTGCTCTTTACCTGGCTCAATGCACACTCCATCTCCAATGCACACTCCATCTGCCCCGGAACCCACAGGATTTTCCTCACGGTCCTCCTCCATCTTTTTCTTGGGAGGCACTGGCTTGTTGTCCAGGCCCATTGCAATAATGCACCTATAAAACAACAAGGAGAATGGGAAGGTATCATGTTTTTCTTGGTGTGAACAATGGAAGGGCAGCAGGCAGTCAGCTGTTCAGCTCATTATCAGCACTGAAACCGGGTACCCATCTGCCTCTGTGTTGCCACTCAGACCCCACGGTTACTGATAACCACTCCCTTGGAGAAGCACCCTGAAGTTCTCAAGAGCTCCACGACCACAGGTACAGTTCTTCCTTGAAGGAGAGTGACACTGTCCCCACTTAAAGGTGACGGTTGAAGTATAAACTGACTAAAATCAAAATGATCAAAGTGTCCATTCATTCCAAGCTACGCCAACAATGATCTGTGAAGATACAACCACTGAGAAGGGCAGGCAAGTGCCAAGGCAGACCCGTGCTGGATCCTGATCCTGCTGCAACACCCAGTACAGTGATAACTCTCGTTTTGGTTTTTAATTTGTCGGCTCGGTCTAATAATGGCGGGGCAAGAGGCAGATTGAAACTGAATTCTTTTCACTTTCTGTTCTGGTTTTCCTACCCAACAGAAACCCAAACAGTTGGAAAACAAAGCATTTTGAGTGACCTGTGAGACTGCTCCTCTTGTATAAAGAGGAGTGGCAGCCTCTGTCTCATGGTTGGGAGGCTCATCTGAGAGACCAGGGCTCCTGCTCCTGATTTCACGTTACCCGCAGACACGGAGAGCCACCCTACACCACCCACGAGGGTCGGGACACTGTGCTCTATGGAGTGTGTCGATGCAATTCTGCAAGCAGGGGGTGACATTGAAACCAGAACTTTCACCGTAGCTAACCACAAGTCTCTGGAAAACCATGTTTTCTTCACAGACAAGGGTGTCTTAAAATCTTTCCCTCCCCCAAAACTGCTGTTTAAAAATAAATTACCCCGTTCTCACAATCACAAAGAAAACGCCCAAAACGACAGTTAAGTCAGCAGCGCTCTGCGTACTTATTTCACCAGCACTTTCACGAGAGGCAGGCAAGGGGTGTAAGTGTGGCACCCCCTGGCCACCGCTCTGCTCAGGGATGAGGAAGAGCTGCAGGGTGCCAGAAAGATGACCAAAGAGGAAACAAGGGATAAATTCAAACTACTGGGCTGCGAGGTCCTTGTGAGCAAAGCACACTCGTCTCCATACCTGTAGCAGGGAGATGCTCCCTCCACACTGACAAATCTGAAGTATCCATGTCTGCCTCCCACCGTGGAGGGCCTCCGGTGTCTGTACTCACAGCAGCAGCTCAATCTGTCCACTGTCAGCCCGTTGAGAATAAAGGTGAGGCTGAAGGGGAAACCTCGGTGCCTCCTTGAGATGAACTGAAAGGTCTCTGCGGTCACACAAGGGATTCAAAGAAGAGAGGTTATGCTTTGCTGCCAGGCTGTTGCAATCGTCGTATCTCACCTGCATCACCACCAGAGCACCCAGCCCTCTGAGGTCAGGCACTCTGGTTCTCGGGTACATTAATTAGTCGGTAATACCCCACCTCCTCCCCACACAACAGCCGCGTCTCTCTCCAACCCCAGAGTGCCAAGCTGGACACCCCTGTGACAAGCCACTCCATTTGGGCGCTCACAGCCACAGCAGAACAGAGAGCAGAGCCTCCCATCTCCACAAAATTAACTCCGCCCGTGCCTTACAGGAGTGGGCATCGTGCACAGGAGGTTTAGGATTCCTGGCACGGGCCCACCCGGTGCAGGGCAGCAGCATGTCAGAGCCCCCGCAGTGGGACACCCCTGGCAGGGGCAGCCGAGGCTCCAGATGAGCACAGCTCAGCACCAGCGGCTCTGGGCCCGCACGGACGCGGCTGGGCTCAGGGAACACCGGGCACTGGAAAGATGCTGCTTCTGGAGCCGTTCCAGCTGCTCTGCAAGGCACTGCTTGGCATCCAGGCGGGAGGGCACAGAGGCGGCCACCCCGCTCCCTGCCGGGGGGACGGGGTTGTACCCCCTCTACACCGGTCACCCCCTCAGGCCTGTGAGCGGGGCTGGGGACAAGAGGGGCAGGCACAGAGGACACAGCGGGGAGCCAGCCCAGCAGCCCCGTGAGCTGATCCGCGGGCACGCCGCGGTGCTCCCACAGCCTCGGGGACGAGCGGGAGCGCAGGGAGCTCTGCACCATCTTCCCACGCCCGCTGAAAACGCCAGCACAGGGGTTCTGTGAGCTGGAATGAGGGGGTCATCGGTGGAATCACTCCTCCTCACAAGTGACAATGTCCCAGCCATTGCCTCTTCCCAGGTTCCCAGAACACAATTCACCTTCCACTGGTGCTATGGAATTGCACTCACGTCAGAGAGATGGGAGTTGGGCTCCCCTTATCTACTTTTCCTTCTGGAGTAATAAGCAACATGCACCGATGTACTGTGTAAAGCCAGAAACAGATAACCCCTATTTAAGGACAATCTGCTCCTACTACTACTTTATTAACCACACAGCTCTATATGAAATTAACCTAAGCTACAGTATTTTGCTAAATTAGTTCTCTAAGTTTCTTCCACCATAATTTGCAGAAGTCATTCTAACCTCACTTTCAATCATGAAACAGTAGATCCAGATTTAGTGTGGAGGTAGATGGTATAGAAATCCCTGGATGCATATACCTTGACTGAGCTCAGCTGAAGTAATTTTGATACCACACCAACTTTTTAGCAAAAAAAAAATACATGATGTCACCAGAATTGATATGAATTCTTTGACTCTTCACCCTCACCTCCTTCCAATAGGTTGCCTTTGTAGACACAAAGGTTTTCTCCTCCACAGTGCTGCTGATAGACTGTGATTTCACTCCTCTTATCAGCATCCTTGCCCAATAAATGCAGATTTCTTCCCAGAAAGGCCATGGTGATACATGGGCCGCTGTGTACCCCGGACCTGAAGACTACTCCAGAATTCTGCAGCAGGAAAGACACAAAAAATGCATTCAGCTTCCAACTCTAACAAAAGGTGAACACAAAGAGCATGTACGTGTGGCGTACACTTGAGGCTTCAAGTCTTTTAAGATGAGCCTTGGGCTGCTTAAATTGGAAAGTGCTTTGTAACATGCAGAAGGGGAGGAAAATGTTTCAAACTGAAAATCCACTGCATCTAATTGCCCAAAATTGCAGGAACCGTGAACCGTATGGTCCCCCCTAATCCAGGGTTCCTACAATTCCCTTTTACAGGAGTCAAAACTGGCTGGAGATATAGTATAACAGATGAAGTTTTCACACCCTCAAGGCATTTCCTATATCCCTCTGAAGTTATGGTACCAGATATGGTCACAGACAGGATCGGATCGACTAAACCAGAAGGCTTTAAGTAAGAGTTCCCATGGTTTTTCTGCTCAAGCACCCTTTTTTCCCCCAGCTGATGAAAAACACCAAATGTTTTAGTATATAGAGAGATGGGTGGCACTTACATTATATATATTCTATATATTAACTTTATATATATATTTATAATATATATATTTTAGTTATGAATTTTATTTCTTTCAAAAATTTGGTGAATATTTATGCAAACTAGGTAAACACGTCTTTCAACATTAGGCAAATACACCAACAAGGAAGATTATATACCTGTCCATAAACAGAGAAGTAGAGAGAGCTGACTTACCATCCTTGGAGGTACCTCTGCCTCACTGGGTACAGCGACGGGACGCAATTGTCTCCCTCTGGTCACCCCAGTTCTCACTGTTTTTCCACTTTTTTGCTGGGGTGGAGGTGGTGTTGGTATCAGACCGGTGTTAATGATGGAAGATATATTGGTCACGTATTTTACTGTATTTGGTCCTTTTATTTCACTCCTCTCCTCCTGTGAAAACATTTTAACAAGGTTAAATAGGTTATGCAAAACCAGCCACCGAGCGCATTGAACCAACCATGGTTTGACGGCTCTTTACACCTCGTAAGACACACACTTCTACAACAGTTCCGTAACTCGGTGCATGCACTTTTGTTCATGAAAAGATTTATGTGCTAAACATTAGGCAAATACACCAACAGGGAAGATTATATACCTGTCCATAAACAGAGAAGTAGAGAGAGCTGACTTACCATCCTTGGAGGTACCTCTGCCTCACTGGGTACAGCGACGGGACGCAATTGTCTCCCTCTGGTCACCCCAGTTCTCACTGTTTTTCCACTTTTTTGCTGGGGTGGAGGTGGTGTTGGTATCAGACCGGTGTTGTTGATGGAAGATATATTGGTCACGTATTTTACTGTATTTGGTCCTTTTATTTCACTCCTCTCCTCCTGTGAAAACATTTTAACCAGGTTAAATAGGTTATGCAAAACCAGCCACCGAGCGCATTGAACCAACCATGGTTTGACGGCTCTTTACACCTCGTAAGACACACACTTCTACAACAGTTCCGTAACTCGGTGCATGCACTTTTGTTCATGAAAAGATTTCTGTGCTAAAACCCTTTCTTTTAATTTGCAAAGCAACCGGCAGCTGCTTGGGAGCGTCACCCCCATAGGTATATACAGCACTGTGAGCCGGGTACTGCTTGTAACCGTGCAGGGTTCTGATCCCCAGCAGACGGAACCCCACGGCACTGCTGCGCTCCCTCCGCTGGCAAGCAAGTTCCAAAGCATCCCAAAGAGTCTCCCGACAGTAACATCATTTGGCATCAATTACACAAGATGTGGTTCAAAACGCTTCTCTCCCATTTGTAGTGGAGGTCTAGTCCTCCTTCAGGATGAAATGCAAACAGGCCCAGGGCCCTGAGGAGCAAAAGGCACCTCTAGAGAATAAATTCCGCAAACGCCGTGTGCTCTGGCTCTGAGCTCTGCGTCATGTCTGCATAGCCTGTGACTGATCTGGCTGTTTTGGCAGCAGGGAGCATTAAGTAGAAAGTGCCAGCAAATTCTTGGAGAAAGGATCGTGCCCATCACAATACAGAGCAAATGCAGGAGGGAGCTATTCGGCCAGTGTCTGCCAGGCAGTGGTCACAGCCCCATTCCAAAACACCCCAGTCCCGTGGAACTCCTAACACAAAACCAATTACATCATGTTTTTCTAGGACAGAAGTCCAAATCGCACCTGAAAGAAACTGTGTATGTACCAAGATCATGTCTGGCTACTCCAAAAAGCTCTCATTCTCTGAACCTGACAGTGTGACTTAGCAGGAGGAATGGTAAAAATAAATAAAGGAGGTTTTTTGCTACTTTGCAGCTGTAGATGAAGAGGAAAACTTGGAAGGCTGTGTGAAAATATTCCCGAGTTCTTGGTGTTAACCAGGTGGCTGCCTGCCTCTCTACATAACAGATAGTCTATGTGGAGGGAGAAAATGATGCATGCAGAGGTTTTATACTAAAAAAGTCTCCACATTTTTCCTCACTGTGATCAAGAACTGGGCATTAGACCAGTAAGTCAATGTCTTGAAAATTAAGGGGAAGTTTGAAAGGAGAGCTTAATAAAAAGCTGATCACCCTTTGGAAGGCATGTTGCCTGCAGTATACAGTTCTGGGAGCTGTAGTACTAAAGCAGTGTTATAAAGCTGTCCCTACAATTACATTATTTTCAGAATGAAATATGGCCTCACCCTGCCGGCAGGCTGTTGACTGACTTGAGGTGCCGGGCACTTCTTTTTAGCTGTGGAAGTATTGACAGCCCCCGCTGCAGCACAGAAGGGAAGTGGTGGGAAATGGAGTGAGTGCTGCAGATCCCCTGGCGCTGCATGTGGTCGCCTGGAAGTCTAGAAAAGGAAAAAGAAAACAGCCACAAAATCTCAGTGTATAGTTTCCAGTGCAGAGCAGCACCATAAGTAAAAAAAAAAAATAAATAAAAATAAAGCATTGATTGTGATATTTGGAAGTGATGAGTGGTTCTCAGGTACCTTCAGGATATTACATTTTCTCGTCTGCCTCTGAAGAGCCAGGCCCCTTTAGGCATCTCTCACTGAGCATCCAAATACTGGAGCATCCAGAATAACTCTTGACCATAAATCCAGGTTTTGCTACTGTCTCTTCACAGTGCAGCCTTGAAGCAAACACGTGAGCTCGCAGGCACGCCCAGGAACGCAGCCGGGTGCTGCCTTTTGGTGCCTTCAGCACACGCACGCTGAGAGAACGCACCACCAAAGCAGACCTACTTTTGTTCAATACTCTGCATTTTTATCACGTTATTAGTTCATCTTTTCCTTGTATACCCTTCAGAACACCAAGTCAAAAAGCTGTTCATCTGAGTTAACTTGCTGCCTTACAACAGGCAGACTCCCTGGATCGGTGCTGATGCGATGATGTCCACCATCACACATAACCACAGGCCCAAGTGTCCTCTTCCTGGAGAGGAGGTTACCCAGGACTGAAAATCTCACTTCAGTCTGCACCCACGATCATCACTGGAATCGAGAACCAGTCAAAACTGAGCCATATATTTGACCTTTGACCTTAGACGTTCGTATCATTATTTTTCCAGAGTACATTAACATTCCTTCTCTGCCTGTTAACAGAGAGGAAGAGGTTTCTGAGCCAGAGCTCCGAAGCACGGCCTTCTGGATGAGCTTTAGCCTTACTTCACCCCTTCACCTCTGTTTTCTAAGAGGCCTCCATTGCTCTCAGGGTTTTAGAACGCGCCTACAGCCGTAGCACCCATTAACAATCCTTAATGTACTGACACCGGCCTAGGCTTGGGCGACAAGGCAGAGAAAAGGGAAGGATTAAAGCAGATTTATCACAAAGATTTTTGTTTCCTCCGTTCTGATGTGCCATTCCTGCAGCATCGGCTTCTGCAGACTTCTCTTTAATGACACAACCCTGCAAACAGGAGGTCGGCCCCAGGGGATGGCGGATGGGGCAGTCAGAGCTCTAGACTAAGCCCAGACCTCACAGGCCTACGTGCACGCCTGCGCTGTGTGTGCTCACGCCAGCGCCTTCGGGGTGGCTGCTAAAACTCACCTGTTGTCGGGAGCGACCAGCGGCTTCTCTGCCAAGGGGAGGGAAGAGCCCACGATGATTTCTTGTACCGGCTGGTGGGTGCGGGAAGTGCCTAAAGCTGGCTGGTTCCGCCTAAAAGAAGAGAAATGTATGTCTCTGAGGTACTAAATTGTGGGCAAGAAGCAAATCAACATTGGCCTGCCAGCCCTAACAGCCATGTCTGAGCCTGCCTGCCAGCTGTCTCTCACTGGACAGCTGTGACACTGGGACGCCTGCTTAAGGAAGGAAAGGAAATCACGGGGAGAAGGAGAGAGACAAGGGAAAAGACCTGTTCCCACCTCTGACTCATTTCCCTGCAGCCCTCTCCAGCTGCTGATCCTCCCAAATGCAATTCATCTGCCTGTTTATGCGGATCTCCTGATTCTTGGCTTGGCTGAAGCGCATCTGCCACTTCCTTGCTCTGGCTGATGCCCCTCCCTCCCTTTTCTTTCCAAAAGCCCCACGTTGGGCTGACGACCCTTCTGGAGACAGACAGCTCTGTCTCCCATCCTCCCTTGCTCAGTCATCTGTCTTTCTCCTTTTCTTTCAGGTTAGCTACTCAGCCGAATTCACTGAACGTATGAGCTGAGGGTTAAATTACACTGCCAATTGCCGCCAGGTTCCTGTGTCCCAGCGTGGTACCGCAGCAGAGACACAGATCACCCATCTGCAGGTGTGTCGTGGTTCGAGCCCGCCGGCAGGCAAACGCCAGGCAGCCGCTCACTCACCCCCCGCTCCTTGGGCACGGGAGAGGGAATTGGAGGGGTAGAGGTGGGGAGACTCAGCGGTTGAGACAAAAACAGTTTACCAATTGAAATGAAACAAAACAACAATAATAGAAAGTAGAAATGGGAAATGCACAACCACCTGCCACCGCCCGCTGACTGATACCCAGCCTGTTCCCAGCTGGTGATCCCGGAGAAGCCAAGATCCTGAAAAAGCAGTCCTGGAAGCGAGAGAGAACAAACCCCTTCCCAGCCAACCCTCCTTTACATCCTGAGCGTGACGTTGCACAATGAGGAATGTTCTCCTGACCAGTTTGGGTCTGCTGCTCTGGCCATGGCCCCTCACAGTATCTTCTGCACCCGCCCATGGCAGGACAGGGGGAGTTGGAATGTCCTTGATCTCCTGGCAGCAACTGCACACATCCCTGTGCTATCAGCATTCTTCTGATACCAAATCGCACACTGAATCCAAACACAGCACTACTCTAGCTACTAAGAAGAAAAATTAACGCTGTCCCAGCCAAAGCCAGGACAGCAGGCGTCTCCCCTATGCTCCTCACTGAAGGAAGCAGTTTGGGGTTTTGTTCCAAAATCACCCAAGTCCAGACTCCCTTCACAGGCTGCCTTAGTCACGGCTTCCACTGGGGTGACTCTGCCAGCAGGACTTCAGTCAGTAAACAGTGCAAGTACCACAGCCATCGCTGTCTGTCATGAAAATCTCCTCCTTCCTTTACCTCATAAAGGTATTATTTAAAATCAGAAAGATTTGACATTGGTTTTCAGCTGCTCCAAGCAGCAGCTAGCTTCACAATGCATTCTTCGCGATGGACACAGGCTCCTAATAAAGAAAAAAGATGCTGAGTATATCTCAGCCAGAATGAGAACAACTTTTCCCATGTGAGTCCAAGTGACTTCATGGGGAGAAGAACTTCTGACTTCTGTGGGACTTCCGTGACTCTAACAACTACAGAACCAAGCCCTGCCTACGTGACACCAAAGCAAAGGCTTCTGAAACCTCTTTTCATTACTTACATGCTGGTTCTGCTAAATAGGGTGTGATATGAGCTCAGTGTGCAGCTGCAGTCAAGAGCAGATAGTGTCTAGAATTACTAGAAGAACTGCAACGTGTATCCTCAATTATTCATCCTCTTCTGGTTCCCCGTTTCGAAACAGAAAGAGTAGAACTAGAAACGGTTGAAAAATGGCAACAGCAATGAGAAGAGAAGCCTGGAATGGCTCATGGGCGAAAGCCTCAATAGACTGAGAGTCTTCAGCTTGGAAAACTGAGAAGGAATATGAAAAAGGTGTGTAAAACTACAAATGCCTTGGAAAAGAACAGGTATTAACTCTTTTCATAAGGAGAACAATGGAGCACCAAATTGCTCCAATTATCAGACAGCAGATACATTAATTATTGTGCAGAAATGCAAGAAAGTGCCATTTCCTACAACTCGTAATTAAATTCCACAACCAAGAACACTGCAGAACCAAAAAAATAAGTAGATTCCAAAGGAATTAGGGGTGTGAATTGAAGTTCCTGAACTGCTGGCTAGAGGAAGGAGATGGAACCTGGGGCAGGATCATCCTCTACTTATCTGTTTCTTGTACTTTTTCCGTAAACATCAGAGACAAAGCCGTTGGCTCAGCGAGCCTCTGGCCTGACCCACGGCTGTGGTTTAACCCAGGGCAAAGCTGCCGCGTCCCCCCAGCGCTGGGGAGCACTCCAGCCTTACCTTGACTTTCTGCGCCTTCTCCTTCCTGCCATTCTCCGCAGGTTTCTTCTCTGCTCCTGGCTGATGATGACGCTATCAATGTAAGAGAGAAACCTCGTTAATGGACGTTATGAGATGTCAGTGAAGGTAATAACGCTTCTGCTCTGCTTATCACCTGCCTGCTCCCTGGTTGTTTTCCTCACCGAGCCCTATTACAAAACCACTATTGATTCAACCCATTTGCATGACACCTCTGTAAGTTAACATCGGCAATTAACAACTGAGCATTTGTAAAGTTGTAGGGACCAACTCCATTCTTGAGACGTAACAGGAACGTGCCCAAACTTTGTGTTCAGGTGAGATATATGACCATGTTCCAACTACTGTTTCGACTGGAATTCTTTTAAGCCAGCTAGCCCTGTGCATATCATCCCACAACCTGATGAGAGCCGAAGGGCAGCACGAGAGCCAGGACAGCGTACGCTCTGATGAATGACGCTGCGGGCTGACAACCAGAGGCCAGCGGAGGTTTCACGCGGGGATGTCAAGCACAACGACTGTCCTTTTCCCAGCAGGACAGAGCCTTTCAGGGCACCGCCAGGGCGCAGCTACCACAAACAGTCCAGTATGAGTCCACAGCCCCTGGCTCTCAGCAGGGGAGTACCTGACATGGCTCACACGGCGCTGGTAAATGCATACCTCTCTGTCAGGGGCCTTATTAAACACGGTGCCAGCCAGGTACTCCTGTACGTATTTCAGGCGCTCCTCCAGTAGAGTATTTAGCCGGTATTCCTTCTCGGGTATTATTCTGCCACTTCTTGAGATCTGCCATAAACAAATATAATGTAACTGAGAAGGACATGACAGAACAAGGTACGTTTTTAAAGGGAGCCCAATTTCCCAGAAAGGCTACCTTCTCTTCCCAGTTAGTTACCACCTCTGCTTCTGTCACAGTGGTGGAAATCACCTTCCGAGCACAGAATTGTCGTTTCTTCGATCCCGGGGACCCCATCAGCCAACCGAAGAGGGCAGGAGAGCCCCAGTCACATTTCCTAAAAGCTGTGGGCTCAGCCTTGCTCTTCAGGGGCCGCTGCCCAAGTCAGTGGAGGGCAATTAAATACTTGCCTTCCTACTGCACAGGGGTGGCATCTGCCTGTGCTAGACAGAGTCACACCCAGCAGTGCATAAGTATTTTTTAAAATGTTCAGCACATTCACCTTTACCAAATCCTGCAGCTTTCCATTAAAGTCTTTTAAAAACATAACACTGAAGCTATTTAAATAGCTATTAGAGTCAAAGATGCTTAGATTTCACATTTTAAAAACCTCTGAGAATCGATAACCTAAGAGAATCAATGCTGCTGGGGGATATGGTGTGGGGGAGAACTTTGTAGAGTAGGGCTGAGGGTTGGACTTGATGATCCCAAGAGTCTTTTCCAACCGGAACGATTCTGTGATTCTGTAATAGGATTCTGTGTATTTGCAAACGGAAAGATTTTGCAGAGGCAAACTCCAATGAGCAAAGATATGTACGCAGCAAAAACATAAAACCATTCTGAATTTACCAAGACCTCTCCATGAAATATCTTCTTCTGCCGGGGTGTGAAATACAAGCAGACTGACAGACATTCTCACACAGCCCCAATCGTGCAGCAATACAGCGACGTGTGCAATAACTTCCTGGAACTGCACTGCTGAGCAGCTCGGGGCTGAGCCACGGCTCTCCAGTATTTACCCCGCCTCAATCCGTTCAGCCCCTGTTCCCAGATCACACAGACAAGCGTCGCGACTGCTGCATGACAGAGGTGTGCTGGGAGCGGGAGCGTGATCCTCCACGGAGCGTGGCCTCGACCCGACGGTCAGCACGGCACTCCTGGCGTGACACCCTCACCCACCAGCAGCCGCGGGCCAGCGCCTTCACAGCCCCAGGCGGCCCCTAGGCCCGAGACGTGCCCAGCGCCACCTACAGCATCTCCTCAGCTGTCACCAGTCTCTTCAAAAACCGCTCAGCTCATGGAGCTGAGCCCCAAGCCCCGCTTTACCCCTCCTTCTGCCTTTCTGACTCCAGTAGTGCAGCCGTGAGCGCCACAGCCCCGTGTTGCTGCGACATCCAGCTGAACAACGGCAGAGAACAACGGAGTGGGGAATGCTCTGACTAAACACCCCACCCTCGGTCACAGTGTGATCGTGTGGCTTTGATCTGGCACAGCAGAATTGCACGTGTTTGGCTGGTCAAATTCTTACCAGTGACAACACATACCTCTAACAAATCAGCAACAGGACTATCAGTGATTTGACTTGCACAATATTAAGAGAAACAAATAATTCTTTTCGTTTTTTCTCAGAAAAAGAAATTTTTCAGTCTCACCAGTCCTGATCTCTGAAGATGTCGTCTTATCCGGGTATTTTTGAAGTATTCACCCAAGTGTTTGTCTCTCAGGCTATCGTAGCTTTCCAGTAATCTGAAATAAAAGCAATAATACAGATTCATATAAGCCCCTTGACAGCCAGATTATTACAGCTTCATTTACAGAGACCTGTGCAATAGCTTGCTGCACAAAATGCTGTCTTGTTGAATCATGCCCAACAGTTTGTCAGGTAAATGCCCATCAGATTATGTAAAAGCAACATCTTACAGCCTCTGGAAGATTCCTATCAGAAAGAAGAGACGTCTACAGCAGACAGAGCAGCTCCGCACCGAACGGCGTAGCACCACCAAGGCACAGGCTCCAGCAGAGCCCAGCCCTGGAGGTCTCCTCCGAGACCAACCCCCACAACAGCCTCCGCAGATAACAGACTCTTCCGAGATTTCAGAGCGCGCTTCCGAGGCTTGAGAGAGACCGACCAGACAGCACCGCCACGGCTCTGAAGTGCTGTTTGGTCCAGCGGACTCCCGGGACTGCCCTGCTCTAGAGGCCAGAAGGGTTGGGCCGGGCTCCTCTCTGCTGGGCTCTTCC
Organism: Athene noctua; assembly: GCF_965140245.1. Classification (NCBI taxonomy): domain Eukaryota; kingdom Metazoa; phylum Chordata; class Aves; order Strigiformes; family Strigidae; genus Athene; species Athene noctua. Next base: position 750,575 of record NC_134064.1, on the reverse strand, counting down.
CCTTCCCAGAGCCCTGGCACAGGGGTGCCAAGTCCTCCTCTGAATCCAGAGCAATAAAAATGAATGCAAGGCCTCCTCAAGTCTCTTCCAGTTCCTGAGTCAATACGCTAAAGGTTCTCTAATGCGTACCTTGAACAATCCAAAGTGAACAAATTGATCTCTCTCCTATTTATTGGTGAGAAGCTGTAGACCAACAAAGGAAGAACCGGACCACGCAGCCCATCCAAGCAGGACCCTCCCCTGCTCTACCCAAGGCACGTCCTGCATCCCTGGAAACCCAACAGAGGGGAATCATCACAGCTACCTCAGAGCAGAGGTTCCAAAAGCTGAACCTCAGGTATGAGTTGAACACAAAAACTGAAGCATCCGTAATCAGCAGACACAGTTTTAAATAGTTCTCAGCACAACCTTATCCGACTTCACCCTCTGGAAGACAGGAGCAATAACAAAGGAAGTGACAGTAGGCTTCAGTTTTTAATACTCTAAGTCCACTCACATTTGTGAGCGCATGAATTTATTGCATAATACGTTCAGCCTGACCCTTGGGCTCTCTAGGCAGGTTGTGTTTTAATTACACAACAAGAGATTCAACTCCTTTGCTTCCTTTGGCTTTACATTTAAATGCCACCGTACCTGTATGCCACATCCTTCAATAGGATAATTCAAGATACATGTCTGTTGCTAGGCTGAATTACCTCACACAAAGGCGTACTCAACAAAACAACGAACGCTTTTTAAAAAAGAAAAAGAAATCAAAAAACCCAAAGAGATCATGGATTTACAGCAATTTTATCTGGGGTTTCACAAGAAACTCACAGGTAGCCTACCAACAATAAATTAAACTTGAGACAAATGATTTAGCTCACCCGGTTATGCACGTTGGTGAAACACCAGTACTACAGCAACTGTTCTACGTTAGTTTTTAAATCCACTGTTTGCATTTGCTTTTGAAACCACCAGATTACATCAGTTGTGCTGAGGATTGACTCATGCTATCACCTGGCAGCTGCACACAGTGGCAGAGGAGAAAGTCAATCCAATTCCTTTTCATTGACTTCCTTCCATCTAACATTTCATGGACCAAACAAGCAGCTAAAATGCAACTCCCACTGGAGCAGAGGGATGTAGCAACTTCAGTTTCAAAGAAGTCTGTACATGTATTTTCTCATATAAATGATGAACAGGCTGGTCCTCAAAAATGCTGAATTAAATTCAAGGTTCAAAAGGGTACTGGAGGGAATGAGGAAATGTTTTGGGCCTGAACCAAGACCCATTAAACCACGGGAAAGAAGGCAGCTGGATGCCCTGGGCTTCGGCAGAGGCACGGTGCGGCGGGCAGCCCGAGCTCTCTGCCGGGGGAAGGCCCCTCTCGCCCAGGAGAGCGGCACAGGGCTGTAAGGGACTTTTTGAACTTTATTTGTCTCAACGTTGCTGCTTCACGACTACCACTTCCTGGCCTCAGCACCCTGTTGTTGCGAAGGAGTACGCCTTGAGGGAGATGGAAAGTGCCCAATGAATCCACAACGTCCGCCCGAGGCTGGAACAACAGCGGCCTTGGTAGCGCCCACCAAGCTACACCTGCGCGCAGGCCGGGTAGGCGGCGTGAGACGGTAGGCAGTGAGGAAGCAGGTCGACCCCCGCCAGCAAGACCACCGTGACCACCTGGGCATGCACGCATGGAGGACCATGGGGCGGCACACATCACAACAAGCCCCCGTGGAAACGGGCAGACTTTTGGAGAAATCGTGGGGACGGGCCACTATAAAAGGACTGTGTACTCCTCTCTCAGGATGCTGATGCTTCTTGGGAACTCCGACGGAGCCAGGAATGTGGAACATCATCATCGGCACCGAGAACGAGCCGACGGAACATCGCTGGATCCCTGGTCGTGGTGGTGGTAATTAGTTGCACCTCGACCGCTTTCTTGCTTCAGAATTCTGACTTTCTCCTCTCTTTTGCTCTCTGTCCTATCGCTCTTATCAGTTGTTATAAAAAATATAGTTCATAAGGTTGTACGGCATCTGACCTCGCTTGTGTCTTAATCTTGCTCTTGGGATCGTTTAAGAACCCTCCCCAATATCGGATCGGGACAAGGGCCACCGCACAGAACATGCCGGGCACTGGCGCCGGCACAGCATGGACCTGGGCTCATTGCTGGCTCCACAGAGCAACGCAGCCTGAGGCTTGTGCAGCACCTCCCCAAGAGCAAGTTATCTGAGAAACGTCACGAGTTTCCTAACTCGATGACTGTCAGAAACAAGCTCTTGAGCAAAGCAGACCCCTGGTCTCATTTAGTCCTCTGCTCCTGCACGTGTTACCAACAAAAGGATAACAGAAGCTCACGTCTGAGAAGTTTTCTTCCAGAGATTTAAATATTTAAGAACTATATACAAATGTCACCCTTGGATGTACACTGTTTGTTCCTGATGTTTTTTGTTGTTTGTTTTTTTTTTTTACTTTGCTCAAAATCCTCCTTCACTTGCATCTAAATTTGAGTAGAGTTCTCCAAATTCATGCCAAATCCAGACTGATTCAAGTGAAGCAATCTCCTCAAAATTCTTCAGCAGGGATGTTC